>NC_135883.1:154729665-155385070 GCF_964194155.1 Cetorhinus maximus | reverse complement strand
TGAATAGACAATGGATATCAACGTCTGTGCACACCTGAGAAGTATGGTCACGAAACCAATCAACGTTCAAAACTTGTGGACGCTTAGGCAGCAAAGGATTAGTGCCAGCAAGAGAGAAAAGTTGGGTATTTACACAACACAAAGACAAAATATGACATTGTATCTCTTAGCGAACAGATAACAGGCGATTCCTCTGACTGCTTATCTTCCTCCTAAGTGAAGTTTGCCAAATGGCTTTTCCATGAAAACAATGCCACTTTAATGTCTGGAGCAGGATTGTCAGTCTGTTTTTTTCAATCTCAGTGGTTATATCTGTTAAGTGGAGCCTTGGTCTGCTCCTTTGACAGTACTTCGGGATCGAGAATGACTTGCTTCTACTCCAGTTTAATGTGTTCTGAGATGGCTGATAAGTATAGACTCTGCCACATGTGGGTCAGATGGTGCTTGAAGGGTCAGGTAGACCCTTGTTGGGAGGCTTGTGCACTCTCTCTGACACTTTGACTTCACCTCTGTGTGTTCCCAATAAAGTCTCTCGATGTGTTCATTGCCTTCCTGAATGAACCGTCTCCATTTTAGACAGTCACAAGCTATGGGCCACGATTTTCCCGTCGGCGAGCACGGGGTGGGGCCCACTCGCCGACGCGTAAAGTGATGTGCGGTGACCGTGCCCCATTTAAATTTTCAGGTAGGCGGGGGCTCAGCAGAATCAGCTGTGCGCCCACTGACCTGTCAATGGCTGATTGAGGCCATTGACAGAGTCATTTAAGTAATTAAAGGACCTGCCCGTCCAACCTTAAGGTTGGCAGGCAGGCCAGGAGCTCTGGCGGGCATTAGGCAAAGCATGAAACCTCTTCCATGGGTGGGATGAGGTTTCATGTAGGTTTTTAAAAATTTAATTAAAGTGTTTTTAGAAGTTATGGACATGTCCCAACTGATGTGACTGTGTCACATGATGGGACATGTCAGGGATTTTTATTTCTATTTTTAATGTTTTTTTTACAGTAGTACCGATCTCCCTGAGGTAACACTTAGCCTCAGGGAGATGAGTGCACTCTTTCGTGCGTATGCATGATAGAGCTCACTCTCGGGTTTAGGGATTCCCCCCCGCCCGCACAGGGAGCGCATAGCGCTTCTGTGCGGACGTCACGCTGGGTGGGCCTTAATTGGCCCGCCCACAGAAAATGGCCGGGGGCGCCAATCGGAGGCGTGCCTGTGCACGCCCACTCTTCAACTTCCCCACCGATGGGGTCGGGTGGGGGGGTGGTGGTGATAATCCTGGCCATGGACTTACATGATTTGGCAGGGTGTTGGCCCGCCTCAGGGATACTTTGATACTTTGAGGTTACTCCCTAACAAATTTCTGCTGGGAGTCTGCTACCATGACTGAATTCTGAGTAGAGCAGTTGCTTCAGGTGTCTGGTGCAGACTTGGGGCCTGCTTCCTCACACTGCCCCATAGTAAAATCATGGCATAAGCCATGATTAAAATTTCAAAATTTGCCATGATACTAATCTTGGATGTATGGCAAACAGCGAGGATGATACCAAGTGTCACACAATTGAGGTTTGTAAGATTGTTCTCTTTTAACCTATATGTTTCATTTTCAGTAAAATGGAGTAAAGAAGGAGATCATGTGACCTCTTCCGACTGCTGCACGATAGTAAGCCTGGCTAAGTTGCGATGGAAGTAAGAGGCCCAAGTCAACTTGCTGAAATGTGCGAAATTCTTACACCTGGGACAAAGAGCCAGAAAGCTACGCTCACAAAGTATAGACTTGCCGGCTTCAGGCTTTTGGGCAGAAGAGAAAAGAGGGAGAGGAGAAAAACAGAGGTTATGTGTGGTCAGCAGAGAGGAAAAACTGCTTGACTTTGAGAGCTAACGCAACTCGATTGTGGGAGAGAGGCGGTATCTAGTCGAAGAGATGCACCCACATCCTTCTGTTTTCTACAGACTCTGGGAGATTTGTTCTGGTATGGCAAGAGGAATCATCAGAACAGGCTTTACTGCTGGTGGTGGATGTAAGCAACTCTCCAAGAACTGAGGAAAGCGCCTGGAGACGGTTACTCGAAGTTACTGCTCGGAAACGGGGATACGGGAATCCATTGGAAGCTGGGAGTAACTATGGCCTGTTTGCTAATAGGACTGTAATTCTGTGGAGATTGCGATGGGTGATAAGTACACAAGGGGAATGTGACTTTCTGTAATTTAAGCATAAGTTGCCTTTAGTGTTTAGTTAATAGTGTTTTTATTTTTAGTTATTTGTTACAGAAAAGGTTTTAACACATGAAATCTTGTTGGGCCTTTCTTCCAGCTAATGATTGGAAGTTCAAATCTCTTTTTAAAAGTTTTCGAGCTCTACGGAGAACGTGACAAAATCGACCATAAGAGGATGTCGATGGGCTAGCATAATGGCAGACACATGGCAGATGGATTTAATACAGAGAAGTGTGGAGTGATGCATTTTGGCAGACGGAAAGGGAGAGGCAGCCTATACATAATGACATGGTCAAAAGAGTGTGCAGGGACAGGAGAACTTGGGGATCATGTGCATAGATACTTGAAGATGGCAGGACATGTTGAGAAGTATTGGATGCAAAAGCAGGGAAGTTATGCTGAAACTTTATGAAGCTGCAGTTAGGCCACTACTAGTGAATTGCATCCAGTTCTGGTCACCATACTTTCAGAAGAATGTGAACATCCTTGGGAGGGTGCAAAGGAGATTTACCAAAATGGTTCCAGAGATGAGAGAAATTAGCTACAAAGTTATGTTGGAGAGCCTGGGATTGTTTAGAGCAAAGGAGGTTGAAGGGAGATCTGATAGGAGTGTACAAGATTTTACCGGCCAGTCAGCCTAACATGGCTGGTGGGGAGATTTTAGAAACAATGATCAGTGTCAGGAAGATATAATAGTTTTCGTAATGTTATTGGAATTAATTGTAAAGCAGAGCAATAGTGCAGTCTGTGTCTATGTCGGTGTGCGTGTGACGTAATTGAATTAAAGGCAGCTGATCTGAAAGCTTTGATGTATCAGAAGATAAGCTAGGTTTGAAATATTAAATAGGTAAACACAGGGGAAGTTTTAGAATGTCAGGTGTACAGACAACATTTGCATTTTTAAATAAACCAGACGAGCTTGAATTCAAAAGAAGGGGTGAAATGTTTCACCTAGCCAGGAGAAGTTAAGAAACAGTGAATCCCAAAGATTACTGGTAAAATTAGTACTATGATAGATTTTATTATTAGAGAGGTAAAGTCCAAAGACACAGTGAAACAATGGGAATTTGCATTCAAAGGAGAAAATATGTATATGAAAATATAGAAGGCTCTGTGTAAGGGCAGGCATTCTAAGATCTAACACAAATATGAAAAGCATCCATCATCGAAGCCTCAACCTGCTGTCTACAAGGAACTGAAGCTGAGAAAAACTCACTTTGAATTTGACTGTTCAGGGTAATGTGTGGTACTTTGCCTGGGTCTTTTAAAATCCGTGTCTCACTGTTGCCACAACAGAGATGTAATTGGGGTTTAGATTAATTAGGTGATTTAGAAGTTATCACAGTAGTAATTTGTAGATCTATGTATGTGCTTAAAATCATTTCTTCTAAGAAATAAGAAATAAGTACAAATTACAAATAGTTGTGGCAACTGCTTCACAAAATCACAGAATCACACAGTGAAGAGGCCCTTCAGACAATCAAGTCTGCACCGACACGTGAGAAACACCTGACCCTACCTAGCTAATCCCATTTACCAGCACTTGGCCCATAGCCTTGAATGTTATGACGTGCCAAGTGCTCATCCAGGTAGTTTTTAAAGGATGTGAGGCAACCCGCCTCCACCACCCTGCCAGGCAGTGCATTCCAGACCGTCACCACCCTCTGGGTAAAAAGGTTTTTCCTCACATCCCCCCAAACCTCCTGCCCCTCACCTTGAACTTATGTCCCCTCGTGACTGACCCTTCAACTAAGGGGAACAGCTGATCCCTATCCACCCTGTCCATGCCCCTCATAATCTTGTACACCTCAACCAGGTCGCCCCTCAGTCTTCTCTGCTCCAATGAAAACAACCTAAGTCAATCCAAGCTCTCTTCATAACTTAAATGTTTCATCCCAGGCAACATCCTGGTGAATCTCCTCTGCACCCCCTCCAGTGCAATCACATCCTTCCTATAATGTGGCGACCAGAACTGCACACAGTACTCAAGCTGTGGCCTCACCAAGGTTCTACACAACTCCAACATGACCTCCCTAATTTTGTAATCTATGCCTCGATTGATAAAGGCAAGTGTCCCATATGCCTTTTTCACCACCCGGCTAACATGCCCTTCCACCTTCAGAGATCTATGGACACACACGCCAAGGTCCCTTTGTTCCTCAGAACTTCCTAGTGCCATGCTGTTCATTGAATACTTCCTTGTCAAGTTACTCCTTCCAAAGTGTATCACCTCACACTTTTCAAGGTTGAATTCCATCTGCCACTTATCTGCCCATTTGACCATCCCATCTATATCTTCCTGTAGCCCAAGACACTCAACCTCACTATTAACCACCCAGTCAATCTTTGTGTCATGCGCAAACTTACTAATCCTACCCCCCACATAGTCATCTATGTTATTTATATAAATGACAAATAATAGGGGACCCAGCACAGATCCCTGTGGTATGCCACTGGACACTGGCTTCCTGTCACTAAAACATCCTTCTATCATCACCCTCTGCCTCCTACAACTAAGCTAATTTTGAATCCACCTTATCAAATTATCCTGTATCCCATGTGCCTTTGCCTTCTTTATAAGTCTCCCATGTGGGACCATGTCAAAGGCTTTGCTGAAATCCATATAAACTACATCAACTGCACTACCCTCATCTACACACCTGGTCACCTCCTCAAAAAATTCAATCAAATTTGTTAGGCGTGACCTCCCTCTGACAAAGCCATGCTGACTATCCCTGATCAAACCTTGCCTCTCCAAGTGGAGATAGATTCTCTCCTTCAGAACTTTCTCCAATAGTTTCCCTACCACTGACATGAGACTCACTGGCCTGTAGTTCCCTGGCTTATCTCTACAACTCTTCTTAAATAGCGGAACCACATTAGATGTTCTCCACTCCTCTGGCACCTCCCCTGTGGACAGAGAGGAATTAAAAATTTGGATCAGAGCCCCTACGATCTCTTCCCTTGCCTCCCTCAGCAGCCTGAGACACAAATCATCCGGACCTGGAGATTTGTCCACTTTTAAGCCTGCCAACACCTCCAATACCTTGTCACTCCCTATATCAATTTGCTTAAGAATTTTGCAGTCTCTTTCCCCGAGTTCGATACCTTCATCCTCATTCTCTTGGGTGAAGACGGATGTGAAGTATTCATTCAACACTCTAGTGATGTCCTCTGGCTCCACCCATAGATTGCCCACTTGGTCCCTTATGGGCCCTACACTTTCCCTGGTTATCCTCTTCCCATTATATACTCTTATTATACTCTTCCCAGTATAAGTTCTATATACTTATAGAATATCTTGGGATTTTCCCTACTTTTACCAGCCAGAGCTTTCTCATATCCCCTCTTTGTTCTCCTAATTGCTTTCTTAAGCTCCACCCTGCACTTTCTGTACTCCACTAATGCCTCCGCTGATTTGCTTCCCTGGTACCTGCTAAAAGACTCTGTTTTCCTTCTCATCGTAACCTGAATTTCTCTGGTCATCCATGTTACTCCTTCTTATCACCCTAGAGGGAACATGTTAAGCCTGTACCCTCCCCATTTCCTTTTTGAACGGCCCCCACTTCTCTTCTGTAGATTTCCCCACAAGTAGCTGTTCCCAGTCTACCTTGGCCAGATCCTGCCTTATTTTATTAAAATCCACTCTCCCCAAATCCAAAACATTTTTTTGCAACTTGTTTACTTCTTTGTCCATAACAAACTTAAACTGTACCATGTTGTGGTCGCTATCACTAAAATGCTCCCCCACCACCACCTCTGCCACCTGTCTGGCTTCATTCCCCAGAATTAGGTCCTGCACTGTGCCATCCCTTGTTGGACCCGCTACATATTGATCTAAAAAGTTCTCCTGTACACATTTCAAGAAATCCACTCCATCCAAGCCCTTAACACTATGTCTATCCCAATTAATGTTGGGAAAGTTAAAATCACCGAATATAATTACCCTATTGTTATTGATTTTACACACCTCCGCAAATTGTGCACATAATTGCTCCTCAATTTCCCGCTGACTATCTGGAGGTCTATAATAAACACCTAACAATGTGGCTGCCCCTTTTTTATTCTTAAGCTCTACCCACAAAGCTTCATTCGATGCCCCCTTCAAGGTATCATCTCTCCTTAGTAACTGACTCCTTAACTAATAATGCAATGTATCCTCCTCTTTTACCCCCTCCCCTGTCTTGCCTGAATATTCTTTATCCTGGGATGTTGAGCTGCCAATCCTGCCCCTCTCTCAACTGCGTCTCAATGATGGCTACTATATCACAACTCCACGTGTCAATCCTCACCCTTAACTCATCCGTTTTACCTGTAATGCTCCTGGAATTAAAGTAGAGGTTACCCAGCCTTGCCTTACTCCCTTGAAACTCAGCTGTACTCCTTCTGACTTGATTGTTTTACTGTATTATGATGTGTCCCTACTCTGCTAACATTCTGTGTCCCCTCCCCCTGTCGAATTAGTTTAAACTCCTCCCAACAGCACTAGCAAACCCGCCCGCAAGGATGTTAGTCCCTCTCTGGTTCGGATGTAGACTGTCCCGCTTGTTCAGGTCCCACGTTCCCCAGAAATGGTCCCAGTGATCCAGGAATCTAAAACCCTTCCTCCTGCACCAACTCTTAAGCCACATATTCATCTGCGCTATTCTCCTATTTCTGAGCCCGCTAGCACGTGGCACTGGGAGGAATCCAGATATTACAACCCGAGAGGTCTTGCTTTTTAGTCTACTGCCTAACTCCCTGAATTCTTGTGCAAGACCTCATCCCTCTTTCTACCTTCAAGTTTCCCCCTGGGATTTGGGCAGCTTGGCATTTACCATCCACCTGCCATAACAGCAGGGAACGAATTAGATTGAAGAGTTTGGGCCTGTGTTCTCTCGAGTTTAGAAGAATGATAAATGAAGTGTGCAAAATTCTTTTGGAGCTCAACAGGGTAGATGCAAGAAGGATGTTTCCCCTGGTTGGGGAGTCGAGAACCAGGGGGACACAGTCTCAGACTAAGGAGTAGGCCAATTAGTACTGAGATGAGGAACTTCTTCAGTCAGAGGGTGGTAAA
Source organism: Cetorhinus maximus (assembly GCF_964194155.1). Lineage (NCBI taxonomy): Eukaryota > Metazoa > Chordata > Chondrichthyes > Lamniformes > Cetorhinidae > Cetorhinus > Cetorhinus maximus. The sequence goes on along the minus strand of NC_135883.1, from coordinate 155,377,800 downwards.
TCTTTGGAATTCTCTACCCCAGAGGCTGTGGAGGCTCAGTCATTGCATATGTTCAAGACTGAGATTGATAGACTTCTAAATACCAATGACATTAAGGGATATTTGGATAGTGCGGGAAGATGGTGTTGAGGTAGATGATCAGCCATGATCTAGTTAAATGGGGGAGCAGGCTCGAGGGGTTGAATGGCCTACTGTCCGATGTTCATAATTAACAGGCACTTTGAGAGGATTAAGGATAGCCAGCATGGATTGGAAAAAGGCAGATCGTGCTTGGCTAATCTAATTGAGTTTTCTTGATGAAGAGAATGCAATAGAAGTTGTCCTTATGGATTTTAAGAAAGCATTTGACAAAGTATCACATCACAGGCGATTAACAGAATTGAAGCTGATGGAGTGGCGGAAGGGTCAGAGTCAGCTTGAATAAAAGTTGGCTTAAGGACAGAAAACAGCCAGTTGTGGTAAATAGTTGTTTTTCAGACTGGAGGGTGGTGCACAGTTGTGTTCCCCAAGGGTCAATGCTAGGACGATTGCAAAAAGTACGCTTAGAACAGATTCAGAGAAGACTTTTTCATGCAATAAGCGAGAAATGTGTGGAAGAGTGCAGCACCACCCTTTAGCACCAGCCATTCAAAACACAGTTAGATTCTAAGCCATCAAGAGTTACAGGATTGCTGTGGTGTATTCTGGTGGACTGAAATGTCACAAGAAATGTCAGAGACAAAAAGCAATGAGTAAATATAGTGGTTTTCTTAATTGCTTTAAATTAAAAACATAGCAGGGAAAGGTTATGCAGCTCTTCTGCCATTCAGTTCGATCATGACTGATCTACATCTTACCTCCATCTACCCACCTTGTTCTTTAAGCCTTAGTACTCTTGCCTAACAAAAACATATCAAGCTCAGTTTTGGAAAATAGCCTCAATAGCTTTCTGGGGAAGAATGTTCCAGATTTCCGCTGCCTTTTGTACAAATAAAGTCCCTCCTAACATTGTGCCTCAATGGTCAGCCCTAGTTTTAATTCTGTTCGTACCTTGCAAAGCACTTCAGGATATCTTGTTGTGAGTGATGGATGCTGAATGAGAGTAGGGGAGCGGGGGTTAAGTGAGGTGACTGAAGATGCAGTCAAAGAGATCAGTTTCAAGCAGATTTTTGGGGAGATGAACAAGGTGAAGAGGTTTACAAAGACATTCCTAAGTCCACAGGGTGCAATGAAGTGGAAGGAGGAGGCGAGGGCACACAGCAGAACAGAGGTGGAGGAGCAGTGGGTATGCGCTGTGATGTAGGAAGGAGAAGATAGAATGGTACAATGATATGAAGTCAAGAAGGGAACTTCTAAGATGAGCATTTCTGCTTTGCAGCCATAAACTGGGATACAACATTGAAGAACAACGAAAGTTGCATCCATAACAGAGACTGAGTTAGAATCTATTAGGACCCCCATTAGCCAATACAAAATACAATGAAGTGGACTGGTGGCCCCCCAAACTTGCTTTAACATCACTCCCTAAAATCCTGAAAAATTAATGGAATGTCCATAAAGATGAGAGACCATGCTGGTTCACCAGTCCTCCTTCCAGTGCTGTGCTACCTCTTGGCAGTGCCACTGTTGTAGGCATATCAGGTAAGCTACACAACATGTGAAAGCTTTAATTTTCACACTTGCAAAATGGTAAAGATGAATTGGAACTTGTTTACCAAATGTCTCTACCAGCAGCAAAAAGAGGAAGGCCAAGTTGTGACGGTTTTTGCAAGGCATTATCAGCTTGTGGTATCTGCAATGAGCAAGCTATCCTTTGCTACCCCACGAGAAGGAGGAAACAAGTGCTTTCATTTTGGTTTCCTGTCACAGTTTTCTGAACACTTCTTACTCATTTACACTTTAATTTCAAAGAAACACACTCAGTTCAGCCAATGTTATGCTCATGATTCAAGACGTTGAAAACAGGAAGAGGGGGTGGGGACAGAGGTAGGCAGATTAGAGAAAGATGGACTCAAACTTTCATTCCTACTCTCTGACTGATTATGTTCTCCATTTGGTAATGGAATTCAGCACCCACCTCCTTTTAAACACCTTTTATCCTTCCTGTTGGTTTAGGGCATGCTCTAGCCCAGCCCTGCAAATTCTGTATTCTTTGGCTCTGCTTTGGTTTGCCTGCATGCAAGGCCCTACTTTTACCTTGGAATTCCTGCTCCTATTTTTGGTTTAGCACAATTACCATATCCCAATTATCTTTTGGGCCTCTGCTTTGGGTTAGTTGTTTGCAGGGCAGTCCCAATTATCTCAGGAGGTATGGACTCATCAGGGCACATCAGGCAGGCCACTTGACCAATTGAGTTCATGCCAGCAAAGTTGTTGTATCCTGATTTGGCCTAGTCCTGCAACAGGTTTGCACCATTACCTCAGGACCCCAGCACCATGTTTTGTTTAGGCATATCCAATAACCAAAAGACTCCTGGGTCCTGTAATATACAAACAATATCTCACAATAAATTAATTGTTTTTCAGTTGTTTTTTGCTGCGAAGCCTTTGTATGTCAATTTAACATCAGGAACAATTAATGAGTTTTGCCTCCAGTAGCACAAGTAGAGTAGAAGTGTTTTCCTGCTGCTTGTGCAGTTGCCATCACCATTTTTGCTGTTCTTATAAACTCAATTATTTCGAGCACTACAGTAACATCTGAATGGTTAAAGTCCCATTTCTAATGAAATATCCAGCAAGCTTCTTTTGGGTAGTGGCTTTGTGAGTCTCAAAAGCCACCCATTCAACCATCAACAGGCCCTCAAACCTGGAGATCACCATCACCCTGACTCCTTCTGTCCCCACAAAGGACATAACCATCCTTGTTGTTGAGCTTTGGTGCTGCATAATAAGATTTAAATAAGTCATGCCCGGGTAGACTTCTGATGTGAACAGCTAGTTCTGGTATCAAAGTGAGGTGCAGAACTAAGGAGCCAAGGCTTACACTTGTGAATTGGAGGAAGGGGTGAGGAGAGTTGACCCTTGAGGATATAAAATCTTCTGTTACATCGGGGGCAGGTCATGGCTGCTAAGTCTGTTAGCCTATAAAAACAGGTGGCTGAGCGGTATCTCAGGACCTGCATGCAACGCTTCTGTGGCAATATTGCGCCTTTTTTAACTGCCTTGTTCATCTCTGCAACCCACGCCACCAGTGCAAACGTAAGAGGTACAGAATAACAAAGGATGTGATCAACTGCAGCAATACATTCAGTCTCTTTTGGTTCAGACCACATTAAGCTGTATATTTGCTATCACATTCATCTTATACTGCTAGGTGTGCAGCCCAAAGCAGACACAGATCTGAAAATCAGGATACACTTTCTAAAAAGTAAAGCATTTCTTTTTTACGATAAATTTATTTCATAAGGAAATAGATTTGTTGCAATTCTCTGCCAAATCCACCCACAACGATAATAACTTGCATTCATATAGCAACTTTAATGTAGTAAAACGTCCCATGATACTTAAGCACCATTATCCAACAAAATTTGATGCCAAGCCATGTAAGAGATATTAGGATAAGTAACCAAAAGCCTGGCCAAAGAGTTAGATCTTAAGGAACGTCTTAAAGGTGTAGAGAGGTGGGGAGATGGAGGGTGGGCATTTCAGAGCTTATGGCCTATACATTTGCAATTTTATCCCTCTGCCATTGGCAGCTGAAGACATGGCCACCAAAAGGCCAGAATTGGAGGAATGTAAAGACCTCAGAAGATTGTGGGGCTGAAGTTGGAAAGATGGAAAAGAGCAAGGTCATGGAAGGATTTGAAAACAAGGATCAGCATTTTAAAATCGAGGTGTTGTCAGACTGGGAACCAATGTAGGTCAGTGCTCACAGGAATGGCGAGTGAACAGAACATGTTGCCTGTTAGGATAAGAGTTTTGGATGAGCTGAGGCTGGCTATGAGTGTATTGGAATATGCAAACATATGAATTAGGAGCAGGAGTAGGCCACTCGGCCCCTCAACCCTGCTTCGCCATTTGCCAATATGGCTGATCTGGTTCTAACCTCAACTCCACATTCCTGCCTATCCCCAATAACCATTCACCCCCTTTTTAGGGGATGTGAGCATTGCTGGCAAGGCCTGCATTTGTTGTTCATCCCTATTTGCCCTTGAGAAGCGTTGAAACTAGAGGTAACAAATGCATGGATGTCTGAGGCATGGGCAGAGTCGGGCAATGTTATGGTCATTCTTAGTGATGGAGGAGAAATAGGAGTCACAAGCTCAGTTCAAGGGCAACAGGACACATTGTTTGTGAACAGTCTGGTTCAACCTCCAACAGCAGCCAAGGAGAGGGATGGATTTGGTGACTGGGGAAGGGAGCTGAAGGCTGAGATTGTAAACAATGGCTTTGGTCTTCCCAATGTTTAATGGAGGAAATTTCTGCTCATCCTTTACTGGATGTTGAACAAGCAGCGTGACAAACCTATTTCTTAAATAGTGCCTTCAGTCCTCCCCATTAATTTCTTCCATCCATTCCATTCTCCATTCAGTGTCCACTTTCTCCTCATTCTTCACCTTGTTCAATTCTGCAATGTCATGCCAATGCAGAAATTTAAGTTCCTGTTTCTTCTTGCCTTACAATGGTTATTCCAAATCAATGAGTCATTCTTTTACGTTGATTTTATTGCAAAATAATGTTGAGTGCACTTTCTGGAAAAAGAACAGATGTAGAGAAAAAGGGGTGAGATTTTAACTTGCTCAAAATCCATCCACTTACACAGAGTTAAAATTAGGTCCCATATAATTTCTGTGTCAGGCTATTTTATGGTCACTTCCCTCTCCTGTAATTCACTTTTTTATGTTCAAATTGGCATGGCAAAAAGTGATTAACGACATACGCCCCCACCCCCCCACACTCTCTCCTTCACTCAGTATTTGTCTCGCTCTTTACATGGTTCGACTGATAGGGAAGGCAAGTGAATTGATAGAAAGGTAGGAAGAGTGAAACTCAAGTGGCATCAGTATTTTAGTGTCCTCACTAATAACACAAACAGCTCATGCAAGATGTTAGTTTTACAGATGAAACACAGCCAGCCTTCACATAAGAGTATCCTATGGTACTGGATGGCGAGGGAGACAGAGATAGCAGAACTATTCCTGTCAGCCCCTAACAGGCTAATGTTGTAAAGCAGTGCAAACTCTGACTGTGAGCAATGCCATGGGCAGTCTCCAGCACTAAAAAATTGTTATGGGCAGGAGAGAAAAACATTGAACTTCTTTATCCTCTCCCCATCTGCCCATAAGCAGAGATGTTTTTGAATTATTTTTAAAGTAGGCTATGGCTTGTTTCACCAAATCCTCAGTTTGTATGATCCAATTTAAAAATAACTCAGAACAAACTTGCGTTATAATTAACTCAGAAGAGTAGTTTATTCACATTTGAACCCAGTGGTGGCTGGGGGCAAGGGGGTAGGGTGCAAGTGTTTGCAACCTCACAAATACACACACACACACACACACACACAGATATGCAGTAAGCGGGATAGAAAAGAGAAAGATTTACAACTATGGACAACAACACTAAAAGAACCATAGATATGAATATTAGTTCATGCAATTCCCAAAGACTGAGAATTCAAAGCCCACAGGAATTTTCCTTCGTGGCGAATTTCAGTCCACATGGGATTCTGGTTGGAGACAGCAACACAAAAATCCTAGAAATGAATGACAAATTAGCACAATGGGGTTTCTGTGCTTAGACCGCTTGGCAGGCAATGATCAGAAACTTTTAACATCAAACAGGCTTCAAGGAGTTGAGAGAAGGTGCTTAGTCAGCTGGGAGATCTGCTGGAGTTTTTCTGGTTGATGTTAAATGAGCTGTGAAGCTAGAAATGTTATATTGATGCAGTCCAAAAGGCTAGAAGCATGGGGTCATGTGCCTTGGCCCATTAATGAGTTAATCACAGCCTTGCAAGCAGTGTCTGTGCTTCTGGCCTAAATCTATTGTTTCCCTCAGGAACAAAATGGTGACTGTTAACTTCTCTTCAGGTGTAACAAGTTTTGATGTCTGTCTTTGTTATCTTCCCAGCTGGGTGGGGAGTGTCAGTTTGTCTATTAATGGTCTAGTTTTGTGATTATACTGTGGCCCATGGGGTGTGCGATTCCACAAGGATGAGAGTGAACTCTTTTGTTCTTGTAACCTCTGTTGGAAGCTTCCAGAACAGATGGCCAATCTTCTGAGTAATGTGACCTACCGTAGTAGCCATCTTGTGGTTCAGCAAAAGTCCATTTTAAAATAGCAAAAAAAAAGTTCTGATACACGCAGTTTTTATTTCTTTTCATGTCTTATTGACATGGCACAATAAAAAAATTAAACAATTTTATGACGTTGGAGTTCAGCTGCAAGTTGCCCTGCAACATTTCTATTCAATGTTGAGAACTATTTTCAGCTCCCTCCTACCTATGCATGTTCTTTCACTGAATGAGTAGGAGATTTCCTATTCTAGGAGCTGCTGCCCTGTGTAAATTTTAGTTCTTTGTTTCAATGTACTTTCCTTAATTAGACAAAACTTGTAAGAGGGAAAAGTAAATAGGAAGAATGGAGTCAGGAGCAGGAGTAGGCTATTCAGCCCTTCAAGTCTGCTCTGCTTTTTAATTAGATCATGGCTGATCTAGTTGTGGTCTCAACTCCACTTTGTCATCTGCCCCCCATAACCCTTGACTCCCTTGTCTATCAGAAATATGTTTAACTCTGCCTTGAATAAATTCAATGACCCAACTTCCACTGTTTTCTGGGGAAGAGGCTTCCACATACTTTCAGAGAAAAACTTTCTCCTCATCTCCATCCTAAAAGGTAGACCTCTTATTCTTAAACTGTCTCCCCTGGCTCTAGTCAGCAAGAGAGCAGCAGCGAGAGGAAGATTGGCATAAGAGGATTAGATGAAGAAAGCCCTTAGACTTTTTCCTTCCGGAAAACCAATCCAACTGCCTTCTCATTCTAATCTTACAATTGGACAAATCCAACAATAATAAATATGAAGGGACGACTGTGCAAAGGGAGAAACCAAACAATGTGAGAGTGGACAAACACTGGCGATTGGGATGACAGAGAATAGTCTTGTGAGTAATGAAGCAACAGTTCATAGTGTGATTTTGAAGAGGGCCCAGGAGCAGAGAGTACTGGGGCATTGGACTCACACAAGTCACTGAAGTTGAGCAAGCTGTTTCAAAAAAACAAAAGCTAATGGGATCCTGGACTTTATAAATAGAGGCATAGAGCACAAAAACAAGGAAGTTACATTAAACTTTTATTAGTCATTGGTTAGGGCCCAGCTGGGGTATTCTGTCCAATTCTCGGCATCACCTTTTAGGAAGGATGTCCAGGCCTTTGAGAGGCTGTACGCTCGTTTTATCAGATTGCTACTAGGGATGAGGGATTTCAGTTCTGTGGAGGGACTGGAAAATTGGGGGTTATTCTTGCCAGAGAAAGGAAGGTTAGGGAAGATTTAATAGACATATTTGAAGTTATGAAGAGTTTTAATAGAGTAAATAAGGCACATCTAAGGAGAGTTGGTCACTAGAGGACACAGATTTAAGGTAATTAACCAAAGATCCAAAGGGAACATGAAAAATTCTTTTACATCTCAAGTTGTTATAATCTGGAATGCAATGCCGGACAGGGCGGTGGAAGCGGATTCAATGATAACTTTCAATATAGAATAAGATAAATATTTCAAAAGGCTATGGGGAAAGAGCAGGGAGTGGGATTAATTTGATGGCTCTTTCAAAGAGTTGTCACAGACACAATAGCCTACATGGACTCCTCTGTGCTGTATGATTCTGCACCATTTATCATGGGATTGAAATCACGCTGTGCAATATTAGTTTCAAAGATGTTTGTGTCTATTATGTTAAAGAAGATCCTGCTGAGTGAAGACTCAGTCCATTTTGGGCCTTACAGGGCCACGTGCTGCCGGTAGCACACAAGCCCCCTGGAGCCGCTGCAACTTTGGTGTCTGGCCCCGAGATGGTGGTGATGAGCCCTCTCATTGAAATGCTACAGTTCTTCAGGTGATGGTGCTCAGCACAAAGGTGCTGAGGAATTACAGAATTTTGGATAAAGGAAAAGCAATACATGAACAGGATGGTGTAGTGGACTAGTAATCCAGAGACCCAGGGTAATGCTCTGGGGCCCCGGGTTCGAATCTCGTTACAGCAGGTGGTGGAATTTGATTTCAATAAAAATGTGGAATCAAAATAATAACGATGACTATGGAACCATTGTTGATTGTTGGAAAAACCCTTCTAGTTCTCTAATGTCCTTTAGGGAAGGAAATCTGTCATCCTACCTGGTCTGGCCTAGCCTACACGTGACTCCAGACCCACAGCAATGTGATTTACTCTTGCATGCCCTCTGAAATGACCTAACAAGCCAAAAAGGAATGCAACCGTACAGACCACCCGGCATCGACCTAGGCACCGGAAACGACAACGGCAATCTCAGCCCTGTCGACTCTGCAAAGTCCTCCTTACGAACATCTGAGGGCTATTGCCAAAATTGGGAGAGTTGTCTCACAGACTAGTCAAGCAACAGCCTGACATAGTCAACCTCACAGAATCATACCTTACAGATAATGTCCCAGACACCACCATCACCACCCTTGGGTATGTCATACAGGCAGGACAGACCCAGCGATGTGGCAGCACAATGGTATACAGTTGGGAGGGAGTTACCCTGGAAATCCTCAACATCAACTCAGGAGTCATGAAGTCTCATGGCATCAGATCAAACATGGACAAGTAAACCACCTGCTGATTACTACATACCGTCCCCCCCTCAGCTGATGAATCTGTGCTCCTCCATGTTGAACACCACTTGGAGGAAGCACTGAGGGTGGGAAGGGCACAGAATGTACTCTGGGTGGGGGACTTCAATGTCCATCACCAAGAGTGGCTTGGTAGCACCATTAGTGACCGAGCTGGCCAAGTTCTAAATGACATAGCTGTTAGGCTGGGTCTGCGGCAGATGGTGAGGGAACCAAACAGAGGGAAAAACATATTTGACCTCATCCTGACCAACCTGCCTGCTGGAGATGCATCTGTTCATGACAGTATCGGTAGAAGTGACCATCGCACAGTTATTGTAGAGACGAAGTCCCGCCTTCACATTGAGAATACCCTCCATCGTGTTGTGTGGCAGTATCGCCGTGCTAAATGGGTAGATTTCAAACAGATCTAGCAACTCAAGACTGGGCATCCATGAGGCGCTGTGAGCCATCAGCAGCAGCAGAATTGTACTCGAACATAATCTGTAACCTCATGACCCTGCATATCCCCCACTCTACCATTACCATCAAGCCAGGGGATCGACATTGGTTCAATGAAGAGTGCAGGAGGGCATGTCAGGAGCAGCAACAGGCATAACTAAAAATGAGATGTCAACTTGGTGAAGCTATGACACAGGACTACTTGCGTGCCAAACAGTATAAGCAGCAAGTGATAGACAGGGCTAAGTGATCCCACAACCAACGGATCAGATCTAAGCTCTGCAGTCCTGACACATCCAATCGTGAATGGTGGTGGACAAATAAACAACTCACTGGAGGAGGAGGCTCCACAAATATCCCCATCCTCAATGATGGAGGAGCCCAGCACAGCAGTGCAAAACATAAAGCTGAAGCATTTGCTACAATCTTCAGGCAGAAGTGCCAAGCGGATGATCCATCTCAGCCTCCCCAGCATCATGGATGCCAGTCTTCAGCCAATTTGATTCACCCCACGTGATTTCAGGAAATGGTTGAAGGCACTGAATACTGCAAAAGCTATGGGCCCTGACAACATTCTGGCAATAGTACTGAAGACTTGTGCTCCAGAACTTGCCGCGCCCTTAGCCAAGCTGTTTCAGTGCAGCTACAACACTGGCATCTACCTGGCAATGTAGAAAATTGCCCAGGTATGTCCTATACACAAAAAGCAGGACAAATCCAACCCACTCAATTACCGCCCCATCAGTCTACCCTTGATCATCAGTAAAGTAATGGAAGGGGTCATCAACAGTGCTATCAAGCGGCCCTTGCTTAGCAATAACCTGCTCACTGATGCCCAGTTTGGGTTCCGCCAGGACCATTCAGCTCCTGACCTCATTACAATGTCTTGATTCAAAATGGACAAAAGCTGAACTCCAGAGGTGAGATGAGAGTCACTGCCCTTGACATCAAGGCCGCATTTGACTGAGTGTACCATCAAGGAGCCCTAGCAAAACTGGAGTCAATGGGAATCAGGGGGAAAACTCTCCACTGGATGAAGTCATACCTAGCACAACGGAAGATAGTTGTGGTTGTTGGAGGTCAGTCATCCCAGCTCCACAGGAGTTCCGCAAGGTAGTGTCCTCAGCCGAACCATCTTCAACTACTTCATCAATGACCTTCCATCATAAGATCAGACGTGGGGATGTTCGTTGATGATTGAACGATGTTTAGCACCATTCGCGACTCCTCAGATACTAAAGCAGTCCATGTCCAAATGCAGCAAGACCTGGACAGTATCCAGGCTTGGGCTGACAAGTGGCAAGTAACATTCACGCCACACAAGTGTCAGGCAATGACCATCTCCAACAAGAGAGAATCCAACCATCGCCCCTTGATGTTCAATGGCATTACCATCACTGAATCCCCCACTATCAGCTGGGGGTTACATTGACCAGAAACTGACCTGGACTAGCCATATCAATACTGTGGCTACAAGAGCAGGTCAGAGGCTAGGAATCATGCGACAAGTAACCCATCTTCTGACTCCCCAAAGCTTGTCCACCATGTACAAAGCACAAATCAGGAGTGAAATGGAATACTCCCCACTTGCCTGGATGAGTGCAGCTCCCACAACACTCAAGAAGCTTGACACTGTCCAGTACAAAGCAGCCCGTTTGATTGGCACCACATCCACAAACATTCACTCCCTCCACCACCGACGCACAGTAGCAGCAGTGTGTACCATCTACAAGATGCACTGCAGGAATTCACCAAGGCTCCTTCGACAGCACCTTCCAAACCTACCAACACTACCATCTAGAAGGACAAGGGCAGCAGATAGATGGAAACACCACCATCTAGAAGTTCCCCTCCAAGTCACTCACCATCCTGACTTGGAAATATATCACCGTTCCTTCACTGTCGCTGAGTCAAAATTCTGTAACTCCCTAACAGCATTGTGGGTGTACCTACACAACATGGACTGCAGTGGTTCAAAAAGGAAGCTCACCACCACCTTGTCAAGGGCAACTAAGGATGGGCAATAAATGCTGGCCCAGCCAGCGAAGACCACCTCCCATGAATGGATAAAATAAAAATTTCAGGAAGGAGTGTGACTTGAATGTGTTGATATTGCCATGGATTGTTCCTGTTGCCGAGATTCAATTTAGAGCTCGCAAGAAAAGGAGTAAGCTGGTTGTGTTATTGCAGTGCATCTTTAAGCTGCACATAATGGTTATAATCAGAATGAATAATTTGTTGACTACATCCGATACATACTTTGTATTAAGAAAGAATGTTTTTATTGTACGAACAGAACAAGGGCACTTAAAAAGTAAGCTTCATCATCTCCCTGCACTCCGGCAATGAAAAACTCTCTTTCCTAAGGAATAAGCTTTAAGGCAACATAGACAGGTTCATTTCTTTCAGTGTAAGTAAAATGGGTTTTGTTGAGACATGAGGTAAAATTTGTATTGAAGGGACTGATTGACACAATGACCTTTCACCTCTGGGACTTGGATTCAAATCCAACCCAGACTGTTGGATGGAAAATGTTCTCTCCCTTGACTTTAAGAGTCCTGTGTGAAGTTAGTTCGGGTAGTCATAGCAACAGAGTAATGGTCTTAATTGGAAAAGGCTAACAACCATCCATCTGGGTACTTCCTGTGTTCTACCTTCTCCAGTCAGCTCCTTGTGGGCATTTTTTTTATTCATTCACGGGATGTGGGCAACGCTGGCCGGGCCAGCATGTATTGCCCATTCCTATTTGCCCTTGAGAAGGTGGTGGTGGGCCGCCTTCTTGAACCGCTGCAGTCCATGTGGTGTAGGTACACCCACAGTGTTGGCTCACAGTATAAAATTGCCCCTAAATTTGAAATCTCAATCAGAGATGCCACGGTTTGATACATAGAAGATTGCCACACTGACATGTCAGAGCGCTCTTGCAAACTTGCGGTTAAGCAAACGGAGCTTTGCTCAACATCTAACCCATATTCAGGCTGGGATTTTTCCAGTCCCGCCCACAGCATGAAAATTTGCAGAGCCAGACAAAAGTTCATTGACTTTCGGTGGCACTGAAAAATGCCAGCCATGAGCGGAGCTGGGAACCCCTGGCTCATATGTGACCTTAGACCTGCTCAAAGGAACAGGTTAAAATCGCAACCCACAGGAAGGTAGCCCCAGGGATTCGAAATGTCTGCTCGCCAGGTTTCCACCAGATATTGGATGATTACTTGAAGAGAAAATGATGGGAAAGGATAGGGAAGTGGGACGAGCTGAGTTGCTCCCACAGAGAGCCAGTATGGATAAGGTGGGCTGAATGGCCTCCTTTCATGCTGTATTCATTCTATGAGTGCATTGGTGCTGGATGGGGTGGATATTGAGTCCAGTGGCAAGAGTGCTGATCATTTGAACTGCCTTTGTCAAGATTCTGGTGTCGTTGCAGCTGCACTCATCTAGGAAAGTGGTGAGGGTGAGTATTTGATCACGTCTTGAACCTTATAACTGGCATGATGGAGGAAAAGCCATTGATGAAGCTGCTGAAGATATCTGGGCTGCGGATGTTTCTCTGACAAATTCCTGCAGTGATGTCAAGGCGCTTTAATGATTGACTTCTGACAACTGCAACTGTGTTCCTTGTTGTCAGGTACAATTCAGCCATTGGAGGGCTTTCCCTCTGAGCCACATTTGACCTTAACTTACACAGTACTTTGTCACCTTATTCAGTGGAAAGCTACCTTAAAGCTGATGAGGGTTACTCTCAGCTCTCTTCTGATATTCAACTTATGTCCATATCTGGATCAAGGTTGTGAAGACTTTTGCAGCCAAGTGTCCCTGGTGGAATCTGAATTGAGCATCAATGAGCAGGATATTGGTGAATATCATTGCCTCCTCCATCCTTTTATTGAAAGGAAGTTGACACAGTGCTAACAGGCCGGGTTAATGTGTGCAGTATTGGGTAGTTGCCAATGTGTTGATGCCTCTGTTACTAATATTGCACAGCACTACTTCAACTCCCATAGCAAGTTTTTCTAGACTGCACTGGTCTAACTAATTGAGTTTTATACATGCTAAGCACATATCATTAGAAATGAAATAATTTAATGCAAATCACTAATTAGTGTGGGGATGTGCGATGTCATGGCTTTGACAGAAACTTGGCTTCATTTAAGGCAAGGCTGGGAACTCCCGAGGCCTGGCTATAAAATATCTCCAGGAGATAAAGAAAGTGGAAAAAGACAGAGGAGATTGGTGTTACACAACAGCATCATAAGGAAAGAATGTTATTGCAAGTGATGCTCAGACAGAGGGCAGAATTTTGCGTTTGACGGGCGGGTGGGCGGGCACGACCAACTCGGCGGTGGTCGGGCAGCCAATCCCCGCTACCGAAACGGGCCGCACCGCCATTTTGCGCGGGCGGGCCAATTAAGGCCCGCCCAGCAGGGTTCCGACTCCCGTGTACATCAGGAAAATTAAATCGGCGGTGGGCATGTTCAGACCACCAGGTCCAATGGGAAACCAGCAGTCTGTATAAAGAGCAGCCAGGCAGCCTCCTTTAGGCTGTTCACCATGGCCAGTCACCGGACAGCACAAGAGGTGAGGCCAGAGGAGGAGGAGAGGGGCAGGCTGCAGTGGGGGGGTCTGATGTGCCCCTCAGTTCTCAGATGCAAGCCTTGCTGTCCTCCTCGAAGAGGTGTCCAACCATCGGGATATCATGTTTCCGGAGGATGGGAGGAGGAGGGCCCCCCCTCGTCACCAGGTAGGCGTGGCAGGAGGTGGCAGAGGCTGTTAGCTCCCATGACGATGTGTGGCGCACAGAAACCCAGTGCCACAAGCGCTTCAATGATTTGCTACGCTCTGGACGGGTGAGTACCATGTCAGCCTTGGCCATTTGACCCAGCAGGTAGCCTTAGCCTTTGAGCACCCCCCCCAACGTCTTACTGTCGTTACTGCATTGGGTATTTGGTGCATGCTGGGTGGGCAAACAGATAGTGACCATGCTTACATCAGCCTTAGTGGTTGAGGAGAAGATGGGTTCTCCCCGCAGCATATGTTGGTGTTTGTCACATTTGAGTAGTCTGGGGGCAACCTGCAGTGGAGGCAGCTAGACACATACTCAGAACTCCAACACATGTCTTATTGATGGTGCTGAGATGGTGGAAGGGGAGCCTCAAGGTGTCATGGCCAAGAGCCATCTGCTGGCCACAGCGCCGCACCTAGTTGCACCTCCTTGCCATGGGCACTAAGACCCGTGTGTTATTCAAAGTGATGGATGCCAAATGTTTCCAAGGTGTCCGTTGGGGGAGGGGGTTGGGACCAGCCGTACTATCTTCTGGGGACTGATCACCAGTAGTGTGGACAGGAGCCGCTGGAGGCCTCAGATGGGCCACTGTGGTTGGGTGTGGCGTGCGTGTGCAGAGTACATGAGCGATCAGCCCCAATAAATGCTCTTCTATGTTCTGCAGGCAAAAACTAAGAGCGATATGCGGGAGCGGCAGCGGACTGGTGGTGGGCATGCCCTGCTCCAGCGCCTCACCATCTATGAGGAGCAGGCCATGGAGCCGGGGAGGAGGCAGGCGGCCAGGTTGGCAGGTGTCGGCAAGGCTGAGGTGCAGCGGCCAGGAGTTTGAGGGCCACAGTCCCAACCATTCTGTTTCCCCACCATCCAAAGCACTGATGGTTGCTGCAATCGTTAATGCTGCAACACTGCTCATTCACAGGCTGATACAGCCAGACGTGTGGGTCATATACAAAGGTCCCTCGTCCCCTTGAGGATGCGCGTCTCTAGCACCTTCCAAAGTCACCTTATTCCATTTGTGACCACTATCCCCATGGCCTAACATGCCATGGCATCACTGCTGCACATCCAAAGACGTATTGCATCTTAGGAGGGTTTGTACCTCCACCACCCTTTCAACCAGTGCGCCCCACATTACTCTGTCCAAAGGTCCTCAGCACCTCATCCATCAACCTCATGGCACTCAACTTAAATAAATGCCAGCACGTTGGTCATCCCTGCACCAAGGGGTAATGTTGGATTCCGTCCACCCTTTCTATGCCCCTCCTAACGGTATGAAGGTCAATAATGTGACCTGTCAATTTCCTGTGCTCCACGGCAAATGTCGCAAGTGTTTGCAATGTTTCCTCATCACTCCAACTCTCCAGGCCAGCATGCGTCCAGGTCAGCAACCTGTGCACTCTGCCCACTCAAATGCCATCCTGAGTTTTTTTAGATATATAAAGGGTAAGAGAGAGGCAAAAGTGGACATTGGGCTGCTGGGAAATGATGCTGGAGAAGTAGTAGTGGGGAACAAAGAAATGGCGAAGGACCTGAATAGGTACTTTGCGTCAGTCTTCACAGTGGAAGACACGGGTGACATCCCCAAAGTTCAAGAGAGTCAGGGGGCAGAGGTGAGTATGGTGGCCATTAACAAGGAGAAGGTGCTAAGAAAACTGAAAGGTCTGAAGGTGGATAAATCACCTGGACCAGATGGATTACACCCCAGAGTTCTGAAGGAGATAGCTGAAGAGATAGTGGAGGCGTTATTGGTGATCTTTCAGGAATCACTGGAGTCAGGGAGGGTCCCAGAGGACTGGAAAATCGCTAATGTAACCCCCCTGTTTAAGAAGGGAGTGAGGCAAAAGACGGGAAATTACAGGCCGATTAGCCTGACCTCGGTCGTTGGTAAGATTTTAGAGTCCATTATTAAGGATGAGATTTCAGAATACTTGGAAGTACATGGTAAAATAGGGCAAAGTCAGCATGGTTTCACCAAGGGGAGGTCATGCCTGACAAACCTGTTAGAATTCTTTGAGGAGGTAACGAGTAGTTTAGACAAAGGAGAGCCAATGGATGTTATCTACTTGGACTTCCAGAAGGCCTTTGACAAAGTGCCGCACAGGAGGCTGCTCAGTAAGATAAGAGCCCATGGTGTTAGAGGCAAGGTATTAGCATGGATAGAAGATTGGCTGTCTGACTGGAGGCAGAGAGTGGGGATAAGGGGGTCCTTCTCAGGATGGCGACCGGTGACTAGTGGAGTTCCGCAGGGGTCGGTGTTGGGACCACAACTTTTCACTTTATACATGAATGATCTAGATGAAGGAACTGAGGGCATCCTGGCCAAGTTTGCAGATGATACAAAGATAGGTGGAGGGACAGGTAGTATTGAGGAGGCGGGGAGGCTGCAGAAGGATTTGGACAGGTTAGGAGAATGGGCAAAGAAGTGGCAGATGGAATACAACGTGGGGAAGTGTGAGGTCATGCACTTTGGTAGGAAGAATAGAGGCATTGACTATTTTCTAAATGGGGAGAGAATTCAGAAATCTGGAGTGCAAAGGGACTTGGGAGTCCTAGTCCAGGATTCTCTTAAGGTTAACTTACAGGTTGAGTCGGTAGTTAGGAAGGCAAATGCAATGTTGGCATTTATTTCGAGAGGACTAGAATATAAAAACAGGGATGTGCTGCTGAGGCTTTATAAGGCCCTGGTCAGACCACATTTAGAATATTGTGAACAATTTTGGGCCCCGTATCTCAGGAAGGATGTTCTGGCCATGGAGAGGGTCCAGAGGAGGTTCACAAGAACGATCCCAGGAATGAAAGGCTTAACATATGAGGAACGTTTGAGGACTCTGGGTCTATACTCGATGGAGTTTAGAAGAATGAGAGGGGATCTGATTGAAACTTACAGGATACTGAAAGGCCTGGATAGAGTGGACGTGGGGAAGATGTTTCCATTAGTAGGAGAGATTAGGACCCGAGGGCACAGCCTCAGTGTAACAGAGGTGAGGAGAAACTTCTTTGTCCAGAGAGTGGTGAATCTATAGAATTCATTGCCACAGAAGACTGTGGAGGCCAGGTCATTGAGTATATTTAAGACCGAGATAGATAGGTTCTTGATTGGTAAGGGGATCAAAGGTTATGGGGAGAAGGCGGGAGAATGGGGTCGAGAAACTTATCAGCCATGATTGAATGGTGGAGCAGACTCGATGGGCCGAATGGCCTAATTTCTGCTCCTATGTCTTAGGGTCTTATGAAGCACAGCTCACAACTGAACGCAGAAGTGTAGATGTGGCCTCGACAGCGTTTTCTGCACTTGCAACATGTCCTCCCCTTTCCTACATTCTATTCCTCGGCTAATAAAGGCAAGTCTGGCTTCGACCTTGTTAAACGCCTTATGTTCCTGTTCTGCTACCTTAACAGGTCTGTCCCGCAAGGTCCCTGTAATCGATATGACTTCCTGCGGTCCTACCATTACTCATGTATTCCCGTAACTTGCTTGTCTTGCCCAAGTGCTTAACCGAACACTTATCCACATAACATTCCATGTGGCATTCCTTAGGCCATCTGACCAGCCTGTCTGTATGGACGTGTCATGTATGGGCCTCCTCTTGACCATTTACCACCCCACCAATGTTCGTCTCCTTAGGTTCTTGAAGGGTGAGCGACTTATGAGGCTGGGGGGGGAAAGGGATTAAAGGTGTTACTGACTGAACGTTAACTGATGCACTGTCCTTGTTGTTAATTTCAGCATCACCTCCGCATGGCCGCCCCCTCTCTATGGCTGAGATCCAAGACTTGCAACTTGCATCACATCCTTTCAGTGAGCCAGGAACCAGCGCTGCGACAAACACATCAACTGGGATTATGACATCGGCTAGTGTCCCGGGGCACAGTGGAGAGGGCACTTCACAATCGCTGGAGGAGATGGCATGGACAGAGAGTGCCAAAGCCATCAGCCGGAGGACTGCAGGGAACCAGGCACATGCTGAGTCTGGCAGTGATGATGTGCCTCTGGAGATGTCCGCCATGCAGCAGCTGCAGGACAAGTGGCAGGGTGCGTGGGAGCATCTGGCAGGGTTGCGTGAGGGGGTGCTTCAGTTGGTCTCAGTGGAGGAGGAATCCAGGCAGAGTGTCAGTGAAGGCATGAACCTCAGGACAGAGCTTCAGGCTTCCTCCATTGAGTGATTGGCGACTCTTATGGAGAGTGGCTTCAATCAGATTGAAAATCTTCTAATTGGGTTACGCTCTGACCTGCAAGCCCTCACAGCGCTAATGGCCACAGGTGGTCATTCGCAATGTGGGAGATCTTCTGGGCACCAAGTGTCACCGCTCGGTGCCCATCCATCTGCGGTGAGCAGGGAGGTCCAATGTGACCTCACGTCGGCGCAGCAGCTGCCTGTCATCGCTGCGAGCTCCTCTCAGGGCGCTCCAGATGAGGGCAGCAGCTCCTCCGCCCCTCTGCCAGTGTCCATTGCATCCATTGAGGCTGCAACAACTGGGGATGTGCCAGTTCTGGAACTCGCCACTCCCTCCCAGGCGGGGACATCACAGTCTCCACGGGCCAGAGGACAGCCGCCAAGGTCATCGAGGCCAACAGGACAGCAGAGTCAGCAGGCTGTCTCACAAGCCACTCCAAGCGTTAGGGCAGCACCTAGACGTAGCACCCTCAAACATAAGCATAAGGCATGTTAGGCACTCCATGGGTTTGTCACTGGTGATTTTGTGTTGGCCTTAGATTAGGGAATATATCGTTATGTACGTCAGAGCAACATTTGTGCTTTATTATGGTGGGAATAAAGTCCACTTTTCTGACCATGGCTGAGGGTGTTTCCTTTGTGCTGCATTTGTATGTTTCACAGACATCTCATGAGTGTTTGAGTGGACATTGATGTTTCTGTACTAAGCCCTTAGTTGCAGCTGATGAGGTGGAAGATGTAGCACCTAAGTGCCATGTGTGGAAGCGCCAGGCAATGCTGGTCCTGCTGATCGATATGTGTGGCGCTAGCTGAAGGTTTGTTGGATTAAATTGTCCCGGGTGTCCCTGCCTCCTTGGTGTAGTAGCGGGTCGGCGTGCTGCCCCTCATCATTACCCTGTGCTTCCTCATCCTCTGAGCCACTGCTGGATTCATCATGTAAAGCCTCATCCAGTGCGTCAAGGTCTTCATCATCAACTGCATCCCCCCCTTTCCGGCGCAAGATTGTGCAGAGCGCAGCATGCTACCACTATCACAGGGACGCGATCTGAGGGGTACTGGAGTGCGCCCCCTGAGTGGTCCAGGCAACGGAAGCGCATCTTGAGAACACCGATGGCTCTCTCCACCACAGCCCTTGTGGTGCTGTGGCTCCTATTGTAGCGCTCCTCAGCTTCTGTTCTTGGATGGTGGAGTGGCGTCATGAGCCACCTTCTGAGGGGATAGCCCTTATCACCCAGCAGCCAACCATCCAGCCGAGCCGGAGCACTGAAGAGCCCCGGCACCTGGGAGTGTCTGAGGATGTTGGCCTCGTGGGAGCTGCCTGGGTACCTTGCACAGACTTGCAGAATCACCATCCTGTGATCACACACTATCTGCACGTTCATGGAGTGGAAGCCCTTCCTGTTGACGAAGGCACTGGGCTCACCTGCTGGTGCCTTGATGGCCACATGTGTACAGTCTATAGCACCCTGGACACGGGGGAAGCCAGCAATGGCCGCGAAGCCTCTGGCTCGCTGTACCTGACTTGCCTGGTCACAGCGGAAGTGGGTGAAGGACAATGCCCATCTGAACAGAGCGTCTGTAACCTGCTTGACACAAGTGTGGACAGCTGATTGGGAGACACCGCAAAGATAACCCACAGAGCCCTGGAAGGAGCCAGGGGCATAGAAGTGGGGGGCAACTGTAACCTTCAGAGCCGCTGGTATGGGGTGTCCACCCACACAGTTGGGAGATATCTCAGGGCCAATTATCTGACAGATATAGTTCACTGTCCCCCTTGATAGTCGGAACCTCCTTCAGCACTGCACCTCAGTCATATTGAGGTAGCTGCTTCGTCGCCTGTTAACCCTGGCAGCAGGATAGTGGCATCTTCTGCGGCCCCTTCCTCCTTGGACAACCTCTTGGCCCTGTGCCCCTTGTGTCTGCGCTTGGCCTCCCAAAGGTGGCTCCTCTGGAGGCTGATTGTCCACTCCTGGCCTCCTTCTTATTCTATCCCTCCCTTCCTCCTCAGAGGAGCTGCCTCCAGTGGAGATGTCAGAACCCATACCCAGGCTAAATGGAGGCCTCCGGAAAGCTGCAGGCCCAAGAAGGATTACTGTCTGCAGACTGGTGAGCTGAAGCTTCAAAGTACAGAGGAAGCTATTGGAAATCGATCTGAACTGCTAACAATCTCACAGGCAAGTTTAAAACACTTTCTGCAATAAATACTTCAGATAAAACATTACCAACCCCCCTGAGCCCACATATCCCGCCCGTGGATGAGGTTTGCTAAAAAATCAGTTACCCGCCTGCCCGTTGGGCCTGTGCGCCAAAGCAAAGATCACACGGGCTCCTCAAAATCGGTGTTGATTGCCAAGTTAAGGGCCTTAACAAGGCCTTTAATTAATGGCGGGCGCGCGTTGCACATCATAGTGCGCTTGCCCAGCTAAATATCGAGATGCCGTATGCAGACGTCAGCGCACAACATTTTAAGCGCTGACGTGCAGGCTCCACCACCCGCCCCTCAGCCATAAATTTCTGCCCAGAGTTACTCGGAGTTTCAACTGCAAATTAAGTGGCCTTTGCATCAATATTTAGGCAACTATAATAGGTTGCCAAATAGAGAGAATTGCCAAAAGCAGAAGAGAGGAGCATAAAGGAAAAGCTTATGAGGAATAAGAGAGAGCAGGTAGAAAGGGTGATGATAAAGTCTTCTCTAAGTACATAATAAGTAAGAGGATGCCATGAAACCTTACGGGACAGACATTAGCTTCCTTTTGTTTTGTCGGTTTCCAAATGCTTGTTGTACTGTGTGTAGTCCACAAAAAGCAGGACAAATCTAATCCAGCCAATCTAGTCTACTCTTGATCGTCAGTAAAGTGATGGAAGGGGTCATTAACAGTGCTATCAGTCAACACTTACCAACAATAACCTGCTCACCACTGTTCGGTTTGGATTCCGCCAGGGCCACTCAGCCCCTGACTTCATTATTGTCTTGGCTCAAACATGGAAAAAAGAGCTGAATTCCAGAGGTGAGGGGAAAGTGGCTGCCCTTGGCATCAAGCCAGCATTTGACCAAGTGTGGCATCAAGGAGCTCTAGCAAAACTGGAGTCAATGAGAATCAGGGGGAAAATTCTCCACTGTTTGGAGTCATACAGAAGATGATTGTAATTGTTGGAGGTCAATCATCTCAGCCCCAGGGCATCGCTGTACGATTTCCTCAGGGTAGTGTCCTAGACTTAACCATCTTCAGCTGTTTCACCACTGACATTGGGGATGTTCTCTGATGATTGCACAGTGCTTAGTACCATTCATGACTCCTCATATGCTGAATCAATCTATGTCCATATGCAGCAAGACATTCCGGTTTGGGCTGGTAAGTGGTAAGTAACATGACTGCCACGCAAGTGCCAAGGAATGACTATCTCCAACAAAAGAGAATCTAACAATCGCCCCTTGACATTCAAAGGCATTACCATCATTGAATCCCCTACTATCAAGGTCACTATTGACCAGAGACTAAACTGGACCAGCCATAAAAATACTGTGGCTACAAGAGCAGGTCAGAGACGAAGAATTCTGTGGTGATTAACTCATCTCCTGACTCCACAAAGCCTGTCCACCCACTGCAAGGTACAAGTTACCTCGAAAGACAAGGGCAGCAGATGCATGGGAACACCACCACCTGCAAGTTTCCCTCCAAGTCACACACCATCCTGAGTTGGAACTACATCGCCATTCCTTCACTGTCACTGGGTCAAAATCCTGGAACTCCCTCCCTAACAGCACTGTGGGTGTACCTACACCCCTGCAGCAGTTCAAGAAGGTGGCTCACCACCACCTTCTCAAGGGCAAATAGGGATATGTAGGCTGGCGTAGCCAGCGACGCCCACATCCCATGAGCAAATAAATAAAATAAAATAAATCTCTTGCACTGGCAAAATCACCCATGAAAAGCTTTGCAGCAAGCTTAGGCCTCTGTTAGCAAATTATGTTCACTTTTGCTCTCCACACACGGTGGGTCATATTGACAACAACAACAACATATATTTATATTGCATCTTTAATGTAATAGGATGTTTCAAGGTGCTTCACAGGAGCATTAGAAAACAATATTTGACACCGAGGGCGGAATCTTTCCAGGTTTTGCATTAAGTGCGGTAGCGGGCAGGTAAAACATTGTTTTACCTGCCAGCCGGAATGGCGGTTTTCACGCCGTATCATCCCAAACCCGCCGCATTAGTTATGCAGTCCCAGGCAACATGCTGTTTCAATGGCGGGCGGGCTCTCATTCACCCACCACGCCATCGCCTCGCTGCTTTATCACGTCGGACGACCCCAACATCGGAGGACATGCATGCAGGGTCGCAACCCAAACCTGACCCAAACTTCTGCCCTGCCTCCAGGCCAGTGGCCTTACCTCTGCCTGATTGGCATGTGGTTTGGCAGGCCTTCCGCTGCCAGCCGACAGCCGGCAAGACAGCCGACGTCTCAACAAGATTCTGTCGCTGGAGTGGAACTTGCGCCCGCTACCTTCAAACTAAGACCGACTTTCTGGTCTTAATCACGTTGCTGCTTGTGGGAACATGCTGTGCACAGAATGGCTGCCATATAACAGTGACCACATTTCAAAAGTACGTCACTGACTGTAAAGCACTGAGAGACCTGGTGGTCATGAAAAGTGCTAAAAGGTGAGAGTGATACCAATTGAGCCATAGATGACATTATTGAGAAGGATCAGGAGGTTTACCTTTGTTTCAGTCACATAAGTTATCGTTTATGACATGGATAAGAGCTGTTTTGGTACTGTTGCATGGGTGGAAGCCTGATCAGAGGAATTCAAGCATCGAGTTCCGGGAGAGATGCGTATAATTTTGGGAGTTGACAACACGTTCAAGGATAATGAAATTGCAAATGGGACAGTAATTTGCCAGGACAGTCGTGTCAAGGGTTGTTTCTTTGAGAGGGTTGACAGCAGCAGGTTTACAGGAGAGAGAGGCAGTACCTGAAGAGAATATTTAATGGTGTCCACTAACGTGGGGGTCAAGAAGGGGAGTTGGGTGGTGTAAGGAACATATACTTTTATTTCTGTTGGACTGTTGTAAATAACATATCATTTTAAGTTAAGGGCAGTATCAAATTAAAAGATAAAACAATGTGGCAAAGATTAGTGGTAAGCCAGAGGATTGGGAAAGTTTTAAAAACCAACAGAAGATGACCAAAAAAATCTTAAAGAGGGAGAAAATAAACTTTGAGGGTAAACTAGCAAGCAATATAAAAAAAGACAGTAAGAGCTTTTTTAAATATATAAAAAGGATGAGAGAGGCCAAAGTGAACATAGGCCCCTTAGAGAATGAGGCTGGGGAAATAATAATGGGGAACCAGGAAATAGAGGAGTTCAATAAATATTTTGCATCAGTCTTCACAGTAGAAGACACTAATAGCGTTCCAAAAATACTAAATAATCAAGGGGCAAAAGAGAGGGAGGAAATAAATACAATAACTATCACTAGAGAAAAAGTAATAGGGAAATTAATGGGGCTAAAGGCCAAGGGGTCTCCTGGACCTGATGGATTGCATCCTAGGATATTAAAGGAAGTAGCTATTGAGATAGTAGATGCACTGGTAGTAACCTTCCAAGAATCCTTAGGTTCCGGAAAAGTCCCAGAGGATTGGAGAATGGCCAATATAACACCCTTATTCAAAAAGGGAGGAAGACGAAAAACAGGTAACTATAGGCTAGTTAGCTTAACATATGTAACATGTAACATTTGGGAAAATATTGGAGTCTATTATAAAGGATGCAATAGCAGAGCATTTAGAAATATATAATCTAATCAAGCAGAATCAGTATGGCTTCATGAAGGGGAAATCATGCCTAACAAATTTATTAGAATTCTTTGAGGAAGTAACAAGCAGCATAGATAAAGGGGAACCAGTGGATGTAATATATTTGGATTTCCAAGAAGCATTAGATAAGGTACCGCACATAAGGCTACTTAATAAGATAAGAGCCCGTGGTGTTGGGGAATAGTGCGTGGATATTAGCATGGATAGAGGATTGGCTAACTAATAGAAGACAGAGAGTTGGGATAAGGGGGACATTTTCGGGATGACAACCTGTAACTAGTGGAGTGCTACAGGGATCAGTGCTGGTGCCTCAATTATTTACAATATATATTAATGACGTAGATGATGGAAATGAATGTACTATTGCCAAGTTTGCTGATGGCGTAAAAATAGGTGGGAAGGCAAGTGGTGAGGATGACATAAGGAATCTACAGAGCGATATAGACAGGTTAAGTGAGTGGGCAAAAGACAGCACCTCTGACAGTGCAGCACTCCCTCAGTACTGTACTGGAGTGTTGGCGTTGATTTTTGTGCTCAAGCCATGGAGAGATACTTGAATCCACAACCTTGTGACTTGGAGGCAAGAGTGATACCAACTGAGCCATGGCTTACAGGACAAGTACGGAGAGCGTAGATAGAAAAGAAACTGGAGAATGACATGAGTTCAGTGCTGGAGCAGAGGAAAACTTTAGAGCAAGGTTAGCCTGGTGGGCTAGAGGCAGGGAAGGAACTAGTAGAGGCAATTAACAGATCTTAGTGACAAGAAGTCCATGAGCTCCTCGCACTTATTGTTAGAGGTGAGGTTGGAGGGTACAGGGGAGAGAGGTTTAAGAAGGTGGTTTGCAGTAGAGAAAGAAGCCTGGGGATATCTTTGCATTCCAGGAATATTCTGGAAATAGTATGCAGTTAAAACAGAAGAGAGCATGACTCTATAATGCTCTAGGTGGCCCAACCAGATCTAGTGATGAACGGGTAAATCGGTTGTCCTCCATATCCATTCAAGTCTGCATCCCTTGGGCTTAAGGGAGTGGAGATGAGAGCCATACCAAGGGTAAGGGAGAATAATGCTTTTAATGGGATGAGGGCATCAAAGGTGGAAGTGAGGGTGTGAATGAACAAATTGGTAGCTATAGAAATGTCCTGGTAAATAGAGAGCCAAAGGATATAGTTGGGAATTTGAAAGTGTCATTGGGGAATAGTTTTTCTGGGGTAGGCCAGAGGTAGAGTTGCAGTGTGGAATGGGACTATGGGTGGAGATTAACACAAGGAAGTGATCAGAGATGGCCATATCTGTGCTTGGTACCATGGGAGTAGCAGGACCACGTGAGATGGCATGGTCAAGGCATGGCCTATAATACCCGATACAGAGTTTATGAAGATGAAAAGATTAAGGCAGGATAAAAAGGCAGTGAATTCAGGGAAGAAAGAGCATGATGACCTGGGATGAAGGCTGAAATCACAAAGATGAGAAGTCACTTAGTGCAGAGATTAAGGGAGTAAAGCAGTGGAGATATCTCAGTGAGAAAAGTTCTGTACTACTTGGAGAGGATTCTAAATGAGAGCTGCAAAGGGTACTAAAGGTATTGAAAGAGGTGATGCTCAAAGGAGGAGAAAATGTCAGAGGAGCAGGGGGGAACAGGCCACGGTATAACTTAGCAATATTAGCCACACTGCCATCACAATAGTCTTAGTGTTGCAATGCTAATTGTATACACATGTAATTGTATGCTGGTGGTGGGAATTTACTGTGAATTCATTTATACCCCTGGGAAAATGTGAAATTGTCCATTTTGGCAGGAAGAACAAAGAGAAGCATATTATCTAAATGGTAAAAGAATGCAGAGCTCTGAGATGTAAAGGGATCTGGGTGTCTTAGTGCATGAATCGCAAAAGGCTAGTATGCAGGTACAGCAAGTAATTAGGAAAGCCAATAAAATGTTATCATTTATTGTGAGTGGAATTGAATACAAAAGTAGGGAGATTATGCTTCAGTTATACAGAGCACTAATGAGGCCACATCTGGAGTACTGTGTACAGTATTGGTCACTTCATTTAAGGGGAGACGTAAATGAATTGAAAGCAGTTCAGTGAAGGTTTACCAGGCCAATACCTGGAATAGGCAGGTTGTCTTATGAGGAAAGGTTGGACAGGCTAGGCTTGTATCCGCTGGAGTTTCGAAGAATAAGAGAAGATTTGATTGAAACATAAGATCCTGAAGAGTTTTGACAGGGCGGATGTGAAGAGGATGTTTCCCCTTGTGGAAGAATCTAGAGCTAGGGGTCACTGTTTACAAATAGGGGGTCGCCCATTTAAAACGGAGATGAGGAGAATTTTTTTCTCTGACGGTATTCTGAGTCTTTGGAGCTCTCTTCCTGAAAAGGTGCTGGAAGCAGAGTTTTTGAATATTTTTGAGGCAGAGGTGGATAGATTCCTGGTAAGCAAGGGGGTGATAGGTTATTGGGGGTAGGCGGGATGCAGATTTGAGGTTAATATCAGATCAACCATGATCTTATTGAATGGCAAAGCAGGCTCGAGGGGCCAAATGGCCTACACCTGCTCCTCATTAGTACGTTCACACATTCGTAAATAAGAACAGACTGACATTGTGGCTGTTGGGTTGGAGATACATGTTTGTAATGTGTGACTCTGTAAACAAATGCTTGGAAAGCTATAAAAATTAGATCCAGTTTCATCCGTCAACCACCTGGCCTTCTGAAATGTAACAGTGTAGAGCAGATTTACACGACTAATTCCCAATTTGCAGCAGCTTAGTAACTAAAGATAGACTCAAGGAGCTGGATCTCTACTCTGTGGGAGCATAGACTAAGGAATGATTTGATCAAGGATTAGAAAATGAAGAAGGGATTAGACTGTGTTTATGTGGATAGTTTGGCCCAGATTTTTGTTCCCAAGTTGGGAAATGTCTTGGCTCGCCTTGGGAGAAGCTCAGACGAGGTGGTGCCGGTGTGGAATGAGGTTGGGCCCACCGCCCCCTAGACGCAGATCAAAGATGGCCACAGGAGCTACAGAGTGCCAAGGCGGGCTAGATAAAAGGCCCCTAGGACTTCATCGGTATTTCACTTCCGTTATCTTTACTGGAACTCAGGAGGAGGGGGCTCTTCATTTATGCTGACACCTTGACTGGTGCAATATCCTGTCACATTTTGAAAGTGCTTTGCTCTGGTTAAACTGTTCCTCAATTGAGTTTACACAATGTATTTTCAAACACTGATTACACACTCTACGTGCACTGTATTTCTATTGAGTAATCTTTCTCTACATATATATGCAGCCATATCCTAACTTGTAACTAAACCACTCACTGGTTCTCTAGGACTTCAGCCCAGTTATTTTGGTTTTTTGCCTTTGAGCCTTCACTCCTCATACCCCCTCACCCTTCCACCCACTCTCCATGCCCTATCCATGCTAACTCATGCCAACGCATGCCCCCACCTAGCTTTGTGGCACCTCATACCCTCATGCCTCTGCACCCACAACCATGACCCCTTATAGTCCTATGCCAATTTAATGCCAATCCCTGCCAACCCACCCGCCACCCATTGACCTTACACCCTCCATACAAACATACCAAACCATGTTGAGATGAAATAAAATGAAGTTCTAAATATCTATTACTATGTTAAAAAACCGCCCATCCTTGAAAGCCCATTCAAAACATTTAAATCCCATCAAGTACTTAATCGTCTATAAAAACAAACAGGCTTTTATTCAAAATCCCACATCAAAGACAACCAATCCTTTAATAATTTCTTTGAGTTGTCAATAAAACTGTGATTTAAGGACTCCCTACAGACATAATTGAACAAGGGCAATTAGGGATAGGCAATAGCCAGCAATGCCCACATCCCATGAACGCATTTTTAAAAAAAAGAGGTAAATCTTAAGGGGAATGAGGGAGGTGGTGTGATGGACAGGATAGGAAGGGAACTCAGGAGCTTTGGGTGTAGATACCTGAAGTCATGACTCAGTGGAGGATAGAAGGAGGTGAGTGATGTACAAGAGGCCAGAGTTGGAGGAGCACAGAGGCCTTGGAGGGTTGTGGGACTTGATGAAGCTACAGCTGAAACAGAACTGTGAAAGATTTTGAGGCGGAGATGAGCCAATGTAGGTCAGTGAATGGTTTAGTTACAAGTTAGGATATGGCTGCATATACATGTAGAGAAAGATTACTCAATAGATATACAGTGCATGTAGAGAGTGTTATCAGTGTTTGAAAATACAGTGTGTGAACTCAGTTGAGGAATAGTTTAACCAGATTAAAGCACTTTCAAAATGTGACAGGAAATTGCACCAATGAAGGTGTCAGCATGAAGGAAAAGTCCCCTCCTACTGAGTTCCAGTAAAGATAACGGAAGTGAAATACCGATACAGCAGAGATGCAAAAATGCACCTTTTTTTTCCAACAGCTTGCATGTTAAAATATTTTCTTGTTTGTTAGTTGGAGAGGGTAAAGATGTTTTTGAGTCAAGGGTCACATAGGGCCATTGATATACAGTAACTGGGCAAATTAGTGAGCTGAATTTTCTGCCTGTCGGGCGGGCAGGCCCGATCCAATCTCCAGCGGGCAGGGAGCCGATCCTTGCCGGAGAAGCGGGCCCCACCGCCATCTTAAGTGGGCGGGCCAATTAAGGCCCGGCCAGCGTGATGTCCGCCAGGAAGCCCTATGCGCTTACTGTGCAGGCGGGGGGGGGAATTCCCCAAATGCGAGAGTGCGCTCTTTCGCGCACGCGCACATCTCCCTGTGGCTAAGTGCTGCCTCAGGGAGAGCACTGAAAGGTTTTCAAACTTTAAAAATGGAAAAATTAAAAAATCATTTCCATGTCCCCCTGATGTGACAATGTCACACGAGATGGGACATGTTAATAAAGTGCACAAAAACTTTAATAAACTTTTTTAAAACCGACATGAAACCTTATCCCGCTGGTGGATGTTTTTTCAGAAGCCCGCCGGGGCTCCTGGCCTGTTCACCAACCTTAAGGTTGGACGGGCAGGTCCTTTAATTGTTTTAATTGTCTTTTCAATGGCCTCAATTGGCCATTGACAGGTCGGCGGGTGGACAGCTGATCGCGCTGCGCCCCCGCCTTCCTGAAGATTTAAATGGGGCGGGGTGATGTCGGGGGTTCGCCCCCACATCATTTTCACGTCGGCGAACGGGCCCCGCCTCCTTCTCGCCGACGGAAAAATTCAGCCCAGTGTGTTTGCTTATTAGCACTGCTTTAGGAATCGTATTTAGTGCCTCGGTCTGACCACTTTCCCATGAAGACGGACAGCCAGCATCCTTGGCTAGCCTATGGAAAGAGGCTGCTATTGTCTTTTAATTCCACTGAATGTTTCAAAATCCAGTTTTAATTCTGATTAGTGTTAAGGGGATCAGATTCTGTAGTTCTGTCCAATTTTTTCCAATAAACCAAAGTTCAGTGATCTTAGAGATTATTAATGAAAGGAACATTACTCGACCATTTTGTCTCATTTAGTACAACCGCCATGCTTATTAAGATAGATTAAGAAAAGACCCAGCAGCTCAAATGGGCAGCCATGAGGTGCTAAGGGCCATCATCAGCAACAGTATAGTACTCCACCATAATCTGTAACCCCATGGCCTGGCATATCCCTCACTCTGTCACTATCATCAAAACAGATGACCAACCTTGGTTAGTGAGGAGTGTAAAAGAGCTTGCAAGGAGCGTTGAAGTACCTGAAAAGAAGGTGGCAGCCTGGTGAAGCTTCAACATAGGACTACATTCAAGCTAAATAGCCCATAAGCAGCATGCTATAGATTGATGTAATGGGCCCCACGATCAACAGATCAGGTTAAAACTCTGCAATCTTGTTACATGCGGTCATGAATGATGATGCCAAAGTATGCTATTAACAGAGGGTGAAAGCGCCAAGAACATTCTCATCTTCAGGGAACACGGAGCCTAGTATATGAGTGGAAAAGACAAGTAAGGACCATGGCTCTGAACCTGATTACAGTTTTGTTCCAAACATAGGCACAAGAACTGAATTCCACAGGGGAGTTGAATGTTCAGGCCACACAAGTGTCAGGCAATGGCCATCTTCAACAAGATATAGAGATTGATTCTTTCTAACTTGTGCTAAATCTGACTTTGGATTGTTTGCTGGGGCAGCTTAAAGGGAGCTTAACTCTGCATCTAATCCACAATCAATGGCTTTACCACTACCATCAAGACCCTGGGGGTCACCATTGACCAGAAGCTGAACTGGACTAGCCATATAATTGCCGTGGCTCCTAAAGACTGTCAGAAGTTGGTTATTTTACAGCTAGTGGCTCACCTCCTAAATCTCAAAAGCCTCTTGATACAAGATACAAATTAGAAATGTGAATGATTCCACTGACTGTTGGAGTACAACACCAACAACTCGAAACATTTCAATACTGTCTAGGACAAAACCATCTGGTTGATCAGCAGCTCATCCACTGGTCTGGACATCCACAAACCCCATCACTGACGTACTGAAGATGCAGGATGTACTATTTGCAGAATGCACTGCAGCAACTTGCTAAGGCTTCTTAGGCAGCATCTTCTGATCCATGATTTCCACCGCCTAGGACAGTAGACGCATGGTAGCAATGCCATCTCCAAATTCCCTTCAAGTCACTGATCATTCTGACTTGGAAATATATCGCCCTTCCTTCATCACCATTAGGTCAAAATCCTGGAACTGTCTCCTTTCCCCACGTGGACTGCAGCGGCCAAGGAGGTGGCACAAGGGCATCAAGGGATGGGCAATAAATGCTGGCTTTGCCAAAAACCTTCCCACCCTGAAACTGAGTAAATAGAGCACCAACATGGAAGGGTTGGTCTGTTTCTCTGTTGTAAGTATTTCTATGTATAAATGACTGCTGGCATTGATGTCTTCAAAACAAATTCTTAACATGGTTATTTCAAACTCCCCTCCTGGCTATGTTAATAGGGTTATTAAGCTGCATGTTAATGGAGATATTAATGTATTTAAGCCAACTAGGCTAATGCCTTACATTGAGCTTGCAATAATTAATTGTTCATGCAGTAACATCATCAATTATACTTGTCAGATTATACCTAATAAAATAATAGTGCTGCAAAGCAACACGGCCAGGTGCAATGCCTTCAAGAGTAAGGAGATAATATTTGATGGACTTGTACAATTCTTTCAGCAGTTCCTTTAACACAGTGACGAGTGGAAAATAGCAAACACTGTTCCAATTTGAAAGAAACATCAGAGGCGAGATTTTAAGCCCGTCTGCTTGACATCTGTGGCAGTTAAAGACAGTGGGGGAAGGTTTCCTCTTTGAATTATCTGTGACAAATTATAAACCCGTTTAGAAAGGAACATTTGTGACTGTTACACGCAACACACAGTGCAAATCATCTTCCCCTCCCTGCAACACTTCAACCAATTTGAGGCCACTTACCAAGGTTAAGTGTTACCGCATCATGTCAATATAGACTTCTGAAAAACATGGTTGCACTTAAACAAATTGATTGGAAGGTTTTGAAGATGTAAGAGATTTACCAGGTGTTGGCACTTGTGGTGAACTAATGATGGAGGAGGAATTTAGAAATTGGATTTTAAAAATCGGCATAATAATTGCAGTGATCGGTGGGAAGAATCATGACCAACAGAGTCCTCTAGAGACCTCTGCTGTTGATAGCCTGGATGAAGTCTTGCTTGTCATGCACACCTGTCAGACTTCAGACATTCAGATGAAATGCTCCAAATTGTCCAAATTATGTATTTTTAAAAATAAAAAAAGGCAGTGGTCTGAATTTTATGCTCCCCCGCCAGCAGGTTTCTAGGCAAGGGGTGGGGGCCACCTCATCAGCAGCCCCCTTTGAACATTGGGCAACACCCACTCCCCTTGCCCCGCCCCCGGCCCCAAGGTCCGGTAACCACAGGATCTCCCCCACAATCCACCGCCCCGCCCCCTCCAGGTCTCTCCCCCCCCCCCCCCCCCCGCCCGCTGTCCCTGAGACCCCCAAAACATACCTCATGCGAATCTGGGACGATTCTGCCCTAAGTGCGGAAGCAGGCAGGTAAAAACGTTTTACCCGCTGGCCGCAATGGCAAATTTTCACGCCGTATCGTCCCAAACCCGCCGCATTAATTATGCATTCCCAGGAAACCCTTTGTTTCCATGGCGGGTGGGCTCCTATTCACCTGCCACACCCCCACCTCGCCGCTTCATCACACCAGGCACCACATTTAAATACAGTCGCTCTCAGTGCTTCCAGCCCAGGACTGCAGCATAGAAGATACGGCCCCTAAAGGCAAGAAGACTACAGCCCTCAAGCGCCTTTTGGGATCCGTGGAGGCCCCGCTGTGATGTCCTTTACCCCTGCTCTGGACACAGGAGGGGCAGCTACTTTACCACTCCAGCTTGGTAGGCGATGGCAGCGGTGATCAGTGCCAAGGTTGCATGGGAGATGTTAGCCATCCAGTGCAGATAGAGGATGAATGATGTTGTCCATGCAGCCAGGGCAAGGCAACCATCTCATCACTCTAAACTCACACCCTCAAGCCCATCACACATTCACTGGTATCTCACTCACTGCCAGCTCAAGGGACATCACCACCCATTCTCACACACAGACCCTCATCTCCTCTGGAAACTGCCTCCTCAGCCCTCACCATCTTGAGGCCACTTGCGCAGATCAACATGTGTCCCCAAACACACCCTGGGATACCCACCTTCCCCAGTACAGCTCTCGTCCTGCAGCCTCTTCCCTGGCCTGAGGCCACTTCTCTCCCTTCCCCAAGCAAGACCTTGCCCTGCAGCTGTTGAAAAGATGGCTGATCGGGTAGGTAGAGACCTGTCCGTGAGCCCCCACCTCAAGGTGATGCAGTGCTGCCTGTGAAGCCTGGCGTTGATGACTGCGAGTGCTGACCGAAGCAGAGGAGGCAAACAAGCCTTGAAGTCTCGAGTGACGTGCAGCCCGCCAAGTGCATGCCTTATATATGCTGTTGTGAAACACGTCAGCGTGTTTTCCCGCCGATGTGGGAGGACGATCTAACTGGGCGGGAGATGAGTCTGGCAGGCTGGCCATACAGTGATATGCTGATGTATTACAATGAAGTTCCCAACGTCCGATGGCGGGGAACACGGCCCACCATCAACGGGCGGAGCGGACGATCGCAAACTGGCTTCATGGCGTCACAAAAACAATTTTTGTCCTCCTCGCCATATTGTTCGCGCACGTCACCGAACACGCCCTATGCCAGCAGGCACGGAAAATCCCGGCCTTGGGCTCCAGGGACTGGATGCAGTTCCAGCCTGTCCACTGCAGCTTCTGGCACTGCAGCGACTAGAGAGCGGCTGACCAATCAGATTGCCCGGCAGCTCTCTAAGGAAGGACTTCTGTTTGAGTGAGGGGCGGAAGTCCCGCCTGCAACCACTTAACGCTCGTTGGAACGTGAAATTGCTGCGAGGTACTTGAAGTCAGCAGGGAGGTGTCAGCTGTGGCTCAGTCCATAGCACCCTCGCCTTTGAATCAGAAGGTTGTGGGTTCATGTCCCACTCCTGGAAACCAAGAACTGTGATTGTACTCAAAAGAGTTGCAATCTGTGACTGTTGATAACTCGAAAGAATTTTTTGAAGTCAGCAGGGATGTGTTCCCCACTGACTTTTCAGATGGCAGGAAGAAACATGCAGCCACCTTAAAAATCCTGGATTTTCACTAACCTGGAACTTTGAATTTGTGAACAACAAGCAATCTGTAAACCTCCCTTGCTGGCAGAAATTTGACCTCAGAAGGTGCCTATTTTAATTAATTAACCTTTGTGGACTAATGCGAAGGGCCATCTTAACCATACCCACACCTCAACAGACTGTATTAGACAGTATAATGCTTCCACTATTACAAAACAAGATATCGCCTCATTTACCAAGAGCAATCCTATCTTTAAATAGCCTACACACCGGGAGAAATAATACACTAAGTTGGATGGAAAAACAGGACATTTAAAGAGATCTACAGAAAATGAGTAAAATGGGCTCAGTACTGGGAAATGTGAGGAAATATATTGCATCATTTTTACAGTGCAGAAACGGACCATTGGCCCAATGGCTCAGTATTGGTGTCTATGCTCGACATAAACTTCATTCCACCTGACTTCATCTAATCTGTCAACATCCTGGGGCTTACCATTGACCAGAAACTGAACTGGACTAGCCATATAATTACTGTGGCTACAAGAGCATGTTAGAGGCTAGGAATTCTGTGATGAGTAACTCATCTCTTGATTCTCCACCGTCTACAAGGCACAAGTCAGGAGTGTGATGGAATGCTCTCCATTTGTCTGGATGAGGGCAGCTCCAACAACACTCAAGATTGCCACCATCCAGGACAAAGCAACCCGTTTGATTGACACCCTTTCCACAAACATTCACTCCCTCCACCACCAACACACAGTGGCAGCAGTGTGTACCATCTACAAGATGCACTGCAGGAACTCACCAAGCCTCCTTAGACAGCATCTTTCAAACCCACAACCGTTACCATTTAGAAGGACAAGGGCAGCAGATACATGGGAACACCACCACCTGGAAGTTCCCCTCCAAGCCACTCACCATCCTGACTTGAAAATATATCACTGTTCCTTCACTGTTACTGGGTCAAAATCCTGGAACTTCCTCCCTAACAGCACTGTGGGTGTACCTACACCACATGGACTGCAGCAGTTCAAGAAGGCAGCTCACCACCTTCTCAAGGGTAACTATGGATGGGCAATAAAAGCTGGCCCAGCCAGCGATGTTGATATCCCGTAAAGTGAATCAAAAAAGAAAACAATATTCTCTATTCCTTTCTCCCTCATATACTTATCTAGCTTCCCTTTGAATGCATCTACACTATTGCGCTCATACTCCATATGGGAGCAAGTTCCATATTCTAAACGTTTGCTGGGTAAAGACACTGCTCCTGAATTCCTCATTGGTTTAGTTAGTAACTTTTCAATAGGGATTGGAGAAATGCTTGAAAGGGCTTCAAAGAAAAATTGCCATTACCTGAAATGCAGTCCTAAAATTTTCAACTCCCTACTCTCTTTCCATATTGAGGTGGTGACGTAAGGCCCTTGAGTGAATAACCAGATAATATTTTTTCTAACTTGGCTGAGAGATAATTATTGGCCAGAATCATGGTAAGTGTGGGAAGTGACTCTTTGTCTGATACGGTAAACACAATGCCATCAGTGCCCATGATACCCCACAGGCCATTCCTGGGCACGCCACAGATAGACAACTAAGCTCTTGCCATGTATGTAAGGTAAAATGGAAAATAAAACCGGTCCTGGAGTTTTAAGCACGAAGACTAAAAGCAGTGTGAATGCTTCATAAATGCATTGGAACCCCCTGCTTTTCTTTCCGAGCCAAGGCTCACACAGCTAGATGCCCGAAGTGAGGTAGTGACCAACCTCACAGCCCCCTCCTCTAGGGTCATATTAAAATCCACAAGCGTGCAGAAATGTAGAAAAACAATGCTCTTTGGCAGTGGTGAGTGACATCTGAGCCAAACATAGCAGACACAGTTCCTTGGCAAGGATGATGAGGCTTTCTTTTGGCGTGTATGATGTAAAATTTTTGTGATACTTTCTTCTCCTGACTAGTTATGCAATTTCCCCGGTAACCTCACTGACCCTATATACTGCAGCTGTTAGGATGATCCTTGCCCTCTTAATCTATTTACTTATCTCTTTGTGCTCTCCAGCTGCTCCCTGACTTTTTCTTTTGGATGAGAGGTGGTGAAAGTGGTGAAACATGATGGGGGGGAAGGTGTCACCAACAGCTACACACTACATTTAGTTTTAGGGCTTGTACCAAAAATGTATCCCTCCCCAAGCCCTTCCCCATTATATCCCTCACCTCTTCAGCTTCAAATTGTCCATCTCCCTTTCTGCCACACCCTCACTCCCATAACTTCACCTTTGAAATACCCAGCCTTCTTGTTTCACTCTAACTTGCCTCGTCCCTACCCCTCCATCCACTTGTCCCTACACCAACTCGCTTACCCCCAAGGTTAAGCAAGGTTCCCCATCCTCAAAGGTTTTCCCTCCTCTCCCTTTCTATCTGTTTTCCTCAAAGAGGCTTTGTCTACTTTCAAAGTACAACTCAAAAACAATGAAATCAAATTAGAATGGAAAGGAAAGGAATTGTCTATCTGCCTTTCTCCCTATTTTAGTTTCTTTCTCTGATCTTAATTTTGTGCAATAGTATCAAATAGGTGATAGTGAATTGGCAGTCAATTTTATATCTATTCCTATTCTCATTTCTGTTGAAGCCATTGGAAATAAAAATCAAGTCCTGTTTCACATGAGAAATTTGGATGCTCATTCAAAAGGCAGAATTTCACACTCCATAATGCTCGAGAAACTGATCTAGATCAAATGGGTATGTCTTAAAATTTGCCCTTGAATGTCAATAAGCTACTGGAATCTTAGGGTGGTTGGAGGCATGTGTGGGGGAGGGGGAGGCGGGTGAGGGGCGGGGGGAGGTGGGTGCGGAATTACAGTCACCCATTTATGTTCCTACATAATATTTCCATCCACATACCCACTTTCCAGCAAGCGTTCACTGGATGCTAATCGGGGACAGCAACTCTTCGTTAACCCAGGGATGTGTTGCAAGTTGTAACCTCTCCTTTGCTGTTCCCTTAACCAGCTAATCAATTAATTCAGTGCAGACTGATTGTAGATTGAATCTAGCACCTGCCTGGTAAAGCTCAGTGCCACACTGGGAGAGTGCATAGAATCATACAGTACAGAAGGAAACCATGCAACCCATTGCGTCTGTGAGCTGAGAGATAACTAATTAGTCCCACCCTTCTGTGTTTGCCCTGCAGCCCTGCAATTGTCTCCCACTAAATCATCTTAAAATAAAAAGAACATACATTTTTCCAGGCACTTCTCCCTGCAAATGGGAATCTTCTTAAGGTGATGAAAACTCTTGGTCACGCCTTCTGTTCTCTATCCAGTAATCCAGCATGGGGATTGCTGCCACATTAAGTGTAGACGGCTTTGAATGCTAGTACTGCAAATTATACAGCATGTGAAATACTGTTCTGGTTGCTCAGCATGTATGCACTTTTATTTGTATTTAAAGTTTGCACTTTGGGTGGGAAGAGGTTAATACCAGTGATAATTAATTCAACCAACTACTTGGTCTTCATTATGTTACCAATATGACACTGTTGGCAATGTAAGGTTGAGTGAGTCAAACTTTGTTTGACGTGCCCAACAATCTTACACATGAGCCAGGTAGGACTGCACTAGTATAAAAGCAAAAAACTGCGGATGCTGGAAATCCAAAACAAATATAAAAATACGTGGAAAAACTCAGCAGGTCTGGCAGCATCTGCGGAGAGGAACACAGTTAACGTTTCGAGTCCGTATGACTCTTCAACAGGACTGCGCTAGTACTTGGGGTTCAGTGGTGTAGTGGTTATCTTACCAAATTAGTAATCTAGAGAATGTGGGTTAAAATCCAGCTGATGACAGTTTGAGTTACTGTTCTAATTAGCAACAAACCCCTGACAGCTTGGGAATTCGAATTTCCTCAGGGGATGGGTCTCGCCTGATTGGCCAATGTGTGAACAAGGTTTCTACTGAAGTTACGCCCGGACAATTGGAAGGAAATTGGGGATGCTCATGTGTGCAGGCTTCTTCCCACGCAGCGCAATCTTTCGCTCCCTGTTGAAAACTGGGATCCCTTTTGTTTGTGTACAATTCCCCCCCCCCCACTTTTCTCATCTCACCAATCAGCTGCCTCCTCCAAAGAATCGCCCCCGACCCCCTTGTGAGTGAGGAACAGTGCGTAAAGAGGCTGCACTTGTGGAGAAGGAGAGAAAGGCTGTAAGCAGAACTGTGCAGTGGGGCCACAGTGACGTAACAGTGTAGACGAGCCTAAAGTGTCACAGCAGCTAATCCGTGGTGGTGGTTATTGCTGCTTTATTTCAGTGTCCACAGCCACGTTCACTCTAAATCTGTTACCGTCCATCGCCGTTACAAACAGGAGGCCCCCTTCTCTCACTCTCTATCTGCAGGGGGTTTAATGTAGTCTGGGGATCCCTCTGTCCACAAAGGTTAGAGGACAGATTGGCTACATTTGGTTTGCATTCCCTTGAGTAAAGAAGATCGATGGATGTCGATCTGATTGAAATGCTTTAAATGTTGAAAGGATTCATAAGAGCAAATACGGAGAATCTAATTCCTCTGGTGGGGGAACCAAGAAGGAAGGGACAGAATTTTACGATTAGAGCGAGGCTGTTCAGAAGTGAAATCAGGAAGCACTTTTTCCCACAGATGGTAGTGGAAATCTGGGATTTTAGTCCCAAAAGGCTGTGGATGCTGGGACAATTGGAGTCTTCAAGACTGAAATTGGTGTATTTTTGCTGGGTAAGGATATTAGTGGATATAGAGCTAAAGATGGGTAAATGGAGTTGAGGTACAGATCAACCATGCGCTAACTGAATGGTGGAACAGACTCGAGCGGTTGAATAGCTTCCTCCTGTTCCGATAGAAAATCCTTTAATGAGAGAGAGGGAGAGAGAGAGATTGCATAAATGGAAAGACCCCCTTTAACATGTGAGAGACCTTCTGATTATGGTGACCACACTATACCGAGACTGCCTGCCCATAACGCAATTTATTTTCCTTACAGATTAAAAATGGCCTGCCTGTATGTTATTCTTTAGTGTACTCTGTGGGTGTATTGATTTTACTGAATTTAGAAGCTGAGTACTGACTAGCACTGCCTTATCTTCTCATGGCATGAGGTTAATATTCAGGTCCCAACGTATCAACCTTTTAGAAATAATGTGATGTTGCAGTTCTTATATGTTCATTAGCTATAAAACACTTTGGGATGTCTGCAGCTGTGAAAGGTGCTATATAAATGTAAGTATTTTGTTTCTTTTATCCTGAGGCATTGGGTGTCAGTCAGCCTTGGTTCAGTTAGTAGCTCTCTTGCCACTGAGTCAGAAGGTTGTGTGCTCAAATCCCACTATAGAGACTGAAGTACATAACCTAGGGTAACAGAGAGATTCTAGAAGATTTTCTCCCCCAGGGGCAGACGTTTTGAATACCTAAGAAGAAAAAAATAATTTGTATTAATCTAGAAACTTTTTATGATATGTCAGTGTAGTGATTGTAGGTATAACCTTTCCTACTGCCTTTAGGGGTCACGTGATTGTACTGGTGAATGAGCCTAAGCGCAGGTAATCTTGGGGGTGGAGCTTTCTAGTTGTGGACTTGGCTCAAGCATGTAGCTTCTACAAGAGCTCTATAAATAAAGTTACCTGTTTCAAGTAAGAAACCTGTCCGGTACATCACTGTTATTACATTTGGCGACAAGGGTAAAATAGCTCGGACGCTGAACCTCGCCCTTGTGAATGAGAGTACAACAGTTCTTAAGGAAAGAAAGAAAAGTACACTCGCCAACCAAGCCACTCTTTGGGCAAAATCGACCCTATGACTCGTCCATGGAAGACTGGAGCCAGTACATAGAGCGCCTAGGTTTTTACCCCGTGGAAAATGAAATAAAAGCGGATGAGATCAGAAAGCAATTCTTTTAAGTGTCTGCGGAAGCAAGATGTACAACCTCATCCATAGTCTGACGGCCCTGAACGCGTCCAGTTATAAACTTTTTATCGAGCTGGTGGACCTCTTGAAGAAGCATTTTCAGCCGAAGCCATCG
Source organism: Cetorhinus maximus (assembly GCF_964194155.1). Classification (NCBI taxonomy): domain Eukaryota; kingdom Metazoa; phylum Chordata; class Chondrichthyes; order Lamniformes; family Cetorhinidae; genus Cetorhinus; species Cetorhinus maximus. Next base: position 155,338,077 of record NC_135883.1, on the reverse strand, counting down.
GTAATGATGCAGAGGTTTAAGTTCAGCTCCAGGGTAAGGGGTCTGGGGGAGACAATCACAACTTATATCATGAAGTTGAAATAGTTGACTGAGCACTGCGACTTCGGAGATACACTCAATGATATGTTGCGAGGTCGTTTGGTTTGTGGCGTCACCATTCAGCGCCGTTTACTTGCAGAAGTGAATATTGATCTGAAGCGCGCCATGGAAATAGCGCTGGCAATGGAGAGCGCTGAGAGGGACTCGCAGACTCTGCAGTGTGTGCAACGTGACGCCGTTCTTCAGTTGGGGTGGGAACCTGCTACCGGGCGTGGTGCAAAAGCCAGGGATATAACCGCGAAGTGGGAAACCGTCTCTACTGCTCAAAAAAAATGAAAAGTTACACTGGAAGCCACTCACCAGTGATTCAGAAATTAATCTGTTACCGATGTGGGGATAACCATGTACCGGAAACCTGCAGGTTTAAGGAGGCAGAATGCCATTACAGTCAGAAAAAAGGGCATGTTATAAAACAATGCAGGGCAAAATCGAGACAGCCAATCAGACATCAGACCAAGATGATTGAAGTGCACACAATATAACTGAACCAGAAGCTGCTGGTACTGATATCTATTCCCTATACATTGCCAAAGCAGTAAAAACTGAACCAATCACCGTCACCCTTCAAGTGAATGGGAAGCCTCTAGTCATGGAGGTAGACACGGTAGCCTTGAGCACATTGGTGGGAGAACACACATTTAAATACCAAAATGAAGGCACCAAGCCACTGAATCTGGAGCAAACCACAGCTCAGCTGAAGATGCACACTGGAGAGTCAATACAGGTAAAAGGCATTACTACAGTACCTGTGTCCTACAGGCAACAGACAGCCTAATGTCCAGTGATCATAGTGACAGGTGAAGGACATAGTCTTCTGGGCCGTGATCGGTTGCAAAAAATTAAGCTCAACTGGTCAGAAATCTTTCAAGTGAGAACAGAAGGAATTCCTGAGCTGTTAAGGAAATACAACAGCATGTTTCATGACAAATTGGGAAAGATAAAAGGCCTACAAGCAAAAATATATGTAGATCCAAAGGCTACACCCTGGTTCTTTAGGGCCAGACCTGTGCCTTATGCCCTAAAGGAGAAGGTGGAAGCAGAATTGTGTCATCTAGAGAAGCTGGGCATCACCCAGCCAGTCTAATTATCGGACTGGTCAGCGCCCATAGTCCCTGTGATGAAACCAGATCAATCTATTCGCATTTGCGGAGATTACAAATTAACTGAGAACAAGGCTGAAAAATTAGATAAATATCCAATCCCGAGGATTGAAGATCTGTACACTAAGATAGCTGGAGAAAAATCTTACACCAAACTGGACATGAGCCATGCATACCAACAGCTTGAGCTGGACAGCACATCTAGAGGGTATGTAATCATCAACACGCACAAGGGCCTGTACCAATATACACGCCTACCCTTTGGTGTATCATCTGCATGTGCAATCTTCCAAAGGACCATGAAAAACCTATTGCAAGGACTTCCCCGAGTAGGTAGTGTACCTGGATGATGTCCTGATCACAGGATTTAATCAGAAGCCGAACATTTGGTCAACCTAAAAGAGGTTTTAAGAAGATTTTTGGAAGCTGGTGTACGATTGAAGAAAGAGAAATGTACCTTCCAAGTGACAGAAGTCACTTACTGGCATCACTGAGTGAATGGCAAAGGATTGCTTCCAATAGAGAAGAAAGTCAGGGCAATGAAAGAGGCATCCTCTCCTACCAGCGTCACTGAACTCATGCCTTTTTGGGCATGATAAAGTATTATGGCCACTTCTTGCCAAACTTGTCCCTTTACACTTATTGATAAAGAACCATCGTTGGTCATGGAATGCGCAACAAGAAGAAGCCTTCGTATAAGTCAAGAAGGTATTACACTCATCATGTCTACTGGTACACTATGACCCATGAAAAGAATTAATATTAGCCTGTGGTGCGCCTCCTTACGTTGTGGGAGTGGTGTTGTCACACAGGATGGAAGATGGTTCCGAAAGGCCAATCGGCTAAGTCTCCAAATGCCACTCTGCAGCCGAGAAGGGTTATTCACAACTTGAAAAAGAAGGTTTATCCATAATATTTTGAGTAAAGAAATTCCATCAATATCTACATGGTCGACATTTCACTCCAGTGTCAGATCATAAACCACTAAGCAGTCCTGTCGATAGCCTGTGCCAGATTTCAACGATGAGCCTTGATTTTATCGTGTATGAGTACACCTTTATGCACCGTTCGGGTGTGCACATTGCAAATGCAGATGCACCCAGTCATCTTCCATTACCAGATAGCATTGTACATGCTCCAGTGCCACAAGAAGTTGTATTTGTGTTGAATTTTTTGGACTCTTTGCCGGTCTGTGCAAAGAAAATAAAGAATTGGACAAACAGGGATTCAATATTGTCAAAGTTCTGAGACCAGGTATTGCAAGAATGGTCAAACTCACCAGTCTCTGAAGAGATAAAACCATTCCATGCCTGTAAAACAGAGTTAATTTGTCAAGATGGAATCTTGTTTTGGGGATCAAGAGTCATCATCTCTTCGCAAGGTAGAGAACCACTCTTGACAGAGCTTCACAATGCGCATCCAGGCATTTCGAAGATGAAGATGCTTGTGTGAAGCTATGTCTGGTGGCCAGGCATTGACAGTGACATTGAAAGCATCGTCAAGCACTGCCTCCAGTGTCAGCAACAACATAACTTTCCCATTTCACCTCCACTGCATCCGTGAGAGTGGCCGGTTGACCCTAGGTTGGATTACATATAGACTATGTAGGTCCATTTTTAGGTATCATGTTTTTATTGATCGATGTGCATACCAAGTGGATGGATGTGTATGAAGTTAGATCACCGACAGCGTGTGCAACTATTGAAAAGCTGCACCAATGTTTTAGTGTGCATGGCCTACCGGAAATTATTGTTTCGGATGACGGTACTGTCTTCACTAGCGCAGAATTTCAGAGATTCATGAGTTTAAATGGAATTAAGCATATTAAAACAGCACCATGTCATTCCTCATCAAATAGGTTAGCTGAAAGAGCTAGCTGAAATAGGTTAGCAAATTTTCAAATCAGGAATGAAGAAGTTATCTGAAAGTACTTTAGAAACTCGAATTTCACACTTTCTTCTCAATTATCGTCTGACTCCTCATGCAGCTACGGGTTCAACACCGTCTGAATTACTGATGAAATGCCGCCTTCATACAAGGTTATGTCTGGTATTTCCACATTTAAGAGGAAGGTAGAGAAGAATTAGAGTAGTCTGAAATTGAGTCATGGTATTCATAGCAAAACTCGAAGGTTTACTGTGGGAGAGACGGTTTTCATGCAAAATTTTGGAAATGGTCCTAGTGGGTTCCTGGTGTAACTGTCTCTGAAACTGGACCCTTAACAACTAGTTAATCCTCCTGTAATTGACGTCAAACCTTTAATCCCTGAGGTGAAAGATCGACCTAGAATAGGCATACCTGATATCACTGTTGAATTACCTAACACTGAACTGCCACTGTCTGCTGCAGTTCCTGATCATATCAATCCAAAGTGGGAGAATCCCAAGTGGTAGAGCTAAATCGCTCTAACCTAATTAGAAAACCACCTCCGAGGCTTAATCTTTAATCACATAACCTGTGTATCCAATGTATATGTTGTGGATTAAGATATCCTTTCCAAATAGGAAATGTGAAAAAATCTAAAGGGGGAGGAAATGTAGTGATTGGAGGTATAACCTCGGCGACCCTCTTTAGGGGTCATGTGATTGTACTGATGAATGAGTCCTAAACGTGGGTAATCTCGGGGGGTGGAGCTTTCTAGTCGTGGACCTGGTTCAAGCATGTAGCTTCTAAAATGAGCTCTGGAATAAAGTTACCCGTTTCAAATAAGAAACCTGTCCGCTACACCAAGTTCATCACAGTCAGTGTCAGCTTGAAACTTGGTTGGTAGCATTCTCCCCTCTGAGTCCTAACGTTCCAAGGTTCAGGTCCCATCCCAGGGATTACGCACAAAGAAAAAAGAGGCTGGCCACCCAGTGCAGTAGCGAGGGCAGGGCTGCCCCTAGCAGGGTGCGGGGCCCAGAGCAAACCGCACTGTGTGGGCCCCCTGAGCGTGTGTGTGAAAAGGACCACCGGCAGCGTCCCAGCGGCTGAGCGCTTGGTTGCAAGCACGTACTGCACTGTCGACGGTGATGACTGTGTCGCACGTAAAACTACACCGCGCTTCCCAGGCTGAACATAATTTTCCAGCCCCTCTCGCCGACAGGATATTCCATTCCCGCCAATGTGAACGGAGGTTTCAATGGCTCGCCGCGGGGTGGGGAGGAGGGGGGTGGAGCCGGGGGGGGTGGGGGGTGGAGCCGGGAGGGGTGTGGGGGGTGGAGCCGGGGGGGGTGGGGGGTGGGGGGTGGAGCCGGTGGGGTGGGGGGGTGGGGGGTGGAGCCGGGGGGTGGGTGGGGTGGGGGGGGGGTGGGGGGGGTGGGTGGTGCCTGGAAAATTCCAGCCTCACTGCATTCAACTTGTAGATAAATAACAATAAATGCAGTGCAATAAATAATTCGACTTTTTTAAAAAAAAACACGACTGTCCATCTTCCAAAGTTAAGCCAAACGTTAGTTGCAGATACGTGCCAGAAGAAAATTAAAATAAGAAGCAGAGGGTTTCAGTTGCCCGGGACCGGAAAAAGGCCAGCGAGCGAGTGCCTTACCCCGCAGGTCCGACGCTATGTGCTACACGCCGGCTTTAGAGACGTTGACTGTTTTTGAAACTTCATCGTGCTCTCCTGCGGTGGATGAGAGTTGAAATGAAAGACGCTGCCTGCCGCCGAGGTCAGCGCTGCCATCTCCAAGGGTGACAGACGGCGCTCTTGAGCCTTGCTTCCGGTCACCTGGTCCTCTACCCTCGGCAGGGGTTTTAGCCCAGTTCATATGGTTTTAATCTGCTTTCCCTTCCACCCTTTTAGGAGTTTTGGAGAGGGGATACCTGCTTCGTTTATTCACTTACATCCACCAGGAAACACGCATTTTGAGCTTAGAGCCCGCGAGACAGCGAATCAGCTGTTTTATTTCTGACACCGTGATGTCGAAGTGCGGGCCGCTGCCCGCCCACCCCACTGTGAGGGAGAGCTGCATTGCCGGAGGTGCCATCTTTCAGACGAGATGTTAAACTGAGGCCGTGTCCACCTGTTCGGGTGGGATGCGACAGATCTCATGGCACCTTTTTGAGGAAGAGCAAGGGATGATCCCTGGCGTCATGGCCAAGATGCCTCAGTCAACATCACAAAAAGGTTTTTAACCTGCTCGTTGTCACGTTGCTGTTTGTGAGAGCTTGCTGAGTGCAAATTAGCTGCCACATTCCCCCCATAACAATAGTGACTATATGCTCAGGAGCTAAAGAGCCTCCAAGGTGACCAGGAAATGCAGGTAAGCCCTTGTTTAGTTTATGGCTTAGGGCCAGAATCTTATGAAAGGAATTGAAGTCTGTTCTAGGAACAACCGTCTAGAGGCTCATTAAGGGATTTGATTTACACTAAAAACGCTCCTGAACACTCGTTAAGGAGGCCCCATGGCATTTTGGTTATCCTAGTGCCCTCTCTGAACAGCAACTAGCTGTTTGGGAGTAAACAAGGTGAAGATGCATACTTCAATACTTCATGTACTTTAAGGGGCACTCACCTTTCAATATTCACACTGCTTGAGCTGTGAGGCTTTCTGGGACACTCTATTTTGACTTCACTCACGCTCAAGCAACATTTCAGGATGTCACTTAAAAGGAGCAAATGCTGTGCTAATCTATCTTATTGGACACATTATGGGAGTCACCAGGAGAACCAGGCTTGGTCATGGACATCTTGCTACTGGTCCCCCTTGGCCTGGATAACTATTTGGAGCAGGACAAGAGAGGGGCATAAGGGTCAGCTGACATCCTTCTCACATCCTTTGTGTAAAGGACATCCCTGTTTCTCTGGAGCCTTATCCTCCAGTGCCACTGCACACCTTCAGTGGGAGTGAATGTTAAACCTGCAGATTTCTGGTTTAGTGCTTTTTTCAAGTCTAGTCACTGTTGTAATGTAGGAAGCTGCATCAGCCAATTTGAACCTGGCAAGGCCCCACAAACAACCATGAGATAAGTGACCAGATTAGCTGTTACGGTAACCAACAACATCAAAAGAACTGGCATATCCTCCCAAAATTAATTAGACTGAAAGTGCAGGGGGACATGGACTAGTGATTTATGCCCTTTCACATGTTGGAAGGAAAACCTGAAAGGGGCGAGTTCTCTCACTTGTTTGCAGTGACTTTCACAGAAGAGCTGTGGAAAGTCTGGAAAAATGCTGTGAGCACTGGTCACATCCATTTTCCAGGATTATTGTGCAAAGGTAACAGCATACAAATGGGAGAAGTTGATAGAACATCACCCCCTGAATTTATGAAAACCTGTGACAACATTTGTACTCTAAGGAGGGAAGTTTTGATTTTCTTAACCTTTATTTGGCATTTTTCCAATATTTTGGAATCTCCTGTGATAATGAGCAATGCACTTTTTCCATGTGAGAAAGGGCACATCTTCAATTTTACCGAAAACCGTTTGGTAATGAATTATTTATCTTCGGACTTGAAAACTCCTTTCTCATAGCTCCCAGTTGCCACATGGCAGAGAACCGTTGATTGGAAATAGTTTTGCAATGTCAGTTACTGGAAAACTTGGTGTTGATGAAATGAGACTGAAGGAGATAGCTGAAGAGATAGTGGAGGCGTTAGTGGTGATCTTTCAGGAATCACTGGAGTCAGGGAGGGTCCCAGAGGACTGGAAAATCGCTAATGTAACCCCCCTGTTTATGAAGGGAGTGAGGCAAAAGACGGGAAATTACAGGCCGATTAGCCTGACCTCGGTCGTTGGTAAGATTTTAGAGTCCATTATTAAGGATGAAATTTCAGAATACTGGGAAGTGCATGGTAAAATCGGGCAAAGTCAGCATGGTTTCACCAAGGGGAGGTCATGCCTGACAAATCTGTTAGAATTCTTTGAGGAGGTAATGAATAGGTTAGACAAAGGAGAGCAAATGGATGTTATCTACTTGGACTTCCAGAAGGCCTATGACAAGGTGCCGCACAGGAGGCTGCTCAGAAAGATAAGAGCCCATGGTGTTAGAGGCAAGGTACTAGCATGGTTAGAAGATTGGCTGTCTGGCAGGAGGCAGAGAGTAGGGGTAAGGGGGTCCTTCTCAGGATGGTGGCCGGTGACTAGTGGAGTTCCGCAGGGGTCAGTGTTGGGACCACAACTTTTCACTTTATATATTAATGATCTAGATGAAGGAACTGAGGGCATCCTGGCTAAGTTTGCAGATGATACAAAGATAGGTGGAGGGACAGGTAGTATTGAGGAGGCAGGGAGGCTGCAGAAGGATTTGGACAGGTTAGGAGAATGGGCAAAGAAGTGGCAGATGGAATACAACGTGGGGAAGTGTGAGGTCATGCACTTTGGTAGGAAGAATAGAGGAATAGACTATTTTCTAAATGGGGAGAGAATTCATAAATCTGGAGTGCAAAGGGACTTGGGAGTCCTCGTCCAGGATTCTCTTAAGGTTAACTTGCAGGTTGCGTCGGTAGTTAGGAAGGCAAATGCAATGTTGGCATTTATTTCGAGAGGAATAGAATGTAAAAACAGGGATGTGCTGCTGAGGCTTTATAAGGCTCTGGTCAGTCCACATTTAGAATATTGTGAGCAATTTTGGGCCCCGTAACTCAGGAAGGATGTTCTGGCCCTGGAGAGGGTCCAGAGGAGGTTCACGAGAACGATCCCAGGAATGATAGGCTTAACATATGAGGAACATTTGAGGACTCTGGGTCTATACTTGATGGAGTTTAGAAGGATAAGGGGGGGTCTGATTGAAACTTACAGAATACTGAAAGGCCTGGATAGAGTGGACGTGGGGAAGATGTTTCCATTAGTAGGAGAGACTAGGACCCAAGGGCACAGCTTCAGAGTAAAGGGAAGACCTTTTAGAACAGAGATGAGGAGAAACTTCTTTAGCCAGAGATTGGTGAATCTATCAAATTCATTGCCACAGAAGGCTGTGGAGGCCAGGTCATTGAGTGTATTTAAGACCGAGATAGATAGGTTCTTGATTGGTAAGGGGATCAAAGGTTAGGGGGAGAAGGTGGGAGAATGGGGTTGAGAAACTTATCAGCCATGATTGAATGGCGGAGCAGACTCGATGGGCCGAATGGCCTAATTTCTGCTCCTATGTCTTATTGTCTTATGGAGACCGGAAAAATGAAATTGAAACAGAAGCACCGGAAAGAAAGGGCAGGGTCTGAAGAGTTTAGCCATTGTATCAGGTAATGGGCATTTGTTAGGATAGACACGTAAATCAAAATGCCACTTGGGCTAATAAGATGAGCCTTTCCTCTGCTGGTGTGAATCTCCCATATAAAACAGGTTTGGCCAGCCAAACGTCAGTTCCTACAGTCGGCATATGACATTAAATTGGCATTTTCATCAGGGTGGCCGTCGTATTTTTTCGGCTAGATGTCCAGATTGGACGGAGACTCACTGAAACGTTCCCAAACCAAGCCTTCAGGAAATCTGTCCAGGTAGAGTTCCTGTGCATCCAGTACAGAGTGCACACTGTTCTAACATTGGGATACACCCCAGTTACCTAACTCTAGAGAACGTGGGTGCAAGTTGGCATGGACCGAGGCTGAGGGACCAAAGCTGAGGGATTGAGGCTGAGGGACCGAGGCTGAGGGGTAGTATGGCAGTTTAGCCAACTAACATGGCACAGCATTCCAGCATTCCCCCCCACAGGGCCATCTGTCACTTGTTTTTAAGTTGTGCTTTCAAAAGCACTGACCCTTGTTCTGCTATTAACACATTTTACTATCTTACTTTTATGCCACTATCGGCACCTTCTTTAGTTTTTAACGCTACCATTAACACTCCCTTTGTCCTATCTCCATGACATCTTTGTCAAACTGCTCCTTAGCTCCCACCTATCCCTGACCTTGTACTTTGCTCCACCTGCCCCAACCCCTCTTAAACAATATTAAAATCCATCCCACTTCTACTTCTCTTTAACTCTGAAGAAGAGTCATACGGACTAGAAATGTTGACTCTGTTTCTCTCTCCACAGAGGGTGCCAGACCTGCTGAGTTTTTCCAACATTTTCTGTTTTTGTTTCAGATTTCCAGGATCCGCAGTGTTTTACTTTTATTGCAGCATTCTATCTGCTCAGAGCCACTGTGCTTATTAAGGCATTAGCTTGCTGGGATATTTAAAACTGAAGGGATCTAGTACCAGTCTCCAGAAACAAAGGCTTTGTCCCTTCAATAAGCCATACTGGGTTCGTCAATCACCACTAGTGCTCTAAAGTACAACCCACCTGCCCGGCTGAGGTAACTACTTTCTAATTCATTCTCTGAATGTGAGCATTTGAATTGCCAGCCCACATATTGTGCTCACACGTCCCTAAGAGTGGAGATTCAGAGGCTCAAGTTCTTCACTGAGTCATGGCCGACCCTTGGGCCCAGATGTTCATCTACAGGGCGGGAATCACGAGTTGGGTCGTTTCCCGGCGTCGCAATCCTGCCCCCTGCTTGGCAGGGTCCATGCTGTTTTCATTGAGGGGCAGTGGGGGGTGGTCTGGAGTCAGAGCTGCCACCTCCTGACGAAGGCCTAAGGTGGGAACATGGATGGGTGGATGCTGAGTGGGCAGGTTAAAGCGCCTGCCTCCATTCTCCAGGACGTTGATCCTCATCCCTACTTACACCCCGCCCACCCACTATTCCCCCTCCATACCCCTTCCCATGCCCCGCTTGTCGTCCCCCCCCCACCCCCCCCACCCCCACCCCCATGCCCACTCATCCAGTATCCACAATGGACAGAACTCATGAGCCCTACATTATATCAATGTCCAAATTTCAAAAGCATTTCCCTGGCTGTAAAGCACTTTGGGGCATTCGAAGGAGGCAAAAGATTCCTTGGAAACAGAAGGTCTGACTCTCTTAAATTCTGGGATAAAAAAACAAACATTTTTTCCAAAACTGTCAGCAATTCTTTCCTCCAAAATTCTTTTGCAGTCAAACGGAAATATACCCGAAAGCATATCGTGAAACAGATATTTGCAATGCTCCAAAGTTAAATAAACAGAAAGAAGCCTGCTGAAACATATGCTGTGCGGGTGGATGTGGATGTGATGGAGTGGAGTGTGACCCAGACATGCTCTGTGCTGGCTTTCGATCAGCAGGTTGTTCAGTAGCCAGCTGGCACGTTACATTTTGATGCACAGTGTCATGACACTGGTTCAAAACTCGCGTAAAAAGATAAATGTTTGCTTATATGGTTGACAGGTTACATCCTGCCCGCTGCGCAGCCAGTGGCTGATTGTTCTCAGCCCCACTCTGAGCACTCAGCAGGCAGCTGCAGGTCCTTCAGAAAAAGGCAAACAGCAAAGGCCACCAGGTCACAGCGGCGATGCAAGACTAGGACCTGGCAAACACCACATGATCGCTTTGAACTGCACGTACCCTATTTTCATTGACGTGCCTGGCCACAGTTTGACTGGTTAGGTTCACTTCATGCCCCCTCCACCACCACCTCCCCCCACCCCCTCCCGCCCAACCAATCTACACTTATATGGTGAAGTGTTGTTGGTGTCTGAGAGTGGGGGCAGGGAGCCGGTGGTGTAGAAAGGGGGGTGCCAGTAGTGAACAAGTGGGTTTGAGGTGGGGGGGTGGGGGGGTGGGGTGGGCGTCGGGTGGTGCAGGGGGAATAATTTCATTTTGCTGCAGCAACTTACCCGAGCCACAGGGGAAAGGAATCTTCATGAGCCTTCCCCAAGGTTGTGTACACAGGTTTCCAGGGCGCAAAAGGCCTCAGAGGTATTTAAAGCCTCAGGCTTCCTCATCTACTCAGATGCAGTGCTGTCAACTCATTGGTCATGAGTATAGAGTTAAAATCAAATAGCCAGAAATACACGACAGGAGCTTTTTTGGAGGGGGGTGAATTTAAGTGTCCTCAAGGTACTTTATTTATTTTTTTATTTTCAGGCTTTGTGAATCCTCAGTTGGTCCAATTCAAGAGTCGGCTACTCAATGTGATCGTGAGTGATCTGTATCTCAACTCAATTTTCCTGCCTTTGTTCCATCTTCCTGGATATTCCTATTTAATAATAGAGACCAATCTTAGTCTTGAAATCTCCAGCAGCAGGGCTTCTTTTCAAGTTATGAACTGAGTGCCTTCCTTGTCCACGGGCTTGATTTTATTTTCGCCTGTCAACCACCCTGGGGCATTTTACTACATTGCAAATGAATGTAAGCTTATGTTGTTAGGTTGCAACTGGAACGAAAATAGAAGCAGGGATAGGAATATCTGGTTCATTTGGCCATTTGCCCCAACCAGCCCATCTCAGTCACAGTCCGTCATCAGAGTAATCCCACAGGAAGCGCTTCTCACAGGGATTGTATCTCTGGAAGTGTGCAGCATGCAGAGGGTTCCAGAGGCAAACATGGTTATGGGGTCAGACATAGGAGCAGGAGTGGGCCACTTAGCCTGTCAAACCTGTTCCGTCGGCATTCAATGGGATCATGGCTGATCTGTGACCGAACTCCATATACCCACCTTTGCCCCATAACTCTGACACCTTTGGATAACAAAAATCTTTCAATCTCAGATTTAAAATTAACAATCGACTGAGCATCAATTGCATTTCACAGGATTGTTACAGAGTGGAAGAGGGCCATTCGGCCCATCATGTCTGCACCGCCTCTCCGAATGAGCATTTCACCTAGTCCTAGTACCATTCTTCCCATATCTCTGCAGATGACTTTTTGAAAAGAAACAATCTCTTGAATGCCTCATCTGAACCTGCCTCCACCACACTTCCAGCCAGTGCATTCCAAACCCTAACTACTTGCTGTGTGAAAAAGTTTTCTCTCACGTCACTTTTGCTTTTTTTTAACCAATTACCTTAAATCTGTGCTCTCTGGTTTGTGATCCTTCTGCCAATGGGAACAGTTTCTCTCTATCAAATCTCCTTTCAGCCTTCTTTTCTCTAAGGAAAATAGTCCCAACTTCTCCAATCTATCTTCATAAGTGAAGTTTCTCATCCCTGGAACCATTCTCGTGAACCTCTTTTGTACTGTCTCCAGTGTGTTCACATCCTTCCTAAAATGCAGCAGCCAGAACTGTACCCAGTACCCCAGCTGAGGTCTAACTTTGTCTTATAGATGCTCAACATAACCTCCTTGCTCTGGTACTCTATGCCCCTAAGTTTACAATGCTTCCAAGTTTTGTACCATCCACAAATTTTGAAATTGTCCCCTGTACACCATGGTCTAGATCATCAAATATATCAGGAAAAGCAAGGGTCCCAATACCAACCCCTGGGAACACCATTATAAACCTTACTCCAGCCCAAAAAACATTAATTAACCTTTACACGCTGTTTCCCATCACTGAACAAATGTTGTATCCATGTTGCTACTGTCTCTTTTATTTCACGAACTATAACTTTTCTCACATGTCCGTTTTGTGGCACTATATCAAATCCCTTTTGAAACTACTGTACTGTCTGGTGAATGTGATTAAACCTCAGTATGGTGAGGGACAGTCTGCGCTATATTCTCCAGTGAATGCAATCAGACCCTGGTGTAGTAAGAGACAGTCTGCACTGCACTGTCCAGTGTATATGATCAGACCCAAGTGTGTAAGGGACAGTCTGCACTGTACTGTCCAATGAATGTTATCAGGCCCCAGTGTTTAAGGGACAGTCTTCACTATACTATCCAGTGAATGAGGTCAGACCCCAGTGTATAAGGGGCAGTCTGCACTGTACTATCCAATGAAGGTAATCAGACCTTGGTGTAGTCATAGAGGTCTACAGCATAGAAAAAGGCCCTTCAGCCCATCGAGACTGTGCCGGTCAAACAAGTACCTCACTATTCTAATCCCATTTTCCAGCACAAGATCCAGGGCCTTGTATACCATGGCATCGCAAGTGCACATCCAAATACTTCTATGTTATGAAGATTTCTGCCTCTACCACCCTTTCAGGCAGTGAGTTCCAGATTCCCACCACCCTCTGGGTGAAATAAATTCTTCCTCAAATCCACTCTAAACATTCTGCCCCTTACCTAAATCTATGCCCCCTGGTTATTGATCCCTCCACCAAGGGGAAAAGTTCCTTCCTGATCACCCTATCTATGCCCCTCATGATTTTATCCACCTCAATCATGTCTCCCCTCAATCTCCCCTGCTCCAGGGAAAATAACCCCAGTCTATCGAATCTCAATGCATAACTAAAACTCTCCAGTCCAGGCAACACCCTGGTAAATCTCCTCAGCATTCTCTGTGGTGCAATCACATCCTTCCTATAATGTGGATTCCAGAGCTGCACGCAATACTCTAGCTGTGGTCTAACCAGTGTTTTATACAGTTCCAGCATAATCTCCCTGCACTTATATTCTGTGCCTCGGCTAATAAAGCTAATATCCCATATGCCTTCTTAACCACCTTTTCTATCCCGCTACCTTAAGGGACTGGTGGACATGCACACCAAGGTACCTTTGATCCTTTGTACTTCCCAGGGTCCTACCGTTCATCGTGTATTCCCGTGCCTTGTTTGTCCTGCCCAAATGCATCACCTCACACTTATCCGGATTAAATTCCATTTGCCACTGATCAGCCCATCTGACCAGCCCGACTATTTCGTCCTGTAATCTAAGGCTATCCTCCTCACTATTTACCACCCCACCAATTTTCATGTCATCCACAAACTTACTGATTAACCCTCCTACATTCAAGTTTATATATACCACAAACAGCAAGGGACCCAACACCGATCCCTGTAGAACCCCACTGGATACAGGCATCCAGTCACAAAAACACCTCTCGACCATCACCCTCTGCTTCCTGCCACTCAGCCAATTCTGGATCCAATTTGCCAAATTGCCTCGGATCCCATGGGCTCTTACCTTCGTTATCTGTCTCCCATGCGAGACCTTATCAAAAGCCTTGCTGAAGTCCAAGCAGACTATGTCAAATGCACTGCCCTCATCTACACGCCTGGTTACCTCTTCGAAAAATTCAATCAAATTGGCTAGACATGACCTCCCCTTAAAAAAACCCACGCTGATTGTCCTTGATTAATCCCTGCCTCTCCAAGTGTAGATTAATTCTGTCCCTCAGAATTGCTTCCAATAGTCCCCCCACCACTGAGGTCAGACTGACTGGCCTGGAGTTCCCTGGTTTATCCCTTCCTCCCGTCTTGAATAACGGTACCACATTGGCTGTCTTCCTGTCCTCTGGCACCTCTCCTGTGGCCAGAGAGGTATCGAAAGTTATTGCCAGCACCTCTGCTATCTCCTCCCTTGCCTCACTCAACAGACCGGGATACATTTCATCCGGGTCTGGAGATTTATATACTTTTAAACCTGCCAGACCACTTAGAACCTCCTCCCTTTCTATGCTAATTTCTTTTATTATATCACAGTCCTTCTGCCTGATTTCCATACCCACGTTGTCCATCTCACTTGTGAACACCGACACAAAGTATTCATTTAGAACCCTACCGATGTCTTCCGGCTCCACACACAAATTCGCACTATGTCTGGTCTTTAATGGGCCCTACTCTTTCCCTAGCAATCCTCTTACTCTTAATGTACTTGTAAAATAACTTTGGATTTTGCTTTATTTTACCTGCCAATGCTTTATCATGTCCCCTTTTTGCTCTCCTAATTTCCTTTTTAAGTCCCCCCCTACACATTCTACACTCCTCTAGGGCTTCCACTTTTTGAGCCCTCAGGATCTGCCATAAGCCTCCTTTTTTCTCTTTATCCAATCCTGTATATCCCTCAGCATCCAGGGTTCCCTGGATTTGTTGGTCCCACCTTTTGTCTTTACTGGAATATGTTGGCCCTGTACTCTCCTTATTTCCTTCTTGAATGAGTCCCACTGCTCTGACGCAGATTTACCTAAAAGTAGCTGCTCCCAGTCCACTCTGGCCAAATCATATCTGATCTTATTAAAATCGACCTTCCCCCAATGTAGAACTCTGATTTCTGGCCCACCCTTGTCCTTTTCCATAACAATTTGAATCTAACAGAGTTATGATCACTATCTGCAAAATGCTCCCCCACTGATACCTCTCCCACTTGCCCGGCTTCATTCCCTAAAATTAAGTCCAGGACCGCCCCCTCTCTTGTAGGACCTTCTACATAATGGCTTAAAAAGCTCTCCTGGATGCATTTTAAGAATGCTGCTCCCTCTAAACCTATCACATTATGACTAACCCAGTTAATGTTGGGGAAGTGAAATCCTGCACTCTTACTACCCTATTATTTTTACACTTCTCTGAATTTTGCCTGTATATCTGCTCTTCTATTTCTCTTTGACTGTTTGGGGGCCTATAGTGTACTCCCAGCAATGTGATTGCTCCTTTTTTGCTTTTCAGTTCTACCCATATGGCTTCATTTGAGGAGCCTTCTAAGATACCATCCCTCCTTACTGCTGTAATTGATCCCTTGATCAATATTGCGATACCCCCACTTCTTTTATCTCCTTCCCTGTCTCGCCTGAAGACCCTATATCCTGGAATATTGAGCTGCCAATCCTGCTCCTCTCTCAACCATGTCTCTGTGACAGCAATGATATAATACTTCCATGTGTTAATTTGTGTCCTCAACTCATCTGCCTTATTTGTCAGACTCCTTGCATTAAAATAAATACCATCCAACCTTGTATTAAAATAAATACCATCCAACCTTGCCAAACTCCCTTGTGCCTTAATTGGCCTATAATTTCAATGTCTTCTAGACTCACTTGCTCTCTCTTGTAATTTTGGCTGCTCATCTCCCCCTGCTGAACCTCCTCTCAGGATTCCACCCCCTGCCAAGTTAGTTTAAACCCTCCCCAAAAGCACTAGCAAACCTCCCCTCAAGGATGTTGGTCCCATTCAGGTGCAACCCGTCTGCCTTGTACAGGTCCCACTGCCCCCAGAAATGGTCCCAATGTCCCAGGAGTCTAAAGCCCTCCCTCCTGCACCATCTCTCCAGCCATGCATTCATCTGGACTAACCTCCTATTTCTATACTCACTAGCAAGTGGCACCAGAAGTAATTCTGTTACCTAGCTCCCTAAATTCTGCTTGCAGGACCTCATCCCTCTTTCTACCTATGTCGTTGGTACCAATATGTACCACGATCTCTGTTTGTTTGCCCTCCCCCTTTAGAATGCCCTGCAGCCGTTCAGTGACATCCTTGACCCTGGCACCAGGGAGGCTACATACCATCCTGGAGTCATGTCTATGGCTACAGAAACGCCTGCCTATTCCCTGTATTATCGAATCTCCTACCACCATTGCTCTACCCCTCTTTTTCCTCTCCCCCTTTACAGCTGAGCCATTCACAGCGCCATGAGCGTGGCTGCACTCCTCAAAGGAACCGTCACTCTCACCATTTTCCAACACAGAAAAACGGTTCTCGAGATGCACCATGAGGATTTCCTGGCTACCTGCCTTTCTTCTGGCTGATAGTCACCCATTCCCTTTCTCTCTGCACTTCTGTAAGCTGTGGGGTGATCACGTCTAAAAACGTGCTATCCACGAAACTCTCAGCCTCTCGGATGCACCTCAGTGCCTCCAGCTGCCGCTCAAGCTCCGAAACTTGGAGCTCAAGTAGCTGCAGCTGGTGGCACTTCCTGCACACGTGGTCGGCCAGAGCGCAAGAAGCATCTAGGGCCTCCCACATGTTGCAGGCGGTACATAGCACGGGACTTAGCTGCCCTGCCATGCCTCTAGTTGAAAAAAAAAACCCTGACTTTAAGTTAAATACAGTAAAAAAGTTAAATTATTTATGTACTTTAAATAAAAACTAGAACCCTTACCTTTCCTTAGCTTAATCTATTTTAAACTGGAGAAAAAAACTGGAGAAAAACACTTACCCACTACTTACCAATCAACACTCACCTTTGTGCTGACGTCACTTTTTGAAGTGACTGCTTCACCGCGATGCTGACTGCGATACACAGTCTGCACTGTACTATCCAGTGAATGAGATCAGACCCCAGTGTGTGAGGGACAGTCTGCACTGTACTATCCAGTGAATTAGATTAGACCCCAGTGTAGTAAGAGACAGCCTGCACTGTGCTGTCCAGTGAATGTGATTAGACTCCAGTATAGTGAGGGACAGTCTGCACTGTGCTGTCCAGTAAATGAGATCAGACCCGAGTGGATAAGGAACAGTCTGCACTGTCCTGTCCAGTGAATGAGACCCTAGTGTACAAGGGACAATCTGCACTGTACTGTCCAGTGAATATGATCATCCCCAGTGTATATGGGACGGCCTGCATTGCACTGTCCAGTGAATGTGATCAGACCCCAGATATAAGAGATAGTCTATACTGTACCGTCCAGTGAATGAGCTCAGACCCCAGTGTAGTAACGGACAGTCTGCACTGCAATGTCCAGTGAATGTGATCAGACCCCAGTATAGCAACAGACAGTCTGCATTGAACTGTCCAGTAAATGTGATTGGACTTCAGTATAGTGAGGGACAGTCTGCACTGAAAATTTCCAGCAAATGAGATCAGTTCCCAGTGTATAAGGGACAGTCTGCACTGTCCTGTCCAGTGAATGAGCTCAGACCCAAGTGTAGTGTGAGACATTCTGCACTGTACTGTCCAGTGAATGTGACCAGACCCCAGATATAGGAACATAAACATAGAAACATAGAAACTAGGAGCAGGGGTAGGCCATTCGGCCCTTCGAGCCTTCTCTACCATTCATTATGATCATGGCTGATCATCCAACTCAATAGCCTGCTCCCGCTTTCTCCCCATATCCTTTGATCCCTTTCGCCCCAAGAGCTATATCTAACTCCTTCTTGAAAACATACAATGTTTTGGCCTCAACTACTTTCTGTGGTAACGAATTCCACAGGCTCACCACTCTCTGGGTGAAGAAATTTCCCCTCATCTCAGTCGTAAATGGTCTACCCCATATCCTCAGACTGTGACCCCCACCATCGGGAACATCCTTCCTGCATCTACCCTGTCTAATCACAGAATCACACAGTGCAGAAAAGGCCCTTCGGCCCATCAAGTCTGCACCAACACGTGAGAAACGCCTGACTTACCTACCTAACCCCATTTACCAGCACATGGCCCATAGCCTTGAATGTTATGACGTGCCAAGTGCTCATCCAGGTTCTTTTTAAAGGATGTGAGGCAACCTGCCTCCACCACCCTCCCAGGCAGTGCATTCCAGACTGTCACCACCATCTGGGTAAAAAAGTTTTTCCTCACATCCCCCCTAAACCTCTTGCCACTCACCTTCAACTTGTGTCCCCTTGTGACTGACCGTTCAACTAAGTGGAACAGATGCTCCCTATCCACCCTGTCCATGCCCCTCATAATCTTGTACACCTCGATCAGGTTGCCCCTCAGTCTTCTCTGCTCCAACGAAAACAACCCAAGTCTATCCAACCTCTCTCCATAACTTAAATGTTTCATCCCAGGCAACATCCTGGTGAATCTCCTCTGCATCCGCTCCAGTGCAATCACATCCTTCCAATAATGTGGCGACCAGAAGTGCACACAGTACCCCAGCTGTGGAGCTGTGTAGAACTCCAACATGACCTCCCTACTTTTGTAATCTATGCCTCGATTGATAAAGGCAAGTGTCCCATATGCCTTTTTCACCACCCCATTAACATGCCCCTCCGCCTTCAGAGATCTATGGACACACACACCAAGGTCCCTTTGTTCTTCAGAACCTCCTTGTGTCATGCCGTTCATTGAATACTTCCTTGTCAAATTACTCCTTCCAAGTGTATCACCTCACACTTCAGGGTTAAATTCCATCTGTCACTTATCTGCCCATTTGACCATTCCGTCTATATCTTCCTGTAGCCCAAGACACTCAACCTCACTGTTAACCACCCGGCCAATCTTTGTGTCATCCGCAAACTTACTAATCCTACCCCCCCACATAGTCATCTGTGCCGTTTATATAAATGACGAATAATAGGGGACCCAGCACAGATCCCTGTGGTACGCCACTGGACACTGACTTCCAGTCACTAAAGCAGCCTTCTATCATCACCGTCTGTCTCCTACAACTAAGCCAATTTTGAATCCACCTTATCAAATTACCCTGTATCCCATGTGCATTTGCCTTCTTCATAGGTCTCCCATGTGGGACTTTATCAAAGGCTTTGCTGAAATCCATATAAACTACATCAACTACACTACCCTCATCTACACACCTGGTCACCTCCTCAAAAAATTCAATCAAATTTGTTAGGCCTGACCTCCCTCTGACAAAGCCATTCTGACTATCCCTGATCAAACCTTGCCTGTCCAAGTGGAGATAGATTCTCCCCTTCAGTATTTTCTCCAATAGTTTCTCTACCATTGACGTGAGACTCACTGGTCTGTAGTTCCCTGGCTTATCTCTGCAACCCTTCTTAAATAGCGGGAACCACATTAGCTGTTCTCCAGTCCTCTGGCACCTCTCCCATGACTATCCCTGATCAAACCTTGCCTGTCCAAGTGGGGACAGATTCTCTCCTTCAGAGTTTTCTCCATAGTTTCCCTACCACTGACGTGAGACTCACTGGTCTGTAGTTCCCTGGCTTATCTCTACAAACCTTCTTAAATAGCGGAACCTTCCCGTGGCCAGAGAGGAATTAAAAATTTGGATCAGAGCCCCTACGATCTCTTCCCTTGCCTCCCTCAGCAGCCTGAGACACAAATCATCCGGACCTGGAGATTTGTCCACTTTTAAGCCTGCCAACACCTCCAATACCTTGTCGCTCCCTATATCAATTTGCTCAAGAACCTCGCAGTCTCTCTCCCTGAGTTTGATACCTTCATCCTCATTCTCTTGGGTGAAGACAGATGAAAAGTATTCGTTCAACACTCTACCGATGTCCTCTGGCTCCACCCATAGATTGCCTCCTTGGTCCCTTATGGGCCCTACTCTTTCACTGGTTATCCTCTTCCCATTGATATACTTACAGAATATCTTTGGGATTTCCCCTACTTTTACCAGCCAGAGCTTTCTCATATCCCCTCTTTGCTCTCCTAATTGCTTTCTTAAGCTCCACCCTACACTTTCTGTACTCCACTAATGCCTCTGCTGATTTGCTCCCCTTGTACCTGCTAAAAGCCTCTCTTTTCCTTCTCATCGTATCTTGAATTTCTCTGGTCATCCATGGTTCTCTGGGCTTGTTACTCCTTCCTATCACCCTTGAGCCTGTACCCTCCCCATTTCCTTTTTGAAAGCCCCCCCCACTGCTCTTCTGTAGATTTCCCCACAAGTAGCTGTTCCCAGTCTACCTTGGCCAGATCCTACCTTATTTTACTAAAATCCGCTCTCCCCCAATCCAAAACATTTTTTTGCAACTTGTCTACTTCTTTGTCCATAACAAGCTTAAATTGTACCATGCTGTGGTCACAATCACTAAAATTCACCAATCACCAATCTTTTTCTCCTCACATACCTATAGAAACTTTTACAGTCAATTTTTATGTTCCCTGCAAGCTTACTCTCATACCCCTTCTTGATCAATCCCTTGGTCCTCCTTTGCTGAATTCTAAACTGCTCCCAATCCTCAGGCCTGTTTTTTTTTAGCCAATTTGTATGCCTCTTCCTTGGATCTAATACTATCTCTAATTTCCCTTGTAAGCCATGGTTTGGCCACCTTTCCTATTTTACTTTTGCGCCAGAGAAGAATAAACAATTGTTGCAGTTCACCCATGCACTCTTTGAATGTTTGCCATTGCCTATCCACCATCATCCTTTTAAGTAACGTTTCCCAACTATCATAGCCAACCTGTGCCTCATACCATCGTAGTTTCCTTTGTAAAGATTCAGGACCCTCTCAGAATCAACTACATCACTCTCCATCTTGATGGAGAATTCTATCATATTATGGTCGCTCATCCCCAAGGGGCCTTGCACATCTGGATTGCCAATTATTCCTTTCTCATTACACAATACCCAGACTAGGATGGCCTGTTCTCTAGTTGGTTCCTCAACGTATTGGTCCAGAAAACCATCCCATACACACTCCAGGAATTCCTCCTCTATGGTATTGTTACTAATTTGATTTGCCCAATCTATATGCAGATTAAAGTCACCCATAGCTACAGATGTTCCTTTCTTGCATGCAGCTCTAATTTCCTGTTTAATGCCATTCCCAACATCCCAACTACAGTCTGGGGGGTCTATATACAACCCCCACTAATGCTTTTTGCCCCTTAGTGTTTCTCAGCTCTGCCCATACAGATTCCACATCGTCAGAGCTAATATCTTTCCTCACTATTGCGTTAATTTCCTCTTTGACCAGCAGTGCAACTCCACCGCCTTTTCCCTTTTGTCTGTCCTTCCTAAATACTGAACACCCCTTGATATTCCCATCCCTGGTCACCCTGCAGCCATGTCTCTGTAACTCTGACTGTATCATACCTGTTCACATCTATTTGCGTGGTTAATTCATCCATTTTATTGCGAATGCTCCTTGCGTTTAGGCACAAAGCCTTAAGGCTTGTCTTTTTAACATTACTTGTCCCGTTCCCACTATTTTTCACTGAGGCCCTGTTTGATTCTTGCCCTTGATTTCTCTGCCTATCACTTTTCTTATTCCCCTTTCTGTCTTTTGTTCTTGTCCTTGATTCCCCCTCCTCTGACTCCTTGCATAGGTTCCCATCCCCCTGGCATTTTAGTTTAAACCCTCCCCAACCACACTAGCAAATATTCCCCCTAGGACATCAGTCCCAGTCCTGCCCAGATGTAACCCGTCCAGTTTGTACAGGTCCCAGCTCCCCCAGAACCAGTCCCAATGTCCCAGGAATCTGAAACCCTCCCCCTCACACCATCTCTTCAGCCACGTATTCAACCGATATATCCTATTTCTACTCTGACTGGCACGTGGCACTGGTAATAATCCCGAGATCACTACCTTTGAGGTCCTACTTTTCAACTCCCTACCTCCCTATATTCTGCTTTTAGGACTTCATCCCTTTTTTTCACCTATGTCGTTTGTACCAATGTGTACCATGAGCACTGACTGTTCACCCTCCCCCTTCAGAATGTCCTGTAGCTGCTCTGAGACATCCTTGACCCAAGCACCAAGGAGGCAATATACCATCCTGGAGTCTCGTTTGCAGCCACAGAAACGCCTATCTATTCCTCTTACAATTGAATCACCCATAGCTATTGCATTCCCACACTTTTTACTCCTCCCCTGTGCAGCAGAGCCAACCGTGGTGCACCGAATTTGGCTGTTGCTGCTTTCTCCTGCGAGGCCATTCCCCTCAACAGTATCCAAATCTGTTTTGCAGGGGAATAGCCACAGGAGATTCCTGCGCTGCCTGCCTAGTCCTCTTGCTCCATCTGGTGGTCACCCATTCCCTTCCTGCCTGTGGACTCTTAGCCTGCGGTGTGACCACCTCTCTATATGTGCTATCCATGATACTCTCCACCTTGCGGATGCTCCACAGTGTCCCCAGCTGCCACTCCAGCTCCAAAACCCGGACGTTCCAGGAGCTGCAACTGGAGACACTTGCTGCACACATGCTGGCCCCGGGCACTGGAAATGTCCCCGGCTTCCCACCATGGCTGTGAGCTCTCCTGTCATGACTTACCTCTTTAAATTAAATTAACCTTTTGGATGATACTTAATATCAAATAATATCAATTACTCTAGGGCCCTTCTTCCCTGCTGCTCATTGTTACAGAATATAGCCCTTACAAACGATGAACCACAAAAT
Organism: Cetorhinus maximus; assembly: GCF_964194155.1. Classification (NCBI taxonomy): domain Eukaryota; kingdom Metazoa; phylum Chordata; class Chondrichthyes; order Lamniformes; family Cetorhinidae; genus Cetorhinus; species Cetorhinus maximus. The sequence continues at coordinate 155,315,285 of NC_135883.1, read as the reverse complement.
AAGACCTTAAAAACTATAAGTGATAAAAGTAGCAAATAATTACCTGATGGTACTCACGGTACTCAAAGGATCACCTCTTTCCCTCCTCACTGATCTCCCAAAGCAACACTCCAGTGCAGACTGTGATGCTGACTGCAGGACACTCTTCCCAGACTGCTTCACAGCAATGCTGACTGCACTATAAGGGACAGTCTGCATTGTACTGTTCAGTGAATGTGATTACACCCCAATGTGTAAGGGATAGTCTGCATTATACTGTCCAGTGAATGTAATCAGACCCCAATGTATAAGGGACAGTCTCCACTGTACTGTCCAGTGAATGAGATCAGATCCCAGTGTAGTAAGAGACGGTATGCACTGTACTGTCCAGTGAGTGTGATTAGACTCCAGTGTAGTGAGGGACAGTCTGCACTGCACTGTGATGTTCAGTGAATGAGATCAGACCCCAGTGTAGTGAGGGACAGTCTGCACTGCACTGTGATGTTCAGTGAATGAGATCAGACCCCAGTGTATTAGGGACAGTCTGCATTGCACTATCCAGTGAATGTGATCAGACCCCAATGTGTAAGGGACAGTCTGCACTGCACTATCCAGTGAATGTGATCAGACCCCAGTGTATAAGGGACAGCCTGCACTGCACTATCCAGTGAATGTGATCAGACCCCAGTGTATAAGGGACAGTCTGCACTGCACTATCCAGTGAATGTGAACAGACCCCAGTGTATAAGGGACAGTCTGCACTGCACTATCCAGTGAATGTGAACAGACCCCAGTGTATAAGTGACAGTCTGCTCCTTTTTCTAATGTTCTTATGCTGTCGGTAAAATTCATTCACTTTTTTGTGGAAGAGAGTTTCAAACTTCTACCACCAACGGTACATAAAGATTTAAAGACTCTCCATGTACATACTGCTATAATTTCAGGAATCTCTTTTCGAATATAGTTCTTATTATACGCTGCCACCCAGTGGAGGTAAACGGAGCCACATGTTTCCACTCATGCTGACTTCAAAGTTCCATTGCTGTTTTTTATACTTGTGTGACATTGATAAATGCGAATTACAGCACCATCTAAAGGCATAATAGGTACTGTGGGTGAATGGTGACCATTCTCTGATGCATTTTCCCATTGAACTAATGTAACAAAAGGAGTTTTTGATGCATTTTTAAATGAAATGCTGTGACTCGAGGGGTGTTGGGGTGGGCGGGGTGGTGGATAGACAGAGACTTGCAGCAATTCAGTAGAGCTATGTAAGTGGCACTGAAATTTGTTTTAGTTCCTTGAGCTAATGTTTTCACAGCAACATGACTATTTGTTGCCATGCTGTGATTATTGAGTTTAATTCGACTGCCGTGTTTGACTTGGCCTCAATGTAACACTGAGTATTTACATAACATTAACTCCCTCTAGTACAGTTATGCTTGTATTTATCCACCCGTCAAAAGTTACCAGAGACAATGCTCGGAATGTATAGAAAATAACAATATAATGTGTAGGGACTTGTGAGGCTTTTGTATTTCCTGTGGATTCGGGATTCCGAGGTACTGAGGAGTTCGAGGATAGTCAGGTGGCGATAGAAATCACCACAGCTGAAATATTGTGCCCAGTTCTAGGTCATGCTTTAGGAAGATGTGAAGTCCTTGGAGAAGGCGCAGAGGAGATTTAGTACAGCGATGGGAGACTTCAGTTATGTGGAGAGACCAGAGGAGCTGGGATTGCCCTCCATGGAGCAGAGAAGGTAGAGGGAAGATTTGAGAGAAGTGTTCAGAATTATGAAGGGTTTTAATAGAGCAAATAAGGTGAAACTATTTCTGCTGGCAGAGGACAAGTAACCAGAGGACAAAGATCTCAGATCATTGGCAAACAAATCAGAAGAGAAATGAGAAGAATTTTAATTTATATAGTGTTTATTATGGCCTAGAATACATTGCCTTGAAGGTTAGCAAGAAGCGATTCAATAGTAACTTTCAAAATAGAATTTGCACGGCTATGGGGAAAGAGCAGCACATTAGGACTAATTAAGGGAGTAGGTGGCTTTATGATAATGCCACAGGACGAGTAATCCAGAGGCCCAGGCTGATACTCTGGGGACATAGGTTCAAATCCCACCATGGCAGCTGGTAGAATTTAAATTCAATAAATCTGGAATTGAAAGCTCATCTCAGTAATGGTGACCACAAAACTATCATAGACTATTGTAAAAATCCATCTGGTTCACTAATGCCCTTTAGGGAAGGAAATCTGCCGTCCTTACCTGATCTGGTCTACATGTGATTCCAGACCCACAACAATGTGGTTGACTCTTACCTGGCCTTTGAATTTAATTCAAACACCCTCTGCCCACAGCACCGCCCCCCCACCCCTCCGCCCATCCCATCCTGGAGGTGAGTTCCAAGCTGGGGTTATGGGGGGGTGCATTTGATCAGGATCCTGGGGGTTACAAATGACCAGAAACTGAACTGGACTAGCCATATAAATACTGTGGCCACAAGAGCAGGTCAGAGGCTAGGAATCCTGTGGTGAGTAACTCTCCTCCTGATCTCCCCAAAGCCTGTCCACCATCTACAAGGCACAGGTCAGGAGTGTAATGGAATGCTCTCCACTTGCCTGGATGAGTGCAGCTCCCACAATACTCAAGAAACTGGACACTGTCCAGGACAAAGCAGCTCACTTGATTAGCACCCCATCCACAAATATTCACTCCCTCCACCACTGACACACAGTTACAGCAGTGTGTACCATCTACAAGATGCACTGCAGGAATTCACCAAGGCTCCTTCAACAGCACCTTCCAGACTCACAACCACTACCATCTAGTAGGACAAGGGCAGCTAATGCATGTAAACGCCACCACCTGTACGTTCCCCTCCAAGTCACTCACCATCCTGACTTGGAAATATATCACCGTTCCTTCACTGTCACTGGGTCAAAATCCTGGAACTCCTTTCCTAACAGCACTGTGGGTGTACCTACACTACATGGACTGCAGCGGTTCAAGAAGGCAGCTCACCACCACCTTCTCAAGGGCAGTTGGGGATGGGCAATAAATGCTGACCTACTCAGCAATGCCCACATCCCATGATAAAATACAAGTTGTGGGAGGGCCTGTGGTTCCTCTCCGCCTCCCCCTGATTAAGTCCAGGGTAGGAAAGCTTATGGGGAGCCTTCCCATCCTGATGTCAGTTGAGGTGCTTAATGGCCATTTACAGCTGGTATTCAATCAACAGCAGGCTGCGTTTCACCATGTGGGGAGACCAGCAAGCAAACCCTGTGGACTAGTTGGCGGAGGCGGGGGGTGGGGTGGTGAAGTGGGGGTTATGGTCCCTCATTAAAAGGCACTCTGTGACTGATCAAAGAATGCCACATTGGGAAGGGGGCGCTTTGACCCCTGTCCCTCCTCCCATCACCAGTGAACCCCTCTCCGTGACCACCAGCCCTTCCACACTTACCTTTCTCCAGAGGTCCCATGATGAGCCCTGGTGGAATCCCAAGTGTATTACTAGCAGCAGCCACTCGGTGGCGCTGCCGGTAGCGGCGAGCTGCAGGCCTCTAATTGGCCAGCAGTGCTCAGTGGCAGGATTTCCACCTGACTGCGGGAAGACCTGGAAATTCAATGTCTCCCATGGGGCCAGGAGCACCATGTGGCAAGGTTCCTGTTGCCAATTAAGGACTTGATTCTCTCAGGGTTCCTAGAGATCAAATCAGTGGGGGTGCCACCAGTTTTGGTGGCTGATGGTAGGTCCCCCACTACCCTCTTTAAATTCTGCCCTCTGTGTGCGTGAATACGTATGGCTGGATGCCAGTCCTCCCCTATGGTATCTGACCAGCCAGCTTTCACATGTTGCTCTTTCCTATCCTCCTCTTCTCTTCAGGCTACAGACAGAGGGGAACCCATAAGGCAAAGGACATTGGCTCCTGAGGTGAATGCCACTAGTTATAACCAAAAGAAACCCCCCCAAAGCATAAGGAGGGATGTGGAACCCATTGGCAAACTTTAAGTGGAAAAAAAAATTAAAAATTAATCAAAAGCGAAGTTACATGGCGGGAAATGTCCTCACAAAGGTCTCTCTATAGGAACATACGAATTAGGAGAAGGAGTAGGCCATTCAGCTCCTTGGGCCTGCTCCACCATTTGATAAGATCGTGGCTGATCTGATTGTGGCCTCTACTCCGCTTTCCTGAGTACTCCTTATACCCTTTGACTCCCGCGTCAATCAAGAATCTATCTAACTTAGCCTTAAACATATTCAGTGACCCTGCCTCCACTGCTCTGGGGAAGAGTATTCCACAGACAAACAATCCTCTGAGGGGAAAAATATTCTCCTCAGCTCTGTCTTAAATGGGAGACCCCTTATTTTTAAACAGTGTCCCCTAGTCCCAGTCTCTCCCATAAGGGGAAACGTCCTCTCAGTATCTGACCTGTCAAGTCCCTTCAGGATCTTATATGTTTCAATAAGATCACCTCTCATTCTTCTAAACCCCAATGAATATAGACCCAACCCGCCCAACATTTCCTCATAAGATAACCCCTTCATCCCAGGAATCAGTCAAGTAAATCTTCTCCCAACTGCTTCTAATGCAATTATATCCTTTCTAAATTGTAGATAGTACTCACCAATGCCGTGTACCACTGCAGCAAAACTTTCCTACTTTCATATTCCATTCCCCTTGCAATAAAAGCCATTTGCCTTCCTAATCACTTGCTGCACCTGCAAACTAACTTTTTGTGATTCATGTACCAGGACACTCAGATCCCTCTGTACCGCAAAGTTCTGCAATCTCTCTCCATTTAAATGATATGTTACTTTTTTTATTCTTCCTGCCAAAATGGACAACCTCACATTTTCCCACAATATACTCCATCTGTCAGATTTTTGCCTACTCACTTTACCTATCCATATCCTTTTGCAGCCTACTTATATCTTCTCCACTTGTGCCGATCTGCAGCCACATAACAATGCTGAATTCTTTTTGGCGTTCTCAGTAATGGGAGGGCTCTAGTACCAGAGGGACATTGAACCTCAGACATTATGGCACCATTTTAATGGTATTTTCATACGGTGCACAGATGGGTAGTTATTGTTGACAAGATCATCCTGGGAGGAACATTTTTACAGGGATCATTAGGACATGGGTTAACCATTTTGTTCTTCTCAAATCCACCTGAAAACTAGAGAAAAATGTGAAGAAACTCTAAGCCCAGATATCCACAGCTGAAACAGAAGACATTCACTCCCGATGTTAAACTAGTAAGGTGAGGCCTCGTCAGTTGAGATGTCAAACATTGGCGTTGATTTTCACTCCCAGGTCAGGTGGGCAGAGATGGGAGAATTCCCGGCTCTGTGAACTCAACTTTTAAAAATGGCTGCCCATGCATCAGATATTTCTGTTGGGTGGGGGGGGTGGGGGGAAGGTGGTGGGGGGGCAGGACTGGAAGTCAGGGCGGGCGGCCAGGGAAGAACCAAGGAGGCTGACAGGTGCAGAGTTGGGCCGGGCAGAAGGCCAGCCTTTATGTCCAAAGTTTCAAAATAAAGAATAAAACTTGAAACATCCCTCCATCCCTCAGCACCCACAAAGTCCCTGTGCCCCATCCATGCCAACCCATGCCATCTCATGCCCCCATGTCAAGGTATGCCCCTGAACAACCCCTATAGCCCCTCACACCCTCCATATCAACCTATGCCTCTCCATCCACCCTCCATGGTCCTTTATAGCCTCTATGCCAACTTAATGTCAGCTCAGACCAGCCCATGCTCCCCCTCGCCTCCATCCACTATCCTTTACCATCACAGCTACCATACCACCTCGCCCAGTATCCACCATAGGCAGACTTCAGGACACACGCAGAGATGAGATAAAATAAAGCTCTATAAAATAAAATGTCTATTGCAGACTTCACTATATTGAAAAGAAAACACTCATCATAAAAACCCATTTACTACAATTACATTCCCTCAACTAAATAAAGACTTTTAACAACAAGCATTTCTTTCAACTGTACAATCCCTTATAACAACAACCATTGGCATCCATAGTCCCACATCAAAGTGTCTATAACCACTTGTAGCTGTCAATCAAACTGAAATGGCAGGCACCATACTGTGATAATGGATGGTCATGAAATCAGTCCATCAGCACTAATCCAGCAATGGAAACACTCAGGTTTATGTCAACAGACAGAGTGAAATAGCAAGCAATAATTTATTTAACACTCCAGGCAAATTTTCAAAGACTTAAAGGGCAGGATTCTTAAATGCCTTGACAGCTTGATGGCTCCCTTTGACAGGTGCTTTTAATAGTTTTGACAGGTCCCTTTGACAGTTTTGATAGTCCCTTTGACAGATCTGTTGACAGTTCCAATGAGCTTGACAATAATGAGTTTATGCATTTTTTACGCTAATTTATGTCTACTTATAACAATTCAAAAGGACATTTGACCTACCCAAAGGGTGCCTTACCTCCATCAAAGGTGTCCCCCGACCATATCCAAAGGGGTACCTTACTTCTCCAAAGGGGTACCCTGGCTATCCAAATGAATCAACATAGTTCAGACCTGCTCTTACCAGGTCTAATCCGCACACTTCGGATTTCACACTACAAGGTTACCAAAAGCCCACTTCAGTGGGAGGTAGCCAATGATTTGAATGGCCAGCTGCCTCCATAAAATGCACATGTGCAAAACAGGCCCCCCCCCACCCCACCCACCCCTCCACCCCCAGCAAAAATGGGAAGCGCCATGTTCAGAGGTGCAACTTATAATTTTTGGCCACTTCTGCCATTTTCAGCACAGAGGTCAGGTTGTGAGCCCACACACGTGCACACACACATGTGCACACACACACAGAATCACAATTGGAAGCCAGATAGTGGGGGCCTGTGAACGTGTATCAGTAATTGCTGCTGCTGACTGCACTCGGCTCACAAAGCCTGCATGCCCTGTCCCAGCTCCAGCCTCCTCTTTGTAAAATTGTTCAGCCGCAATACCTTCAGTGCCCCCATTGTTCTGAATCAAAACCCCTGCTGGCGTGGTTGCTGAAAACCCCAATTTCTTTCACTTGTGTCCAGGTTGGACACTCTGGCTAAAACCTGGCCATGGATACAATTTTATGCCTGCGTAGAGAACATCGACTTGGTTACCCCTTTGTTCACCGTGACCCATTGGAACTATTGTGACATCTTTTCTGTCTGTCTGTCTGCCTGGCCCCTGCCCAATCCCTTGGGTGGATCACCTAGCTCCAGTCTCACAGTCTATGATGTGTTTGGCTTCACCAACTGAACTGCAACACCACCCTGAAGACGGGAAACTGTTGACTTTGCAACCACTGTCTCACATTTAGAGCACAAGTATCCCTTGCATCGCCTTTGTGTCCTCCACTTGGATTCATTAAGACCGGCCTCGTGCAAGGGCTAAATCGGCGGACTTGGGAAGGGGGTCGTCGGAAGGATGGCACAGGGTCTCTGACTTCCCACCTACCTAGGGTGGGCGTGCATGGGCCTGACCTGATCAGGCGTGAAATCGCGTGAGAAGATGCCAGGCGAGTGCCCTGACGTCGTCTCCCGCGCGCACGCGCAATATTTTGGTCGGCGGGCACACGCGGGAGCTAGAGCCAAGCCCACCATCAATTAAGAGGCCACTTAAGGCCGTTAAAAACCCAACTGAAGCCGATTTTACGTTGCCCGTGTGAGTTCACGCTCGTCGCACGGGCAAAGCGGGCAGGCGGGCAGCCCCCATTTTGAAAAGACCTCATCCAAGGACGAGATGAGGTTTCCGTTATTAAATAAAATAAAAATAAAAATCTATGGACAGCATTTTCTATCACCTATACACTCAGGTTCCCCGATTGTGATGCTCAGGGACATTTGTGTCCTGATTTTTCAAAACCTTATTTCGTGGTTTTCGGATCTGCAGCTCCCCGAGGCGGCTCTCTGCCTTCAGGGAGCTTTCCTCTCAACGCTAACCCGCGGAAACGTCACCACCCGCCCTCCTCCCTCCCTCCCCCACCCCGGCAGCGCTGAGCTTTTCAGCGGCCGTTAATCGGCCAGCCAGCATGAAATCGCGGCCGGGCACTGATCGCAGTCGGCGGTCTGTTTGCCGACAGCTCCCGGGCCCATCGGCCGCACCCACCCGCCAATCTGAAAATTCAGGCCCTTTCATGAGGTCACAAAATGATTGGCATGCTTAGCTAACTGCTTCAGCATCCAGCACTTCTGGCCAAACAAGCGACCCTGAGATTACCAAGAGCTATTTTGCTTCCGTAGGGATTTGGGATCAAGAACCCATTCCACCATTCACTTAGGTCGCGGCTGATCCAAACCTCAACTCCATTTACCAGCCCTTACCCAACCAAAAATCTCTTTGTGTTGCATTTTTAATTGCTCTGGCCTCAACAGCTTTCACTTAACAATGGTAAGTCATTGATTATGAAGCTTGTTGGTTGGTCCTGAGAATATGTAAGGTACTATATGAATGCAAATTCTTTCTTTTCTTTTCACAAACCTATCCCTTGACATTATTGGTGTCACCCTTTAAAATCTGTTACATTCTCTCCATTTGCCCACAATTGCCTCCAGTTCTTATTGCATAAGTCAGTGAAGGTGGCAGGCAGGTTGAGAGAGCAGCTAATAAAACCTACAGCGCCTGAGGCTTTATTAATAGGGGCATAGAGTATAAAAGCAAAGAAGTCATGTTAAACTGGTATAGATCACTGGTTCGGTCTCAGCTGAAGTATTGCGTCCAGCTCTGGGTGCCACACTTTAGGAAGGATGTGAAAGCATTAGCGAGAGTACAGGCAAGATTCACAAGACAAGAGCATAGTCCCAGGGATGAGGAACTTCCGTTACATAGATAGGTTGGAGAACTTGAAACTGTTTTCTTTGTAGAAGAGAGGGTACAAAATCATGAGGGGTCTGGGCAGAGTAGATAGGGGGAAACTGTTCCCATTGGTGGAAGGATTGAGAACCAGAGGGCAAGGATTTAAGGTAATTGGAAAAAGAAACAGTAGTGACATGAGGAAAATCTTTTTCATGTGGCAAGTGGTTAGGATCTGGAATGCACTGCCTGAGAGTGTGGTGGAAGCAGATTCAATGGTGGCTTTCAAAAGGGAATTGGATTGTTATCTGGAAAGGAAGAGTGTGCAGGACTATGGGGGGAAGGTAGGGGGTGGGGGGGTGGTGATCCTATGGAGAGCAGGTGCAGACACGATGGGTGGAATGACCTCCTTCTGTGTTGTAACAGTTCTGTGATTCTAAGACACTCTTTGCACAAGTCACACAAAGCTAAACATTTTAAGCATATTTCACAAGTAGTTAGAAGACCATATGGAACAGTTTAATCTCTTGCATTGCCCATTGGATTCATGAGAAAGCACAATGAGTGCTTCACTGATAAGTGATGTACATGCTTTTTTGGCCCAAATTTCTTTGTCCCACTTGCACGAGTTCTAAGAGAAAACATCCATGTTGTTCCCCTCTTTAAATTTTGGGACTGGACGGATGTATTGAAATCGTACGGAAAGTTATTTCTCCAGAAGTTCAAGTACAAGTCGCAGTTCCTTCAACTTTTACAATGGGTGCATTCCACGCCTGGTTGGCTGGGATTTTTCATTGGCTCAAATTTGATATTCACCAATCAGGGGAAGATGGAAAAATGTGACAGCCTACTGCGATGTTGGGAAGGTGACGGGTAAAATGGAGTCCGGACATGTAATGCAATCACAATAACATCATCAAAGCAAGGCCTTTTTTTTTGCAGGTTTGTCCCTGAATAACAACATTCTGAATAATATGGACCAAACAATGGAACTACTCGAGAAAGCATTTTAATCTGTTAGCATTATTTCAATGTTCTTTTGCAATAAATTATTGATAGGTATTCCTACCACCTTCGCATCAATTTATGCTGTGAAGATCCCCTGCATTGTCGACCTTCCCATCCCCAATGTACTGTTACGTGGGAATTTTTTTTCTATTCATACATGGGATGTGGGCTTTGCTGGCTGGACCAGCATTTATTGCCCATCCCTAGTTGCCCTTGAGAAGGTGGTGGTGAGTTGCCTTCTTGAACCGCTGCAGTCCATGTGGTGTGGGTACACCCACAGTGCTGTTAGGAAAGGAATTCCAGGATTTTGACCCAGCGACAATGAAGGAACAGCGATATATTTCCAGGTCAGGATGGTGAGTGGCTTGGAGGGGAACTTCCAGGTGGCGGTATTCCCATCTATCTGCTGCCCTTGTCATTCAGTCGTGGTTGTGGGTTTGGAAGGTGCTGTCTAAGGAGATGACTTTGTCAGGCTGTTGCTTGACTAGTCTGTGAGACAGCTCTCCCAACTTTGGCACTAGCCTCCAGATGTTAGTAAGGAGGACTTTGCAGGGTCGACAGGGCTGAGTTTGCCGTTGTATTTTCCGGTCCCTAGGTCAATGTTGGATGGCCTGCCCAGTTTCATTCCTTTTTTGTGATTTCGTAGTGGTTTGATGCAACTGATTGTCTTGCTCATTTCAGAGGACAGTTAAGAGTCAACCACATTGCTGTGGGTCTGGAGTCACATGTAGGCCAGGACGGCAATCGACAATGGTTTCATGGTCATCATTAGACTTTTAATTCCAGATTTTTATTGAATTCAAATTCCACCATCTGCTGCACCAGGATTCAAACCTGGGTCCCCAGAGCATTACCCTGGGCCTCTGGATTACTATAGTGATGATCCCACTATGCCATCACCTCCTCCCCCACCACCCCACCTTACCCTCACCTCACCCCCCACCAAGCAAGCAAGTCAGGTCATCTCCCCACAGGCTCAAGCTAATGAGAAGGGGAGGTTCCCTCTTCAGATCACATTCACGCACCCTCTCAGCAACCAACTCAGACACGTTAGGCCTGGGGGTAAATTAACCAACACTTTATTCTTTGGTATGTATAGATAAAAAGAAACCAAGGACAAAAATAAAATGGATTTCATACATCAAAAATAGCCCTTCCCACAATTGATATGCAATGGGGAAGTGTTAATTTGCTAACATCCTACTTCAGAATCACTCCACTGAATTAAATTTCCACTATTAGCTCCAAAAACAGAAAATGCTGGAAAAACTCAGCAGGTCTAACAGCATCTGTGGAGAGAAAAACAGAGTTAACGCTTCGAGTCCGTATGACCCTTCTTCAGAGCCAGAGTCATACGGACTCGAAACATTAACTCTGTTTTTCTCTCTCCACAGATGCTGTCAGGCCCGCTGAGTTTTTCCAGCCTTCCCTGTTTTTGTTTCAGATTTCCAGCATCCGCAGTATTTTGCTTTTATTTCCACTATTAGCTGTTAGTTTGTGGGTACTTCCTACAGGTAATCCTGAGGCCCTTTCATTCAATACAAAAGAGAAGGTGCAAGGACAAAAGAAACATTGAAAATTAACTGCGAGGTTACAGTGTCCAGGTGGTCCTTTGGGCTGGTAAAATAAATTACCCATGAACTTTTCACAAATTTGGCATTCTTATCAGAGACGCCACTAGTTGACCGGTGTGAGAATTGGAAATATGTTACACTGCATTAGAGGGAGCTCTTCTGATTTTGGGATTGAGGCAGATTGTCCAGGCATTGAAGAGGGTCCTTCACTTAGTTAGGCATCTAACTAGTGCCCCACCTGAACTAGGAATACATAACGCTGACACTTGGGGAAGTGTTCCACTCCACAACACAAACATCGTTCACCTGATGAACTATAAAATCAGAAGAGAAACACCTGCCAGGAAAATAAAGAAAACATGAACGTAAGCACTGAGGGAGGAAAAGAAAACCTAACTAGGATGGGAGGGGATGAGTGAAATGAGGTAGTCAAATAGCAGATTCAGCACGATGAAACTAGGTACTAGGTACAATCCTCCTGCTTGGGGCCATGCTTAACCTCGGGCTTTGATTTTTTCCTCTGCCACTTCAGTTGGAAGATCCGTCCCATTATTCTGCTGCCCAGGTTAAAGAGCAATGCCAACCAGGCCAGGCCAACGACAATCCAGACACCAGCCAGGCTTCTGTAGATGGAAATGTAGTGCTTATCTGGATCAGTGCCTACAATAGGAAGATTGCAATTATTAGTGGCACACACAATGGAAGTGAAGAAAAGGGAAATTATGATTTTTTTTTTAAAAAATCTGATTTTTTATTAAAAAGGAAATCATGCAAATGCAGTGTATTTCCAAAGGGCAAGGACATTAAGGCTTCAGGTGTAGTGTCCCTATCTCCAGACCAGAAGCTATGGGTTCAAGTTCCACCTCAGAACTTGATGGGCACAGAAGGTGCTCATAAACTTATAGACGTTTACAGCACAGGAGGAGGCCATTCGGCCCATTGTGTCCGCGCCGGTCAACAAAGATCTGACTACACTGAACCCATTTCCCAGCGCTTGGCCCATAACCCTGAAGGCTATGGCAACGCAAGTGAATATCTCAATACTTCTTAAATGTTACGAGAGTTTCTGACTCAACCACTCTTTCAGGCAGTGAGTTCCAGACTCCCACCGCCCTCTGGGTGAAAAAATTTCTCCACAACTCCCCCCTTAGCCTTCTACGTCTTACCTTAAATCTGTGTCCTCTGGTCATTGACCCCTCTACTAATGGAAAAAGTGCCTTCCTACCCACCCTGTCTATCCCTCATAATCTTATACACCTCTATCAGGTCCCCTCCCAACCTTCGCTACTCCAAGGAAAACAACCCCAGCCTATCCAATCTTTCCTCATGGCTCAGACCCCCAACCCAGGCATTATCCTGGTAAATCTTCTGTGCACCCTCTCCAGTGCAATCGCATTCTTCCTATAATGTGGTGGCCAGAACTGCACGCAATACTCCAGTTGTGGCCTAACCAGCATTTTATACAGTTCCAGCATAACCTCCCTGCTCTTGTATTCTATGTCTCAGCTAATAAAGGCAAGTATCCCATATGCCTTCTAAACCACCTTATCTACCTGCCCTGCTACCTTCAAGGATCTGTGGATATGTACACCAAGGTCCGTCTGATCTTTACTTCCCAGGGTCCTACCATTCATAGTGTAATCCCTTGCCTTGTTAGCCCTCCCCAAGTGCAGTACTGCATACTCTTCCAGGTTAAATTCCATTTGCCACTGCTCTGCCTACCTGACCAGTCTATTGATATCCTCCTGCAGTTTACAGCTATCCTCCTCACTATTTGCCACTCTATCAATTTTCGTGTCCTTGGCGAACTTCTTGATCATACCCCCTACATTTAAGTCCAAATCATTTACGTACACCACAAACAGCAAGGCCCCCAGCACTGAGCCCTGTGGAACTCCACTGGAAACAGACTTCCAGTCACAGAAACATCCCTCCACCATCACATTCTGCTTCCTGCCTCTCAGCCAATTTTGGATCCAATGTGTCACTTTGCCTTGGATCCCATGGGCTCTTACTCTCTTGACCAGTCTGCCATGAGGGACCTTATCAAAAGCCTTGATAAAGTCCATGCAGGCCACATCAAATGCATTATTCTCAACAACACTCCTGATTAACTCCTCAAAAAATTCGATCAAATTTGTCAAATATGACCTTCCCTTAACAAATCCATGCTGACTATCCCTGATTAATCCGTGTCTCTCCAAGTGCAGATATGTTCAGCCCCTCAGAATTCTTTCTAGTAATCCCTCACCACCGAGGTTAGACTGACTGGCCTGTAATTTCCTGGTCTATCCCTTCCTCGCTTTTTTAATAATGGGACAATGTTAGCAGTCCTCTGGTCCTCTGGCACCTCACCTGTGGCCAGAGGGGATTTGAAAATTACTACCAGGGCCCCTGATATCTCTTCCATTGCCTCCCTCAACAGCTTGGGATACATCTCATCCGGGCCTGCGGACTTATTCACTTTTAAGGCCAGTAAACCCTCTAGTACCTCCTCTCTCTCTCTATGTTAATTTCCTCTAATATTTCACTGTTCTCCACCCTGATGTCTATTCCTGCATTGTCCTTTTCCATTGTGAAGACTGGCACAAAGTACTCATTAAGGACTGTATCCACGTCTTCCGGGTCCACACACAGATTACCTCTGTGGTCCCTAATTGGCCCTACTCTTTCCCCTAGTTATTCTCTTGTTCTTTATATATTTAAAAAACCCCTTTGGGTTTTCCTTTATTCTACCCACCAATGCTTTCTCATGCAGTCTCTTAGCTTTCCTAATTTCCTTTTTAAGATCCCCCTGCACTTTTTATACTTCTCTAGAGACTCTGCCGTATTGAGCCCTCAGTATCTGCCATAAACTTCTCTTTTTTTCTTAATCCTAACCTTTATGTCCCTTGACATCCAGGGTTGCCTGGACTTTGTCTCCCACTTTGTCATATTTGCCCTGTACTCTCGCTATTTTTTCTTTGAATGCCTCCCACTGCTCTGGCACAGTTTTATCTGCAAGTAGCTGCTCCCAGCCCACTTGGGCCAAATCGCATCTCATCTTAATAAAATTAGCCTCTCCCCAGTTTAAAACCTTTATTCCCGGCCCAACCTTATCCTTTTCCATAAGTATCCTAAATCTAACTGTGTTATGGTCGCTATCTCCAAAATGCTTCCCTACTGATATGCCTTCCACCTGCCCGGGCTTATTTCCGAATATTAGGTCCAGAACTGCTCCCTCTCTTGAGCTTTCTATGTACTGTCAAGAAGATATAAGAATGTCTATAATGCTATTGGAAATTATTTTAAAATAGAGTTCTAGTGGTGTCTCTGTGTGTGTGTGTGTCTTAATTGGATTAAAGCCAGCTGTTCTAGAGGCTTTGATGTATAGAAGAGAAGTAGGCTTGAAATGTTAATTAGATAAATTACATGTTGAAGTGTAAAGGGGGTAATTTGCATTTTTAAATAAACCATTCAAAAGAATGGGTGAAATATTACACCTAGCCAGAAGAAGCCAAACAATATGTTTAATTTTTCCAAAGCTTACTAATAAAATTGGTGTTATGAAAGGGTTTTATTGTTAGAAAAGGTGAAATTCCAAAAACCTAATGATACAATGAGAATTTGCATTCAAAGAGGAAAATATGTATAAAGGAAGAGAAGGCTGTTGGTAAAAAGGAGGGATTCTAAGATCTAAAGCCTCCAGCCTGTAAGCCTCAAGTCGCTGTCTGCAAGGGCCCAGAGCTGAAAGAAACTCATTTTGAATGCGACTGTCCAGATTGTGCTTTGTCAGGGGTCTGTTTAAATCTGTGTGTTTTACTGTTGTCTTAACAGAGGTGTAACCGAGAGTCAGATTAATTAGGGGATTTTTTTTAGAAGCCATTATCATAGTATTTTGTAGACATATCTTACAATCTTTTAATTAATAAATGTTTAATTTAGTTTTATAAAAACTTCTTAAGGCTCTGTGGTCTTATTATAACTGAATTTAAAGCCTGCATCTCAAAACATACAAAATGAAAAAATTAGTTATGACAGTTGTTTCAAGTTCCCCTCTGGGATTTGAACAACTCAGCATTTACCACCGGCTGTGTCATAATAGTACTGGCTAAAAACGTTCTCCTGGATTCAACTTAAGAATTTTGCTCCCTCCCTACCTTGCACACTAAAACAATCCCAGTTAATATTTGGGTAGTTAAAATCCCCTCCTATCACTGCCTTCTTATTCTTACACTTCTCTGAAATTTGATTACATATTTGATCCTTTATCTCTCCCTGACTATTTGGGGGCTATAGTACACACCCAACAGCGTGTTTTCCCCTTTTGTGTTTTTTACTTCTACCCCTATGGCCTCATTTGATGATCCATCCAGAATATCATCCCTCCTCACTGCTATAATCGATTCCTTGATCAATATTGTGCTCCCCTCGTCCTCTTCTATCCCTCTCTCTATTTTGTCTGAATACACTATAGCCAGAAATGTTGAGCTGCCAATTCTGCTCTTCTTTTAGCCAAGTCTCAGTCATAGCTATGATATCATGCTCCCACGTGTCTATCTGTGCCCTCAGCTAGTCTGTCTTATTCGTCAGGCTCCTTGCATTAAAATATATTCCATTTAGCCTTGCTAAACTCACTTCTTTCTTTTCTAGCCTATGTTTTCTCTGCCTTCCAGACTCACTTACAAGCGTTTTAACTTCTAATCCCATCTCAGCTTTTCTCCCCTCTGAACTACTTTTCAGGATCCCATCCTCTGCCAATTTAGTTTAAATCCACCCCAACAGCATTGGCAAACCTCCATGCGAGGATGTTGGTCCCGTTCCTGTTCAGATGTAACCCATCCAAATTGTACAGGTCCCACCTCCCCCAGAAACGGTCCCAGTGCCTCAGGAATCTAAAGCCCTCCCTCCTGCACCATCTCTCCAGCCACGCATTCATCGGCTCTATCCTTCTGTTCCTATACTCACTACTGCGTGGCACCGAGAATAATCCGTAGATTATTACCTTTGAAGTCCTGCATTTCAATTTCCTACCTAACACTCTAAAGTCTGCTTGCAGGAACTCATTTCTCTTTCTTCCTATGTCATTGGCCCCAACATGGACCATGACCTCTGGCTGTTCACCCTCCCCCTTCAGAATGCCCTGCAGCCATTGCGTGACATCCTTGACCATGGCACCCTGGGGGTGGGGGACAACATACCACCCTGGAGTCATGTCTATGGCTGCAGAAGTGTCTGTCCACTCCCCTCACTACTGAATCCCCTGCCACTATTGCCCTTTCACACTTCTTCCTCCCCACTGAGCAGCTGGACCACCCACATTGCCAAGGCCTTTGCTCTGATTGGCCTCCACAAATGAACCGTCACTCTCACTGTTTTCCAAGGCTGAAAAATAGTTTGCGAGTGAGATGTACTCAGTGGATTCCCTCACTCCCTGCCTGGTCCCCTTCATCTGCCTGGCGGTCACTCATTCCCTCTCTGCTTGCACTTCCTTAAGCTGTGGGGCGACCATGTCCTGAAACGTGCTATGCACGAACCTCTCAGCCTCGGGAATGCACTGTAGTGTCCCCAGCTGCTGCTCAAGCTCCAAAACCTGAAGCTCGAGTTGCTCCAGTCGGAGGCACCTCCTGCACAAATGGTCATCCAGACCGGCAGGAGTGTCTAGGATTTCCCACATAGTGCAGGATGTGCAAATCATGGGACTGAGCTTCCCAGGCATATCTTAACTAAATAGAATATGGACCCTTGCTTTTATTTTACCCTTACTCCTACTTGAGCATAGACTAGATGCTAGATCCTCTAGATAGACTAGATCCTCTAGGTGCTGCTGACTGCCTGCCCCAGCGTCCTCCTCTCGCACTCTCCTCTAGTACATTCATAACATGGCCAAACAGGTTGATTATCAGCCTGTAAATCCACCTAATTCCCCTGAATGCAGGCGGTAAAAAGGAGATTTTCCTGGTCAGCCATAATGCAGAGCCATTGCCAAGCATATTCATGGACCAATCCAATCGAAGTTCATGGTGGCCAGCGCCCTCTTAGGGCATGGTACTTAAAGTAGGAGGAGGACAGGCATTATTACACTGTCAAAACATCTCAAAAGGCTTGACACAGTGACTTGACTTTGGAACATAGTGACTATTGTGTAAGCAATAGAGATCTGGCAGGGATCAGCATTGATGGTTTAAATTGTATTATTTTGTAGGCATTCTCATGACATGGCAGATAGACTCAGTGCCATGGGTTGTATGGCCACTTTCTGTAGGTAACACACGGCCATTGCTCTGTTTGGTCAGATTTGGTGAAATCAGTCCTACTGTGTGTGACTTTGCTTTCAGGCAGTTTCCTCTCTCCTAAATATCTGCACAGGTGACCAATATGTATCGTTGAATTCCTGGACTACTGAAGTCATACCTACAACGTAATCTCCAAATCCGATGGTACTGAGAGTAATGAAGGCAAAGTAAAAGCTTTCACCGTATGTCCAACCTTCTACATGGCTGAAGAGCAATGGCGGGAACACCAGAAATAGCACCGTGCCAATAATCAAGAAGAAAACCATTGTGAAAATCTTCGTCACTTGCTGCAAAAGGACAGAAAATGACATGTAAAAATAGGGGAATTTCTTTGTTAAAATATTTATTCCATAGGAACAGGTGTGGTCCATTTAACCCCTCGAGCCTGGTAGATCTGTATCTCAGCTCCATTTACCTGCCTTGGCACTGTATCCATTGTCGCATTTAATTAAAAAACTATCAACCTCAATTTTGAAATATTCAATTGTCCTAACCTGAACAGCCATTTAGAGATCCAGATTTCCCAATATTTCCAGAATTCCCAATTATCTTCACTTTATCACCTCAAGATGTTGACCCTGAGGTATGGATCATGCCATCTTTTACCTGGTACTTCATTCAAGTGCATGTGTGAGCCCAGACTGTCTGTTTGGCCATAGTTGATAACAGAACATGATCCTGTTCTTGGTTTATATCCTGTAGACTTTTCAACCAATAGCAGAGATAATCCTGAATAGCAGCCAGGAAAAGGAGTCTTGGCAGATTTTCTATCCTCTTTGGCCCGAGGACATTAAGGTCAGTTGTAGCACATTAACTACTGAGACCAGATTATTGATCAAACCTGAGATCTTCATGTCTTAATAAGGTTCAGCACCATTCTCCAGTTAAACCACTGGGGCAGTTCAAGAAACCAGACTAGTTTCAAAGCCAGAATAACCAGATTTACCAAATACTAAACAAAAATAAAATATTTGAGTGTTGCTGAAAAAGAGATATGTTGAAGCTTTTCATTTTGCACTCATCAGGGCACTTGCAAGAATACAATGTTAGTGGTAAACAACAATTTATACTGTATGAAAAAAGAGCGCTGATTGTTTGACAAGTGGACTCTGATTGGTAGAGGTGTTGCCATGGAGAATGCACCAGTGATGGTGACAGACAGTTTTCAAATAATGGTTGGCAGTTAACTGTCAGACACCATCACTGGTGCATTGTCCATGGCAATGCCTCTACCAATCAGAGTCCACTTGCCAAACAATCAGCACTCTCTTTGCATACAGTATAAATTGTTGTTTACCCCTTATGTTGGTATTCTTGTGAAATGTCTTGATGAGTGAAAGATGAAAATCTTCCACATGTCTCTTTTTTCAGCAATACTCAAGTTCAGTACAATAAAATATTTTATGATTACCAAGCAGCTGTTTTTGTTATTTTTCACCTTCTGCTGATATTCTTCAGCAGGAAAAAAAAAACACCACGTTAAGGGGTGTGCGAAAGTATTACTTATGGTGCTGGCACACAGTGCACACTCTTCACATTGGGCTGCATCTTCCGGTCGGCGAGCGGGGGGGGGGGCGGGGCCCGCTCACCAATGTGTAAAATGACGCGGGGTGACATCGGGCGGGCATCCCAACGTCACCCCGCGTCATTTACATTCTCAAGTCGGCTGCACACCCGCCGACCTGTTAACAGCCTATTAAGGCCATTAGGAAAGTAATTGAAATCATTAATGGACCTGCCCATTCAACCTTAAGGTTGGTGAACAGGCCGGGCTTCTGAAAAAACATGAAACCTCATCCACGGGCGGGATGAAGTTTCATGAGGGATTTAAAAATTTCAGAATATATTAAAATAAAGGTTATGGACATGTCTCAACTCATGTGACAGTGACAAGGCAGCAAATTTTTTTCTCATCTTTATTTAATGTTTCAAACCTGAGCCGATCTCCCTGGGGCAGCACTTTGCCTCAGGGAGATCTGTGCGCTCTTTCACGCGCATGCACGAAAGAGCACACTCCTGGCTCAGGGAATTCCCCCCCACCCACCCGCACAGGGAGCACATAGCGCTTCCTGATGGACGTAACGCTGGGCGGGCCCTTAATTGGCCCGCCCATGTAAAATAGTGGCTCGCCCTCGAGTGGGGGTGCCAGTTGAGGACCCGCCTGCCCGTGCCCGGTCCCGCACATCCCCCCCTCAACGGTGGGGGGAAATGTTGCGCATTATGTACTTCACAGGAAGAGCAGACCCAAAACTCAAGAAGTCAAAGTGACCAAAGAATGAAAAATTAATTTATCATCTGTAATGTCAACAAAGGTCTGAAGATTAATCATTGCACAGGAGGAGTCTATTCTACCCATTGTGTCTGTGACAGCTACTTGAAAGAATTGTCCAATTAGTCCCACTTAGCCCACACCCAAGCAATTTTCCCCTTTATGCATTTGCCCAATTGCCTTGAGCAAATTGTTGTTGAGTCAGCCTCCACCATCTTTCAGGCAGTGCATTCCAGACAGTAAAAATCTCGCTGCGGTAATATCATTGGTCCAAGCCCATCTACTTCTCAAATAAATTTGTTGCCATGCCCTATTCATTGTTGTTTGCCTATTCTTCTTATCCATGAATATTCAATCTGTAATCACTTTTGGCATCTAAGCTACACCCTTGGCATGCATTCATTTCTATACTGGAGTTCTACGGTTAACTGAGCATTCACTGAGTGTCCCAATACTGACATGGGCAAAGGTCAAGTTTTCCTTCCTGAGAAACTCCTATTAGCTATCTGGGTACGAAGCTTACCTTGTGGTTGCTTGATTTCTGAGCGCTTCTCTCCAGCCTCTTCAAGTAGCCATTCAGGCTTCTCCCCAGGATGTTCAAAAAGGTTAGGTTCAAAGGGACTCCAAATAATGCGTAGAACACGCAGAAAACTTGTCCTCCTACAGTGCTGGGAGACAGGTTACCAAAACCTGTCAAACCAGAGAAAAATTTTGAGTCTCTCGTTTGAGTTTCACATAGACTGAAATTTATTTATTTAGCGAATGCAAATCCCCAAAGCCAATCGACAGCCTCCTCATTTGCTGAGGTTAATGTGATCAGTCCACCAATTAGTCTGTCGAGGGTCACTCCTCCGTAATGTGCAGCGTTGTTTGTGCCTCTCCGCAAGTGCTTAAGGGGTTTGTACTGAGGGGACAATGGATCAGCATCCATTTCGTGCTCCCCGCCCTCATCAGCACCCAGGCACCCTTGGGGAAGTTAATGATCCTCCCAGCATACTGAATTCCAAAAGAAAATTAAAGGACTCCGAAAGAGCACCCCTTGCGGAATGCTAGACCCCTCAGAACCACCAGTCTCAACATATATCGAAATAACAGCAAATAATGGAGACCAAAATATGGGGCACAGGGTTAAGGAAAATGTTGTCCTAGATATCGGTCTGACTTAGAGAAACCATGGGATTGAATTTTATCGGCTCTGGAAGAGCTTGAAGGCGGGAAGGCTGGCAAAATGGTGCGGGAAGGTGGTGTGCCTGACATCCTTCCACTGCCATGTGGTCTTGCCAGCAGTGGAGAAGGTGGCAAACAGCCTGCCTGCCTGAAATCCAACTGGGCCACTTAAGTGACCAATTACGGGCCACTGCCTGCTTCTTTTGGCATATTTCTAGCATGGGGAGACTATCCAGTGAAACCTGGCCTCCCAGTGCAGAGTCTCCCAGGGGGCTCCAAGGGAGGGCCCTCCTTTTGGGCACTCCATGTTCCACTGAGAGGTGTCCTGGGGGCAATGGCCACCCCAGCAGCAAAGGTATTACCTTTCCTCAGTGACCACCGGTTCCCCCGACTCCACAACCCTTCCCATTGACGGGGCCTGCCTGCCTGGTCCCAGCACCCCAGAGCCCACTTACCTGTCTTTGAGAGTGTGGACATGCCTGTCTGGCAAGTCCAGCCCCAGCAATGACCACCACTAACAATGGCACTGTTGAGCTGTTGACCCTCTGATTAGCCAGCAGCTATTTGGAGCATGTGTCTGTTCTTAATCGAGATAGCTGTCCTGGCGGTGACCTTGGTCACTTGGTTGGCCACCATTGGGAAAATGTCTCTCAGGGTCCCGCTGTTGGTCTAAGCGAGATGGTCTACTACTTTCAGCCCCGGCAGTGTGGAACCACAAGCACCCCAGTAAAATTCAGCCCCCTGGAAGTTGTGGCTAAGTGAGGTTGAGGCTGAGGTAAGTTGTCGGACAAGGCATTGGATTTGTTACAAAGCCCACCTGTGATCTAACCGATCCTAGACTGCGTACGAACATGTGAATTAGGAGCAGGACTAGGCCACTCGGCCCCTCAAGCCTGCTCTGCCATTCAATAAGATCACGGCTGATCTGAATGTAACCTCAACATTCCTGCCTACCCCCGATAAACTTTCGCTCCCTTGTTAATCAAGAATCTATCTAGCTCTGCCTTAGAAATATTCAAAGACTCTGCTTCCACCGCCTTTTGAGGAAAAGAGTTCCAAAGACTCACAACTCTCTGAGAGAAAAAAATTTCTACTCATCTCTGTCTTAAATGAGCGACCCCTAATTTTTAAATAGCGACCCCTAGTTCTAGATTCTCCCACAAGAGGAAACATCCTCTCCACATCCACCCTGTTAAGACCCCTCAGGATCGTAAAGGTTTCAATTAAGTCGCCTCTTACTCTTCTAAATTCCAGTGGATACAAGACTAACCTGTCCAGCCTTTCCTCAGAAGACAACCCGCCCATTCCTGGTATTAATCTAGTAAACCTTCTCTGAACTGTTTCTAACGTATTTACATCTTTCTTTAAATAAGGAGACCTGTACCGTACACAATACTCCAGATGTGGTCTCACCATTGCCTGTATAACTGAAGCATAACCTCCCTACTTTTGTAATCAATTGCCCTCACAATAAATGATAACCTTCTATTAGCTTTCCTAAGTACCTGCTGTACCTGCATACTAACCTTTTGTGATTCATGCACTAGGACACCCAGATCCCTCTGAATCTCAGAGCTCCTCAATCTCTCACCATTTAGATAATAAGCTTTTTTTTTATTCTTCCTGCCAAAATGAACGATTTCACATTTGCCCACATTATACTCCATTTGCCAGATCTTTTCCCACTCACTTAACCTATCAATGTCACGTTGTAGCCTCCTTACGTCTTCCTCACAATTTATTTTCCTAATAAGCTTTGTGTTGTCAGCAAATTTAGCAACCATTCCTTTGGTGCCTTAAACCAAGTCATTTATATAAATTGGAAAAAGCTGAGGCCCCAGCACTGATCCTTGTGGCACACTACAGGTCACATCTTGTCAACCAGCAAAAAGACCCCTTTATGCCTGCTCTCTGCTTCCTGTTAGCTAGCCAGTCTTCTATCCATGCCAATATGTTATCCCCCACACCATGGGCTTTTATTTTCTACACTAACCTTTGATGTGGCACTTTATCAAATGTCTTCTGGAAATCTAAGTACAGTACATCCACTGGTTCCCCTTTATCCACAGCACATGTGACTCCTTCAAAGAACTCCATTAAATTGGTCAAAAATGATTTCCCTTTTACAAACCATGTTGACTCTGTCTGATTGCCTTGAATTTTTCTAAGTGCCCTGCTATAACATATTTAATAATAGCTTCTAACATTTTCCCTATGACAGATGTTAGGCTCACTGGCCTATAGTTTCCTGCTTTCTGTCTCCCTCCCTTGCTACTGGCTGCAACAAGTGCAGAAATGTTCCATTCACCAGCAATTTATGAGGGGGGCCACAATCATGGTGAAATGCCCAAATCATTGGAAAAGAACGGGGTAAATTTCAGACTTTGCATCACTTGCAAGGAGCATCAGCCACCAAAAGCACATCGAAGAAACAAATTGTGCTGATTTTCTAACCATTTAAATGAACTGACAGGAGATAATCTGTGAGACACACCTAAAATTTCTAATATGCACTTTCACCAGGCAAGGCTCCCACCGAATGTATGAAGCTGAAAATTGCCCCTGCCAAAATCCAAGTCTTGAGTCAGAAAGACAAAAATAAAAATCAGTAAGGCATTTGAACATAACTCTTTACCTATTGTAGTCACCACGGTTCCTGCAAAGAAAAATGAACTACTGAAGTCCCAGTTGCTTGGGTTGGTGGAGTTTCCTGTTGGATTTACACCTTTATCCCAGGCATCTATAATAATCTTAAATAAATGAGAGAATGGAGATTAGTACTAAAGTTCCAAAGCTTAACTGTAACCGCGAAAAGCAAATCAGGATGGGAGACAAATAAGTCTTCAATTATTTTGATTGTACTTCAATAATGTTATTGACAGAATATTCTATAGGTGGCAGATTTTTCCCTTTGGTGCTTGAGCATTGCAGATCACCAACTCACAGTTCTGACACCCTCAATGCATTAAAAGAACATAAGGCACATCACAGGTGTAAAGGAGGGGATCACTGAGTCTTTATGAGAGGGTGAGGAGAGGTAAGCAAGAACTTGGTTGAAGAGGTTTGTGGGAGGTTTTTGAATGTGTAGTTGCTAAGTGTTCTTGTTGTCTTTGGTTCCCAGATGTTGGTAATAATCACACACATTAAGCTTGGAAAGATCAGAACTCTTTAAATTGCCATGCTGCCTTGTACAAGAGGAACCAGTTTGAACTGGTTATGTTATACATCGCATCAGCATCAAATACAGCCATGAAATATGGCCCCCTGGAACACTTACACATAACAATTAATTCCAAGCTAATTATTTACTAGCTCTTTACAGATATTTACAGATAATACAGCTATATATAACAGAGGGTTAGAGAGGCAATGGGGTTTGGGGAAGGGGTTACAAAGATTAGGACCAAAGTAGCCAAGAGTTCTGCAACCGAATATAGAGGAGAGAAAGGGAGGAATGCAAGAAGTCAGAATCAGAGATAGGGTGGGACAGAACAACGAAAAGATTTGTAGGAATGACAAATATTTTTGGATGTGTTCTGTTGGGGAACAAGGAGATATGGAATTTACTAGAGATTGGGGAAGTGGACTAGTGAGGGAGTTGGGGAGGGGGTGGGGATGCAGAATGGAATAGAATGGAATATGAATGATGTGGAGTTTGTGAAGAGAGGAGTTTGGGAGGTCAGCAGTGAAGGTGTTGGAGAAACCCAGTAATCAGAAGACAGAGATTCATGCCAAAACACCAAGGGAAAAATTTTTCTCCCGTTGGGGGGAAGTGCAGGAGCGGGCGCAGGCAGGCGTGACTCCAATCGGCACCCTCAATCGGGGGTGCGCCGCCATTTTACGTGGGCAGGGCAATTAAGGCTCACCCAGTGTGACGTCCGCCAGGAAACGCTATACGCTCCCTGTGTGGGCGGTGGGGGGTGGAATTCCCTCAGCCGGAGTGTGCTATTTCGTGCATGCGCATGAAAGAGCGCACTCATCTCCCTGAGGCAAAGTGCTACCTCAGGGAGATCACCTCGGTATTAAAACTTTTAAGACAAATGTTTAAAAAATTTCCCTGACATGTCCCCTTATTTGACATTGTCAGATGAGTTGGGACATGTCCATCACTTTTACTCAAACCTTTATTAAATATTTTAAAACCCTCATGAAACCTCATCCCACCCGTGGATGAGGCTTCATGCTTTTTCTTAAGCCCGCCAGATCTCCTGACATGCCCGCCAGCCCTAAAGTTGGATGGGCAGCCCTATCAATTACCTAAATTGGTTTATTAATGGCCTCAATAGGCCGTTGACAGGTCGGCGGGTACACAGCCGACTCGGCTGCACCCCCCCACCAACCTGAAACTGGAAATGACGTGGGGTGATGTCAGGAGCTCTGCCCGACGTCACCCTGTGCCATTTTACGCGTCGGCGAGCGGGCCCCGCCCCCCACTCACCGACCAGAAGACCCTCCCCCAAAGCACCAAGGACATTCTGAGATGTAGAGAACAAATCACGTCAACACAGGTCTTCCATCTGTTCAAGGCATTAGGGCTCAAAAGTTATAACTAAGACATTCTGAATGACACTAGGACAGTGTGTTAATGGTCTTTCAGAGTAGGGGAAAATCCCTCAGGCGACTGAATGCACGGGATCCATAATAATTCTAATTGACGTGTTTTTGGTTAGGAAACAGGGTCAATGGACTGGGTGGCCTTTGCTTCATCTGTAATTTCTTTGCTGTGCAGCCTACCAGAGGGATCTTGGATTCAAACGTGTAATATTAGAGCTGCAAGCATTGTAGTAACGGAATCCTTGGGAATGTTTGCAAGGCTGTAAAGTGTGTAAACCTAAGAGATTTCAGAGAATAGATGTTTCTGTCCAACTGTTGTTACGACTGGCTAGTAGATGTGTTAAAATAAAGCCTTCTAAATGTATTTTAAAATGTATTAAAGAAAAGACTTGCATCTATGTAGTAACTTCTCTGACCTGAGAATGTCCTGAAATGCCTTACAGCCAGTGGTGCACTTTTTAAGTGTAATTACCATTCTAATTCCCCACATTGGGTGTACTTGAGGATGTTAAGGATTTTTTAATGTTCTTTCGTGGGATGTGGGTGTTGCTGGCAAGGCCAGCATTTATTGCTCATTCCTATTTGCCCTTGAGCCACCTTCTTGAACCACTGAAGTCCATTTGGTGTAGGTACATCCCCGGTGCTGTTAGAAAGGGGATTCCCTAAGGTGCCATATCAATGAAAATTGTTTTTCCTTTCCTTTTGATATCGAAAACATCTCAAATGCCATATGGAGGGGCAGAAAAAACTGATAAAAGAAATAAAGGAGTAGTATTCAATTTACGGTGTGAAAGTTAAGAGAAATGACTGGAATCTTGGTCAACCAATCTTGGGTTTTGAAAAGCTTTCCAAAGGAGGATAGAGTATAGAAAGGAAAAATAATTTAGGGAGGATATGCCAGAGTAGGGGGTCAGTGGTTTGAAGACCATGCAACCAAGGTCAGATGAAAGGAAATAAGGATGAACAAAAGGTCAGAGGAGTAAAAATGATCTTTATCGTCTTTCTGTACATGAGGAGCATGACAGGAGTATAACCTGCTATCCATATCCTTTATTAATGTTCACTAGTATTACCCCCTTATCCATTATCATGGGTCTCTAGCGGTTTTCTTACTAAGGGCGGAATCATCCAGTCCCATTGGCGCAGGCATCATGGTGAGCGTGAACGGGCAATACAGCGAGAAGGTAAAAAATCGGTTTCACGCCGTCGTGAAACCAGTTTGCGATCATCCACTCCGCCCGTCAATGGCGGGCCATGTTTCCCACCGCCGCACGTTGGGGAACTAATTTCAGTTCTTTAGCCTCTCATCATAAGCTCCGCTCGCCAGAATCATCTTTCCACATCTAATTTACCGCCCACATGGGCGTGGCTTCAGAAGGCCATGCTTCACGACTGCCTTTAAAAGGCATGCGCCTGGCGAGCTGGGCTTCGCGGGGAGCTCGGCAGTGAGTGCGTACAAACTTAGGAAGCACTTGCAAGCAGCACCCATAGGGCATCAAAGACGTGGTGCCGCGCACTGGAGAAGCGGGGGCCGCTTTTTCCCAGATGGCTTTCAGTGCAGTGCTGAGGCGAGGGCTGCAGTGCGGGTGGGGCCGGGGGACTGCAGGGGCTGGTCAGCACAGACTGAAGGATGTACACCAGCACACACCGGGGTGGGGGAGGCGGAGCAGGGGGGCGGGGCGGAGGAGGCACTTAGAAAAGCTTGTGAAAAGTGAGCATT
Organism: Cetorhinus maximus; assembly: GCF_964194155.1. Taxonomy (NCBI): domain Eukaryota; kingdom Metazoa; phylum Chordata; class Chondrichthyes; order Lamniformes; family Cetorhinidae; genus Cetorhinus; species Cetorhinus maximus. The sequence goes on along the minus strand of NC_135883.1, from coordinate 155,287,909 downwards.
CTTCCAGAGCTGAGACCATTCAGCTGCAGCTCCATTGACACGCTCGGAGTCGGGCCTCTGTAGAATTTCTGTCCACTCAAACAGCGCCTAAACACAAATGTGCCACCAAATGCTCCTGAACTTTTCACCCCTCGGGCGCAGACTGAAAATGAATGTGTGGATTAGGGAGCAGCGGGACAATTGGCCAACTGGGCAAGCTGTAGAACCCCCCTTGCAAAAGGTGGCCATGGCGCAATCATTGGTGGAGATGCTCACAGCCCCTTGCAATGTCTTTATTAAGGCTTGGACCAGTATCCATCATGGTTCAAGCTAACAGCGCAGCCATGCAGTGCGGGTTAGGGGAACGCCTGTGCCTGAGCTGAGAGTACAGCATGCAGTCCAGTGGGCAAAGCTGCCGCCAATCGGTCAACTGGAATGGGGCGGAGGTGAATGGAGTTTCAGACAGCCAATGAGTGCACTAAACACTGGCCATCCAAGTGGTGGCCAGCACTTTCCTGCATGTGTGAAGGGGCCTTCAGATGTAAACAAAAGAGGTTCTTAGGACACCTATGCTAACCCATGCTACTCTCTCTTTGATCCTGCAGGAGGAGAACAACAGGATCGTGGAGCCTGGTGATTTAGTGGCATGTCTCATGGCTTACAGAGAGCAGAGAAGAAGTGTGGCTGAGGCACCTGGCTTGGCTAAGGGAGGAGCATCGCCCTCAAGATGGAAGGGCAGCAGGGCCTGCTGCAGATGCAGCTGAAGGTCCACAGAGAGCTGTCGTTTGTAGGCACCTCACTAGACCCAGGATCTATGGACGGTGCTTGTCATTCCTGTCGATGACCGAGAACCAGTGTCGCCGAAGACTGCGCATGTCTAGGGAACTGGTCGGTCACATATGCCACATGTTGCAGCTTTGGCGCCACACGGGCATCCACTGCCAGTGGCCGCAGTGTTCAATTTTTATGCCAGTGGCTCCTTCCAGGGCTCCACAGGTGACCTGCGTGGGATCTTGCAAGCCTCCACGCACAAGTGTGCCCAGGAGGTCACAGTGAGCCCCACCTCAAAGGTGCTGAGAGCACACAGAGCAAATGACGGAACTCTGTGACCCCTGCCCACAACATTCTGGTAGCAATGACAAGCACCATCGAGGTGCAGGCATCAGTAATGTGTCCAGTGAGTGTGAAGCCGGACCATCACTTTGGTCTGAAGGTTACACACTGCACAGGGAAGAGGCCCTGGACTGAGATACCTGCCTTTGTATTGTGCAGGAACCAAGGTTTCACACCTGAGTGACACGAACACTGCTCATCATAACAAGGAGCCATAGGCAGGGAGACACTCTTTGGAGTTTATTTACAATAGTGAACATTAAGTACAAGTGATTAACACAGTGCCCAGGCTAGGCAACTACATCTTCTTCACCTTCCTAACCCTGCCGCTACGCCTTGGTACTTACCCGACATCCACAGTGGAGGTGGAGGCAGCCTGCTGACTGCTACATCCTGTCTGTGATAACCTTGGCGGGCGTCCTCTGGAGGGCCAAGACCTGGAGGGCCCCGGCCTGCTTTGGGTGTCCTGCTGTGGGCCAGCTGCACCCTCTTCAGCCTGTGGAGCTGGAGTTCGGGGGTCACAGGAAGAGAGGACTTGGATCGGCCGTTCATTCCCAGAGTCACCTGGGTGGGTGGCCGCGGGGTGTTGAGCTGCTGATCCTCCTCCCTATGGGTGCCCAAGGGCCCCAGGCTGACTCCTTGAGGAGAAGGGGAAGCTGAAGTGTGATCGAGCTGCCTCGCACCCTTCTTGCGTACGCACTGTTGGAGGCCAACGATAGCATTAGTGATGAGTGCAGCCTGCAGAGCAGTGCAGGACCAATGTCCTGGACCACAGTCTCCATGGCGGCCGCCATTCTGCCAGTGTTGACCTCGGTGCGTCGGCATGCCGGCGCTATCACCTCGGACTGAAGGTGGACAGACTCCTCCATTGTCCTTTGCAATCTGAGGAATGCACCAGACATCCCTTTCCTGATGTTCCCATCATTGTCTTTGCAGCTCCACCAACTGATTGAGGACCAAGTCCAGAGGGTCATCATCTGACTCAGACTCAGCAGAATCCTCGCCTCCAGGAGTCCTCCGAGTGCCAGCGACCAAGGGTGTCCCTGCCTCCACCTGCTATGGAACAGATTGTGTGCAGTACTCAACAGATTGTGACCCCAAGGCTGCTCTACATCTAGGTCCCACCGAGGTGTGTGTTGCTGCGCTGGTGGAGGGCGTGGGTCAGTGCCGTGACGGGTCTTCAATGGTGCTGCCCTCAGGGTCCTCATTCAAGGTGCTCTCGGCGCTGGGGTCCGGGTCAAGGTTGCTTGAGGGCGACGTGTCAGATGTGCCTAAGAGAGAAAGTGGAGATTATTAGTGCTTGGCAGCCACGTTGAACTCAGAACAGAGTAGCATTGAGAGATGGATCATGTGGTGCAGGATCTGCCACAGGAACAGTCGATGTCAGCTTCAACGTGCGATGCTCAAACGGAGTGAGGCCCTTGATGTCCGGCCCCGAGTCTGGGATATCTCCTGTTGATTGTGCGCGATATTGTCCTGCTTAAAGACAGATGGAGAGAGTGTGAGCAAGACACATGCCAGGCCAAATGGGAAAGATGGCAGGCATGTGTGTGTGCTGAGTGGAGCCATGGACGGGATGAGGAGGCGGTCTCCAGAGGAGATGAGGCCAGACGAGATGCGAGGGTGTATGTGAGAGAGTGAGTGGTAGTGAGCTGGCAGTGAGTGAGATACCAGTGAATGTGTGATGGTCTTGTGAGTGTGTGAGTTGAGAGTGATGAGATGGTTGACCATGTACTCTGGGGGCATGAATGAGATCATTCATCCTTTTTCTGCACTGGATCGCTGACCTTTTGTGTGCAACGTTGGCACTGATCACCACTGCCACCGCCTCCCAAGCCAGAGTGGTGAGACTGATGGACCTCCTGCGGCCAGAGATGGGGTAAATGACATAGCAGCGGGCCTCCACAGCATCTAAAAGGCATCCCATGGAGGCACCACTGAATCGGGGGAACTGCACTCGTACTGGCTTCTGAGGTGATGTCTTCACAGGAGCAGTCCTGGGCTGCAAGTATTGAAAATTGTGTGCACGGCTGCATTTTAAATATGGCGCTCGGCGTGAGAAAGCAGCGAGGTAGTGGAGTGGCGGGCCAATCGGAGACCACCTGCCAGCGATCCGGCATGTTTCTCGTGTCTGCACAATTTATGAGGTGGGAAGGGGACAATACGACGCAAAAACCCGCCATTGCAGCCATTAGGTAAAACGTCTTTATTCACACCTGCTACAGCATTTAGTACAAATCTGGGATGATTCCACATTAACTATTATGCCTGACAAATATGTTGGCCCTGATAATACTCTTAGCTCTGGCGATCATAGGTTCAAGCCCTACTCCAGAGACCTGAGCACATAATTCAGGCTGACACTTCAGTTCAACATTGAGGGAGTGCCACAATGTCAGACATTAAATATGTCTACATGCTCAGGTAGACGTAAAAAGTCTCTTGGCACAAGTTAAAGAGATGAAGAATTCTCCCAGTGCTGTCAAATATTTATCCCTAAACCAACACCACTGGAAGCAGTTTATCTCTTTGTTCATCTCAATGCTGTTTGTGGAGCCTTGACATATGCGAATTGTCTGCTCATCTGTCTACATTACGGCAGCAACTAACCTACAAAATATTTCAATAGCTGTGAAAGGCTTTATGACATCCCAAGGATGTGAAATACGTGTTTTCTCTGACAAGTAAATTGCTTCAAATGGGAAGGAATAAAAGCAAGGCACATACTTTGTGAATGATGCTTATAGATGAATTTGACAATGCCTAAGAGTCCCGTTAGACACAACGGCCAGAATTTTCCAGCCCCTCACGCCAGCGGGATCTTCCAGCCCTGCCGATGTAAACAGAGCTTTCAATGGCTCGCCGGCCCCAGTGCAGGAGAACCCACCGTGGAGGGGTGCTGGAAAACTCCGGCCAACATATCCAAGGAGTACAGAGCTGAAAACAAGCTGAATGTTGAAATATGTAACCAACAACTGAATATAAGTCAAAGAAAGTCACAATCAAACCATTATGATCTGATTAGATCATATGTGAGTAGTGTGTCCATTCCGATCACCAAGATAGTGGGGAGATATTCAAGCGCTGGAGAGTACATGAACTCACCCTTAATGCCAGGGGTCTGAGTTGTGAGTAAAAACTGGAGAAATGGATTTTTCAACTTTGAAAGATGACCTTATGGAGATGTGTAAGATAATATTAATGGAATGGAAATATAAATTCAGAAAATTAATTGAAACTAAGTTGAAAGAATTGGATAAGTCTAGGTGTGTCCAAACTTCTTCTACTCTTCTTGAACTCTCTGTCTGAAGGCAGGTCCTTGGTGATTATTTGCCACACCAAAGAAAAGTGCCATGATTTTTGCTTGCGGCTGCATTAGAGTGCTTAAGTTGGAGTTTGGTGAGAGAGGGACTTTTAAGGGTTAATTTCTACCTAAAGTCTAATCTTTCTGAAATTTAGAGCTAACTAAAAGTTGCTTTTTGGGTTGGGAGAAAGTGAGTTTTAGTTCAGCTTTAAAACAGGCTCTGCTTGCAGCTGTAACTAGTTAATTAGTTAACTGGCTTAAGCAGGTTTTCAGAAGCCTGATTCAGACAGCATAAAAGCAAGCCATCTAGAGTTCTGCTTCACTCTGCACTTGAGTGCTGCTTTGAGCTGCATTAGAGTATTTTAGTTTGGTGAGAGAGGGAGTTTGCTGAAGAGGGAAGAAGGTGATTCTTTCATTTTCTACCTTTCCTAAGAAAGAAGTGCAGCAGCCTTGGTAAGTAGGACCTGGTGAGTATTTCTTCTGTCCTTAATATTCTCTAAGCTAGAGAAAGTAAAAGTAAAGGGAGTAATTTAAGGGTAAGTCATGGCGGGACAGCTCGGCCAAGTGGAATGCTCCTCCTGTATGAAGTGGGAAGTCAGGGACACTTCCAGTGTCCTGGGTGACCACGTGTGCAGGAAATGTCTCCAGCTACAGCTGCTCGAAATCCATGTTTTGGAGCTTGAGCAGCAGCCAGAGTCACTGTGGAGCATCCATAAGGATGAGATTTTTGTTGACGGCATGTACAGTGAGGTGGTCACACCACAGGTAAAGAGTGCACAGGCAGAAAGGGAATGGGTGACCACCAGACAGAGTAAAAACACTAGCAGATAGTGCAGGAGTTCCCTGGGTCCATCTCCCCCTCCAACAGATTTTCTGTTTTACTTTGTGCTGGGAGAGATGTTTCCTCAGGGGAATGCAGCAAGAGTCAAGAGTGGCTCAGCTGCACAGCGGGGCAGAAAAAAAAGTGGGGATTCTACCGTAAGGGGAATAGTTAAAGGTTTCTGTGGCCACAGGTGTGACACCAGGATGGCATGTTGCCTCCCTGCTGCTAGGGTCAAGATGTCACTGAGCAGCTGCAGGATATTCTGAAGAGGGAGAAAGCCCATAAAGATGAATGAATTTCATATTTTTTATATAGTGTCCTCTTATGCCAGGAGGAGCAGGTGTGTTTTTCCTCAACCCACAAGTTGGAAACAATGGTCCTCCCTGACCCCAACTGCAACTGGGGCCAGTCCAGGAACATGTGATTTTTGATCCTTTACATGATATAATTCTGAGAAGTATAATTCTCTTTCAAGCCAGAATACAGATAATTTTTAAAATGAACGCAACTTAAGTTCCCCGGGATTCCAAAGAAGAATTGTAAACTGTGAGGAGAACAGTGTAGAACTTCAAAAGGACATTGACACATTGGTGGAGTGGGCAGATAGGTGGCAGATGAAGTTCAATGTGAAGAAGTTTGAGGTGATACACTTTGGTACCAAGAACATGGAGAGACAGTATAAAATAAAGGATACTATTCTAAAGAGTGTGCAGGAGCAGAGAGACCTGGATGTATATGTACATCAGTCATTATAGGTAAAGAGAGCTGTTTCTAAAGCATACAGTATTCTAGGCTTCATTATTAGGGGCATAGAGTATAAGAGCAGGGAGGTTTTGATGAACTTATATAAGACGCTGGTTAGACCTCAGCTGGAGTATTGTGTACAGTTCTGGGTGCCACACTATAGGAAGGATGTGAACGCATTGGAGAGAGTGCAGAAGAGGCTTATAAGATTGGTTCCAGGGATGAGACTCTTCAATTATGGGGAAAGATTGGAGAAGTTGGGACTGTTTTCCTTGGAGAGGAGAAGGCTAAGAGGAAATTTAATAGAAGTTTTTAAAATCATAAGGTGTCTGGACAGAGTAGATAGGGAGAAACTGTCCCTGCTCGTAAATGGATTGAGAACCAGAGGGAACAGTATTTAAAGTGTTTTGCAAAAGAAGCAAATGCGAGGTGAGAAAAAACATTTTCACGCAGCGAGTGGTTAGGGTTTGAAATGCACTGCCTGGAAGTGTGGTGGAGGCAGGTTCAATTGAAGCATTCAAGAGGGCATTGGATGATTATTTAAATAGAAACAATGTGCAGGGTTATGGGGGAAAAGGCAGGAGATTGGTACTAAGTTAAAATGCTCAGAGAGCTGACACAATGGGCTGAATGACCTCCTTCTGCACTGTAATAATTCTGTGATTCTGTAGAATCAGACTGGACTCGAAACATTAGCTCTGGAGATGCTGCTAGACATGCTGAGTTTTTCCAGCTTCTGCTTTTATTTCAGATTTCCAAAATCCACAGTATTTCGCTTTTATTGAAAACAACTTAACCTGGTTCAGTCCCTACTGTTGTTGGGTGTTGGTTACATCTTGGGAAGTTTTAATGAAGTCTTCGTGGTTTGAAGTAGGTTAATTGTAAGTCTTTATTAACGACTGGAACTAATTACAAATATACAGTAAGGGTACAAGCTAGGAGCTGTCTCCATGCTTGGGTCTGTACGCGCTTGCAACACCACACTGACCCCTAGGTACGGATCATGTGTTCTCTTACATCGCTGCGTGGACGGTACTATACTCAGTCCCACATTAACCCTATGTGTGCCAGACCCTTATACTATACCTACCACTGACACTTAAACATATTTAATCAATGTTGGCATTGACATTTCTTAATTTGTTTTTGTTAATCAATAATGATTATTGTTATGGACAGGAGGGGAGGTTAATTTAAACTGCAGTAATTTCTCCTCTCACCACCCATCCATAAACAGAAAGGTGCTTTGATTTGCTTCCCTTTCTATCATGGTGGCGTATTTCCCAACCCCTTGTTTTTTTTTTTTGTGATCCAATTTTCTATTGATAACCCGACAGCAAACTTGTGATAGGATGAACTCAAAGGGTTAGTTTATCGCTCACACTCAAAACACAGGAGGAGGGTTCGCAACCTTGCCTCCACACTCATAAAATGAAGAGAGGGATAGAGAACAAAGACCACAGAGAAAATAAACATTGGTTCACGTGGGTTCCAGAGTCCAAAATTAAAGTCCAATGAGGTATTCTTTCACGGAGGTTGTTGGGCTGAAAACCAATGTTGTGAAATTATCTGGTGGTGTTGACTTCACATGCTGAGATAGGCATGCAGAGATGAATTAGTCTTGTAGGCAATGGTACAGAACTTCCGACAGAAGCAGTGTAGATGGGGTAGGATGTCCAACCTGGGCAGCACTCCTTTCTGTGTGTGGCTGCTAGTCAGACGTTAAAGATAGCCTGAACTCTTCAGCTCAGCAAGGCAATATTGCTTATTGAACAATTCAGAGGCCTGTGCCACATGGACCTCCACCTCTCCCAATGAAGTATGTGTGTCCATCGTCTGGAATTCGGCTGGGGCTCAAAGGCTGCTAAACGTCCCAGCCATTATGAGTTGAAAGGAAGGTTGAAGGGGCCTTTGTCTTAGCTGACCCTCAGTCTCCTGTTGGAAAGCCTGGGTTATCAAATACGAATGGCCTTTGTATAGCTCTCTTTGAAGTTGCAGTCCCCAGGTGATTGTTAATGGGTCCTTGGAGATAACAAGGTGGGAGTTTTTCCGAAAGTGCAAAGGGGCTTCTTTTGTTCTGGGGTTACAGACAGGCACAGTTTCAGCCATTTAAAGGTCCAGTTTTGTAGACTCCTCTTGTTGGAACTCATATATTCAATTTGTCAAATTTTTTGATGTGCCTTAGGACCAATGTTCCTTCTAATTTCTGTTTGCTGTATGCAGCCTGCTTGCTGCTCTGAGGTCCCTTTAAGATTGCTGCACGACTCTGCATGCGCACATCTTAAACAGTTGCATGCGCACTACTTGTTTGTTCCCTGCATGGCACATATCCAATTCCTGCACAGCTACACACTTGTGCGGCTCAGAGGGAGTGTTGCTAAGAACATCTTAATATGTTAAAGACACTATATAAACAAAAGTTGTTATGAGAATAATTTCTGCAGAAATTAGCCTCCGTTAGTTTTAGTAAATTGGCTGGTGAGTTCTGCTGAAATTCCTAAGGAGTAGAGGAAGGCTAATGGCTCCACACGGCAAATTTCAAGGATAAAAGTGGACACTGCCAAATGACTGCAGTGCGTGTAAACTGCAGGCATCAAAGATTTTCTCAGGGGTCGTTGCATTTGGCATTTGTAACTTTGGCAGGAATCCTGTTCATTGATCTATCTGGGATTTCCATTGATTTTCCACTGAAGCCACAGTGGCTGATCAGGTGAACCCCCTAGGAGACAGTGGCATGTACAAAACAGATACTCAGATATCTCACCCCTGTCTCGGCTAATCTGATGCTGAAACCCACAACCGTGCCTTTGTAACTTTCAGACTTGACTATTCCATTGTTCTCCTACTGGCCTCTGACCTTCCACCCCCCATAAATTCAATTCATCCAAAACTCTGCTCCCCATATCCTGACTCGCACCAAGTCTCAACCATTTTTCAGCCAATGGAGCACTTTTAATGTGCAGTTACCTCAGGAAATTTGGCAGTCATTTTGTGTACAGAGAGGTCCCATCAATGTGATAATGGCCAGTTAATCTTTTTTTTTAGTGATGTTGGGTGAGGGATAAATATTGTCCAGGATACATTAGCCAACATTTAACATTATTTCAACATTTCCCATTCAATTTGTTATGTCAATGGTCACAGTAGTTCTGGCCGCTAAGTAGTTCTTGTGAGCAAGTTTCTGAAGTCTCTCTTCCAACTCTGTTTCTTTCTTGTTTATAAAATAAACTTCTGATCATTGACCGACGGGAAGCAATACTGCAAACAATTCACTGGTTTAAATATTAAAAACAGCAGGATTTATTGGACCTTAAGTTGATAAGCCCACCCCGCAGAATACTGAAATGGTAGAGGCGCTAATTTTGCAAAATTCTTAAAAAGCACCAAAAATTGTCCTGAAAGCTGGCCAAATGTTAAACAGGTGTGTCTTAAAAAGCTTAAGGGATAAACTATACAATATTATCCACTTAACTTCGTACATCACAAGGTTAATACAGAAGCACAGAATTGTTACAGTGCAGAAGGAGGCCATTTGGCCCGTGTCTGCACTGGCTCTCTGAATGAGAAATGCATCTAGTACCCATTTCCCCACCCCCCCCGCCTTCTCCCTATACACTCTTCCTTACAGGAATATAGAATGTAAGTCAAGGAAGGTCAATCAGCTCATCTTGGTTTGTCCAAATGGAAAGATGTCTAATGCAACGTACACTTGTTTCTTAAATGATTTGACCCCACTAATCTATCTGGGATTCTATTCCATACATTGATAATTATTTCTATGAAGAAGAACATCCCAGTCTTAGTCCAAAATTTATCTTTTAGTGGCTTGATCCTAGGGGCTGGTTAACTGAGTTGGCTAGATGGCTAGCGTGTGGATCAGATTAGTGCCAACAGCAGGGTTTGATCCCATTCTAGCTGAGGTAGATTTGGGGCCAGCTCGCACCACTTGTAAACATAGAAAATAGGGGCTGGAGTAGGTTATTTGGCCTTTCGAGCCTGCTCTGCCATTCAGCATGATCATGGCTGATCCTCTATCTCAACACCATGCTCTCACGCTCTCCCCATACCCCTTGACACCTTTAGAATCCAGAAATTTACCTGCTCCCCTTTTAAATATATTCAGTGACTTGGCCTCCACAGCCTTCTGTGTGAAAGAATTCCATAGGTTCACCACCCTCTGAGTGAAGAAGTTTCTCCTCATCTTAGTCCTAACTGGCCTACCCCCTATCCTGAGACTGTGACCCCCTGCTCTAGACCCCTCAGCCAGAGGAAACATCATCCCTGCATTCAGTCTGTCCATCCCTGTCAGAATTTTAATTGTTTCAATGAGATCCCCTCTCATTCTTCTAAACTCCAGTGAATACAGCCCTAGTCAGCCCAATCTCTCCTCATACAATCCTGCCATCCCAGGAATCAGTCTGGTGAACCTTCGCTGCACTCCCTCTATGTCTAGTATATCCTTTCTTGGGTAAGGAGACCAAAACTGCACACAATACTCCAGGTGTGGCCTCACCAAGGTCCTGTACAGCTGCATTAAGACATTTTTGCTCCTGTACTCAAGTCCTCTCACGATGAAGGCCAACATAGCATTTGCTTTCTTAGCTGCTTGCTGTACCTGCATGCTTGTTTTCAGTGATTGGTGTACAAGGACACCCAGGTCCCTTTGTACATCAACATTTCCCAATTTATCACCATTTAAATAATACTCTGCCATTTTGTTTTTCCTACCAAAGTGGCTAACTTCACACTTATCCACGTTATACTGCATCTGCCACTCTCTCAACCTGTGTAAATTGCCTTGAAGCCTCTTAACACCCTCCTCATTGCTCACATTCCCACCAAGTTTCGTGTCGTCAGCAAACTTGGAAATATTGCATTTCGTTCCCTAATCCAAATCATTGATATATATTGTGAATAGCTGGGGCCCAAGCACTGATCCCCAATGGTACCCCACTAGTCACTGCTTGCCACTCCGAAAAAGACCCATTTATTCCTACTCTCTGTTTCCAGTCTGCTAATCAATTCTCAATCCATGCCAATATATTACCCCCAATCCCATGTGCCTTAATTTTACACACTAACCTCTTATGCGGTGCTTTATCAAAAGCTTTCTGAAAATCCAAATACGCCACATCCACTGGTTCTCCCTTCTCTATTGTGCTAGTCATGCCCTCAAAAAACTCCAGTAGGTTTGTCAAACATGATTTCTCTCTCATAAATCCATGTTGACTTTGTCTAATCCCATTAATATTTTCCAAGTGTCCTGTTATCACATCCTTTACAATAGACTCTAACATTTTCCCTGCCACTGATATTAGGCTAACCGGTCTGCCATTCACTGTTTTCTCCCTCCCTCCTTTTTTTAAATAGTGGGGTTACATTTGCCACCCTCCAATCTGCCAGAACTGTTCCAGAATCTACAGAATTTTGGAAGATGACAACCAACGCATCCACTATATCCATGGCCACCTCCTTTAGTACCTTGGGATGTAAATCATCAGGCCTTGGGGATTTATCTGCTTTCAGTCCCATTAATTTCTCTAACACTATTGTTTTAGTAATACTAATTTCCTTCAATTCATCCTTCTCACTCAACCCTTGGTTCCCGAGCATTGCTAGGGAGTTATTTGTGTCTTCTTCTGTGAAGACAGAATTAAAGTAGTTGTTTAATTGCTCTGCCATTTCCTAGTTCTTTATTATAAATTCTCCAGTTTCGGCCAGTAAGGGACCTACATTTGTCTTCACTAATCTTTTTCTTTTTACTTACTTATAGAAGCTTTTATAGTCCACTTTTATGTTCCTTGCAAGTTTACTCTCACACTCTATTTTTCCCCTCTTAATCAATCTCTAAGTCCTCCTTTGTTGAATTCTAAATAGCTCCCATTCCTCAGGTTTGCTACTTTTTCTAGCAACTTTACATGACTCCTCTTTGGATTTAATACTATCCTTAATTTATTTTGTTAGCCATGATTGGGCCGCTTTTCCTGTTGTGTTTTTGTGCCAGAAAGGAATGTGTAACTGTTGCAATGCCATTGTATATCCACCATCATGCCTTTTAATGAAGTTCCCCAATCTATCTTAGCCAACTTTCGCCTCATACCTTCATAATTTCCTTTGTCTAGATTTAGGACCCTAGTTTCAGATCGGTCTACTTCACCTTCCATCCTAATGAAGAATTCTATCATGTTATGGTTACTGTTCCCTAAAGGACCCCACACAACAAGATTACTAATTAACCCTTGTCATTGCACAATACCAAATCTAGGATAACCTGTTCCCTAGTTGGTTCCTCAACATACTGGTCTAAAAAACCATCTTGTACACACTCCAGGAATTAATCTGCCACAATATTATTGCTAATTTGGCTTGCCCAGTCTATATGGAGATTAAAGTCACCCATGATTACTGCAGCGCCCTTGTTACATGAATCTCTAATTTCCTGTTTAATGCCTTCCCCTACCTTATCACTATTGTTTGGAAGTCTATAGATAGCTCCCATCAATGTTTGCCGTCCCTTGTTGCTTCTTAGCCCCACCCACACTGATTCTACATCTAGATTTTCTGAGCCAATATCTTCTCTCACTATTGTACTGATTTCATCCTTAACTAACAACGCCACACCACCTCCTTTTCCTTTTTGCCTGTCCGTCCTAAATATCGAGTATCCTTGGATATTCAATTCCCAGCCTTAGTCACCCTGCAGCCATGTCTCCGTAATCACAATCATATTGTACCTGCTTACATCTATTTGCACTGTTAATTCATCTACCTTATTGCAAATACTCCATGCATTCAGATACAGTGCCTTTAGACTTGTCTTTTCATGCATCTGTTTTTGTACTACGGCCCTATTTGCTGCTAGCCCTTGTTTCCTCTGCCTTCCACTTGTGCTTTCTACTTTTCTGTCTTTCATTTCTACCTTTGTTTCCCTCTCTTATGTCTTGCTGCTCAGGTTCCCATTCCCCCGCCACTCTAGTTTAAACCCTTCCCCGCAGTCCTCGCAAATACTCCCACGAGGATGTTGGTCCTGCTGGGGTGCAGCCTGTCCAGCTTGTACAGGTCCTATCTTCTCCAGGATTGGTCCCAATGCCTCAGGAATCTAAATCCCTACCCCCTACATCATCTCTCCCACCACACATTCATCTGGTCTGCTCTCCTATTCCTGATCTCACTAGCGCATGGCATTAGATGTAATCCTGAGATCACTACCTTTTAGGTTCTGCTTTTTAATTTATTTCCTAGCTCCCTAAATTCTGCTTTCAGGACCTCATCCCTCTTTTTACCTATGTCGTTGATACCGATATGGACCACGACATCTGGCTGTGTGACAGCTAACCTGCCCATTTATGCAATTTGCTGTTTGTGGGACCTTGCTTAAATTTGCTGTGCTTCCTACATTAAAATATACTACAAAAAAGGCTTCATAGTCTCTAAAGTGCTTTGTGACTGCATGAGGTTGTGAAAGGCTCTATAAAAATGCAAATCTTTTAATGGTGTCATTGATGGTTCATCTTATTTTCTCATGAACTCAGAACTTCCTCAAGGCCCTGTCTGATCCCTCCCTTTGCTTTCCCATCATTTCAATAACGTCCTCTACTTATCATCTTGACTTTATCCATTGTTTTTACTGTATATTCAGCATAATCTAAGTGTTCACAAACTCATAGACCTTTTTGTAGTGCAATAGCTGCATCATGTCTAACTGATCTTTTCCTTTCCATTCACTGAAGCACTGAAACTCTTATTTCCTTCAATTTTTCAAAGATGCAGTAGAATAGATTCCCCTCCACAGGTGCAGGGTACCAGTGTTCGGTAACTGTAAATGGAAAGGAACTCTTGAACTCTTTTTTTTTTTTTTTTTTTGTTATTCATTCATGGGATATGAGCATCGCTGGCAAGGTCAGGGTTTATTGCACGTCCCCAATTGCCCTTGAGGTGGCGGGGGTAAGCTGCAGTCGTGTCATGTAGATTTTGGCCATTTACATGACCCAGGCACATTCCTAACATAGGGCCATGCCCTGAGGAAGAAGAAAGAGCACAGCTGGAGGCCTGAGAAGCCAACAGTTGCTCTTCTGGCCACTGACATTGGGAACTTTCAGTATGCTGCTCTCTTTAGCATCCTTTAAGACGGAGGCCTTGGGTCCAGGTAAGTATGCTGTATTTCTATCTCCAGTTTCCCATAAGAAAAGCATTGATGCATCTTTGACCATCACAGTTAACCTTCCATTTTGCAGCAGGGTTTTGTGGCATCAATGGTAACAGTCTACTGCTTGCTTAAACATTTGCTGATGCACATTTCCCATTTATGTCAAGTGGCACTATCTGTGTCTTCCCAGCCCCAAGCTCTCAATGTGTTGTAAAATAAACAGAACATCAGAAACGAACCTGAAAAACCTTTTACGCCACAGTGAACAGGGGAGCCTCTGAAGCCTTCAGCAACTGAAAGCAGAAAATGAAATTTCGCTGACAGTCGCCAGTTGTCTGCCTCACAGCCTTGCATGTTTAGAAAGGGATTAGTGTTTGTGTAGAGTTTGTTTAAGTAAATGTCTGATATGTGTTTGCTTAAAGAGATACACTTGGTTGGAACGCCAGTGAGCGGATGAAATAGGAAATACTTCAAAGTGATTTGGCCATCTGCTGGCGATGTTGCAGCTTATCAATAATAATTTGCCAAAGACAATCTTCACAGCTCAGGTGGAATGTGCACTGCCCGGTATGGTAACTGGAAGGCCCCAGTTTCAATTCCTAGCCTGTGCTGAGTTACCTCATCTTAATCAAGGCCGTGCAGCTACGATTGGCCACATCATCCCTTGACTAGGAATGTTAGAATAGTCAGCAAGAATTGCCCCCCTGATTAACCACCACCTCTACCCTCCCCACACTCCCGACCCCCAACCGCCCCTGTTGCTAAAGCATGGATGTTCAAGAGCGTTGGGTTAGGGAAGATTTAGTCTTTGCAATGATTCTCCCCACCCCTTGTTCTCACATGGTCGAACAGGGAAGCAGTTCCACTGCCCAGGGAACTGCCCCTCAGCCAGGAATCAGTGCCAGCAGAAGGGAGAGAAAACAAAATCATGCTTTGCTGCTATTTACACACGACTTCATGAAGATTTGACAAATTTGACTCAGAATTCAATGAGCTCAGGTTACATCATATCATTCCCAGAACTGTGGATCTTATCAATCGGATTTCCAACAGTGTAAAAGCTAATTTTATGATACCTCGCCTATTTGAGTTATTGAAAAGGCTTAGCGGGGACATTTTTAAAAATCATACTGTGTTTTAATGTACCAAAAACTGGAAAACTCAGTACTAGTTAGCAGGCATAGCCCTTGGGAATGCTCAGAATTTTGATAATTGGAGTGCATCTACACTGTTAGTAAGTTGTTTAAATGACAAGGCCTTTGAAACTACCTTTCAACATGAGAGGTATAGGATTTTGTCAATGTTTACCTTATACTAATCTTACCCTTTAGCTAGAACTTCTCTGTTTTGCATTTAATCTAACCTCATCGAATTGTTCTGAACCCATTCAGGCATTACTTGGCTGTCCACAGTCTTGTGCCTTGCATTATTCTTAAAGTCAACAGGTATCATCCCCACCATTCCCTCCCCACTCCCACCTCAGTATTTTTCTACTTACCTGCACAAACCTTTCCAGAGCTGGTCCATCCAGACAGCTGTAATTTGTAAGGAATTTGAGCTTTGCCAGTTGGAAGTTACTCCGAGTATGAGACTCTGCCTGCTTCTCCAACATTTGGAATACTGCAGCTCCCAGGAACAAGTAAACAAAATATCCCAGCAGCAGAATCACCGTCCAACTGACTCTGATACTGTGCACAGTAAAATATGACATGGCTTTGGCTATGTTAAAAACCCACTGCACCACTAACTATCAAGCACTATCTCACTTGGCTGGTTGAATCAGACAGGCTGAGTCGAGGACAGGCTCATTGTTGCCTGTGTGGTTTTACATTGCACCTTGCATCAGGAATGAAAGCCCTTCTCTGTGCTTATTCTGTGTGAGCTGACCTTATTCAACAGATATCCAGTCAATTTTCTTTTTTTACAGCCCATTACACTCCACTTACCTCACTCAGGTACTTGCTACTTGGCAGGACGTGAAATCAGGAAACAAGTTCATTACAGGCAGATGATCAATAGGATTGTTACAGCCAAGACCCTACACCTTCTGATACAAATGCTAGATTCAGCAACTGGTTTTGTAAGGTTACTAATAAACACAGTAAAATAAATGTTCCTCCTACACCTCACTCTGGTAAAATTTGCATGACTATCTTTTGGTGTTAAATGGTATTCACTTGTGTGATGTGGGTGAACAGAGGAACAGCCCTTCTGTTGTAGTCAAGTGTGGCTGCAATCATCACAAGATTGTTACAGATTTGGAAAGCCATTTGGTCCATCTTAGTTCACCACAAGGACCTCAGCGGTTCAAGGAATCAGCTCACCACCACCTTCTCAAGCGCAATTAGCAGGCGGGGTAACAAATGCTGGCCTAGCCAGTGATGCCCAGATCCTGTGAAAGAATGAAAAAAAAAATCCAGGAAAGTGCTGGGAAAGCTCTGGAATTTCCACCCTAGACCTATGCTTCTCTCCCTCTCTCTCTCCCCCTTTTAAGATACTCCTTCAAACCTACCCTGACCAAGCTTTTACTCATTGATCATAATCTCTGCCTATGTGGTTCAGTATCAAATTTTGTTTCATTGTGCTCTTGTGAAGTTATTATTCATTATTCATTCATGGGATGTGGGTTTTGCTGGCTGGGCCAGCATTTATTGCCCATCCCTAGTTGCCCATGAGAAAGTGGTGGCTTGAAATGTTTTACTTCAGTTACAGGGCTATAGAAATGCACGATGTTATAATCATTCTCTGTATAAAGAGGAATTTCCTGATATCATTCTTATACTGACGTTTACTAGGTTCCTTTATCGTATTTAACTTAAAGTATTATTCTAGATGCATTTTTCTATTTCTTTAACTACCTCATGTATCTCTATAAGATCACCATTCAGCTGCTTTCTTTCATGGCTGAAAGCTCATGTTTCTCCTGTCCTTCCTCATATCTGAAATCCTTGACACCAGGGATCCATTGGCACGGTTGGTATTGTTACGACCAGCCCTGGATGAGGTTGCCAATTTGTTAAATTCCCAGACGAGATCCCCAATTTGTTACGACTGGGACGGGACCCCAATTTTGTTATGATCCCGGGTGAGGAGGAATGAGTTGGACCCCCTCATTGTTCAACCCACTCAGCTGGTCGCAACAAGGTTAGTTTAAAAATCCTCTCCCCGTGGATATCTTTTCCCAGTCCAAATGTATTTACTTTTTATAAGGACTCAATTTAACCAGGCTTTCTTGAGTCAAAGAAAGAGTAAGTTTACTAGTTACTAAAACCTGAGGAAAAATAATAAAATGATGCGATACACACTCTGACCAGAAAGGAGAAGTTAAGAGTTCAAATAAAAGTTTAAAAATATACAAATCAGTCCTTGGCTTGTCCATGAGGCATAGGTGGTGGTATGTTGCAGCCGTTAAGTTGGGTGATTTCGGTAGAGCTGACTTTGGCAGGTTTGCAGTCTGTTGGAGACACTTGTTGGCTTGTCCCAGAGGGAGGAATCCTGGTTCTCTCTGCAGGGTAACTGAAGAAGCTATCATGTTTCTTTTTACTTGTGGCGTCTGTTAGAACACACTTGCCCCCCACAACAAAAGAGAGAGAAATTGCCTGCTTGTCTTTGCAGGGGTGACTGACTGGTGTTTCTTCTTTTTTCTGTCACTCACAAACACTGGTCTGCAGCCAGCTTTTTAACTCATTTTCCTTGTGTATTCCTGGGAGGGGAAATAGTCATGTCTTGCATTCACACCAGAACTTTTTACAAGCGCTGAGATATAAATCAACAGGAGATGGGTTTTTGGTAGGAAACAGTCTCCATTGTCTTCGCAACCAAAGGGATTAAAGTCCAGTCTTTTGCATGTTCCATATTGTAGTGATTGTTGCTTTAAGGCCAGTCTTACTGAGTAAGGGTCACGTGATCAGAACAACCAATCATAAGGCACAGAGTTTCCCTAATCTAGAGTGTGTATTGTAGCCTTGCTAGAGGCCTGCAGCTAATCCAGCAGCTCTGTAAATAACATTGGTTGTTCAACTAAAGAAGCCCCTTGGTAGTACACCTCTACATCCGGTGACGAGGATAAATAATCCTGGCGCTACCTCTCACCCTACAACTGTGAATATCTCATTTTAAAGAAGGAAAAGAATATAGATTCACCAGGATGTGTCTCTTTGGGAGGATCAACCCATTTGATTCTTCCACGGAGGACTGGACTCAATATGTCGAGTGTCTCGGGTTTTATTTCCAGACCAACAGAATAGGGGAGGAGGCAAAACGCAAAGCAATTCTCTTGAGCATCTGTGGGAGTCAAACCTACAACCTTATTTGCAGTCTCTCAGTCCCAAGCGTGCCAAACGGCAGATGGTGGAATTGGAATCCAATTAAAAAAAATCTGGAATTAAAAGTCTAACGATGACCATGAAACCATTATCAATTGTCATAAAACCCACCTGGTTCACTAATGTCCATTAGGGAAGGAAATCTGCCATCCTTACCTGGCCTGGCCTACATGTGACTTTCAGACCCACAGCAATCTGGCTGACTCTTAAATGCCCTCTGAACAAGGGCAATTAGGGAGGGGCAATAAATGCTGGCCGAGACAGTAATGCCCACACCCCATGAACAAACAAAAAAATCAGGCCAGCAAGTTGGATAAATATCCAATTCCAAGAATTGAAGCTTGTACACAAAGCTGGCAGGAGGTCAATCCTACACTAAGTTGGATATGAGCCACGCGTACAAGCAACTCGAGTTAGATAACACAGCCAGGGGTATGTCACAATAAACACACACAAATGCCTGTTTCAGCATACACATCTCCCTTTTGACGTGTCCTCGACATGTGCAATATTTCAAAGGACAATGAGTTTGCTACAGGGATTACCCCGGGTTGTCGTACACCTTGACGATGTCCTCATAACTGAATCGACAGAGGCCGAGCATTTAGCAAATTTAGAGGAGATATTAAAAAGATTTATGGAAGCTGGAGTCTGTCTAAATAAAGAGAAATGCACTTTCCGAGCCACAGAGGTTACCTGTCTGGGGCACCGTGTAGACGCACGAGGATTACTTGGAAGAAAAGGTTAAGGCGATTAAAGGAGGCGCCTTCTCCGTCCAAATATCACCAAACACAAATCATTTGTAGAGATGGTAAACTACAACGGGAGATTTTTACCCAACTTATGGACTGGACTGGCCCCTTGCACATACTACTGAAGAAATAACATCATTGGTCCTGGAAGGCTGCACAGGAGGCAGCCTTCAACAGAGTAAAACAACTGCTGCACTCCTTAACCTTGTTAGTGCATGTTGACCCATCTAAAGAATTGATATCGACCTGCGATGCCTCTCCATATGGCATTGGTGCAGTGTTGTCCCATGAAATGGATGACAGCTCTGAGAGGCCAATAGGTTACGTATCAAAAACCCTCTCAGTGGCTGATAAAGGATATTTGCAGATCAAGAAGGAAGAACTGTCAATAGTCTTCAGAGTTAGAAAATTCCACCAGTACTTACATGGCAGACACTTTACTACGGTCTCCAATCATAAACAGCTTTTGGGTCTTTTCAAAGAAGACAAGGCTATCCCGCGAACAGCCTCGGCAAGAATTCAGCAATGGGCATTAATTCTGTCCGCCTACGAATACACTTTCAAGCACCTACCTGGGATAGACATAGTGTACATGGACGCCATTAGCCACCTGCCTTTGCAAGAAAGCATCTTGTGTATTCCTGTACCCAAAGAAATTGTCCTTGCATTGAATTTTTTTAGACACATCGCCCGTCTACGTGAAGCAGATCAGGAACTGAACCAACCGAGATCCACTTCTGTCCAAAGTGAAAGACCAGATACCTACAGGCTGGTTAATCGAGCCAGCCTCTGAGGAAATGAAAACATTTTTTACCCGCAAATACGAATTGAGATGTCAGGATGGCATCATACTCTGGGGAGCAAGAGTAGTCGTTCCTGTACCAGACAGAGAACTGCTCCTAATGACACGAATGACACAGCATTCATCCTGGCATTTCTAAAATGAAAATGCTCGCCAGGAGTTACATGTGGCGGCCTGGGGTATAGATGCAGATATCAAGAAGCTAGTCAAGAATTGTCAACGGTGCCAACTGCAGCAAAAGTTGCCAGCCACAGCCCCCCCTACACCCTTGGGAATGGCCTGGCCGTCCATGGGGTGTGGATCCATATAGACTATGTGGGTCCAGTCCTGGGCACAATGTTTTTGCTCATAATCAGCGCACACTCAGAATGGAGGGAGATTTTTGAGGTGAAATCACCTACGTCACATGCTGCCATCGAAAGGTTACGTCAATGCTTTTCGACTCACGGATTGCCCAAAGTTATTGTATCAGACAACAGAGCCGTATTTACAAGTGCTGATTTCAGAACCTCACCAGCCTAAACGGCATTAAACACATCTGAACTGCGCCTCACCACCCAGCATCAAACAGACTAGCCGAGAGGGTCATCCAAACTTTCAAGTCGGGACATCAAAAAAAGGGAGGAGCCTTGGAAACCAAAATCTCACACTTCCTTCTTAGCTACCGCACGACTCTACGGGAGTTCCAGCAGCAGAACTGCTTCTAAAGTGTCTCAGAACGAGACCGAGCCTCCATGTTTCCAAGTTTGCCAGGGAGGTTAGAGAAGAACCAAGGTAACCAGAAAACAAGCCACGATTTGCATAGTAGAGCCCGGAAATTTATGGTAGATGAAGCCGTATGTGTAAGGAGCTTCGGTAGCGGTCCAAGTTGGATCCCAGGAATTATTGTCTGTGAGACCGGGCCCCTTTCATACCAAGTAGATCTGGAAGGCCGGATCGTTCATAAACGCGTGGATCACCTGAGAGGTAGAGAGATGCTTCCACAGTCAGTGTTACCACCGAGGAATGTTATCCAGCCAATAAGCACCGAAGTACCTGATCGACCTATTATAGACATAACTGAATCAAATGGTGATGAACTGCCTGTGCCAAAAGGGGTACCCATTATCGCAGTTCCTGTGAGTGTCGATCCTGTAGGAGAGCCTCAGGCTATAGAGGTACGCTGCTCTACCCAGAACAGAAAACCCCCTCAATGACTTGATTTGTAATTACTGGACCTATGTACATAAGTGTATAATCTGAATTCATGACACCGTGCCAATTTGATCATTTCTGAGATTTTTGATATTGTTTTATATTCACTCGTATAAAGTAATTTGTGTAAATAAGGAATGTAAAACAAGGAATTAAAGGGGGAGGAACGTGATGATTGTTGTTTTATGGTCAGCCTTACTGATTAAGGGTCATGTGGCCAGAACCACCAATTAGCACTAAGCACGAGGAAGTTTATAAGGGGCGGAGTTTTCCTAGTCTAAAGTGTGTATTGTAGCCTTGCTAGAGGCCTGCAGCTAATCCAGCAGCTCTGTAAATACAGTTCATTGTTCAACTAAAGTAGCCTCTTGCTAGTACATCTCTAAACATACTTTCCTTTCAGGTGTCTCTATTTGAAGTAGGCGCTGACATCTCTTCAGGTGCGACATTCCATGTTCTGTCAAGGCAGGTCTGTCAGTATAACCCACAAAGGAATTTTCCAGAGGTGGACACTTTACATTATCAGCCATCTTTTGATCAGTCTTTACATGTTTTCTTTTAAAAACACAGGTCTTCCTTTAAAAAAAATTCAATATGCCAGTAGATGGTTGGTAGCGACAGTCTGCTATTGTGACTGTATTCATAGCTCACCTCTACTTGCCTGTAGAATATGATAGCGACTTGCTATGCTATGTCAGTGGGCAATTGACAGTCAATCATATTGGTGCGGCACTGGAGTTACATTCAGGCGAGACGACAATTGGGTTTTTATGACAATCTGGCAGCTTCGTGTCCACTTTTATTTTTGTAGGTTCATTTCCTTGCTAGGGCCTGCCAGCATGCACCCTGCCAAAATCCCCCTCTTATCACCTTCTAATCCAGCAACGATCGCCATCCAGCACTGTCTGCAGTCCTAGCAGTGGCCACTGCTCCCAGTGGCGCTGCTGGGACTAGAGAGCTGCTGGCTATTTGATTGGTCGACAGCTCTTGGAGGCGGGACTTCCTCCCAGATGGGGGTAGAAGTCTCACCCTGAGCCAATGAATAGCCCAACCACCATTCAATCAACTTGGGGCTGCCTGGCCATGTGGAGAAATTTTAAGCCGGGGGTATGGGGCCACTGCCTCCTCTTAAAATTCCATCTGTTCCGAGCTCTGGTTTGGTTTGTCCTACTGGGGATTTTTTTTCATTCTTTCATGGGATGTGGGCGTCACTGACAAGGTCAGCATTTGTTGCCCATCCCTAATTGCCCTTGATCTGACCTTGCTAGGCCATTTCAGAATCAACCACACTGCTTTGGGTCTGCAGTCACATGTAGGCCAGACCAGGTAAGGGCAGCATATTTCCTTCCCTAAAGGACATTAGTGAACCAGATGGGCTTTTAACAACAATCGAAGATAGTTTCATGGTCACCTTACTAAGACTAGATTTCAATTCCAGATTTATTAACTGAACTCAAATTCCACCAGCTGCCATGGTGGGATTTGAACCCATGCCCCCAGAGCATTAGCCTGGATCTCTGGATTACTAGTCCAGTGACATTACCACTACACCACCGTCTTCCTTAATAAATTAAAATAAGTTATGGGAAAAGAATTTAGCCCATTTACAGTAAGGAAACTACTGACAGTTATTGAAGAGTTTGAGGCCACCACTTAAATTTGGATGGCATTGCAGTGTGTACCATCTACAAGATGCACTGTAGCAACACACCATGGCTCCTTCGACAGCACCTTCCAAACCCACGACCTCTACCACCTAGAAGGACAAGAGCAGCACCTGCTTGGGAACATCACCCTACAGTTGAATTTTTTTTTAATAATGTGAGCATCGATTGCACTTATTACAGTCTTGGTTCAAACATGGACAAAAGAGCTGAACTCATGAGGTGAGAGTGACTGCCCTTGACATCAAGGCCGCATTTGACTGAGTGTGGCATCGAGGAGCCTTAGCAAAACTAGAGTCAATGGGAATCGGGGAAAACTCTCCACTGGTTGGAGTCATACCTAGCACAAAGGAAGATGGCTGTGGTTGTTGGAGGTCAGTCATATCAGCTCCAGGACATCACTGCAGGAGTTCTTAAGGGTAGTGTCCTCGGCCTAACCATCTTCAACTGCTTCATCAATGACCTTCCTTCCATCATAAGGTCAGATGTGGGGATGTTCATTGTGCAATCATCAATGTTCAGCACCATTTGCGAATCCTCAGATACTAAAGCAGTCCATGTCCAAATGCAGCAAGACCTGGATAATATCCAGGCTTGGGCTGACAAGAGGGAAGATGTGTCAGATGTCCAAAACAGTGCTTCTGACATGTCTTCCTTCTTCATTAACCGAGGTTTCCCATCCACGGTGGTTGATAGGGCCCTCAACCGTGTCCGACCCATCTTCCACACCTCTGCCCTCACACCTTCCTCTCCCTCCCAGAACCATGATAGGGTCCACCTTGTCCTCACTTTTCACCCCACCAGCCTCCGCATTCAAAGGATCATCCTCCGCCATTTCTGCCAACTCCAGCATGATGCCACCACCAAATGCATCTTCCCTTCACCCCCACTTTAGGGACAGTTCCCTCCCAGACATCCTGATCCACTCCTCTATCACCCCCCACCACCTCAACCCCCTCCCATGGCACCTTCCCATGCAATCACAGAAGGTGCAACACCTGACCCTTTACTTCCCCCCTCCTCACCGTCCAAGGGCCCAAACACTCCTTTCAAGTGAAGCAGAACTTCACTTGCACTTCCCTCAATTTAGTCTACTGCATTCGCTGCTCCCAATGCAGTCTCCTCTACATTGGAGAGACCAAACGCAGACTGCGTGACTGCTTTGCGGAACAGCTTCGGTCTGTCCGCAAGCATGACCCAGACCTCCCTGTTGCTTGCCATTTCAACACTCCACCCTGCTCTCATGCCCACATGTCCGTCCTTGGCCTGCTGCAATGTTTCAGTGAAGCTCAACACAAACTGGAGGAACAGCACCTCACCTTCCAATTAGGCACTTTACAACCTTCTGGACTGAATATTGAGTTCAACAATTTTAGATCATGAACTCGGTCCTCCATCCCCACCCCCTTTTTGATCCCCTTTTATCAATATTCATTTCTATTTTTAAATTTTTATATATTTTTTTCCATTTATTTTTATTATCATTATTATTTTTTAATTTATTTCCATTTTTATTCATTGTTTTATTTAACCTATTTTCGATCTTTTTTCCCACCACTGTCCGCTCCCCCCACCCACCCCCACTAGGGCCATCTGTCACTTGCTCATCCTGCTTTCTACTCAGTCACCATTAGCACCTCCTTTAGCCAGTACCACCACCATCAACACCCCTTTGACCTTTTTGATTATGACATCTTTTGCAATCTCTCCTTTGCCTCCACCTATCGCTGGCCTTCTATCCAGCTTCACCTAGTCCACCCCCCTTAAACAGTATATATTTCACCACATTTTTACTTCCCTCTAGCTCTGAAGAAGAGTCATATAGACTCGAAACATTAACTCTGTCTTTTCTCTCCCACAGATGCTGTCAGACCTGCTGAGTTTTTCCAGCATTTTTTGTTCTTGTTTCAGATTTCCAGCGTCCGCAGTATTTTGCCTTTATCTTAGTACTTCAGAGGCCCAGGCTGATGCTCTGGGGACATGGGTTCAAATCCCACCATGGCAGCTGGTGGAATTTGAATTCAATTTATAAAGTCTGGAATTTAAAATGATTCTCAATAATGTTGATCATGAAAAAATTGTCAATTGTTGCCAAAACCCATGCGGTTCTCTGCTGCCCTTTGGGGCAGGAAATCTGTCTTCCTTACCTGGTCTGGCCTACACGTGACTCCAGACTCAAAAGAAGTGTGGTTGACTCTTAACTGCCCTCGGTGAACTGTACTAAGTTTGCGGGTAATTGAGGGTGGGCAACAAATGTTGGCTTTGCTAGCGATGCCTGCATCCCATGAAAGAATAAAGTAAACAAAAGGCTCCATTCCCTGCAATTTAAAACTCTCATCCTCATGGCTTTGCTGCTCCCTATCTGTAATCTCCTCCAGCCCCACAACTCATCCAATATTACGCCGTTTCCTTGACTCTGTCCTCTCGTAAACCCACCCCCTTCCCCAGGCACCCCACGTGAAACATTTTGGAGATTTTTCTATGTTATGGTGTGATATAAATGCAGGCTGTTGGTGCAGTTACATGTTGTTTAAGAGATCATCCTCACTACTCAAAAAAATGCTAAGTGTTCCAGTTTTCCATTATCCCTCCTCAATGAAACCCATCTCTAGAATAGGGAGTGTCGAAGGGTTTGGGAGATTTGAAGCCGAGTCAACATCCATTTCTGTCCAGTATGAATAGATTATTTGTTTTTATTGAGAAAATTAGGCCTGTATACCCTGGCAGCAGGATAGTGGCGTCTTCTGCGGCCCCTTCCACCTTGGACAACCTCTTGGCCCTGCGCCCCTTGTGCCTGCGCCTGGCATCCCAAAGGTGGCTCCCCTGGAGGCTGATTGTCCACTCCTGGCCTCCTCCTTAGTCTATCCCTCCCTTCCTCCTCAGAGGAGCTGCCTCCAGTGGAGATGTCAGAACCCATACCCAGGCTAAATGGAGTCTCCAGAAAGCTGCAGGCCCGATAAAGATTCCTGTCTGCAGACTGGTGAGTTGAAGCTTCAAAGTACAGAGAAAGCTGTTGGAAATTGATTTGGACTGCTAACAATCACACAGGCAAGTTTAAAACACTTTCTGCAATAAATACTTCAGATAAAACATTACCAACCCCCCTGAGCCCACATCTCCAGCCTGTGGATGAGGTTTGCTAAAAAATCAGTTACCCTCCTGCCCGTTGGGCTCATGCGCCGAGGCGAAGATCACATGGGCTCCTCAAAACCGGCGTCGATTGCCGAGTTAAGGGCCTTAACAAGGCCTTTAATTAATGGCGGGCGCGCGTTGCACTTTATAGTGCCCGCCCAGCTAAATATCGTGATGCTGTGCGCAGATGTCGGGATGTCAGTCATAAAATTCTGCCCTTTCCATTTCTATTTCAGTTTTCCAGCATCTTTTATCACACACACATCTCTCTGTACTATTGAGACTTGTAGTGTCAGTGCTCTTCAAAATTCCCTTGTTTGTTACTTCTAAACTAGTCCTACATTCTCTTCCCCTTCCCTAAAACTCCATCACACTGAATCTCACTCTAAAACATTTTTCCCCAGGATCTCAAACAAATGGAATTCCTTAGCATTTTCAATCCTCCCTTCCTCTTGCAACCTGCAGGCGTTTAAATCTCTAAATGATTTACCTCATCTCTCTTTATTAAATTTTAGCTTCATGCACAAAAGGAGGCTCCGACTGTTAAGTGGGATAGTCGACCATATCTGTCAGATGATTGGCCCTGAGATCTCTCCTAACTGTGTAGGTGGACACCCCATGCCAGCGGCTCTGAAGGTCACAGTTGCCCTCCACTTAATGCCTCTGGCTCCTTCCAGCGCTCGGTGGGTGATCTTTGTGGTGTCTCCCAATCAGCTATCCACACTTGTGTCAAGCAGGTTACAGACGCTCTGTTCAGATGGGCATTGACCTTCATCCACTTCCGCTACGACCAGGCAAGTCAGGTACAGCGAGCCAGAGGCTTCGAGGCCATTGCTGGCTTCCCCCACGTCCAGGGTGCAATAGACTGCACACATGTGGCCATCAAGGCGCCAGCAGGTGAGCCCGGTGTCTTCGTCAACAGGAAGGGCTTCCACTCCATGAACATGCAGATAGTGTGTGATTTCAGGATGCAGATTCTGCAAGTCTGTGCAAGGTACCCAGGCAGCTTCCACAATGCCTACATCCTCAGATACTCCCAGGTGCCGGGGCTCTTCAGTGCTCCGGCTCGGCTGGATGGTTAGCTGCTGGGTGATAAGGGCTATCCCCTCAGAAGGTGGCTCATGACGTCTTTCCGCCATCCAAGAACAGAAGCTGAGGAGCGCTACAATAGGAGCCAGGGCACCACAAGGGCTGTGGTGGAGAGAGCCATCGGTCTTCTCAAGATGACTTCCGTTGCCTGGGCCGCTCAGGGGGCGCACTCCAGTACCCCCCAGATCGCATCTCTGTGATAGTGGTCGCATGCTGCGCTCTGCACAATCTTGCACTGGAAAGGGGGGGATGCTGTTTATGATGAAGACCTTGACGCCCTGGATGAGGCTGCACATGATGAATCCAGCAGTGGCTCAGAGGATGAGGAAGCACAGGGTAATGATGAGGGGCAGCACGCTGACCCGCTACTACACCAAGGAGGCAGGGACATCCGGGACACTTTAATCCAACAAACCTTCAGCTAGCTCCACACACATCGATTAGCAGGACCAGCATTGCCTGGCGCTTCCACACGTGGCACTTAGGTGCTACACTTTTCACGTCATCAGCTGCAACTAAGGGCTTAGTACAGAAATATCAATGTCCACTCAAACACTCATGATATATCTGTGAAACATACAAATGCAGCACAAAGGAAACACCCTCAGCCATGGTCAGAAAAGTGGACTTTATTCCCA
The DNA here is from genome assembly GCF_964194155.1 of Cetorhinus maximus. Taxonomy (NCBI): domain Eukaryota; kingdom Metazoa; phylum Chordata; class Chondrichthyes; order Lamniformes; family Cetorhinidae; genus Cetorhinus; species Cetorhinus maximus. The sequence continues at coordinate 155,260,207 of NC_135883.1, read as the reverse complement.
ACAAAATAAACAACAAACGTTGCTCTGACGTACATAATGATATATTCCCTAATCTAGGGCCAACACAAAATCACCAGTGATAAACCCGTGGGGTGCCTAACGTGCCTTATGCTTATGTTTGCGGGTGCTACGTCTGGGTGCCACCCCATCGCTCGGAGTGGCTTGTGAGACAGCCTGCTGACTCTGCTGTCCTGTTGGCCTCAAAGACCTTGGCGGCCGTCCTGTGGCCCGTGGAGCCTGTGATGGCCCCGCCTGGGAGGGAGTGGCCAGTTCCAGAACTGGCACCTCCCCAGTTGTCGCAGCCTCAACGGATGCAACGGTCATTGGCAGAGGGGCGGAGGAGCTGCTACCCTCATCCAGAGTGCCCTGAGAGGAGCTCGCAGTGATGACAGGCAGCTGCTGCGCCGACGTGAGGTCACATTGGACCTCCCTACTCACCGCAGATGGATGGGCACCGAGCGGCGACACTTGGTGCCCAGAACATCTCCCACATTGGGAATGACCACCTGTGGCCATTAGCGCTGTGAGGGCTTGCAGGTCAGAGCGTAACCCAATCAGAAGATTCTCAATCTGCTGGAAGCCCCTCTCCATGAGAGTCACCAATCTCTCAATGGAGGAAGCCTGAAGCTCTGTCCTGAGATTCATACCATCACTGACATTCCGCCTGGATTCCTCCACCACAGAGACCAAGTGAAGCATACCCTCATGCAACCCTGCTAGATGCTCCTGCGCATCCCTGCCGCTTGTCCTGCAGCTGCTGCATTGGTGACACATCATCACTGCCGGACTCAGCATGTGCCTGGTTCCCTGCAGTCCTCCGGCTGCTGGCGCCATCGGCACTCTCTGTCCGTGCCATCTCCTCCAGCGATTGTGAAATCCCCTCTCCACTGTGCCCCGGGACACTAGCCGACGTCATAATCCCAACCGATGTGTTTGTCGCTGCACTGGTGCCTGGCTCACTGAAAGGATGTGATGCAAGTTGCAAGTGTTGGCCCTCAGTTGTGGAGGGGGGGCTCTGGATTTGTTGGTGGCGGCCATGCGGTGGTGATGCTGAAATTAACAAGGACAGTGCTTCAGTTAACGTTCAGTCAGTAACACCTTTCATCCCTTTTCACCCCCAGTCTCATAAATCGCTCACCCTTCAAGAACCTAAGGAGACGAACATTGGTGGGGTGGTAAATAGTCAAGAGGAGGCACAAACATTACACGTGCATACAGACAGGCTGGTCAGATGGCCTAAGGAAAGCCACATGGAATGTTATGTGGATAAGTGTGTGGTTAAGCACTTGGGCAAGACAAGCAAGGTACGGGAAAACACGAGTAATGGTAGGACCGTGGGAAGTCACGACGATTACAGGGACCTTGCTGGGCAGACCCGTTAAGGTAGCAGAACAGGAACATAAGGCGTTTAACAAGATCGAAGAAAGACATGCCTTTATTAGCTGAGGAATAGAATGTAGGAAAAGGGAGGTCATGTTGCAAGTGCAGAAAATGCTGTCGAGGCCACATCTACACTTCTGCGTTCAGTTGTGACCTGTGCTTCATGGGAGGGATGGCATTGAAGTGGGGAGAGTGCAGAGGATCCTGACCTGGATGCATGCTGGCCTGGAGAGTTGGAGTGATGAGGAAACATTGCAAACACTTGTGACATTTGCCGTGGAGCACAGGAGATTGACAGGTCACATTATTGACCTTCATACCGTTATGAGGGTCATAGAACAGATGGACAGAAGGCAACATTTCTCCTTGGCGCAGGGATGACTAACGTGGTGGCATTTATTTAAGTTGAGTGCTGTGAGGTTGACAGGTGAGGTGCTGAGGACCTTTTGGACAGAGTAATGTGGGGCGCACTGGCTGAAAGGGTGGTGGAGGTAACAACCTCCCTAAGATGCATTAAGTCTTTGGCTGTGCAGCAGTGATGCCATGGCACATTAGGCCATGAGAATAGTGGTCACAAATGGGATATGGCGACTTTGGAAAGTGCTAGAGACGCACATCCTCAATGGGCCGAGGGACCTTTGTGTATGACCCACACGTCTGACTGTATCAGCCTGTGAATGAGCAGTGTTGCTGCATTAAGGATTGCAGCAGCCATCAGTGCTTTGGATGGTGGGGAGACAGAGTGGTTGGGACTGTGGCCCTCAAATACCTGGCCGCTGGACCCCAGCCTTGCCGCCATCTGCCGACCTGGCTGCCTGCCTCCTCCCCAGCTCCATGACCTGCTCCTCATACGTGGTGAGGCGCTGGAGCAGGGTGTGCTCACCACCAGTCCTCTGGCGCTCCCGCTGATTGTGATCACTTTTTGCCTGCAGAACAGAGAAGAGGATTTATTGGGGCTGATCGCTCATGTACTCTGCACGCGCACGCTGCACCTCAATCACAGTGACCCATCGGAGGCCTCCAGAGGCTCCTGTCCACACTACTGGTGATCAGTCCCCAGAAGATAGTACGGCAACCCCCTCCCCCAACGGCCACCTTGGACACATTTGGCGTCCATCACTTTGAATAACACACGGGTCTTAGCGCCCATGGCAAGGAGGCACAACTAGGTGCGGCGCTGAGGCCAGCAGATGGCTCTTGGCCTTGAGGCTCCCCTTCCACCGTCTCATCACCATCATTAAGATATGTGTTGGAGTTCTGAGTATGTGTCTAGCTGCCTCCACTGCAGGTTGCCCCCAGACTACTCAAATGCGACATACACCAACATATGTTGCGGGGAGAACCCATCTTCTCCTCAACCACTAAGGCTGATGTAAGCATGGTCACTATCTGTTTGCTCACCCAGCATGCGCCAAATGCCCAATGCAGTAACGACAGTAAGACGTAGGGGGACGGCTACCTGCCGGGTTAAATGGCCAAGGCCGACATGGTACTCACCCTTCCAGAGCGCAGCAAACTGGGTTCCTGTGGGATGCACAGCATCATGAGATCTTACAGCCTCCGCCACCTCCTGCCACGCCTGCCTGGTGACGTGGGGGGCACTCCTCCTCCCATCCTCCGGAAACAACACCTCCCGATGGTTTGACACCTATTCCAGGAGGACAGCAAGGTTTGCATCAGAGAACCGAGGGGCACATTGGCCCCCCCCGCTGGCTTACCCCCCTCCTCCTCCTCTGCCCGCACCTCTTGTGGTGCCCGGTCGCTGGCCATGGTCAACAGCATAAAGGAGGCTGCCTGGCCGTTCTTTGTACAGACTGCTGGTTCTGGTTCCCCATTGGAACTAGGGGTCTGAACATGCCGCCGCCGATTTAATTTTCCCGCTGAACACGGGAGTCTGAAAAGCGCTGGGCGGGCCTTAATTGGCCCCCCCCACGCAAAATGGCCCCGCGGCCCGTTTCGCCGGCGGGGATCGGCTCCCCGCCCGCCGTCGATTCAGTCGAGCCCGCCTGACAAATGTGAAATTCAGCCCAAAATGTTGGAAATAATCAGGAGGTTTGTCAGTGTCTGTGGAGAGACAACAGAGTCCAGTTACAGGTCTAGTTCTGATGAAAGGTCACAGGCTTGAGATGTGTGTGTTTGTATATGAGGAGGTGACTATCCCTCGATACTAGTTCTGACACTTTGGCTTTTACATTCATTTCTAAACAACTGTTTATCAGAATTGACATTTATATGTCTTCGATCCAATGAGGTAAAGGGGTTAGCAAACATCACCAGATACTGCTGTGTTAGATTTGAAAGGTCATGGAAACCAAGTATTCTTTCAACATCTCAATAAACACATAGAAAACTTAAAAAGGTCTCTGCATCAATTGACAGACTAATATTCGAAGCTATTATTGCTTGATACTAATCTCTCTCAGTGCTTTGAAAGTAATTGGCAAGAGTAGCCTGGAAAATGAGTTAATAGAGTGTGTGTGCAGGACAATTTCCTTATAGCATTACATTCCCAAGACAACCAGGGAGCAGGCTATTATAGACCTTGTAATGACAGGATTAATCAATAACCTCATTTTTTAAAATTCTTTGATGGGATGTGGACATCACTGACAAGGCCAGCATTTGTTGCCTGTCTCTAACTGCCCTTGAATTGAGTGCTTTCTTAGGCCATTTCAGAGTCAATCACATTAACTCAATTTAAATTCCACTAACTTCCATGGTGGGATTTGAACCTGCATTCCCCAGAGCATTAACCTGGGACTCTGTATTACTAGTCTAGTGACCTTGCCACTATGCCACCATGTAGAGCCTTTAGATGACACTGATCATAACATGATAGAATTGCATGTTCATTTTAAAGGGGTGAATTGTGAGTCCAAGACTAGTGTTTAAACCTGAAAAAAGGTATGAAAGCAGAGCGAGCTGGAGTGAACTGGGAAGCTATGTTAAAAGGTAGGATAGTAGAGATGCAGTGGCAGACTTTTAAGGAGATATTTAATAACGCTCAGCAAAGATTTATCCCAGTGAGAAAAAAAAAAGACACTTTGAGAAGGATCCATTATCCCTGGCTGAATGAAGAAGTTAGGGAGTGTCAAATTGAAAGTAACACTGTACAAATCTGCAAAGATTAGTGGTAGGTCAGAAGATTGATCAGGTTTTAAGAACCAGCAAAGAATGATGAAAAAATAATAATAAAGAGGGAGAAAGTACGTATGAGAGAAAGCTAGCTAGTAATACCAGATAGTCAAGAGTTTCTACAGGGAATAGGAAATTAAATAGGAAACTTATTATTTAATTAAATAGGAAAAGAGTAACTAAAGCTACTGTTGGTCCTCCAGACATTGGGTGAATTTTCTGGTCCTGCCAGTGGCAAGTTTCCTGGCAGGCCGGAGCAGAAAATTCGGAGAGAGGCCGAAAATCGGAATCCCGCCAGCGGGAAATCAATTCGAAATTTTCCCCTCACCACTTGATGGCAGGTTAATAACGGGTCGACTTTCCCGCTGACCCATGTTGAGAACGACATTTGTGGGCATTACCATGTCATGAATGCTCGTTAAAAACGCCAGTTGCCAGAATCACCTGCCCCCTCCCAACTATGTGCCACGCCAGCAGGAAATTAGCTCGTTCCAAATCACGATCGGATCTAAGTGATGTGCAGCTGTCCGCCCTCACTTCACTTGTGACTTTGAGGTGAGTGCAGTATTCAAAGCCCACCTGCAACAGCGCTGCTCCGGTTTCTCAGCAATGCCAGTGTGATGCCACACTGGTGGGGGGGTATAGGGTTGGTCCGCTCATGGTGGGTGCCTCCATACTCTGGGAGGACTGCACTCAATGTGTGCTGCACGTCTCAGGCAGGACTGCACTCTGAGACCAGCATTGTGACCGGGATGGGAGGGGAGGGGAAGGATGACAGAGACATGTGGGTCAATGGGGTATGGTGGGGGGGCGAAGGGGGGGTGGGGAGGAGGGGAAGATGTCAGAGATATGAGGGACAATGTTGTGTGTGGCACATGAGAGACGGGTTGCACAGAGACTCATGGATGGGGTGGTGGAAGGTAGACCATGTTGTGATCAGTCATGAAGGAACGGGAGAGCTCATTGAAAGACAATCTGGGAGGGAGTGACCAGTTCCAGAACAGGCGCCTCCCCAGTTGTCACATCCTCAACGGATGCAACGGTCACTGGCAGAGGGGCGGAGGAGTTGCTGCCCTCATCCGGAGCGCCCTGAGAGGAGCTCGCAGCATCATTAGCATGTTAGAGACGGCCATTTCCAAAGGTCATCATCTGACTCAGTCAGCGGGTGCCTGATCGCCAGCAGTCCTTCGAGTGCCTGAGGCCTGGACTGTCACTGCCTCCGACTGCTGTGGAGACGTGTCAGGTGGTCTGTCTGGGCCTGCTAGTGCCTGTAAGTGAGAGAAAACAGATTTAGATCTTCTACAGTAAGAAGAATACAACATTGCATGTCAATCACTATGATTATCAGGATGTGATCAGCTCATGGAGGACTCATCCGTACTGGCTTGCTGGGAGAGACCGATCTCGCCTTCCCCACAGGTGATCTTTTCCTCGCCTGCCAGCTGGGCGGTATCCTCCTCAAAGTGGGACAGTTCCTGGACGTCTGCCTTCCTTCCTCCATCTGGGATTTAACCCTCCGGTTATGGGCGAGCCTGGCCTGCATGAAGATAAATGGAATAGAACATGATGAGAAGACATGGAGGAGATGTTGAGAAGCATGCATGCCTGCTGTGTGTGCTGAGCTCTCACGAGTAAGGGCTGAGGATGGAGTTTGTGCAGCATGATGGACAAGATGCTGGTGATGCTGAGACAATCAGTGCTGATGCCTCCCCCACTAATATTGTGTGAGATCCCTGAGCAGTGTGACCCTTTGAGTTCACGATGCCATTTATGACAGTGTGAGATTGGAGTGAGCTGAAGATTGACTTACCCTGGTGGAGCGGGTGAGATCATTCATCCTCTTCCTGCACTGTATGGTGTTTCTCGGGCGGGCGCCTGGCAAGCTGACCTCCCTTGCAACTGCCTCCCAGGCCAGCAAGGTGAGGCTGGTGGGCCTCCTGGAGCCATCCCTTGGGTAGAGGACATCCCAGTGCTGGCGGGCTCCATGGATGAGGGACTCAGGGGAGTCATTGCTGAATCTGGGAGCAGCCTTTTTCTTCGGAACCATATCAAGAAGTTTCCTGCACACAGCTGGCTGGCTGAGAGCAATGTGTGTGTTCGGGTGGTGGTTAAATATGGTGCCAGGACCTTCGGCCCCATTAGATAACAGCGGGGTGGACGAATCAGTTCTTGCCCCACCATGTGATTCATTGAACTGCTCGCCAATGCACAATTAATGAGCTTCCGAGCGTGATATCGGGCGTGATTTTCTGCCTTGCTGTCCAGTGGGAAATGTGCCGTGAAACCCGCCAACCACTGCTCCGGAAGGGAGAATTCTGCCCACTGAGTCTGGGGAATTAATAATGGAAAATAAGGAAATGGGAGAGGAACTTTCTGTTTGTCTTCACTGTAGAAGACATAGAAAACTTCCCAAAGTTACTTGAAAATCAAAAGTTGAACAGGAGGGAGGAACTTAAAACAATTACCATTAATAGGGGAAAGGTGCTGGGGAAACTATTAAATTTAAAGTCTGACAAGTCCTCAGGACCTGATGGCCTGCATCCTAGGGTCTTAAAAGGGTGGCTGCAGAGAAAGATGTGTTGGTTGTAATCTTCCAAAATGCCTTAGCTTCTAGAAGGGTCCCAGTGGATTTCAAAATAGCTAATGTGACATCTTTATTTAAGAAAGGAGAGAGGCAGAAAGCAGTAAACTACAGGCCAATTAGCCTAACATCTGTCATAGTGAAGTTTCTAGAATCCATTATTAAGAAAGGATACTTGGAAAATCATAATGTGATCAGGCAGAGTCAACATGGCTTTGTGAAAGGGAAATCGTGTTCAACTGACTTATTAGAGATTTTTGAGAAAGAAACAAGCAAAGTGGATAAATCTATCTATATGTCCCTTAATGTTATTAGTATACAGAAATACCTTGAACATGCTCAGTGATTGATCTTCCACAGCCCTCCGAGGTAGGGGATTCCAAAGATCCACCGCCCACTGAGTGAAGAAATTCCTCCTCAGCTCAGTCTTAAATGGCCTGCTCCTTATCCTGAGATTATGTCCCCTCGTTTGAGACTCCGCAGCCAGGATAAACATTTTCTGTATATCCACCCTGTCATGCTCCGTAAGAATTTTGTAAGTTTCAATGAGGTCACCCCTTATTCACCGGGAATACATAGCCAGTTTCCTTTATATCTCCTCATACGACAACCCCGCCATCCCAGGGATTAATCTGGTGAACCTCCATTGCACTCCCTCTATGACAAGTATATCCTTCCTTAGATAAGGAGGCCAAAACTGTACACAATACTCCAGGTGCTGTCTCACCAAGGCTCTATATAACTGTAGCAAGACATCTTTACGCCTGTACTCAAATCCTCTTGCAATAAAGGCGATTTGCCTTCTTAATTGCACCTGCATGTTAACTTTTAGTGACTTTTTAAAAATTCATTCATGGGATGGCTAGGCCAGCATTTATTGCCCATCCCTATTGCCCTTGAGAAGGTGATGGTGAGTTGCCTTCTTGAACTGCTGCAGTCCACGTGATGTAGGTACACCCACAGTGCTGTTAGGGACAGAGTTCCAGGATTTTGACCGAGTGACAGTGAAGGAACGGTGATACATTTCCAAGTTAGGATGGTGAGTGGCTTGGAGAGTAACTTCCAGGTGGTGGTGTTCTCATCTATCTGCTGCCCATGTCCTTCTAGGTGGTAGAGGTCACAGGTTTGAAAGATTCTGTCTAAGGAGCCCTTGTGAGTTTCTGCAGTGCATCTTGTAGATGGTACACACTGTTACCACTGTGTGTCAGTGGTGGAGGGAGTGAATATTTAAGTTGGTGGATGGGGTGCTAAACTCATGAACAAGGACACCCAGGTGCCTTTGGACACCCACATTTCCCAACTTCTCACCATTTAAGAAATATTCTGCCTTTCTGTTTTTTCTGCCAAAGTAGATAACTTCACACTTATTGACATTATATTCCATCTGCCATGTTCTAGCTCATTCAGTTAGCTTGTCCAAATCCTTTTTTTTATTCATTCATGGGATGTGGGCTTCGCTGGCTGGACCAGCATTTATTGCCCATCCATAGTTGCCCTTGAGAAGGTGGTGGTGAGCTGCCTTCTTGAACCGTTGCAGTGCAAGTGGTGTAATTACACCCACAGTGCTGTTAGGAAGGGAGTTCCAGGATTTAGATCCAGTGAGTGAAGAAACGGCGATATATTTCCAAGTCAGGATGGTTAGTGACTTGAAGGAGAACTTCCAAGTGCTGATGTTCCCACCTATTTGCTGCCCTTGTCCTTCTAGATGGTAATGGTCATAGAAGGTGCTGTCAAAGGAGCCTTGGTGAATTCCTGCAGTGCATCTTGTAGATGGCACACACTGCTGCTACTGTGCATCAGTGGTGGAGGAGTGAATGTTAGTGGATGAGATGCCAATCAAGCTGGCTGCTTTGCCCTGGACGGTGTCAAGCCTCTTGAGTGCTGTTGGAGCTGCACTCATCCAGGCAAGTGGGGAGTATTCCATCACACTCCTGACTTGTGCCCTGGACAGGCTTTGGGGAGTCAGGAGGTGAGTTACTTGTCGTACGATTCCTAGCCTCTGACCTGCTCTTGTAGCACAGTATTTATCTGGCTAGTCCAATTCAATTTCTGGTCAATGGTAACCCCAAGGATATTGATAGTGGGGGATTCAGTGATGGTAATGCTATTGAACATCAAGGGGTGATGGTTGGATTCTCTCTTGAAGGAGATGGTCATTGCCTGGCACTTGTGTGGTGTGAACGTTACTTGCCACTTGTCTGGGTAGTGTCCAGGTCTTGCTGCATTTTGACATGGACCGCTTCAGTACCTGAGGAGGTGTGAGTGGTGCTGAACATTGTGCAATCATCAGTGAACATCCCCATTTCTGGACCTTATTATGGAAGGAAGGTCATTGATGAAGCAGCTGAAGATGGTCAGGCCTAGGACACTGCCCTTAGGAACTCCTGCAGTGATGTCCTGGAGCTGAGATGACTGACCTCCAACAGTCACAACTATCTCCCTTTGTGCTAGGTATGACTCCAACCAGTGGAGAGCTTTCCCCCTGATTCCCATTGACTCCAGTTTTGCTAGGGCTCCTTCATGCCACACTCGGTCAAATGCTGCCTTGATGTCAAGGGCAGTCACTTTCACCTCGCCTTGGGGGTTCAGCTCTTTTGTCCATGTTTGAACCAAGGCTGTAATGAGGTGAGGAACTGAGTGACCCTGGTGGAACCCAAACTGGGTGTGAGTGACCAAATTATTGCTAAGCAAGTGCTGCTTGATAGCACTATTGATGACCCCTTCCAATACTTTACTGATGATGGAGTAGATTGATGGGCAGTAATTGGCTGGGTTAGATTTGTCCTGCTTTTTGTGTACAGGACATACCTAGGTAATTTTCCACATAGCAGGGTAGATGCCAGTGTTGTAGCTGTACCTGGAACAGCTTGGCTAGGGGCGTGGCAAGTTCTGGAGCACAAGTCTTCAGTACTATTGCCAGAATGTTGTCAGGGCTCATAGCCTTTGCATTATCCAGCACCTTCAGCTGTTTCTTGATATCACGTGGAATGAATCAAATTGGCTGAAGACTGGCATCTGTGAGCCTAGGGACCTGTGGAGGAGGCCAAGATGGATCATCCACTCGGCACTTCTGGCTGAAGTTTGCAGCAAATGCTTCAGCCTTATCTTGAAGCCTCTTAAAGCCTCCTCACATCCCATCACAACTTAAGTTCCCAGTTTGGTGTCATCAGCAAAATGGGCAATATTACAATTGGTCCACACATCCAAATTATTTATATTCAATCCATAACCTTCAATCCAGTTAACTTTTCAAGTACTACCTCTTTACTAATACTAATTTCGTTTAGTTTCTCAGTTTCACAAGTCCCTTCGTTGCCTAGTATTTCTGGAAGATTTTCTGTATCTTCTTCCATGAAGGCAGACACAAAGTGTAATTGTTTGATTTCTCCGTCATTTCCCTGTTCTCCATTATTAATTCTCCTGTCTCCGCTTGTAAAGGGCCCACATTTGTCCTAGCTAATCTTTTTCTTTTGACGTACCTAAAGATTTTACAATCTGCCTTTATGTTCCTCACTAGTTTGCATTCATTTTCTCTTTTCCTTTTCTTTATCAGTTTCTTGGTCCTCCTTTTCTGGATTCTAAATTGCTCCCAAACCTCGAGCTTACCACTTTCTCTGGCATCCTTATAAGCCACTTCCTTTGATCTAATGCAATCTGTAACTTCTTTCATTAGCCATGGTTGACTTACCTTTCCCTTTGGGTGTTTGTGCCTTCGAGGAATGTATATCTGTTGTAGACCGTGTAGTATTTCTTTAAATACTAGTCATTGCCTGTCTACCATCAAATCTTTAGTGTATTTTCCCAATCCACCATAGCCAACCTGCCCTTCATACCTTCATAATTTCCTTTCTTCAGAAGAAGGTGCCACATCAAAGGTCACTACATAAGATAAGAAAACATGCTGTAGGTGTTATCCATTAGCATGGATAAAGGATTGATTAGCTATAAGGAAGCAGATAGGGATAGATGAGTCTTTTTCAGGTTCTGAAGCTGTAACTAGTGGGGTGCCATAGGGATCAACATTGGGGCCTCAACAATTTATAATTTACATCAATGATTTGGATGGAGAGACTGAATGTATGATAGCTCAATTTGCCGATGACACCAAGATAGTTAGATAAGTAAGTTGTCAAGAAGAGGTAGAGAATCTTCAAAGAGATTATAGACAGGTTAAATGAGTGGGCAAAAATTTGGCATGCAGAGTATAATGTGGGCAAATGTGAGCTTGTCTGCTTTGACAGGGAGAATAGAAAAGCAGTATACCATTGAAATGGAGAGAGATTGCAGAACTTGTGGTACAGAGGGATCTGGGTGTCCTGATACGTGAATCATTAAAAGTAAATATGCTGGTACAGCAAGTAATTAGAAAGTTTTACTGCAGTTATACATGGCATTGGCAAGACCACATCTTGAATACTGTGAACAGTTTTAGTCTCCTTATTTGAAAAAAGATATAATTGTGTTAGAGACAGGACAGAGAAGGTTCACTTGACTCATTCCTGGAATGAAGCACTTATCCTATGAAGAAAGGTGGAACAAGTTGGGCCTATACCCATTGGAGTTTAGAAGAATGAGAGGTGATCTTATTGAAACATATAAGATCCTGAGGGGACTTCATTGGGTAGTTACTGGGAAGATGTTTCTATTTTTGGGGGAGGCTAGAAATAGGCAACACAGTTTAAGAATAGAGAGTCTCCCTTTTAAGACTGAGATGAGAATTTTTTTTTCTCCTAGAGGGTATGTGGAACAGAGAGCAGTGGAGGCCATGTCACTGAATTTATTTCAGGCAGAATCAGACGTACTTTGATAGACAAGGGAGTTAAGCGTTATTGGGGGGCAGAGAGGAAAGTGGAATTGAGACCACAATCAGATCAGCCATGATCTTCTTGAGTGGCGGAGCAGGCTTGAAGGGCCGAATGGCCTACTACTTCTCCTAAATCCTATGCTATTCCTTACAATTGGCAAAGATGGAAAACTCACAACTTACTAATTAAGAAACTAGGGTGAAGGGATAGACACGCACTACAGGTCAAAAAGGATAAAACTTGGAAATAGTAATTAGGTCATACAAAACTTGACAAAAGAATGAAACTCATCTTCCTGGATTCAGTAATGGAGATGTTTGACTCAAGGTCATTGAAGGTAGTGGTATCTGGGCTGGACACACCAGAACTACCTTATTTGGCTATCACCCACAACTTCCTTTTCATGGCCCAATTCAGTCCCTGGCTGCTTGTTCAGGCTTAAGCAGTTGGTAGGCATCTCAGAAGTCCTATCTGACCCTGAGCTATGCTTAAAATCTGACATCATATCCATCACCAAGATCACTTAATCCCATCTTTGCAATACCATCTGCCTCTCCTCTTATCTAATCTCACGGCTACTGTAATTCTTTTCCATGCTTTTGCCACCCGTAATCTTGATTTCTCTAGTACCCCCCTCATCAGCCTTCCAAATCTACCCAACCAAACCTCCACTTCTTGACCCACAAACCCGTCGGTCCCATCTTTAGTGATCTCCAGTGCTGCTGTCCCAAATGTATTGGATTCAAAATTTTTCATTGACATAAAACCCTTCAAACTTGTCCCATTTTTTTCTGCAAAGTTCTCCAGCCCTACATTTTAGTTGAATCCTTTATTCCTCTGATTTCAGCCTGCCGTGCTGCCCTATAACCCTAAGTTGCCATCGTTGACAGAATGTTCAACCTATTTCCCCCACCTGCTGAACTCCCATGACTTGCCACTCCTCTCCCCGCTTTTAAAAGCTATCTCAAAACCCATCTTTTACATGCTTTTTGGAAATCTTTTCTAAAGATTAGTGGTAAACCAGATGATTGGGAAAGATTTAAAAACCAACAAAAGATTACCAAAAAAATGAGGGAGAAAATAAACTTTGAGAGTGAACTAGCAAGTAATATAAAAATGGACAGTAAGAACTTCTTTAAATATATAAAAAGGAAGAGAGAAGCCAAAGTGAACATGGGCCCTTTAGAGAATGAGGCTGGGGAAATAATAATGGGGAACCAGGAAATGGCAGAGAAGTTGAATAAATATTTCGCTTCAGTCTTCACGGTAGAAGGTACTAATAGCATTCCAAAAATACTAAATAATCAAGGGGAAAAAAGTGGTGAGGAAATAAATACAATAACAATCACTAGAGAAAAAGTACTAGGGAAACTAATGGGTCTAAAGGCCGATAAGTCCCCTGGACCTGATGGGTTGCATCCTAGGATATTAAAGGAAGTAGCTACAGATATAGGGAATGCACTGGTAGTAATCTTCCAAGAATTCCTAGATTCTGGAAAAGTCCCAGAGGATTGGAGAATGGCCAATGTAACACCCTTATTCAAAAAGGGAGACAAAAAACAGGTAACTATAGGCCAGTTAGCTTAACATCTGTCATTGGGAAAATGTTGGATGTAATAGCAGAACATTTAGAAATACAAAAGCTAATCAAGCAGAGTCAGCATGGCTTCATGAAGGGGAAATCATGCCTAACAAATTTATTAGAATTCTTTGAGGAGCTAACAAGCAGGAGAGATAAAAGGGAACCAGTAGATGTGATATATGTGGATTTCCAAAAGGCATTCGATAAGGTACCGCACATAAGGCTACTTAATAAAAGCCCATTTTGAGGGTAGTATATTAGCATGGATAGAGGATTGGCTAACTAATAGAAGACAGAGAGTTGGGATAAGGGGTGCATTTTTGGGATGGCAACCTGTAACTAGTGGAGTACCACAGGGATCAGAGCTGGGGCCACAATTATTTACAATATGTATTAATGACCTAGCTGAGGGAAATGAATGTACTATCGGCAAGTTTGTGGATATCATAAAAATAGGTGGGAAGGCAAGTGGTGAGGGTGACACAAGTAGTCTACAGAGGGATATGGACAGGTTAAGTGAGTGGGCAAAAACTTGGCAGATGGAATATAATGTGGGAAAATGTGAGGTTATGCACTTTGGCAGGGAGAATAGAGGAGCTGAATATTATTTAAATGGAGAAAGGCTGCAGAACAGAGGGATTTGGGAGTCCTTGTGCATGAATCCCAAGAAACTAGCATACAAGTTCAACAGGTAAAAGGAAGGCAAATGGAATGTTGGCCTTTATTTCAAAGGGAATGGAGTATGAAAATAGGGAAGCCTTGCTAAAACTATACAAGGCATTAGGTAGACCACACCTAGAATACTGTGAACAATTTTCGTCCCCTTCTCTAAGGAAAGATATACTGGCATTGGAAGCAGTCCAGAGAAGGTTCACTAGGTTGATCCTGGGTATGGAGGGATTTTCTTATGAGGAGAGGCTGGGTAGGTTGGGCCTGTGCTCATTGGAGTTTAGAAGAATGAGAGACAACCTTATTGAAACATATAAGATTCTTAGGAGGCTTGACAGCGTAGATGCTGAGAGGTTGTTTCCCCTTGTGGGAGAGTCTAGGACCAGAGAGCATAATCTCAGAGTAAGGGGGCGTCCATTTAAAACAGGGATGAGGAGGAATTTCTTCTCTGAGGGTAGTGAATCTGTGGAATTCTTTACCGCAGAGGCTGGGTAGTTAAGTATATTCAAGGTTGTGATAGACAGATTTTTAATTTGTAAGGGAATTAAGGGTTATGGGGAAAAGGCAGGAAAGTGGAGTTGAGGATTATCAGATCAGCCATGATCTCATTGAACAGCAGAGCAGGCTCGCTGGACCGAATTGCCTACTTCTGCTCCTACATCTTATGGTCTAAATCTTTGTGTAATCGCTTGTTTCTCTACTTCTTTGCTTCTATGAAGCCCCTTGGGTTGTTTTCTTTGTTAAAAGGTACTATATAGATGTAAGTTACAATGTAAGGTCCTAGGTATATATTTACATCATTTAACTTTAGAAATATATTCATTAAACATTGAGATAAATTAAGTGCTTTAATGATGTCTAATTTTGCAGTGGGATGATTGTATAAAATTACATTGAATTGAAGTTTAAACCTTTCATTCATATAGGACCTTAGGGCATCCCAAAGTGCTTTACAGCCAACTAAGTACATTTGAAATGTAGTTACTATTGTAGGAAACGGCAGCCAAAACACATGCAGCAGTGTGATAATGCCCAGATTTTCATATTTTTAGTGGTGTTGGTTGAGAGGTTAAATATTGACTAGGACACTAAGAGAGATCTCCCTAATCTTCTTTGGGGTCTTTTACTTCCCACTGATGGGGCCTTGGTTCAATATTTCAACGGAAAGACAGCACCCCTGACAGTACAGCCCACTCTCAGTACTGGACTGAAGTATCAGCAAAGTTTCCTGCAGCAGCTTGGAAGGTACCATACAGACCGTTCATAAGCTGCCCCCTTTAAGATGCCACCCAAAAATATTTAAAGGTACAGTGCACTGAGGTGAACTGGCCACATACAAAAAAAATTAGGTGGGCTATTAAGTGGCAGTGTTGGAATTGAACCCTTAACTTTCTGACTCTATTTATACACCTAGCAGTAATTTGTGAAGCATGCTCCTCTGACTACATGTTTTGGATCTGACTCTGATTAATTAGTCATAAGCCAAAATCCAAAAACTGAAATTTTAAATATAAACGAAAGAATTTTCATTTATACTGCACTTTATGACATGCTGACAATATGCCAAAGGACTTCATGTTATGAAAGTATAATCATTTTCATAATATTTTTCTGGTTTGTTGTAAAGTAGGTTTATGTGTGTGAGAGGAGATGGTTCTGTCTGTGTTATCTAATTACATTTGGAGTCAGGTAGACTACAAACTTGAAATTATCAAAAGAAGCTAGGTGTAGAAATGTACTTGAAATGCCAATGAGTAAACATGGATGCTGTCTTAGCATGCAAGGTGTGGAGGGAATTTGCGATTTTAGATAAGTGAAGGGATTGTTTGGATTTCAAAGGGATGTTAGGTATGTTTACAATTAGCCAGATTAGCAAGTCTAAGGAGTGTGTTTATTTTTCCCAAAGGTTACTGACAATATTGGCAACATTAAAGTTTTTATATTATGGGAAAGGTATAGTTCCAAAAACATATGGAACAATTGAATTTACATTTTAAAGAGAGAGAAACATATATAAAGGAGAATGAAAGGCTATGTTGAAGGTCATGTAAGAGCTAACAGGAGTGTGTGAAACAGCCTCGAAGAAGCCTCCAGCCATTTGTGCATAAGACTGCTGTGTCCAGTAACTGAAGTTGGAGAAAGCCATTTGGAATTCCACTGTCAAGTGGAATTATGTTAACTTACTGTTTTTTTAAAATCTAAAATCTATTTTGGATTGTTGCCTTAAAGGAGGTTTGTAACTGGGAGTCAGGTTAATTAAGAATTTTAGGACTTGTTACAGTATTAAGTAATTGTAGTCTTATGTATGTGTTTGAAATCTTTTATTTTGTTAATAAATATATTAATTTAATTTTTAAAATCTCTAAAGGTCTTAATGAACTCATTACATCTGAATTCAGTGCAAATATCTTCTTGAGGTAAATACAAATTACAGAACCGTTGTGATAGTGTGGCCAAATTTCCCTTCTGAAATTGGTCCGCCTGGCACACATCATCTGCCATATTATAACACTTCATAACCAATGGATTACTTTCAAAGTTCAGTCAATTGTTGTGTAGACAAATGTGATAGGAAATTAAACACAGCAAGATCCCACAGATCAGCTGAATTACTTGTTAATATTTTTTAAGTGGTATTCGTTGAGGGGGGAATTTGGCTTGATGTGGAGAAAACTTTATCGTCCTCATCCAATAGTGTCATAGGATTTGTTACATCTCCATGGCCGATTCTGGTTTAACATCTCTGGATCGATTTTCACTCCTGTTTCTGAATATTAATGGGCCAGTAATGGCCCTAAAATGGGGTTGGTGTCCTCACCACCTTGTTAACACCAGCAAAGTGGCCAGCTCCATTTTAAGATGGATCTATTTCTGGCTGTCCAAAATGCAGACCTGTTTCAGGTGATAGGCCCCTTTTAATATGGAAATGAGCTGTATAGACAGAAAGACAAATAAGTAAGTTACATCAAGAATAGAAGTTCAGGAATCAAAGTGGTTGCTAAGCAGTTACAGGCAGAAAGATAGCCAAGAATGGACACCAGAAAATAAAACCAGACAGCCTTGTCCTGACAACAAATAAAGAAAACATTGAGGAGAAAAACAGAAGAGGAAGTGAGCTCATTGAGACGTGGACTGAGGGAGGCTTGAAGAAAGCCAAAGAAACAACATGATGCCAACAGCCGCACTAAGGCTATGGTGAAAACGAATGATGAGTGTCCATGCAAATAGAACCTTGTTTGCCATTTAGAAAAAGAACTGGTTAGAGCCTGCAGAGTTCCACAGGTGATGGAGGGGAAAAGGCTCAGGAAAGCAGTGAACTTACAGGGCCCATAAGTACAATCTGGGCTGCTGCTGCTGCCCTGGGACACCTCCAATGTCTGCAATTGCGACCCATCCTCATTGATTTACTTTGCTAGTGGCAGGACCAGTGCAGCTTCCTTAGTTGAATCCGGCGAGTTGTGTTGGAATGTTTGTTTGGTGCCATGCAGCTTGCACAGGGAATATAAATTAGCTTGGAATTTCTAAATCACAAGGCTTCTTCATCACCAGAAAGGGACCAGTATTCCCTCAGCTCTCCACTGAAGTGTCAGCACAGATTTTTTGCACATTCCAAGTGGGGATAAAACCCACAACCTTCATACTCAGAGGCAAGTGTTATCGCTTAAGTAAAAGACATTTATTCACAATTTAAAAAGCAGCCAAAACTCCTAAAAGTTAATTACAAAAGTAAAAATTCTCATTAACTTCGCTATTCTTTTTATTTCAGTCCTTCTGGTAGAAAATTCCAGCATAAACATTGAGATCAACTGACATTAGGTTAAAGCACAAGATGGGCCAAGGTTAAAAAGAGCACAGAACCTGAGGATTTGAGATATCCAGGAAGTGGTAATCAGATAATGCCAAAAAAATGTAAAGAATGTAAAAGAAATCAAAGATTATGGAAAGGAAGGAATTCATAGCTTGGTGTGAATCTTGATTTCAAAAATTTAAAGCTTATAGGAAGAGAGTAAGGTGTACCAGAAGCTATATTAAGAGAACATAAAGTTAAGGAATAGACTCAATTGAGGAACATGGATGATTCTAAGAGAACCTTCAAGCCGGAGGTGTTGGGATGTTATCAGGTGCCAAGCTTTTTCTTGTATTTAATCCAATAATGTGAGGTTTGCTGGAATGGCTTAGGGAGGACAGCAGCCTCCAGTCTTGGGCAACCTTGAGCTTTCCAGACAATTAACTGTTGCTGAGGAGAAAGGAAACAGGAAGAGCTTCCCAGAGCCAGTGCTAGCAATGGAGGATAAGTAGGAGTTTTACTGGTGGTGGGGTATGGATGCAACCAAAAATGGAAATTGCTGAGGATGTAACCTGAGTGACTTGCGACAAACACGAAGAATCAACATTTCCAATTCAGTAGACCATAATGCTTCAGCTTGAACTAACTGTTTTGGCAATTTACTTAATCCTGCTAATTTTTTGGTTCAGTTCCACTGACACCAGTTTCCACCTTACATCGCATCAATTACTCAGCTGTCAGCCATTATAATGAATATTCAGCAGGCTGCATACAGGCATCATCGTTAGCCCCCATTCTATCATTAATATCCACAAATGTGCTTTCCCAGCACGTACAGAAACCCTGCCCTATTGGAGATCACTTAGCTCAGCACAGACTTTAGTGTGGCTCAAATTTGGCAGTTTCCTGGTCGGTACAGCTTATCTGTTAACCGGTAAGCTCAATGAGTCCACCTGGAGCTGCAGCTTGGTTTGTTTTTATTTGCCCTTGGGATAAAGGCGACTCTTGTATTGTTTTTACTTGCCATCCTAGTTTCCCTGAGGGCATTAAGACACAACCGTATAGTGTGAACCTCGAATCACATGTAAGTCAAAAGGATAGGAGTTGCCTTCCTTGAAGGACAGTAGTGAACCAGTTGGGTTTTTACTACAAAACTGAAAATTTCACGTACCAGTCCACAAATTATTGGATTTTGCTGAAAAGAGAGGCGTGTTGCCGAAGCTTTTCATCTTGCACTCACAAACACAAGAATGCCAAGTTTGAAACAATCTCAATAATTTATACTACAGGAGAAAAGGGTTATGATTGGTTGGCAAGTCAACTCTGATTGGCTGAGGCATTGCCATGGAGAAAGCAACAGGGAACTATAAGCCCCCCAAGCTCTCGGGTAATTCAAAAAAGATGCAAGGTTGGAAAATCCTTGAAAATTAGAATTTCAGAGAATGTTCCAGGTCATTTGACACAACTAACCTAAGGTGGTGTTTATGCTCCACATGAGTCTCTACCACTGTACTTCATCTCACTTTATATAGGAAACATAGGATTAAGGAGTAGGGCATTCAGCCCTTCGAGCCTGCTCAGCCAGTCCATAGGATCAAGGCTGCTCTGGCTGAGTCTCAACTCCACTTTGCTGTATGTGCACCCCCACCTCCCCCCACCCCCCAACCCCACCCGGCCCTCCATAACTCTCTTGTCTATCAAAAATCAGAATTTATTCAAAACAATGACCCAGCCTCCGCTGCTTTCTGAGGAAGAGAATTTTGCATACTAACTAACCTTTGAGAGAAAAAAATTCTCCTCACCTCTGTACATCTTTTCATTCCTTCTCCCTCATCTACTTATTTAAGCTTCCTTTTAAATGCATCTACCCTATTCAACTCAACTACTTCATGTGGTAATGAATTCCACATTCTAACCACTCACTGGGTAAAGAAATTTCTCCTGAGTTCCTTATTAGATTTATTAGTGACTATCTTATATTTATGGCACTTAATTCAATTTCAACATTTGCTATGGCGGGACATAGAATCACTACCACTGAGTTGCTATTCCAGTACTAAAACCAGTGGCGCTACTGTATCAAACATCATTTCCACTGTTAATAACATCAGTGTGCATTATCTGTAAAAAGGCACAGTAAGGCATAGATAAGGAAAAGGATGATGAAACTCAGAGCTAAAGGCCTACAGAACAGGGCAGCATCAAGTCTTAAAAGGACAGGAAGGAATCGAGATGTACCAGATCGCTTGGACTTTTGTGTTCTTGTGATTTCCAAAATCTTGTACATTGTAGGAGGAAGGGTACACAAAGGATGGTCAGAAAAAAAAATCTCCGTGATATTTGACTATCGAAAAGGCATTGTGATGGTGGAATTTCCAATACAAATCCTAAGGAAAAGGTTTTCAGTGAAAATCGTAGCCTATTCCTTTTTCAAATGCATTCAATAACAGTTTGAAAATTTCTGTGCTCTTTCCCTGATTCTGAAGTGTGAATGCAACATATCCAGGAGTCTTCCAAGCATCAGTACAGTTGAATAAATAGCCTTGAACTCCACTGGGATTTATTTATTTCGCAGACCTGAAAGGTAAAATTATTTTGTTAGGGTCAGTATTTATATAAGCAATTGTTGCGTTCTTTTCACTTTTGATGGGTGAATTGGTTCCTTGATCTGCTGTTTTTAAATCTCTCTTACCCATGCTGAAGATTAAATATCGTTCCCCAGCTTCTACATTATTTTCCATTCAGAGAAGGCAGACAAGTGACTTTGCCTCAGGAAGGAAACTAATCTATAACCAACCACCAGAAGGCACAGGAGAGCAGTATGAGTGTCCCTGATATTCAGGGTCGGATTTTCCTGTGCCGAATCGGGTCAGCATGGAGGTGGGAGACCTAATAAAATAAGCTGGTGGTCTCTGTTCCTGACCCTGCCGACTTTCGCAAAGGCAGGGGACGGTGACAAAGTAGTCGTTTGGATTGTTAATTGGGCGCATTTATGTAATTAAGGTACTCATTAAGAGCTCGCCTTCTAATATCCCAAGATTTTCGCAGGAGTGGGAGGCCGCTGGAATGTATAAAGCTCCAGCCTGTCGGAACAGGATCGACAGTGTTGCAAAGTTTTATGTGATTGTTTAAAAAGTGAAAGTTTTGACTAAAATCTATTGCACAGCGATGGAATTTTAATAACATTAATATTTCCCTACCCTATCCCTGGTTCCAGCTCTCCAGTTGCCTTGACCAATTTGAAGGTGCAGATTACAGATGGCAACCAAAGCAATAGCTGCAGAGTCTGGCTAGAACAAGACCCACTTTCCTAGTGTCCAGCCTCCATTCCTGCTCCTCCCCCTCACCATTAATTGGCCGCAGTCCCGTCCCCTCTTCAGTTAGGTTTGTGCCTTGACAAAAAATGTTGATCAGTTCCTGATTCCCGTTGGGGCGCATCTCTCAGTATCCCCTTCCTCTTATTGGAAACTGCGGCCTTTCCATCCATTATCAGCCTGAGCCCTACAGCGGTCCACAACGGGAAACAATGAAGTGTTTAGATTTTAAAGTGTTAAAAGGTTGAATAGCTCTCAGTGCCTCCAAGACACCTGCTAAACATAGAAGAGTGGAATATGAGACTCTTCCCAAGCTTACTTTATCAGTGCAGCCATCTCAGCCAGAAAGGGACAGTGAGGCAGAGGTATATACTCTCTGCCATCATTTGCACCTTTAAACTCTTTTGAAGTCAACCAAATAAACTAAGTTAACAAAATCAGGGACAAAATAAACGCAGCCCCTTAAATTAGGGAGACTGAAAATCCAAAGACAAAATTTAAAGGAAACTTACAAATATCAAACCAAAATGTGATTAAAGGGGGTCGATAAAACACCCCAGTTCCCGCGGTGCCCACCGAGCACAGAAGGCCTTAACAGTACCGGCAGACACCACGTGCTCCCTCTCCAGGGACACCCGGCCGTGAATTTAGCCATGGAAGAGGGACAGGCAGTCGGGTCGGACGACCCCTTTGATCGCCTGCTGCCTGGACCTGTTAATGGCCAACTTGGCCAGGCCCAGGAGCCGGTTCATAAGGAGGTCCTCCTCCCTCTCGGCCCTCCTCCGCACCAGGTGCCTGTAGATCAGGAGCGTAGGACTGAAGTGCTAACAAAACATCAATAAAAGGTTTTTTAAATAACTGAAAAGGGAGTGCAGCCTACAACACCCTATATAGATGTGGTCCACGGACTCCACAAGGCCACAAAAGGTGCAGGTAACTTGGGAGTCCGTGAACCAACACTTCCACATCCTATGGTTATATGGGGCTGCTGAATGCAACACCCTCCCAAGGTCCCTGATGGAAGGCGGGAGGGCCCCCCAATGGGGACCTCCACCGCCAGACGGCAACAAGGCACGCCAGGGCGTGTCCGGGTGGTGGGCGAGGGTGTGCAGCAGCAGCCCGTACAGGAAACCTCTCTGCGCTGTGCTAAAGGACACAGAGGGCGTTTCCCCGAGGCGACTCAGGTTGCGGGGCACCGGCTCCCGAGGGAGGGTTCAGGGCTTGGGGCCAATGTGGAATTCCGTCCAAACAGGGGTACGCTCAGACGGAAGACCACCGCGCACTTGCGATGTGCCAACTCCTGCGGAAGCATCCAGCCCACTCCTCTGCCACCCAGCACGTCCCCGATCCTGGTCACCCTGACAGCCACAGCCCTCCTCTCCGCCAGCCACTGAAAAGGATGGAGGGGCGGATTCCTGAGCAGCGGCTCTCTGACGATAGCCGCTACTCCTGAAGGCGGAGAGCTGTGTCGTGAGGCGACCATGTTCCAGGCTTTGATCAGGTCCTGGTAAAATACGGACAATGCCTGCAAGGAGCCACAAAGGCCTCTCAGATCTATAAAGGAGCTGAACGTCATAATTCAGGCCGTGCACCTGGCGGAAGAAATACGTCGCCAGGGCACACCATCTCGGAGGGGGCTCGACGTAAAGGTATCGCTGCAGGGCCTGAAGGTGGAAAGTCACCACCTGGGTGCTTAGGCACACCAGCGCCTGACCGCCCTCCCTAAGCGGGAGGCTTAGAACCTCAGCAGCGACCCAGTGCAGCCTTTTGGCTCAGAAGAAGTCGATAAGCATTCTCTGGATTTTTGTGACAAAGTCCGGGGGAGGGGTCAAAGTGACCAGCCAGTACCACAACATGGTGGCAATCAGCTGGTTTATGACTAGAGCTCAATCCCGGTAAGACAGCACTCGGAGCGGTCCCGTCCAGCGCCGCAAGTAATTACAGGCGCCACCAAGGTTGGACCTCACAACCCCTGGTTTACAATACCAGTGTTTTAACCATTGAGCTATGCCAACGGCCATTTGCACCTTTAAGTTGTTGCTTTCAAAGTGGGAAGTAATTGAGCTTTGGGAGTTGGATCGCTAGCCTGCTTCCAGATAACACAAACTGCAGAGGAGTGCAAGGAAACACATGGAAAACAAAATATCTTACAACAGAGGAACTGGTTCCCATTATAAATAAATAACCTTACAGCCTAGGTGATGCAGGCTGCTTCAAAACTGACCTCTCACCTCCTGATCCTAGCCTCAAAATACAAACAAGGAGCAGGAGTAGGCCATTCGGCTCCTCTAGCCTGCTTCAGCATTTAATAAGATTATGGCTGATCTCATAGTAACCTCAAATCTGCATCCCACTAGTCCCCGATAATTTATCACCCCCTTGCTTACCGAGAATCTATCCACCTCTGCCTTAAAAATATCCAAAGACTCTGCTTCCACCGCCTTTTCAGGAAGAGAATTCAGAAGACTTACGACCCTCTGAGGGAAACAATTTCACCTCATCTCCATTTTAAATGAGCAGCCCCTTATTTTTACACAGTGACCCCTAGTTCTAGATTCTTCCACAAGAGGAAACATCCTCTCCACATCCACCCTGTCAAGACACCTCAGGATCTTATATGTTTCAATCAAATCGCCTCTTACTCTTCTAAACTCCAGCCAATACAAGCCTAGCCTGTCTAACCTTTCCTCAAAACCCACCCATTCCAGGCATTCTTCGGGTTAACGTCCTCTGAACTGCTTCCAACACATTTGCATCCTTCCTTAAATAAGGTGACCAATACTGTATACAATACTCCAAATGTGGTCTCACTAGTGCTCTGTATAACTGAAGCATAACCTCCCTATTTTTGTATTCAATTCCTCTCGCAATAAATGATAACATTCTATCAGCTTTCCTTATTACTTGCTGGACCTGCATACTAGCCTTTTGCGACTCGTGCGCTAAGACACCCAAACCCATCTGCACCTCAGAGCTCTGCAATCTCTCACCATTTAGATAATATGCCTCTCTTTTATTCTTCTTGCCAAAATGGACAATTTCACATTTCCCACATTATATTCCATTTCCCAGATATTTGCTCACCCACTTAGCCTATCTATATCTTTTTATAGCCTCCTTATGTCCTCTTCACAACTTACTTTCCTACCTATCCTTGTGTCATCAGCAAATTTGGCAACCATCCCATCCATCTCTTCATCCAAGTCATTGATATAAATTGTAAACTGTTGAGGTCCCAGCACGATCCCTGTGACACACCACTCGTTACATCTTGCCAACCTGAAAAAGACCCATTTATGCCTACTGTCTGCTTCCTGTTAGCCAGCCAATCTCCTATCTATGCCAATATGTTACCTCCTATACCATAAGCTTTTATTTTCCGCAATAACCTTTGATGTGGCACTTTATCAAATGCCTTCTGGAAATTTAAGTACAGTACATCTAATTCATCTGCCATTTCCTTATTTTCCATTATCAGTCCTCCAGACTCACTTACTATAGGAACAACGCTCACTTTGTCAACTCGTTTCATTTTAAAATATTTATAGAAACTCATTTTATAAATTTCTGGCTAGCTTTCTCTCATACCCTAACTATTCCTTACTTATTAATCTTTTAGTCATCTTTTGCTGTTATATTCTGTCCAATCTTCTGGTCTTCCACCAATCTTTGTACAATTATATACTTTTTCTTTAAGTTTGATACTATTTTTAACCTTTCTAGTTAACCACAGGTGGTGTGACCTTCCCTCGGGCATTTTCTTACTCGTAGGAATGTATCTATCCTGTGCATTCTGAAATATTGCCTTAAATGTTTCCCACTGCATCTCTATTGACCTATCCCTTAACCTAATTTGCCAATTCACTTTAGCCAGCTCTGCTTTCATGCCCTCATACTTGCCCTTATTTAAGTTTTAAAACAGTCTTGGATCCATCCTCTCTCCCTCAAACTGAATGTAAAATTCAATCATATTATGGTCACTGCTACCTAAGGGCGCCTTCACTATGAGATCATTAATTAACCCCATCTTGCTGCACAATACCAGGTCTAGTATAGCCTGCTGTCTGGTTGGCTCTAGAACGAGCTGTTCTAAGAAACTATCCCGGAAACATTCTATGAACTCCTCATCTAGGCTCCCTTTGCCTGACATTTCCAGTCTATATGTAGATTAAAATCTCCCATGATTATCGCTGTGCCTTTCTGACAAGCTCCCATTATATCTTCCTTTATGCTCCATCCTACCATGTAGTTGCTATTAGGTGGCCTATACACGACTCCCACAAGTGACTTCTTGCCTTTACCATTTCTCACCTCTACCCAAACCGTTTCCACATCCTGGTTTCTTGAACTTAAGTCATCCCTCTCTGTTGTGCTAATACCATAATTAATGAACAGAGCCCCCTCCAACTTTTCCTCACCTCCTGTCCTTCCTTAATGTTCTATACCCTTTAATATTCTATATACTAAGGGCAGAATTTTTAGGTCGGCGGGTGGGCACAATTGGTGGGCCCGGGATTGGCCGGGAAACGGACCACCAACTGCGGTCGGTCCCTGACCGCAATTTCACACTGGCTGGCCAATTAACAGCCAGCCAGCATGAAACACGCGCTGAGAAGCTCAGTGCTGCCGGGGTGGGGGTGGGAGGAGGGCGGGCGCTGACATCAGCGCGGGCCAGCACTGACAGAAAGCTCCCTGAAGGCGGAGAGCTGCCCCAGGGAGCTGAAGCCCTGAAAAGCATTGAATAAAGTTTTTAAAATCAGGGAAAAAAAAAGTCCAAGCATCACAATCAGTCACCTGGACATATACATGATAAAAAATGCTGTCCATAGATTTTTCTTTTTCTTTCATTTAATAACAGAAACCTCATCCCGTCCTTGGATGAGGTTTCAAGAAAAATGCAAAGTCTGCCTGGCCGATTCGCCCGTCTGCCAACCGTAAGGTTGGACAGACCATGAAAAATTGAAGACAATTGTACCTTTAATAACCTTAATTGGCCTCTTAATTGTCAGCGGGTGCGTTTCCGACTTTTGCGCGCATCCGCGACCAAAATATTGTGCGAGCGCGGGATGATATCAGGACGCTCGCCTGATGCATCGCATCTCGTGCAATTTCATGTCTGATCGGGTTGGGCGCGCGCCTGCCTGATCAGCGTAAAATTCTGCTCTTTGAAAGGGTTGGAAATGTAAAATGCCAAATTCTATGCTGTACAGTAGGAAAGGGAACAGGGAAGCTTATGTTAAATTAAGCATCTGTAATTTTCCTCTCCTGTGTAACATAGCCTTGTTATGCACAGTAAATATCTCGTTTGAAGAGCCTGTTTCTGGAAAACTGCTTAATATGCGCTTTCTGCAGCATTATTACATACCCTTTGTCACCTTACACACCTTAATGCCCTTGTTGCTTAGGACCACTTTCTCCAGACTATAAAAAGTATCTATTCTGGTAAACATTACAAAACCAACAGAATAACATGTACAGTGATTGCCATACATCTCAATTAACTGTCTACATTATATCTCGACAAGCCCAGCTGAGCAAGTGTTACAAAAGAGCTGTTCTGCTGAAGGGTCATGAGGACTCGAAATGTCAACTCTTTTCTTCTCCGCTGATGCTGCCAGACCTGCTGAGTTTTTCCAGGTAATTCTGTTTTTGTATCAATTATCTAGTGGTTTGGAGGGATAAGTAGGGGCTGAAACAATTAAATGGGGGAAACATTGAAAGTCTCTCGTGTTAAGGGCAGGGAAGGGAGATTGTTGCATGGAGGACGCCGCGCCATGGCTCAACGTTGTGGAGTTTTGGTCAGTTATCTTCAAGGATCATGAAAAATGTTTGCAAAACCTTCTGTCAGAAGATCAAGTCAATGGTTTACAGTCTGTGGAAGTGTAGATTGTACTTGGCTAAAAGCCCTGTGGCTGAGTGCACTTTGAAGCTTGTGATTCTCTCCTCCTGTCAGGTTTCTCATCTCAGCTGTTCGTTACTGATCATTGCAAGACAAAAACCAGGCACTTGCCAAATTAAGATCCAGGAAACGTCAGGGCCAGGGGTCTCCATGGGCCTGTTGTAAGAAAGTTCTGGCATAAGTGGGCTGTAAGTCTTATATACCTTCAGCTGATACACAGCATAAAATTAGAATTCTTTTTTTCCAGTCAACTGGATGTTTGAGACACATGAACACCCATCCTAATGTTTAAGAGTCTCAAAATCAAACCACCGAGAATCTACACAGGGAGAGTTTCTGTTTGTCTGATATACAGTACATACTGTGAGGACTCCTCCTTTAATTAGTTAAATGATTCTTTGTGGTTCAGGCTCGAGTGTGTTGTCCAAATGAAAGTTCATCAACCAGACACAAAAATACAGTAATTATTAGTTACGCAATAAACTCATACGGCCAGGTTTCCTGAAGACCCAAAGTGATCAGGCTTGGCTTCTGTAGGAGTTTTCCTTCTGACTGTGCTGACAGATTTTCTCAGCAGGGCCCTTGTTGTTCATATGTCTTCCTCTTTATGTGAGTCCTCTCAAATTGATGCCCCAAAAAGTACATTAAAGTGAGATTCCGTCCCATCAACCTCCAGGCACTGGCATAATAGTCATCTTGATAGTTTGATTGCAAATCAGTTTACATCATCCATGAAGCGCTGAGGGTCATCAGCAGCAGCAGAATTGAAAACAATGACAATCCGTAGCCTCATGGCCCAGCATATCCTCACACTCTACTATTACCATCAAGCTGGGGGATTCAATAAAGAGTGCAGGAGGGCATGCAAGGAGCTGTACCCGGCATACCTAAAAATGCTGGCGAAGCTACAACACAGGACTATTTGCTGCCAAACAGAGTAAGCAACATTCAATAGATAGAGCTAAGTGATCCTACAGCCAGCGGATCAGATTTAAGCCCTGCAGCTCTGCTACATCCAGTCGTGAATGGTGGTGGACAACCAAACAACTAACTAGAGGAGGAGGAGGCTCTACAAATATCCCCATCCTCAATAATAAAAGCAGACAATACTGGAAAATCTCAGCAGGTCTGGCAGTGTTTGTGGAGAGAGAAACAGAGTTAACGTTTCTGCTATTTTGCTTTCAGACAGTGCTGGCCTTTATTCTGCTATTTACACTTACTGTGGGCCAAAGCTTTAGATTCTAATACTATCATTACCTCTCCCTTTGTCTTGTGTTCGATTACATCTTTGTCATTTAATCTCTCCTGTCCTCTAACCTATCCCTGACTTTGTATTTTCCTCCACCTGCCCCTGCCCCCTTTTCAACAGCATAAAACCCATCATATTTCTACCTCTTTCCAGTTCTGAAGAAGAATCATATTGGACTCAAAATGTTAACTCTGTTTCTCTCCCCACAGATGCAGCCAGGCCTGCTGAGTTTTTCCAGCATTTTATGTTTTTATTTCTGATCGCCAGTATCCGCAGTATTTTGCTTTTTTTAAACCCATCCTCAATGACAGGGACCCCAGCACATCAGTGCAAAAGACAAGGCTGAAGTATTTAACAATCTTCAGCCAGAAATGCTGAGTGGATAGTCTATCTCGGCCTCCTCTTGAGGTCCCCAGCATCACACAGATGCCAGGCCTCAACCAATTCAATTCACGCCAAGCGATATCAAGAAATGGCTGAAGGCACTGGATACTGCAAATGCTACGGGCCCAGACAAAATTCTAGCAATAGTACTGAAGACTTGTGCTCCAGAACTAGCATTGGCCCTAACCAAGCTGTTCCAGTACACCTAAATTTTGTCTTTGGTTTTTCAGTCTCCCTAATTTAGGGGCTGCGTTTATTTTGTCCCTGATTTTGTTAATTTAGTTTATTTGATTGACTCCAAAAAAGTCTGGCATCTACCTGACAATGTGGAAAATTGCCCAGAGTATGCACTGTGCACAAAAAGCAGGACAAATCCAACCCGACCAATTACCTCCCAGTCTACTCTCGATCATCAGCAATGTGATGGAAGT
This sequence comes from Cetorhinus maximus, assembly GCF_964194155.1. Classification (NCBI taxonomy): domain Eukaryota; kingdom Metazoa; phylum Chordata; class Chondrichthyes; order Lamniformes; family Cetorhinidae; genus Cetorhinus; species Cetorhinus maximus. Next base: position 155,230,991 of record NC_135883.1, on the reverse strand, counting down.
GGTGGTCAACAGTGCTATCAAGCAGCACTTACTTAAAAATAACCTGCTCACTGATGCTCAGTTTGAGTTCTGCCAGACCAACCCAGCTCCTGACTTCATTACAGCCTTGGTTCAAACATGGACAAAGAGCTGAACTCAAGAGGTGAGCTGAGAGTGACTGCCCTTGACATCAAGGCGGCATTTGACCAAATGTGGCTTCAAGGAGCCCTAGCAAAACTGGAGTTAATGGGAATTGGGGGAAAACTCTCCACTGATTGGAGTCATACCTAGTACAAAGGAAGATGGTTGTCTACCATCTACAAGGCACCAAATTGGAGTGTAATGGAATACTCTTCATTTGCCTGGATGAGTGCAGCAACACTCAAGAAGCTTGACACCATCCAGGACAAAGCAGCCCAATTGATCGGCACCCCATCAATCACCCTCAATATTCACTCCCTCCACCACTGATGCACAACAGCAGCTGTGTGTACAATCTACTCCTTTTTATATATTTGGAAACACTTTTGCAATCTGTTTTTATATTTATGGTTAGTTTACTCTCATATTCTATATATTTTTTCTGTTTTTACCAACTTGGACATATCCTCTCCATCACAAAGACCACCTTTGTAATACCACCTACTTCCACCCCTGCCTAAGTCCATCTGCTCCTGAAATCTTCATCCATGCTTCTCTTGCCTCCACACTCAATTATTCAAATGCTCTCTTGGTCAGCCTCCCATCTTCCACATTGTATAAAATTAAGCTCATCCAAACTCTGCTGCTGTAGCAGGTCCCTTCACCCATAACCTCTATGGCTCCTACTTAAAAATCTAAGCCCCGTGTTCAAAACCCTACAGAGCCTCATCCCTCCCTATCTCTGTAGGCTTCTCCAACCCTACAATCTTCCGAGAACTCTGCATTTCCCCAAATTCAGCTTTGTGCACCCACGGCTCCCTTTGCCCCAGCATTGATAGCTGTGCATTCAGCTGTCTGGAAAGTAAAGTCTGGAATTCTTTCCCTGGGCCTCTTTGTTTCCCCACCTCTCTCCTCCTTTGGAATACTGCGTATATATATATATATACAATCTACCTTTTGACCAAGCTTTAGGTCACCTGCCTATCATCTCCTGCTTTAGATCAGTGTCAGTTTTCACCTGATTATGCTCTTGAGAACTGTCTTGGAACATTTGAGTACATGTTGTTGACATGTACAGTTAAGATATAGGATTACAGTCTGCAAGGCAGAGCATCAATGTGATTCCAGGTCACCTGGGAGCCGATTTGGTCCCAAAAAGACCTTATTTAATTCTCTAAAAGGTGTGGGTAGTTGCCCAAAGCTGGAACAATCAGGGAATGAAGGAAAAAAATCCATCAAATTCAAAAGAAATGTCCACTTCTTCAGTCCTTTAATATGTTTGTTGTCTATTTAAAATTTATCATCTCTGTAATCACACGCTACTGTTTACTGAGTGCTGCAAGCTTGTGACGAATTAGATAACAAAGTACTGAACCATACTAGTGATAACACCATCTGTTCACAGACAGATATCAGCTGGGCAAATGGAAAATTCAAATGTGGGTATAAAGAATTATCCTCAATGTATGAATAACCTGATTGCTTTCTCACTTCCTGGGCTGTGAATATGTGCCTAATGGGAATTCACACTGCAGTGCTATTGTATGCAACGGTCTGAATGCTGTAGACTAACAAGCTCCACTGATGTATGTTTTCGTGACCTCCAAGATGTTCAACCCTTGCAAAAGAACTGCCCCTCCCCCTCCACCCCCCAAACTATTGCTAGCCAGTCTCCTAATGGCTCAGCTGGAAAAGGCAGCGTGCAACTGAACCATAAAAACAAAAGGGGGGGGGGGGGTCACCAGTCTGTGCTGAGTTAGGTAATCTCAGCCAAGGCAGCAGGACTTATATTAAAATTAGTCTCAATGAGGGTTACGACTGCCGTATCTGAGCAATATTCATTGATTTCCACTGGAGAGTCCAATTGTATACATGGGGTGAGAACAGCATTGGTTTTAGCTGTGACTGAATGGCCTGCTGCTGTTCATTGTCAAGTCTTGTGTAAGAATAATGGCCAGAAAATAAAATAAAATAAAAGGGAGAAAATTGAGCAGGAAAGGAAAAATGCTACAATTTTTCTGCCTTTAAAGAAAAAAAAAATCAAACTCCACCCCAACATACAAAACAATATTTTTTAGGGTATTTTTCCTTGCCATTTTAACATGACAAATTTAAACTTGCTATGTTAACATACTCAGTTGTGTTTTGATATGCCAACAAACTAAACTGTGATTTTCTAACAGCTATGGCAGCAAACCAAAATGTAATTTGATAAGAAATAGCGGGAAAAACATACAATATCATTAGAAAGGAAGAGGAAATTCTTGCCAAATATGCATTAGAAATTAATTAAAAGCATATTCTTGAAAGGCGTTGGAGGTAATGATCACTGTGACACAGATAATGACATGGTCTTTTTAATGAAATGTTAATCTGAGTGGACAATATCAGACTGGAGGAGCCTACACAGACCTGTATAACATCAAGAGGGGGTTGATTTGTTTTCCTGGGTGATGTCAAGTTTAATTCATGATTTTTAAAAATCTCTGTTTTGTTCATTTTCCAGCACTTTAGAATAGATATTATTGGAAGCACTTTGTGAGAAATTGTCAGCACTATGACTGTAAAACAAACCATTCAAACTATAAGTTTTGACAAAAAACTACTGCGGATGCTGGAAATCCAAAACAAAAACAGAATTACCTGGAAAAACTCAGCAGGTCTGGCAGCATCGGTGGAGAAGAAAAGAGTTGACGTTTCGAGTCCACATGACCCTTCAACAGAACTGAGTGTAGTTAGGAGAGGGGTGAAATATAAGCTGGTTTAAGGTGGGGGGCAGGGGGAGAGAAGTTGAGGGTGGGGTGGTTGTAGGGACAAGCAAGCAGTGATAGGAGCAGATATTCAAAAGATGTCACAGACAAAAGGATCAAAGAGGTGTTGAAGGTGGTGATATTATCTAAGAAAAGTGCTAATTAAGAATGGATGGCAGGACACTCAAGGTACAGCTCTAGTGGGGGTGGGGTGGAAAGACTGACAAGGTATTAGTTGTAGATTTAAAAATAATGGAAATAGGTGGGAAAAGAAAAATCTATATAAATTATTGAAAAAAACAAAAGGGAGGGGGAAGAAACGGGGTGGGGATGGGGGGAGGGAGTTTAAGATCTAAAGTTGTTGAATTCAATATTCAGCCCGGAAGGTTGTAAAGTGCCTAGTCGGAAGATGAGGTGCTGTTCCTCCAGTTTGCGTTGGGCTTCACTGGAACAATGCAGCAAGCCAAGGACAGACATGTGGGCAAGAGAGCAGGGTGGAGTGTTAAAATGGCAAGCGACAGGGAGGTTTGGGTCTTTCTTGCGGACAGACCGCAGGTGTTCTGCAAAGCGGTCGCCCTGTTTGCGTTTGGTCTCTCCAATGTAGAGGAGACCGCATTGGGAGCAACGAATGCAGTAGACTAAGTTAGGGGAAATGCAAGTGAAATGCTGCTTCACTTGAAAGGAGTGTTTGGGCCCTTGGACGGTGAGGAGAGAGGAAGTGAAGGGGCAGGTGTTGCATCTTCTGCGTGGGCATGGGGAGGTGCCATAGGTGGGAGTTGAGGAGAGTTCTCGTCGGGACCTGGAAAAATTTATTAATTTTGCTTCCAATCTCCACTCCTCCATCATTTTCACATGGTCCATCTCTGACACTTCTCTTCCCTTCCTTGACTTCTCTGTCTCAATTTCTGATGATAGACTGTCCACCAATATCCATTACAAGCCTACCGACTCCCACAGCTACCTCGACTACAGCTCCTCACACCCCGCTTCCTGTAAGGACTCCATCCCATTCTCTCAGTTCCTTCGCCTCCGTCGCATCTGCTCTGATGACGCTACCTTCAAAAACAGTTCCTCTGACATGTCCTCCTTTTTTAACCGAGGTTTTCCACCCACGGTCGTTGACAGGGCCCTCAACCGTGTCCGGCCCATCTCCCGCGCATCCGCCCTCACGCCTTCTCCTCCCTCCCAGAAACATGATAGGGTCCCCCTTGTCCTCACTTATCACCCCACCAGCCTCCGCATTCAAAAGATCATCCTCCGCCATTTCCGCCAACTCCAGCATGATGCCACCACCAAACACATCTTCCCTTCACCCCCCCTGGCGGCATTCCGTAGGGATCGTTCCCTCTGGGACACCCTGGTCCACTCCTCCATCACCCCCTACTCCTCAACCCCCACCTATGGCACCTCCCCATGCCCACGCAGAAGATGCAACACCTGCCCCTTCACTTCCTCTCTCCTCACCGTCCAAGGGCCCAAACACTCCTTTCAAGTGAAGCAGCATTTCACTTGCATTTCCCCAAACTTAGTCTACTGCATTCGTTGCTCCCAATGCGGTCTCCTCTACATTGGAGAGACCAAACGCAAACAGGGCGACCGCTTTGCAGAACACCTGCGGTCTGTCCGCAAGAAAGACCCAAACCTCCCTGTCGCTTGCCATTTTAACACTCCACCCTGCTCTCTTGCCCACATGTCTGTCCTTGGCTTGCTGCATTGTTCCAGTGAAGCCCAACGCAAACTGGAGGAACAGCACCTCATCTTCCGACTAGGCACTTTACAGCCTTCCGGGCTGAATATTGAATTCAACAACTTTAGATCTTAAACTCCCTCCCCCCATCCCCACCCCGTTTCTTCCCCCTCCCTTTTGTTTTTTTCAATAATTTATATAGATTTTTCTTTTCCCACCTATTTCCATTATTTTTAAATCTACAACTAATACCTTGTCAGTCTTTCCACCCCACCCCCACTAGAGCTGTACCTTGAGTGTCCTGCCATCCATTCTTAATTAGCACTTTTCTTAGATAATATCACCACCTTCAACACCTCTTTGATCCTTTTGTCTGTGACATCTTTTGAATATCTGCTCCTATCACTGCTTGCTTGTCCCTACAACCACCCCACCCTCAACTTCTCTCCCCCTGCCCCCTACCTTAAACCAGCTTATATTTCACCCCTCTCCTAACTACACTCAGTTCTGTTGAAGGGTCATGTGGACTCGAAACGTCAACTCTTTTCTTCTCCACCGATGCTGCCAGACCTGCTGAGTTTTTCCAGGTAATTCTGTTTTTGTATAAGTTTTGACAAGTGGGCTAAAAATCTACAGTCTTTCCAACATACTCTCAAATGGTGCGACCACTAATGAGCTGGGCCCTGGCTGTCCTTGGCAGCTTCTGTGGGGTCTTGTTTGAGGCAGGGTTGATAGATTAGCGAGACCAGGCATTTGGACATGGTGTCCAGCCCAAGTGGAGCATATCTGGAGGGCTCAGACCTTGGTCGTGGTCTGGATTAGTGAAGATCTGAGAAATGTTCTGAACATTTATCAGATTCTTTCCAAAGGCAGCAGATAAGCATGATCTTTCCAATGGGGAAAGATCTCTGCAACCCTGTGTGACTAGAACCTCCGCCGTGTTTTACGGCTATCTTCCTCTGGTCTGAGCCTGAGACATGCCCTATTGGTCTAGTTTATTGAAACCTGCCCAGTTTATTGAAATTAGGCGACCTGCCATCACTCTGCTTACTTTGGGAAGGGTTGGCACCAGAGGTCTCAGGCAGGCATGTTACACTGTGATGAACAACCTATGCATTTTTGTGGTTCCTCTGCCCCCTTTCTCCGTACCTTTTTTCCTAAGAGTTGCACTCACTCTTTGGTCTTACCTTTCTTCTGCATGAGGTTTTGTCTTGCTCGAACGAATGCCAGAATGTCAGCATCAGTCTGTCCATCACCAGTCAGGGGAATGGATGAGCCAATACTTGAAGGCAAGCTGGATGAGATGAATGGTACACACATGTAAACATTAAAAATTCAAAATGGTTTATTACTTTCCGACTTTCCGAAGTAAATGAAATAAAAGAGTAAATGTGTAGTGAGTACATGAGTATATTTAAGACCGAGATAGATAGGTTCTTGATTGGTAAGGGGATCAAAGGTTACGGAGAGAAGGCGGAAGAATGGGGTTGAGAAACTTATCAGCCATAATTGAATGGCGGAGCAGACTCGATGGGCCAAATGGCCTAATTTCTGCTCCTATGTCTTATGGTCTTATGAAGCCATTGAAAATAATTATTTTTTTCTAGCGTGAAAGGGAGTGTGGAACTCAGGTCTTCACAAGTTGAATATCCATAATGCAACAACTTCTGGTGCCGGAAGTACCAGAAATGTAGAGCAGGAAAATAAAACCTGCTTTTATTAGCTGCTGTCTTCTCACTGGGTCAGCCTGAGACCTGGGTGAGTTTGGTAAATCAGCTTTGGATTGGACTTATCAACCATTACAGAACCCATCGAACTGGAGTGGAAGCAAGTCATCCTAGATCTCGAGGGACTGCCTAAGAAGAAGGATATAAAACTATGAGCGATGTTGTAAAAGGCAGTTTCACTAGAGTCTAGATTAGCCCAGTTGGGTAACAAATGAATATGTTTCTTTCCCAAATGGTGTAGGAAAGCAGTGTGTCAAGAGGTTGAATCAATGGCAGGAGTGTGAGGATTGGGCTGTTCGAGGCTGGAAGTCATATGCAAGTATGCACCTGACCAGCATTAGAAACCCTATGAAGGGCCCCATGCAAAGCATTAACCTACCCATAGCTCCTGTCACACTAGAATTAGTGGAATATTAATACCTCACTCCAACTTCTCAATCATCAAGCCAGGATCTCCCATGAGTAAGTGGGGATGTTTGACTTCTTCAGAGATGCTTTGAGGACATTGCTAATGTGTTCCCACTGTCCTCCTGGGAGTCTCCTGCCGTGACTGAGATCCGAGTAGAGCAGTTGTTTTGGAAGTCTGGAATCAGGCATACAAACTACATGTCCTGCCCAACGGAGCTGATTTTTGGGTGATTAGTTCCTTGTTGCTGGGCAAGTTCGGCTTGCAAAAGGGCCCTGCTGTTGGACCGCCTTTCTTGCCACTGGATTTGAAGGATCCTGCGAAGGTACTGCTGGTGGTACTTCTCTAGTGCTTTGATATGCCTGCTGTAGGTTGTGCAAGTCTCTAAAGAATATAGGAGTGCAGGGTTTACAACTGCCAGGAAAATAAGACCTTAGTCTCAGGTTTGAGATCCTGTCTTCAAATTTTCCCAATCGGTCATGAGCTGGAGGCTTTGATTAATTTTTGTTTCTATACTTTTATATCTAATAAATGAAAGTGCACGAACAAAAAGAAAACCAAATAACAGAATTTTGTTTAATGGTCACAATGATTTTTATCCGGGACTGCTTACAGCTGTATCCTGGAGACCTAGGCCCAGAACTTCTGATCTCCGGGTGGTCGTGTTATTTTATAAGATGCACTGGGAGACTCCTCGGAAGTCCTGACATACTGACTATGTGGAAAGCGCCCAGGACTTCTATTGGGCAATTCCCCTGCAATTGGAACCCTCCGGAGACTTCTACACTTAACAGAATAGTTACCCAGGATGTTATATCTTAAAACCAGTTGTTACTCCTAGATAACTATGCTACTGACCACCCAATTCCCCACTGGACCCTTAGACTACCCCCCTCTCGACCACCCAAATAACCCTCCCGACCCAACTACACACCCATGACCACCCGACAAGCCCCCCTGACGCCCCAACTACCCTCCCGACCCAACTAACCGCCCAACCACCTGATTATCCCACGACCCTGCCGACCACCCTACCCTCTCACCCACTTACCTGCCACACTACCCCCTCACCCATTTAACTGGCACCCTACTACCTTGCCCCCTTCCTTACACTTCTTTCCTTCTCTCCGTAGCTTCTCAAAGTGGTTTTGGAACATTTGAACTCTCTACTTGCCGGAATATGGTAGAGTTGTGAAAAGGGGGCTTGCCTTCCCCAAATGATCCTGCACTTCGAAGAAGAACTCCTAGAACAGGTGCGCTCTGCAAGAGGCCCGGTTTGGAAATCCAGACCAGAAATGTGGAACTCCATCTTAGGGTAATAAGAGGAGCGCAGTGGCAACCTGACGGTGATTGCCATTCCTCGGAAGATTCAGCCCCAAGCTTCAATTGCCGGAGACTCCAGAGCAATCCTCAGGGTTGGCAAGCAAATCTGGCTTCTTCCTCTTTCACAGAATCTGGCTGACCTCCTCTACCCTTTCACCAAATTTCTGACCCCAACAGCCCTCCCCACCCGCAACCCCCGCCTCACCTCACAGAAGAGATCAGCAAACCTACAGTGGCTGGGATATATCAAGGCGGCTGTTGGGACATAGGTGCGGGTGGGAGCAGGGAAGTTAGAAATTAGACAATGAGGTTGCGGGGTTGCTGGGGTGAGTTTGTTGATAAACTTGCTGTTAGTTAAAAGGTTTGCTTGGGACAATTTGTTGGCTGCTGTTTGTACTGGGAGCACTAATGCGTAATATTTGTACCATGACAGCTTAGGACTGGCTGTGGTGATGAAGCTGCCATGGTCACAGCTAACGTTCCTGGATGATAATGTCAGCAAATTCAAACATGTTGAATGCAGCACATATATCATATAAATATCTTCCTTCTTGACTAACTCGACTCACTGTAATGCACGGATTTGCGGTCAGTTACAGCTGCCCTTTTCTTTAATAAAGCAAAATACTGCGGATGCTGGAAATCTAGAACAAAAACAAAAATACCTGGAAAAACTCAGCAGGTCTGACAGCAACTGCGGAGAGGGATACAGTTGACGTTTCGAGTCCGTATGACCCTTCATCAGAACTAAGACATATAGAAATGAGATGAAATATAAACTGGTAGAAGAGGGTGGGACAGGAGAGGACTTGTAATCTAGAGGCCGGACAGGCTAATGATGTGGGGACATGGGTTCAAATGCCAGGTGAGATTTAAATTCAGTTAATTAATCTGAAATTGAAAGTTATTCTCAGTAATGGTGACCACAAAACTATCATGGATCGTGGCAAAAACCCATCTGGTCACTAAGGAAATCTGCCAACCTTACCCGGTCTGGCCTACATGTGACTCCAGATCCACAGCAATGTAGTTGACTCATAACTCTCCCCTGAAATGGCTGAGCAAGTTGGTTCAAGGGCAATGAGTGTTGGGCGACAAATGCTGGCCTTGCCAGCGATGCCCACTTCCCATGAAAGAGTAAATTTAAAAAAGCAGATTCAAAAGTAACTTTCAGAATGGAATAGATACATAATTGAAAATTGGAAAAACTGACAAGATTATGGGCTAAAAGCAGGGGAGTGGGATTAATTGGTACTCTTTCAAAGAGTTGCGTAGCACAATAGACCAAATGGCCTCCTTCTGCATTTTCTGATTCTATGATCCATTAGAGGTTGACTACAGAGTATAAAAGAAAGTCATACCTGAGTTCAGGTGAAGAAAGTTTGCAGGTCCTGACACTGTTTCGTGCAACGGAGTCTGTGCTCATATAACCACTACTTCCTTCAACACTGCTGTATAACCGTGAGAAAGGGTCAGAGAAACAATTAGTATACCAGTGATTACTACACCCAAACCCCCCAATCCTCAGGCATGTATTAATAATGAAACTACTGTATCCTTAGATCAAATTTGTTCAGGCGGGTCAACCTCACACCAGAGAGCACGGTCAGCATATTTGCATAATTCTGAGACGTCTCTCTTGTAACAGGCTGCGAGTGTCAGGACTGCAATATTGGCCATCGGTAGCAAGTGAAGGGCTGCTGGCTGCACACAAAGAGCCAGATAATTGCACAGAAATGAGTCATTCACCACCAATTCTGTAATAATGGGCAGAATTTACAATTTGCAGGCGGGGGAAGTTGATGCCTCCTTCAAGCGCTCCCTTTTCTGGTTGGGGGCCCCCCAACCTAGCTGAGTGTCACCTCATCCCTGCTCTTCGCACCCCGTTCCCCACCCCACTCACTTCCATCCCACCCCCCCACAACACCCCCAAGCATCCCCACAAAGTTTCATATCCTGGCTGCACCAAGAGCCCGCCAACATTTACCTCCTGGCAGCCCTTGGGAAGACACCCCCGCCCACTTGTCTTCAGCAGAGCGTACCTGACTGGCCACCATGCTACTCATTGTCCCGTCCCTCCTGCAGTCTAAGCATTAGCCATCATTTCCAGCAGCACTGTTGGGATTGAAGAGCTGCTGGCCCTCTGATTAGAGGTGGGATTCTCATCCCGAAGGCAGGCAGGTATGTGTATGTGGTTTAGATACACCCACAGTGCTGTTAGGAAGGAAGTTCCAGGATTTTGACCCAGCGACACTGAAGGAATGGCGATATATTTCCAAGTCAGGATGGTGAGTGACTTGGCGGGGAACTTCCAAGTGGTGGTGTTCCCATGCCTCTGCTGCCCTTGTCCTTCCAGATGGCAGTGGTCATGGGTTTGGAAGGTGCTGTCTAAGGAGCATTGGCGAATTCCTGCAGTGCATCTTATAGTTGGTACACGCTGCCCCCATTGTGCGTCAGTAGTGAAGGGAATGAATGTTTGTGGATGCGGTGCCAGTCAAGTAGGTTGCTTTGTACTGGATGGTGTCAAGCTTCTTGAGTGTTGTGGAAGCTGCACTCATCCAGGTAAATGGGGAGTATTCCATCACAGTCCTGACTTATGCCTTGTAGATGGTGGACAAGCTTTGGGGAGTCAGGAGGTGAGTTACTCGTCACAGGATTCCTACCCTCTGACCTGTTCTTGTCGCCACAGTATTTATATGGTTAGTCCGGTTTAGTTTCTGGTCAATGGAAACTCTCAGGATGTTAATAGTGGGGGATTCAGTGATGGTAATGCCATTGAACGTCAAGGGGCGATGGTTAGACTCTCTCTTGTGGGGATGGTCATCGCCTGGCACTTAAGTGGCGCGCATGTTACTTGCCACTTGTCAGCCCAAGCCTGGATATTGTCCAAACGTTGCTGCATTTGGACATGGACTGCTTCAGTATCTGAGGAGTCGTAAATGGTGCAGAATATTGTGCAATCATCAGCGAACATCTCCACTTCTGGCCTTATGATGGAAGGTCATTGATGAAGCAGCTGAAGATGGTTGGGCCGAGGACACTACCCAGAGGAACACCTGCAGTGATGTCCTGGAGCTGAGATGATTGACCTCCAACAACCACAACCATCTTCCTTTGTGCTGGATATGACTCCAACCAGTGGTGAGTTTTCCCCGACTCCAGTTTTGCTAGGGCTCCTTGATGCCACACTCGGTCAAATGCGGCCTTGATGTCAAGGGCAGTCACTCTCCCCTCATTTCTGCATCAGGTTTCCAGCATCCACAGTATTTTGATTTTTTATTTCTGTTACTCTTATTCACAATCATAGTTTCCTCAGTTCATTTTCCGTTTGTTGCCCTCCTTGTTGATCTGCACAGTAATTTTGCCACAGGCAGATGTATTCTGGTATCTCTCCCAAAAGGCCATTTTTCATGTATGCGCCTTGACACTGCGGCAACAAGCTGTTTGACTAATGGGGAACTTGCAGCCTAGCTCATCCTCTTGTCACCTGATATCCATATAAAATGCTTGTTCCAGCTGGTGTCATAACAAGTGTCAAACAACCACACCGGGAGCTTAGAAACTATTATTGATGGGCAAAGAGTTAATGCAGCTGCTAATTTATAGAACTTATCTAAAATAAATGCATTAACTCCTCTGGTGAGATAAGAGTAATCGCCATCTTCTGCTAATGGTAGGATCAGCAGTCGTATCGATTATATTGCACACCAGTCTGATGCAAGCAGTAAAATATCCACTAGATGGCAGTAGAAGCGTACTTTCGATCTCTTTATGTCACAGCAGGTGTGGAAGTTTCAGAGATCTGACCACATGCAAGAAAGAGTTCACTCATTTACTGTCTTTCACCATGACATATTGTCCTGAAGCATTTTACAGCCAATCAAGTACTTTTAAAATATAGTCACTTCTGTAAGGTAGGAAACACTGCAGCTAATTTCTGCACAGCAAGATCCCATAACCAACAATGTGATAACTTTCAGTGTTTTAGTGATGTTGGTTGAGGGGTAAATGTTGGCTGGGGCAATATTCAAAATGATGCCTTAGAACCTTTTATGTCCACTTGAGATGGCAGACAAAACCTCAGTTTAACATCGCATCTGAAGGACATCACTTCCCATTGCAGTGCAGTACTGAAGGCGTGCTGCACTGAAGTGCCAGCCTGGGTATGTGTTCAGGTCTCTGGAATGGGACTCAACCCATGCCCTTCTGACTCAGAGGCGAAAATACTACCCACTGAGGCACGGCCAGCTCTTAGTGCACTGTTTCTAAATCGCTCCTAATTCACTTAGTGCCTGAAGAAAATCATTTGCTTCAGCTGTTGTTTGGTTCCATGCAAAATTATTCAGTCTGCTACTGCAGCTAGGGAGGAGGGACATAGAGTGAGCTGCTGACTTCCAGTCAGTGGGGACAGAAGTTCCCCCATCCTCTATTTTTTCCCCTTTTATAGGAGCACAGCGTAAGTACTAAGGAACAGGAGGTAAATTAGTCCCTTTAGCCTATTCCGCCTTTCAATGAGATCATGGTTGATCCGTGACCTAGCTCCATATACTTTTCTTTGCCTCATATCCCTTAATACCTTTAGCTAACAAAAATTTATCAATCTCAGATTTAAAATTAATAATTGATCTAGCATCAATTGCGTTTGTGGAAGACAGTTCCAAACTTCTGCCGCCCTTTGTATGTAGAAGTGTTTCCTACTTACACTCTTGAAAGACCTGGCTCTAATTTTTATACTGTTCCCCCTAGTCCTGGGGGAACAGCAGAAATTGTTTCTAACTAACCAATCCGTTCCTTTTAGTATCTTGAAAACTTCAAATCAAATCGCCCCTTGGCGCTGTCAGAATCATATCTCTCAAGACTGAATCATTCTTTTACAAAAATGGAAGGACATGGCATGATCCGGACATTTGGATGCTAACCTGGATTTTTTTTAAAAAGGTCATAAGTTCACCTGGGAAATATCAGCAAGCAGGCCTCTACAAAGAAATCACCCGACCTTCATGGTACTTGAGGAAAATCTGGTTGTTTGTTTTGAACAGCAATCACTTTCATTGATGGAGAAAAAAAAACCTGAAAAGGAAGGTTGTAACTTGCTGGAAATCACATGGGAGAGAAGAAATAAAAAACAACTTGTGAACCTGCTTGTTTTGAAGGCAGTCTTGTTCGGGAATAAGCTGAGGAAGGAAAGCTACCCTAACTGGCTCCCTCTCTCCACATTGCCTAAAATTGTGTGTGGCTATTAACCTGTAGAGAACGCTCATCTGAGTGTAACTGGTCTGTATTTGGACCTGCAAAGTTGAGACTGGTCGGTGAGAACTTCCAGACATACATCGGGACCAGTGGCCCATCCATCGGGACCAGCACGAGGGAAGTCCAGGTCGACAGCGTCGAGACCCTGCGAACTTTATCCTTTATTTTATAACGCCCATCCTCTAAAGCTCATCTCTGCAGAGAGACTATCTGTTTGTCCTTTGTGTGTCTGTGTGTGTGTGTCTGTGTGTGCTGGGGGAATTCTTTAGGAAGAGATAGATAGTTATACTTCCCAATTACAATTGTGTGTCAACCAGTACTTGCAACTTGTTAAAAGAAGTGTTAATTTATAATAAACAATCGTTCTGAGTTTATTGAAAGAAGCCTGGTTGAAGACGCTTTTATCCTGGGCACCAGTAGGGGAAATAGACGATTGGCCATTTTGGTGAGAAAATTATATGTTTGGATTAATGGTTTGGCCTGCGGAGTAGTGGGGCTTGATAATTCGCACTCTCCTCCCATCCCAGTCATAACAATCTTCTAAATTTTAGGGAATACAACCCTAGTTTGTTTAATCTCTCCTTGTAACTTAACCTACGGAGTCTAGGTATCATTCTGATAAATCTAAGCTGCACTGCCTTCAAGGCCAATATATCCTTCCTAAGGTGTCGTTCCCAGAACTGCTCACAATACACCAGGTATAGTCTAACCAGAGATTTGTTTGGCCGAAGCATGATCTCTACCCCCTTCTATTCTAATCCTCTAGATATAAAGAAAAACATTCTATTGGCCTCTTTCATTAATTTCTGTACCTATTCATGGCATTTTAATGAGATATGCACATAAAAGCCGATTTTCTCCTGAAGGCAATGACTCACAGTCAGTGGCAACCCTCTGGCACTTCACCCAAGTAACTAACTTCACGTACGAGCCTAGATTGTGAGCAATAGCAGAATATTCAACCATGGGGAGAACAGAAGAAAGAGACATTGAGAATCAGCGTTAAACCTATTCCTATCATCACTGGCAATCTGCAAATAAACACACACATGCTCCAGTAATGGATTGCAAGCAGGAGTGGGAACATTCATCTGCTCAGTGTCGTGTCCTACTGGTCCAGCCAATTCAACTCGGATCACTGTGCATGCTGTTCTGGGTGGAATTCGCTCAGCCCATTTTTTCCAACGGAAAATTTACAGCCCCGTGGAAGCCAGGTTGGGCGTGGTGTTGAACAGGTACCTGATATCACACATCATATACTTCCGACAGGGTTGAATGTCCTTATAACAACAAGTATTGAATTCATAATTCCACATCAATGAGTCTAAAACCACTAAACACCCTAATGAGATAATGGGTGGTTATGAAATCAGTCATGCAGCACGCATCCAGTAGTGGAGGCCCGCAGGCTTTTGTCAACAAACAGAGTGGAATAGCAAGCAATCTTTTTTTTACATTCCAGAAATTTTTTCAAAGATTTATATGCCAGGACTTTTAAATGCCTTGACAGCTTAACAGCTCCCTTTGGCAGGTCCTTTTTACAATTTGGCAGCTTCTTTTGACGGGTGCTTCTGACAGTTTTGACAGTTGATGTTGAAAGGTCTGTTGACAGTTCCAATGAGCTTGACCATAATGAGCTTGTGCACTTTTATGCACATTTATGCCTACTTTTAACAATTCCAAAGGGCACCTTACCTTCCACAAAGAGCACCTTACCTCCACCAAAGGGAACATTTCCTCCCCTAAAGTTGTCCCAGGACCAGATCCAAAGGGGTACCTTACCTTTCCAAAGAGATGCTCTGGCTAGCCAAAGGAATCCACAAAGTTCAGACCTCCTCTTACCAGGTCTAATTTGCACATTTTGGGTTTCACATTCCAAGGCTACCAAAATCCCAATTCAGTAGCTGCCTCCATAAAATGCACATGTGCGAAACGTGCCCTGCCCCAATCCCAACCATGCAAAAATTGGAAATGCCTTGCTCAGGGGCAGTACTTGTGATTTTTGAGCAGTTCCGCTATTTTTGCCACAAAGGAGAAGCTCTCCGTTGTGGTTAAAAGCTGGGCCATTGATTTCCCTTTCCCTCGGACTGTCATAGAGTCATAGAGGTCTACAGCACAGAAAAAGGTCCTTTGGCCCATCATGTCTGCGCTGGTCAAACAATTACCTAACTATTCTAATGCCATTTTCCAGCACTAGGCCCATAGCCTTGTATGCCATGGCATCGCAAGTGCACATCCAAATACTTCTTCAAGGGTTTCTGCCTCTACCACCCTTTTCAGGTAGTGAGTTCCAGATTCCCACCACCCTCTGGGTGAAAAAAATCCTTCCTCACATCCCCTCTAAACCTCCTGCCCCTTACCTTAAATCTATGCCCCCTGGTTATTGATCCCTCCACCAAGGGGAAAAGTTCCTTCCTGTCTACCCTATCTATGCCCCCAAAAATTTTATACAGCTCAATCATGTCCCCCCTCAATCTCCTCTGCTCCAAGGAAAATAACCCCAGTCTATTCAATCTCTCCTCATAACAAAAACTCTCCAGCCCAGGAAACATCCTGGTAAATCTCCTCTGTACTCTCTCTAGTGCAATCACATCCTTCCTATAATGCGGATTCCAGAACTGCATGCAATACTCTAGCTGTGGCTTAACCAGTGTTTTATACGCTAAATCTTAATAAAGGAAACTACGATGGTATGATGCACCAGTTGGCTATGATGGATTGGGAAACATTACTTAAAGGGATGACGGTGGATAGGCAATGGCAAACATTCAAAGAGCCCATGGGTGAACTGCAACAATTGGTTATTCCTGTCTGGCGTAAAAGTAAAATAGGAAAGTTGGCCAAATCATGGCTTGTAAGGGAAATTAGAGATAGTGTTAAATCCATGGAAGAGGCATACAAATTGGCCAGAAAAGACAACAGACCTGAGGATTGGGAGCACTTTAGAATTCAGCAAAGGAGGACCAAGGGATTGATTAAGAAGGGGAAAATAGAGTATGAGAGTAAGCTTGCAGGGAACATAAAAACTGACTGTAAAAGTTTCTATAGGTATGTGAAGAGACAAAGATTGGTGAAAACAAATGTAGGTCCCTTACAGTCAGAAACAGGGGAATTTATAATGGGGAACAAAGAAATGGCTGACCAACTAAATACATACTTTGGTTCTGTCTTCACAAAGGAGGACACAAATAACATACCAGAAATGTTGGGGAACAAAGGGTTTAGTGAGAGGGAGGAACTGAAAGAAATCAGTATTAGTAGGGAAATGATGTTGGAGAAATTGATGGGATTGAAGGCCGATAAACCCCCAGGGCCTGATAATCTACATCCCAGAGTACTTCAGGAAGTGGACCTAGAAATAGTGGATGCATTGGTGGTCATCTTCTGAGATTCTATAGACTCTGGAACAGTTCCTACAGTTTGGAGGGTAGCTAATGTGACCCCACTATTTAAAAAGGGAGGTAGAGAGAAAACAGGGAATTATCGACCAGTCAGCCTGATGTTCGTAGTGAGGAAAATTCTAGAGTCCATTATAAAAGATTTTAATAGCTGAGGACTTGGAAAACAGTGGCAGAATCAGCAGAGTCAGCACGGATTTACAAAATGGAAATCATGCTTGACAAATCTACTGGAATTTTTTGAGAATGTAACTAGTAGAGTTGATGACAGGGAGCCAGTGGACGTGGTTATTTGGACTTTCAGAAGGCTTTCAACAAAGTCCCACATAAGAGATAAGCGTGTAAAATTAAAGCGCATGGGATTGGGGGTAGTGTATTGAGATGGATAGAAAACTGGTTGGCAGACAGAAAACAAAGAGTAGGAATCAATGGGTCTTTTTCCGAATGGCAGGCAGTGACTAGTGGGGTACCACAGGAATCGGTGTTGGGACCCCAGCTATTCACAAGATATATTAATGATTTAGATGAGGGAACTAAATGTAATATCTCCAAATTTGCAGATGACACAAAGCTGGGTGGGAGGGTGAGCTGTGAAGAGGATGCAGAGATGCTTCAGTGTGATTTGGACAAGCTGAGGTGAGTGGGCAGATGCATGACAGATGCAGTATAATGTGGATAAATGTGAGGTTATCCACTTTGGTAGCAAAAACAGGAAGGCAGATTATTATCTGAATGGCGATAAATTGAGAGACGGGAATGCGCAACGAGACCTGGGTGTCCTCGTACACCAGTCGCTGAAGGTAAGCATGCAGGTTCAGCAGGCGGTAAAGAAGGCAAACGGTATGTTGGCCTTCATAGCGAGAGGATTCGAGTACAGGAGCAGGGATGTCTTGCTGCAAATATACAGGGCCTTGGTGAAACCACACTTGGAATATTGTGTGTGGTTTTGGTCTCCTTATCTGAGGAAGGATGTTCTTGTTATAGAGGGAGTGCACCGAAGGTTTACCAGACTGATTCCTGGGATGGCGGGACTGACATATGAGGAGAGGTTGAGTCGGTTAGGACTATATTCGCTGGAGTTCAGAAGAATGAGGGGTGATCTCATAGAAACCTATAAAATTCTAACAGGACTAGACAGGGTAGATGCAGGAAGGATGTTCCCGATGGTGGGGGAGTCCAGAACCAGGGGTCACAGTCTGAGGATACAGGGTAGACCATTTAGGACTGAGATGAGGAGAAATTTCTTCACCCAGAGAATGGTGAGCCTGTGGAATTTGCTACCACAGAAAGTAGTTGAGGCCAAAACATTGTATTTTTTCAAGAAGGAGTTAGATATAGCTCTTGGGGCAAAAGGGATCAAAGGATATGAGGAGAAAGCAGGAGCAGGCTATTGAGTTGGATGATCAGCCATGATCATGATGAATGGCCTACTCCTGCTTCTAGTTTCTATGTTTCTATACAGTTCCAGCATAACCTCCCTGCTCTTATATTCTATGCCTCGGCTAATAAAGGCAAGTATCCCATATGCCTTCTAAACCACTTTATCTACCTGTCCCGCTACCTTAAGGGACCGGTGGTCATGCACACCAAGGTCTCTCTGATCCTCGGTACTTCCCAGGGTCCTCCAATTCATCGTGTATTCCCGTGCCTTGTTTGTCCTGCCCAAGTGCATCACCTCACACTTCTCCGGATTAAATTCCATTTGCCCATCTGACCAGCCCGTCTATATCCTCCTGTAATCTAAGGCTACCCTCCTCACTATTTACCACCCCACCAATTTTCGTGTCATCCACAAACTTACTAATCAATCCTCCTACATTCAAGCCTAAATCGTTTATATACACCACAAACAGCAAGGGACCCAACACCGATCCCTGTGGAACCCCACTGGACACAGGCATCCAGTCACAAAAACGCCCCTCGACCATCATCCTCTGCTTCCTGCCACTCAGCCAATTCTGGATCCAATTTGCCAAATTGCCTTTGATCTCATGGGCTCTTACCTTCGTTATTAGTTTCCCATGCGGGACCTTATCAAAAGCCTTGCTGAAGCCCAAGTCAAATGCATCTACACACCTGGTCACCTCTTTGAAAAACTCAATCAAATTGGTCAGACATGACCTCCCCTTAACAAAACCATGCTGATTGTCCTTGATTAATCCCTGCCTCTCCAAGTGTAGATTAACTCTGTCCCTCAGAATTGCTTCCAATAGTTTTCCCCACCACTGAGGTTAGACTGACTGGCCTGTAGTTCCCTGCTTTATCCCTTCCTCCCTTCTTGAATAACGGCACCACATTAGCTGTCCTCCAGTCCTCTGGCACCTCTCCTGTGGCCAGACAGGTATTGAAAATTATTGCTAGCGCCCCTGCTATCTCCTCCCTTGTCTCACTCAACAGCCTGGGAAACATTTCACCTGGGCCTGGAGATTTATCTGCTTTTAAGCCTGCCAGACAGTTTCTTTATAAATGCTGTTCATCTGTCAGATCTCCCAGATCAGGGAAGGTCCACACTCAAAATACTTTCGGCAGAATTTAACGGATGGCGGGGTTTCCTGCCCCACCACACAAACAGTCAGTGGGATGTTGCCAGCTCTGCAGCTATTTGATGCTCCGAGGAGTTTTCATTCACTGGAGACGAGATTTCTCTTCCTTACTCCGGAGGAAGTCCTGCCTCAGAACTGGCAGCAACTCTGTAGGCCCAGCAGTGCCACTGGTGGGGAGGGGTATTACTGGCACCCCCACCACCTTTATGTAAGGATGCTAAAGAATCGTGCGCCCTTCCAACAGATCTAGTCCACACCCACAAGAGATATCAATAATTAAATCATCTGCAATTCATGTCTTCTATTTTAAGAAAAACTTTAGCCTATTTAAAATGGGTAAACACTTTTGCCAAAATAGCAATCAATCAGTTTCATATGTATTAATTAGTACATTCATTACTAAAACCGCACAATGTGATTTCTCTTCATTTAGTCTCTGATAAAGCTCCATTAAACTCTGACACCAGGAAGGTCTTGAAGCAATAGAATTCCTCTTCCTAATCTTTAATGTTTTTTTTACAAATCACATCACAAATATTCTCTTTTGATGAACTAAGTCACCTTTTGACTTCAAAGATTCAACAGATGATGGCAGGTTTCACAGACAGAGCAGATCAAATGCAACCGTGGAAACAAATATAAACTCAGACTTTTAAACTGTTCTACATGTGTTAAGTTTACTGAAAAATTTATAGATGTGTATTTGGTTCACATGTGGATGAACAGGCAAAGGGGTAGATTTTAACTTTTGCACTGGGCAGATACCGTGGGAGCACGTTGGGCAAATGGGTGACATTGTGGACAATGAGCTCGCTGGGTGACTTGCAGAGTACACTGGAAGAATCAGGGAGACTGGGAGCGATCTGGGAAAATGGGCGAGTGCTTTGGTTGAATGGGATACAATGGAACTGGACAGAGTGACTGTTGGAGGGCACTTGTTGAACAGCAGAGGCTGTGGGAGCGTGGTGGTTGAATGGAAAGGCTGTGAGAGCGTGTTGGGTGAAGGGAGGAGACTAGGACGGCAGTGGGCGAATGGGGTAGACTGTGAGAGTGGATTGGACAAGTGGAGGAGGCTGTAGAAGCACACTAAGCGACTGCCAGGTTGCACTGTGTGAATGGTAGCAATTGTGGAAGTGCACTGGGTAACTAGCAGAATACACTGGCCTGTTTCAGCAGTGAAGACGTCACAGCCATTTTGAAGCCTATGTTTTATTTGAATTGAACCGGTGGGGTGTTGTGCCAAACTGGAGGTCACATGGGGCAGGATTTTCTCTCCCGTCGGGGGGGAAGTTGAAGTGTGGGCACGCTTCCAATCAGCGCCCCCAATTGGGGGCACGCTGCCATTTTATGTGAGCGGGCCAATTAAGGCCCGCCCAACGTGACATCTGCCAGGGAGCACTGTGCACTCTCTGTGTGAGCCGGCGGGGGGGGGGAGGAAGTCCCTAAACCTGAGAGTGTGCTCTTTGGTGCATGTGCACGAAAGAGCGCACTCATCTCCCTGAGGCTAAGTGCTGCCTCAGGGAGATCGGCTCTACAATTAAAAATATTAAAAATAGAGAAAAAAAAATCCCTGACCTGTCCCCTCATGTGGCACTGTCACATGAGTTGGGACATGTGCATAACTTTTTAAAAAACTTTAATTAAATTTTTAAAAACCTACATGAAACCTCATCCCGCCTGTGGATGAGGTTTCATGCTTTTTCTGAAGCCCGCCAGGGCTCCTGGCCTGCCCGCCAACCTTAAGGACAGGTCCATTAATTAGTTCAATGACTCTGTCAATGACCACAATTGGCCATTGACAGGTCGGCGGGCACACAGCTGATTTTGCTGCGCCCCCGCCTACTTGAAAATTTAAATGGGGCGCGGTGATGTCGGGAGTTCCGCCCGATGTCACCTTGTGTCATTTTATGCTTCGGCGAGCGAGCCCCGCCTCCCGCTCGCCAACAGGAAAATCCTGCCCATGGAGGAAAGACAGGTAGGTCAGGAGTTCTGATGTTTATAGAAGTCCTGGGGAAGAAGCATTGCAGATTTAGGATTAAGTTTTGTATTGACTAGATTTGTAAAGGAACCTTTCTAGGCAATGAGCTTTTTGTTCACAGATGATTTCATTATACATAGCAGGAACCAGCCTGGAGAGTGTGATTTCCTCACCAGCAACAGCAGAATTATATTCCATCACAATCTGTAACCTCACAGCTTGGCATATCCCTCACTCTGTCATCACCATTGAGCCAAGGGATCAAACTTGGTTCGATGAGGAGTGTAGGAGAACATGTCAGGATCAGGTGTACCTGAAAATGAGGTGTCAACTTGGTGAAGCTACAACACTTGCTTGCCAACAGCAGATGCAGCATGTGAGAGACAGAGCTGAACAATCCCATAACCAACCAATCAGATCAAAACTCTGCACTCCTGGCACATCCAGTCGTGAATGATAGTAGACAATTAAACATCTAATGGGAGGACTAGCTCATGAGAATTCCCACCTTCAATGATGGCAGAGCCAGCAAACATGTGCAAAACACAAGGCTGAAGCAATTGTAACCATTTTCAACCAGAAGAGTTGATTGGATGAACCATTTTGGCATCCTCCTGAGATCTTCAGCATCACAGATGCTAGTCTTCAGCCAATACAATTCTCACCACGGGAATGGCTGAGTGCACTGGATACAGCAAAAGTTATGAGCCCTGACAACATTCCAGCAATAGTACTGAAGACTTTGTGCTCTGAACCAGCCACGCCCCAAGCCAAGCTGTTCCAGTACAGCTACAACACTGGCAACTACCTGGCTATGTGGAAAAATGCTCAATTATGTCCTGCCTACAAAAAAACACACAAATCCAATCCAGACAATTACTCTCAAATATTAGCAAAGTGATGGAAGGTGTCATTAACAGTTCTATCAAACAGCACTTACACAGCAATAACCTGCTCACTGATGCCCAGTTTGGGTTTCACCAGGCCCACTCAACTCCTGACCTCATTACAACCTTGGTCTAAACATGGATAAAATAACTGAATTCCAGAGGTGAGGTGACTGTCCTTGATATCAAGGCAGCATTTGACCACATGTGGTATCAAGGAGCCCTACTAAAATTGAAGTTAATGAGAATCAGGGGGAAAACTCTCCACTGAGAACAAAGGAAGATGACTGTGGTTGTTAGAGGACAATCATCTCAGCCCCAGGACATATTGTTGCAGGAGTTCCTTCATGTAGTGTCCTAGGTTTAATCAACTTCAGCTGCTTCTTCAGTGATTTTCCCTCCATCAAAAGGTCAGATGTAAGCCTGCCAAGCACTTCACAACCATGCCATTCCCTCTGTCACAATAGACATTTGGCAAGGATCAATCATTTATTTCCCAGATGGAGGGACACTTGTCAGAGCAGCTGATTACTCTATTAAACCTCTTCAATGTGCAACAGGCGTGTTCAGTGGTTACGATCTGGGCGTAACAGGTGCAAAGTGAAGTTTCCATGTGCCTTCCCAGTCTCTGTCTCATCAGCAACTTGTAAACTTGGAAAACTTCTGTCATTTTAGATTGAACAGTTTCCTGCAGCAACACTTTAGAAAATTGTAATCAAAACATATTTAGTGAAGCAAAAAATGTACTTGGATTATACCTGCTGTACTGTAGAAATTCCTGAATAAATGTGCATCAACAGCAAAAAGAAAAAAAAAGGTCAGATGTGGAGTAATTTGCTGATTGATTGCACAGTGTTCAGTTACATTCGGAACTCTTCAGATAATGAAGCAGCCAGTGTCCATATGCAACAAGACTTGGACAACAATCAGGCTTGGGCTGCTAAGTGGCAAGTAACATTTGCACCTCACAAATGTCAGGCATTAACCTGACTAACCACTCCGCTTGTCATTCAATGGCATCACTTCCACCACATTAAATATTCGCTCCCACCACCAAAGGCGCACCATGGTTTCCATGTGTTCCACCTACGAGCTGCACTGCAGCAACTCACCAAGAATCCTTCGACAGCACCTTCCAAACTTAGGACTTCTACCGCCAAGAGGAATAAAGGGAGTAGATGCATAGGAACACCAGCACCTGCAAGTTCTCCTCCAAGCCACATGCCATCCTGACTTGGAATTAAATCACTGTTCCTTCACAGTTGTATGGTCAAAATCCTGAAACACCCTCTCTAACAGCACTGTGGATGTAACCTCCACCACATGGACTGCAACAGTTCAAGGAAGTGAATCCCCAACTTTCTCTCTAGGACAGTTAGGGCTAGGCAATAAATACTGGCATTGTCAGTGATGTCCCATGAACGAATATAAAAACTTTCCAAATTTAGCCCTCTATCTTACAATTTATTTTCTAACTACTGTCTTCCCCAGCCTTTTAAGAACAACTTTTTAAAAAATTATTTCATAGGATGTGGGCTTCAGTGGCAAGGCCAGCATTTGTTGCCTATCCCTAATTGCCCTTGAACTGAGTGGATTACTAGGTCATTTTAAAGGGCAGTTAAGAGTTAACCATATTGCTGTGGATCTGGAATCACATGTAGGCCAGACAGGGCAAGAATGGGAGATTTCCTTCCCAACAGGGCATTAGTAAACCAAATGAGATTTTATGACAATCAATGGTTGTTTCATGGTTTACTGAGACCAGCTTTATATCCCAGATTTATGTAATTGAATTTAAATTCCATCAGCTGCTATGGTGGGATTTGAACCCATGTTCCCAGGGCATTAGCCTGGGTACCAGTATTACTAGTTCAGTGACATTATCAGGACATCACCATCTCTCCCTAATTTGTATAGCGCCTTAAAAGTAATGAAACATCCTAAGGCGCTAGGAGTTACTTGACATAGTGTTGGAAGCCTTTTCCACATACCCACTATTCTTTATGAAAATTATAGCATTAATCTCACTAGAGGTTTGTTAATGTTACCTCGAATACACTCTCAGCTCTACACTTGCATGTTCAAGTTAAGCAGTCAACATCATTTAAACAACATATCACCTGACCATTTTCTTTTCTTCAATGAAAATAAGTGTAGTTCTTCATATCTTGGAGCTCTAAGCTGTGGAATCATCTTCAAAGCTCTTGTTTTGCATGCATTTGGTGGTGAACAAGCCTGTTGTGTAGCATTTGACTTGGCTGTCTGGAGCTTAAGATAGGCTAGGGGCAGAATTCTACGATTTCCTCACTGGCAGGTTTGTAGGGGGCGGGAGAGGGGGGTGTAAAATTTTTCAGATGGCCTTCCCACTGAGCTCCTGCCTGCCCGAGCTCTCTGCAATTTAACTTTTGGATGGTTGAGGCCTAGGCCGGCCGGCTTGTGGGAAGAAGGGAGAAGTGGGGGTGTGGGGGGTGCCTCCATCAACAGCTTCCTTTTAACATCGGGTGTCCCCCCCCCAGAAAGTCTGGCCCCTGTAGGTTCTCCCTGCCCCCCTGCCCTCTCCACCCTCTGCCCAACCCCAGGCCTCACCTTCCCCCCCCGCCCCCCGCCTTGAGACCCCCAAAACCTACCTGGTCCTGGAATCCTGGGAATTAGGCTCTGGGGATGGCTTGCAGTCCCAGTCCTGTCCACTGCAGCCTGAGGCACTGCAGGGACCAGAGTGCTGCTGGCTGATCAGATTGGAAGAATGAGGAGGTGGAAGTCCTGCCTCCAGCCAATCAACAGAGCGCTAAGTGCCTGTGGGGCAGACAGTATTAGTGGGGATATGTTCTCCGCCAACTCTTCAGAGGGCAGGAGGGGAAACCCTGCGATCCTAAATATCCTGGCCGAGGACATTGTAAGCAATTTCACCAATGCTAGAGGAAGCTGCTTGTCAAAATAACTGATGAGAAAATTGATGACAAATCCCAGAAAGAGCTAATCGAGGTTGGTTATGCAAACACACCCTCTCATATCCAGAATCCAGTGCCAGTCATGTTTTGGTTGCAGAAATGGCATCAGTTGCTCAATAGTCTCACACCTCCATCTGGTGCGTCGTCCATTCAATGAAGCATCCTCTCTCAATGAACTCCACCATAAACAAACTTGTTAGTTATTCCTTCATTGCTCTTCATGGGATCTTGCCATGTGCAAAATAGCTACTACATCCTTTTGCTTACATGAAAAGAGTAATTGCACTTGAAAGTAATTCCTCACCTTGCAAGTGAAGCACCTGGGGGTGATTCTAGGAGATATATTAAGTTACATTATTTTTAATCTTAATTAGTCCAGGTCATTTTGGTCCAGAGAAATAAATGGCTCAGATAAATTACAGAGACGAAATTTGCTTCACAGAAAACCACAGAGCAACTGAGAAACATGTCGTCAGAAGGATTAAAAAGGAGACTTTGCACAACAACCCAATTTTCTTAGATCTTAGATCCATTAAAATGTACTTAACTATTAAATACTGTAATACATTTTTGCTTGCAGTCAAGTGTGCAGTAAACTGAAATATAATTAAACACAGGAGCTTTTTGAAGTCCATCTGAAAACACTTAGGATTACTAATGAATTATGTAATTCACAACATGCCAAAAAGAACTACTGCTTTAGTAACCTGCAACCTCACTTGCATGGAAAATGGCTGGGATTGCAAAAAAAAGGTTCTGTGCTGCTGCCCCCTACTGGCTTCTCTGATAATCTACTTAAAATTGAACCCACGAAGTTCTCTTCTGTCTCAAAGTTTCTTCCAACGGGAATTTTTGAAGGCAAACTTCCAATATTGCAGCGTGCAACCTGAGTAAATTTATGACAAGTCCCAGAAGAAACTAAATGAGGTTGGTTATGCAAATACACCCTCTCATATCCTGAATCCAGTGCCAACTATGAGGATGATTTTCTCCAGTTGCATTTAGGGTTACAATATGACTACAAGTATTCTCATAAGAATCTCCCAGAAGATTGCATGGTCATGAGTAAATGGGAAGTGTTGTGAATCATGATGTTTAAGGCATCATGACTGCATGAGGCAGGCTCAATGGACCAGCCTCCTGTCCAGCAGAAAACAAAAAGCAGAAGATAGGTGTAAATGTAGTTATTCAAAGTTGCAGAAGGTAGGAAGTAAGGTTCCACAAAGATGAGTGCTGGGACCATTGCTGTTCACAATTTGTATTAATGATTTAGTCTTTGGAATTAAAATGCACAATTTCTAAATTTTCAGACAATACCAAATTGAAAGAGATAGTTAATACTGAGGAGGACTGCAACATATTACAAGAAGACATTAATAATCTTGAAGAATGGATATATTGCTTGCAATGAATTTCAATATAGGTATGTTTGAGTGTTACATTTTGGTAAGAAAAATAAGAAGGTCACATATTACTTAAACAGAAGAATCAAAATGGGTAGGGGAGAAAAGCTATCTGGGAGTGCAAATACACAATTCAATTACGACCATGTCAATAAAAGCATAACATAAGCTCTTCTTCAAGAGGGACGGATTTGCTAAGTAGAGAAGTTATGCTAAACTTATATCGGATCTTGGTTAGAACAAACTTGCAGCTTATTGAAAAGGGATATAGAGGCACTGGAGAACGTGCAAAAAATGATTTACAATAACGATACTGGAATTGTGAGGTTAAACCTATCAGGAAAGAATGAACTGGCTGGTTTTCTTTTCTCTTTAAAAGAGAAGGATGAAGGGTCACCTAATAGCTCTACACTCTCCAAGATATCTGCACTCCTCTAATTCTGGACCCTGGTGCACCCCCTATTTTAATTTGCTCCACTACTGGTGGCCATGCCTTCAATTGCTTAGTCCCTCTGCTCTGGAATACCTTCCCTACCCCACTCTGCCTCTCTACCTCGCTTTCCTCTTTTAAGACACTCCCTAAATCCAAACTCTTTGACCAAGCTTTCAGTCATCTGACCTAATAGCGCGTTATGTGGCTCGGTTTTATACTTTGTTTTGGAATGCTCATGGGAAGCATCTTGGGATGTTTTACTACTTTAAAGGTGCCATTAGTTGTTGTTGTTACTGTTGTTGAGGTCTTTAAAATTCTGAAAAGGTTTTGATAGTGTATACACAGGGACTGTGGGTGGAATTTTCCATGCCCGCTCTTGTCGGTTGTGTTTGGCGGCGTGAGTGGACAATGTGGCAAGGTTTTGCCGAAGTCATGAAATCGTCCGCTCTGATTGACAATGGGGGGCAGCATTTCCCTTCATTGTAATACATCTGGATATTATTATAAGCCCAGCCCGCTGGAATCATCCTCTGACGCTGGATCATCCGAGCACGTCGTCATGATTTCACGCCGACATGTTTCACAACAGCATATATAAGTTGGGCACCTGGTGGGCTGCACTTCAAGGGAACTCGGACATGAGTGCACAGTTAAACTGTGCAGCGCTCGCCAGGGTCGCCTGTTGAACTTCAAGGTTGAAGTGTCGCATATTCAGGCGAGGGCACAGACAAGTTGCTTTTTCCCGGCTGGCTGACAGTGTGGTGCCTGGGTAAAGGCAGCCTTGCAGCTGAGGCGATTTGCGGGGGCTGGGCAAGGCCTGCACTGCAGTTG
Source organism: Cetorhinus maximus (assembly GCF_964194155.1). Classification (NCBI taxonomy): domain Eukaryota; kingdom Metazoa; phylum Chordata; class Chondrichthyes; order Lamniformes; family Cetorhinidae; genus Cetorhinus; species Cetorhinus maximus. The sequence continues at coordinate 155,203,307 of NC_135883.1, read as the reverse complement.
ATGGTGGTGCACAGGCACGTGGAGGGTTGGGTGGAGGGAAGTGGCCACGCATTAAGGAAACCTTGTATAAAGTGACCATTCCTCCGCAGCTGAGACAGTTCAGGAGCAACCAGATTGACAAGCTTGGAGTTGGGTCTTTAGCTTATCTGCCCACTCAAGCAATGTAGAGGCATGAAATTGCCACCAAATGATCCTGAACATTTCACCCCTCGGACACAGGCTGCAAACTAATGAGCATTTTAGTGGACTGCAGAACAGTTGGATGACTGTACAATCTCCTTGCTAAAGCTGGCCTTGGAACAGTCACTGGTGGAGGCGCTCACAGTCCCTTGCAATATCATCATTCAGGTTTGGACCAGTCTCCCCCATGGTTCAAGCTAACAGTGCATCCTTGCAGTGCAGGTTAGCTGAGAGCACAGCATGCAGTCCAGTGGGCAAAGCTGCCGCCAATTGGTCAAGTGGAGTGGGGTGGAGATGGGTGGGGTCTCAGGCAGCCATATGGCGCACTAAACTCTGGCCATCCAAGTGGTGACCAGCACTCTCCAGAATGTGTTAAGGGGCCTTCAGACTTAACCAAGAGAAGTTCTTAGAACACCCAAGCTAACCCACGCGTCTCTCTCTTTCATCCTGCAGGAGGAGTACATCAAGAGCATGGAGCCTGGTGATCTAGCTGTATGCCTCATGGCTTAAAGAGAGCAGAGACGAGAGGCGAGAGCAACGGAGGCATCTGGCTGGACAGAAGGAGGAGAAGCAACCTCAGGAAGATGGGATGGCTGGGGCTCCCACACACGCCGCTGAAAAGCCACAGCAAGCCATCGCTGTTTGGTACTTCGCTAGACGCAGGGTCTATAGACACTGCCTTTCATTCCTGCAGATGACCAAGAACCAGCATCGCCAAAGACTGTGCATGCCTAGGAAACTGGTCAGTTACATCTACCACCAGCTGCAGGATTTGGCGCCATGGGGACATGGGGGGCATCCACTGCCCGTGGCCTTGAAAGTGACCGCGACACTCAATTTTTAAGCCAGTGGCTCCTTTCAGTCCTCCAAAGTCGACCTCTGTGGGATCTCACAAGCCTCCACCCACAAATGCATTCATGAGGTCACGGATACCACCTTCGCAAAGGCACACAACTTTGTGCATTTTGCCCAGTACCAGGAAAGATAGGATGCAAAAATGCTGGAGTTTGCCTAGGTCTCAGGTTTCCCACAAGTGCAGGGTGCCATTGACTGCACTCACGTGGCACGCAGATCTCCATTGCAACAAGTGGTCAACCATGTCAACTGCAAGAGCTTCCATTTGCTGAATACTCAGCTGGTGTGTGACCACCACAAAGGAATCTTTCAGGTCTGTGCCTGGTTCCCAGGAAGTATCCATGACTCCTACATTCATAGCCCAGGGTCCACAGAGGCTGCATGGATGGCTCCTTGGGAACAAGGGCTATCCGCAGAGGTTGTGGCTGATGATGCCCGTGCAGTGGCCTCGGACTGCAGCAGAGTGAAGGTAAAACCAGGCTCATGCTACAACTTGCACCTTGGTGGAACAAACCATCGGGATGCTGAAAATGAGGTTCTGGTGCCTGGACCAGTCTGGTGGAGCCCTGCAATATATTCCACAGAGGGTCACACATCGTCATTGCCTGCTGCTCCCTTTACAACCTGGCGCTGCAACGGGGAGAGAAACTGGATGAGGAGGAGATGGTGGAGCTGGAGGTCTCCAATGAGGAGGACGCCGACAGGGATGAGGGTGAGGAGGTCCTCGAAGGCAACGACGATGGCGATGAGGCCCTCACACTGGCCAGACGAGGCAGGCTCGCTCGGGAGGCCCTCATAGCTGCTAGATTTGTGGAGGATGATGACGACATGCAGTGAGGAGACACTATAGACCCTCACATTTCTTTGAATGTCTGACTCCTGTCTGGCCGAGCACAGCTCACTTGCACTCTGCGATCAGGGTCATATCATGGAGACTCAGCCATGAAAGTTTAAATGCACCTGATCCTTTGACAGCCTTCAGCATTTGACCCCTTCAGGAGCACAATGTCACCGGTCACAGATGCTGACGAATTGGAGGCCAGCCCCACTTTAAAGATGCTGAGAGCACACAGAGTGAATGAATGTACTCTGTGATGCCTGCAATCTGGCAGCAATGACAAGTACCATCGAGGTGCAGACATCAGTAATGTGTCCAATGAGTGTGAGGCTGGTCCATCACTTTGGTCTGAAGGCTGCACAAAGTACATGGAAGAGGCCCTGGACTGAGACACCTGCCTACCTTATGCAGGAATCAAGGTTTCATATCTGAGTGACACAAACACTGCTCATCAGAACAAGGCAGGGAGACATTCTTGGGAATTTATTTACAATAATGAACATTATGTATAAGTGATTAACACCCATGACCAGGTTGTGTAACTGCATCTTCTTAACCTTCCTAACCCTGCCGCTACATCTTGGTGCTTCTCCAGCATCCACAGCAGAGGTGGAGGCAGTCTGCTGACTGCTATACCCTGTCTGTGGTGACTTTGGCAGGCTTCCTTTGGAGGGCCCCGGCCTGCTTTCAGGGTCCTGCTGTGTGGCAATGGCACCTTCCTCAGTCTCTGGAGCTGAAGCTTCTGGGGTCACAGGAAGAGGGGATGAGCCAGACACTCTCGCAGTCACCTGGGTGGATGGTCCTGGGGTGTACACTTGCTGATCCTCCTCCCTATGGGTAACCCTGGCTGACTCCTTGAGGAGAAGGGGTAGCTGGAGTGAGATCGAGCTGCCCTGCACCCCTCTCGTGTACACACTGTAGGAGGCGATGTAATTCAGCCTGTGCAGCTCTAGTAACTTTTTTTTAAAATTTGTTTGTTGGATGTGGGCATCGCTGATTGCCTTTGTATTTTTAAGGGTCAACCACATGTAGCCCAGACCAGGTAAGGGGACAGCAGATTTCCTTCCCTAAAGGGCATTAGTGAACCAGATGGGTTTTCACAACAATTATTTCATGGTGACCATTAGACTTTTAATTCCAGATATTTATAGAATTCAAAGTCCACCATCTACCATGGCAGGATTTGAATCCAAGTCCCCAGAGCATTACCCTGGGTCGCTGGATTACCAGTCCAGTGACAATACCACTAAGCCACCACCTCCCCTGAGGGATGACCTCAGAGTCAAAACAGACATGACCGAGTCCAGAGGCTTGACATCTGATACGAACTCAGCAGATTCCTCCGAGTGCGGGAGACCTGTGAAGTCCCTGCCGCTGCCTGCTGTGGATCTGACAGTGCGATCTGCCCACCAGATTCTGATCCCGAGGCTACTTTAAAGCTAGGTCCCACCGAGGTGTGTGTCTCTGTGCTGGTGGAGGCTGTGGGTGAGCGCTGTGTTGGGTCTTCAATGAAGGTGCCTTCAGATTCCTCTTCAGAAGTTTCTTCGGGTTTGATTGGAGTCCCTAGGTTGTGTGCTCCATCGGTTGTTTGGCAGATCTACCTGTGAAAGCAAGGAGAGATGATTAGTGCATGGCAGGGGCCTGCAGAACAGGATTACTCACAGCATGGTTGTCTGATGGATGTTGCACTGCTGGATGCTCAATTGATTGAGCACTGACGACCTCACGGTCAGCACAGGACTGGTCCAGATCTTCGCTGGCCAGCTGGATGGCTCTAATTTCAAAGTCCGAGAGGGCCTTGATTTCGGGCATTCTTCCACCAGTCTGCGACCTCTCCCTCTTGTTGTGTGCCAGCTTGCCCTGCATGAATAGAGATGGAGAGAGTGTAGGCAGGACATCTGCCATGCCAGATGATAAGCATGCCTGACATGTGTGGTTGGTGAGTGGTCCCATGGATGGGATGAGGACAATGAAGGTGTGTGTGAGAGAGTGAATGGTGATGTCCCTTGAACTGGCAGTGAGTGAGATCCCTGTGAATGTGTGATGGTTTTGTGAGTGTGTGACTTGAGAGCGATGAGAAGAGTGACTTACCCTGGCGGAACAGAGAAGATCATTAATCTTTTATTGGCACTGGGTGGCTGTCCACTTTTGTAGGGCGTTGGCACTGACCACCGCTGCCACCACCTCTCATGCTGAATTGGTGATGTTGTCCCCCTTCCTGTGGCCAGATCAGGTGTAGAAGACATCACGGCAGGCCTCCTCTGTGTCCAAAAGGCGCTCGAGGGACGTGTCATTAAGCCAGGGGGCTGCAGTCTTCTTGCCTTTCAGGGGCATGTCTTCTTTGCAGCAGTCCTTGTCTGGAAGCACTGAGAGGTGTTCGCATGGCTGCACTTTAAATATGGCGCCCAGTGTGATGAAACCGTGAGGTGATGGCTTGGCGGGTATATGACAGCCCGCCTGCTATCGAAACGGCGGGTTTCCCGGGAATGCATTATTAATGAGGCAGGATTAGGACAATATGGCGTGAAAAGCCGCCACTGTGGCTGGCAGATAAAACGTCCTTTTTCCTGCTTGCTACTGCACTTAGGGCGGAATTGTCCCAGGTTTGCACTGTGTTTCTGAGGGGAAGAGCAAAGCTATAGGCCATTAATAAAAAATAGCCATCAAGAAATCAAATATTGGGTTCAGAAGGAATTTCTTTAGCCAGAGACTGGTGAGAATGTGGAACTTACTACACAGAGAATTGTTGAGGTGAATAGTGTAGATGCAATGAAGGAGGAGCTACTTAAGCATACGAGGTAGAAAGGAATAGAGGGTTATACTGATAGAGTTAAATGAGGAAGAATGGAAGGAAGTATGAGTGGAGCATAAATGCCAGCATGGACAGGTTGGGCTGAATGGCCTGTTTCTGTATTATATATTCTACATAATTCTATGTAATCATGTTTCTCTGTTTTAATTTGTACACAAAGTAAGTCATCCCTTATTAAAATGTATGAACTTAGCAATTATTTTAAAAGTTGTCTTATTCATTTGTATATTATTCAAAGAAATTGCGTATCCATTTTTGGGTGGAGTTTTCCAACTTGGTAGCATCGTAGTGAGTAACCTAACCCAGAAAGAATGCCGACCTACATTACTTGCTGTCAGACTGTTTTCTGTGGCTTATGTTAGCAGTGTTTACTGTTGGGTCTAGAAAACTGAGATGGTAGGTCTCAAAAGGAGAGGGAAAACAAACCTAAATTCATTTACCAATTTATTTTTGAACAATTGTATTTTTTAACTTGTCAGAGGTTTTTCATCCTCAGAGGTGGTCAGAAGGTGAGAGAAAGAGAGAGATAAAGGCGGAGGGGCATGTTAGTGGGGTGGTGAAAACGGCATATGGGACGCTTGCCTTTATCAATCGAGGCATAGATTACAAAAGTAGGGAGGTCATGTTGGAGTTGTATAGAACCTTGATGAGGCTACAGCTGGAGTACTGTGTGCAGTTCTGGTTGCCACATTTTAGGAAGGATGTGATTGCACTGGAGGGGATGCAGAGGAGATTCACCAGGATGTTGCCTGGGGTGAAATATTTAAGTTATGAAGAGAGGTTGGATAGACTTGGGTTGTTTTCGTTGGAGCAGAGAAGACTGAGGGGCGACCTGATCGAGGTGTACAAGATTATGAGGGGCATGGACTGGGTGGATAGGGAGCAGTTGTTCCCCTTAGTTGAAGGGTCAGTCACGAGGGGACATAAGGTCAAGGTGACGGGCAGAAGGTTTATGGGGGATGTGAGGAAAAACGTTTTTACCCAGAGGATGGTGATGGTCTGGAATGCGCTGCCTGGGAGGGTGGTGGAAGCGGGTTGCCTCACATCCCTTAAAAAGTACTTGGATGAGCACTTGGCACGTCATAAAAGTCAAGGCTATGGGCCAAGTGCTGGTAAATGGGATTAGGTAGGTAGGTCAGGTGTTTCTCACGGATTGGTGCAGACTTGATGGGCCAAAGGGCCTCTTCTGCACTGTGTGATTCTGTGATTATGTGAAAGGAAAATGTCCTGACTCCAGAAAATCTGTTTCTTCTGCAGATGGGGATTGATGTCAAGGAATGTCTACAAAAGGCCTCACTCTTTGCTGAGGAGGCTTCTATGATCATCTTCTGGTCCAGCATCTGCTTTATGGAGCAGGATGAGATGTTCTCATATTTCTTTTTCCAAAAGGTACACATATAGAGCACTGTGATCAGCATCCTGAAGGTAGAGTGTAAGTCAGTAATGTTGTTGCAGCCTTACATTTTAAGGATTAGCAAATCCTTTTATGCCAGCCTGTATGATGTGAAGCCCTTTGACAGCATGGCCTCCCAGTCCTTTCTACCCTCTATCATGGAGGTCTTAATAGTACGTGGGAGACACTGGACAAGCTGCTAACTCTGGATGAGTTGACAAAGGTCCTTCAACACAAATAAAACTCCCGAGAAATATCAGCCGAGATTTGTTTAACTCTGTGAGGCTGGATCAGTGACCCAGACCTGCTAGAAATGTAGGAGATCATGCTTCTGTATGGCAGCATGTTGGAATCCATGATGGTCCAGTCCATTGCTTAATGTAGACAACTAAATTCGCCCAAGGCCATCATCAATCGGGTCAGTCTACTTTGGAATTAGTGATCCGCCCTGTTCTGACCTGTACTGTAGCCAACAGGGGGATCTCTGAGTCAGGGATATGATCGCTTATGTGCGGGACAGGGTGGTGGACACCTGCCTCATCATTTTCGACCAGGAGAAGGCCTTTGACAGAATATTGCACACCTACACATCGGATGTGCTTTCTAAAATGGGATTTGGGGAGGGAATCCGTAACTGGATCCAACTGCTCTGCACAAACATCGACAGCGCACTTTTAATCAATGGGTGGGAATCGGAAAGATTCCAGATCAAATCTGGAGTCAGGTAAAACTGTCCTCTCTCTCACCTTGTTTGTATGTTGTACTGAGTCTATTAGGAAGGATGCGAGCATAAGAGGGGTGACAATCCCAGGCAGCAGAGGCACTCAGCTGAAAGCTGCACTGTACATGAACAATGTTGCTGCCTTCTGCTTGGTTCTGCTGTCAGTTTGCAGAATATCTGTGACCATTTGAACTGGCCTTGGGAGCCAAAGTAAATCATGGCAAGAACGAAGCCATGATCTTCGGGAACTGGGCCAACCGATCCTTTATCCCCTACACCATCAGGTCAGACTATGTAAAGCTGCTGGGGATATGATTTGGAAAAGGGAAGGGCATGTGGCAAAAACTGGAATGAGCTTTTATCCATGATGAAACACAAACTGGACATGTGGGAGCGATGTTGCCTATCCATCTGGCTATGAGGTGCGAGACACTCTCAGTGTTGCTCTACATGGCGCAGGTCTGGCTCATATTCCCCTCCTGTGTCGTGACAGTCACCTATGTCATCTTCCACTTTATCTGGAGATCAAAAATGAACCGTGTCTGCAGGGACACAAAATCTCTGGACAAAGGGAGACAAAAAGTGCCCAATATAGCCCTCAACCTGATAACCACCTTTGTGTGCAGTTGCATCAAGTTTTGTGTAGACCATTGGTATGCAAACATCAAGTGTCACTATGTGCTGAGGTTCTATCTGTTCCCAGTGTTGTAAAAGATGAATCCGGCCACATTGCCACAGGACGCACCAGTCAGTTGGACAGTGCCATCCCATCCGTCCTTTATGGAAAAGTTTGTGCAGAAGAATACCTTTAACCACATGTCCATCAGGCAGTGGTCCGTGTTTGCAGAAATGCCTTTGCGCACTATGGCTTGCCATAGTCATGTGACTTCTGAAGTCAACCTTTGTGTATAGTGGCTTGAGAGCAGAAGCCATTTTATCCATCACTTAGAACATGGTGTCAGGAATGTGCAACTGAAATTGAGTGGATTTTGATAGCTGTAAGAGAGCCAGCCCCTGTAAGAAACAACTTTGTACAGGATATTGATTGCTGGGTCAGTCAGTATGGCTTTGAATATTGCAGTACCTGCTCCTATAGAGATGACGGGAGATTTGAGGATGAATTGGAATCCAGTCTCAATGGCAGAACTATGAAATTGCCACAGTTAATCAAGAAATCTGAACAAGAGTAACAATTCTGTTATCAGTGCTGGGGAAAGAGTGCTAACAGCTGCATTGCACCTTTGGCCTCACTGAGGAGCAAAAATGCCAGCCTTGTGAAATTTTGGAGGTCTTGAAAACCCACTTTGAGCCCTCTACTAATGTTATTTATGACGCTATGTCTTCTACACTAAAGTTCAGGAAGAGGGTGAGAATTGGTCCGCATGTGACTGCACTGAGATGCCCAGCTGACCTTGCGAGTTTGGACAACTGAAGGATGATCTGATCAGAGACAGAGTTGTCTTAGGAACAAGAGACACCTTCGTGAGAATGTCTGCTGAGAGAAGAGAAACTTAACTCTCAAGAAAGCTATTGACATGTGCACAAGCTCTGAAGTTGTTGATCATCAGCTGAAGAGTATGAATGGGAGAACTGCTGAGGCTTTGCACTATACTGAGAGGCAGTCCAGGCCTTGCAAGTGCAAGACAATGGAGAAAAGGAAGAAATATTTACAGAAGGGCCAGCAGAAAGATCAAGGCCAGAGCACAGCATGTAAATATTGCAGAGGACACCACGTGAAAGAAAATGACATGTATGCAAAAGGAGAAAGCAGTGCTCTCACTGCAAGAAGCTGACTCATTTTGCACGCAAGTGTTTTGCTGGAAAGAAGAAAAGCAAGCCTATAAAAATGGCTGCTGGAAAAATGTTGGATGATGATTCTGACGAACCACTCTATATCCGAGAACAGGTTGGCATTGTCAAATCTCAAGGTGAAAAATGGCTTGTGACTATTGGAATGATTACTGCAGAAGGACAAGTTAATATGAAGTGTCAGACACTAGTGCTGCATGCAACATCATGAGCTTCACAGATCTGTGTGAAGTTGCTCAAGATAGTGACACAAAAATGAAGCTGTCGAAGGTGTTCACCCCAAAAGGACAAACTAAGCCGAGAGCCCAATGCAATTGGAAGAAAGAAGATTTGCAGTTCCAAATAGTAGACACTAAATCCATTCATCTCAGCTGAAAGAAGTCAGAAGTTTGGACTAATAACCCTTTGTGTACCAGAAGAGGTTTGCATGGCACAAAACCATTGACTGTTGAACAAATCCTAAAAAAATTACAAAGATGTTTTCACAGGGCTTGGATGTCTTCCTGGTGAATTTTATCTTGAAGTAGATGAGAGTGTGAAACCAAGGAGAGTTCCAGCTGACCTCAATTACAGACTGAAAGACAAGATAGAGGAGCTTGTGAAGATGGGAGTAAAAAAGGATGTGGCAATTCCTACAGACTGGATTAGCAGCACAGTAGCAGTGAAAAAACCTGGAATGCTGAGAGTATGCATAGGTCCAAAGGACCTCAGTAAGCTTTGACGAGATCTCACTACCCCATACCAACTATTGAAGAAATTTTGCTACAACCTCCCAAGGCAAAGGTCTTTACTCCCCTAGATGCGAAGGATGGATACTGGTAAATAAGCTGGATGAAAGTAGCAGTTTCCTGACTACCTTCTGGATGCCATTTGGGAAGTACAGATGGTTGCACACGCCATCTGGCATTTCTACTGCTCCAGAAGAATATCAACGTTGCAGCTTGAGATAGTGAATGATCTTCCAGGGGTGGAAGCAAACACTAGTTTATGGATGTGGAGCTATGATGGAAGAAGCCAGTTCATAGTTCATGATCAGAATCTAGTGAGACTGCTGGAGAGAGCTTGCCAGATGAAATTGAAGCTGAACAAAAAAAGACTGCAACTGAAGATGACTGAAGTCAAGTACATAGGTCATGTACTGATAGCGGAAGGACTTTGCCCTGATCTTGATAAGATGCGAGTTGTGATAGAGATGCAGCAAGTTCTGTGCCAGAACTTTCAAACAAGCATTCCTACACGCCAGGAGTCTCACCACCTCCTCACATGGTGGCTGCGGTGGAAAAGAGACTGTTATATGAACATACATACGAACATACAAATTAGGAGCAGGAGTAGGCCACTCAGCCCTTCAAGCCTGCTCTGCCATTCAGTAAGATCATGGCTGATCTAATTGTAACCTCAATTCCACATTCCCACCTACCCCAATAGCCTTTCACTCCCTCCCTAATCAAGTGTCTATCTACCTCTGCCTTAAAAATAATCAAAGACTTTGCTTCCACCGTCTTTTTTTATTCTTTTATGGGATGTGGGTGTCACTGACAAGGCCAGGATTTGTTGCCCATCCCTAATTGCCCTAGAACTGAGCGGCTCGCTAGGCCATTTCTGAGTCAGCCACATTACTGTGGGTCCAGAATCACATGTAGGCCAGACCAGGTAAGGATGGCCTTCCCTAAAGAGAATCAGTGAACCAGATGATTTTTCCAACAATCGATGATAATTTCATGGTTGCCATCATTATATTCCAGACTATTTTTTATTAATTGAATTTAAATTCCACCAGCTGTCGTGGTGGGATTTGAGCCTCTGAGACAAGAGCATTTTCCTAGGCACCTGGATTACTAGTTCAGTGTCATTACCTTTACACCGCCATCTCCCCATATACCACCATCTCCAAAGACTCACAACCCTCTAGGAGAAAAAAAATTCTCCTCGCTCTGTCCTAAATGGGTGACTCCTTATTTTTAAAAGGTAGCCCCTAGTTCTAGATTCTCCCACAAAAGAAAACACCCTCTCCACATCGACTCTGTCAAGACCCTCTAGGATCTTATATATTTCAATCAAGTCTCCTCTCACTCTTCTAAACTCCAGCTGATACAAGCCTAGCCTGTCCACTCTTTCCTCATAAGACAACCTACTCAATCCAGGTATCAGTTTAGTAAACCTTCTCTGAACTGCTTTCAATACATTTACATCCTTCCATAAATAAGGAAACCAACAATGTACACAGTACTCCAGATGTGGTTTCACTAATGCCCTGAAGCATAACCTCCTTACTTTTGTATTCAATTCCACTCGCAATAAATAATAACATTCTATTAGCTTTCCTAATTACCTGCTATCCTTGCATACTAGCCTTTTATGATTCATGCACTAGGACACCTAGATCCCTCTGCATCTTAGAGCTCCAAAATCTCTTACTATTTAGATAATAGGCTTCTTTTTTATTTTTCCTGCTAAAATGGACAATTTCACATTTCCCCACATTATACTCCATTTGCCAGGTCTTTGCCCACTCACTTAATCTATCTATATCCCTTTGTAGCTTCCTAGTATCCTCTTCACATCTTACTATCCTATCAATCTTTGTGTCACCAGCAAATTTAGCAACCATACCTTCGGTTCCTTCATTCACTGCCCACCTCCTTCTCCAATGTGCTTTTGCAAAGCAGATCTGGAAAAAGATGCAGTAGTTTTTGTAGCGGTTGATCTGTGCTCTAATTACTGGCTGTTCCCAGAGATGCACACCAACATAAGCTGCTGGAGGACCAACAAATTAGTGACAGGCGCACTTTTGTCTGTCCAAAACCTGCTGGTCTTCCAGTGCAAAGAACTGACGATGACTGAGTTGCAGACAGGCACATTCCAAGGTCCAGATATATTGCTAAGGGATGCAATAAAGCTTGGGGCAGCTGCCACAAAGGGGGAAAGACCACTGTCTAAGGCCCTCTCTCCATAGTATACCAAGGAGCTGGAGACCATGTAAAACCCCTTGGGGTGTATGGTTGACAAGAAATGAATGCTGTAAATACACCCTGTAATTGTAAGTGCAGTAAGGCACTTCAGATTGCCACTTACTATACTGAAGAAAACTGATTAGTTTTGCACTTTACGTAACAGTTCAAATTTAATGTACCATTACAAATTTTAAGAATAAAGGACATTTTTGGGGAAAAAAATTAACCTGTTATAATGGCTATAAGAATTCTCTTCTCTCCTCTTGTGGCTTTTCCCATGTTATATGGGGTTGTCACAATGCTGCTTGATAACCTTTGTTTGTTTGGATGTGGCAGCGGCTTTTTATAGCCAGATATCTACGCTCCCCATTTATCAAGGTTGAAGACCATCACTGACACAAACTGGCTTACCTGCACCAGCAACTGGGTTATTTCATAACCAACAAGTCCTTGGGAGAGTCTTGAATCTAGGGCCTTGCGTCTCAAAGGCAGAAAAGCTATCCACTGAACCACTCCAGCTCCCAGGGTTTTTTCCTACTTAAATAGAGGACGCTGACACAGCTACTAAAACGTTATTTAAATGAGGACTGAATAAGCATTTGAAAAGAATACAGACAGAGCAAGAAAAAGGAAGTAAAATAACTAGCTCTAGTTAGAGCTAGCACCACTGGCATAGGTGTATTCGCTTTCTTCTGGGTGACAATTTAGACCATAAGACCATAAGACATAGGAGCAGAAATTAGGCCATTCAGCCCATCGAGTCTGCTCCGCCATTCAATCATGGTCGATAAGTTTCTCAACCCCATTCTCCCGCCTTCTCCCCGTAACCTTTGATCCCCTTACCAATCAAGAACCTATCTATCTCGGTCTTAAATACACTCAATGACGTGGCCTCCACAGCCTTCTGTGGCAATGAATTCCATAGATTCACCACTTTCTGGCTAAAGAAGTTTCTCCTCATCACTGTTCTAAAAGGTCTTTCCTTTACTCTGAGGCTGTGTCCTCGGGTCCTAGTCTCTCCTACTAATGGAAACATCTTCCCCACGTCCAGGCCTTTCAGTATTCTGTAAGTTTCAATCAGATCCCCCCTCATCCTTCTAAACTCCATCAAGTATAGACCCAGAGTCCTCAAATTTCAATGATTCTTACAAAAAAATGTCATATCCTCAAGATAATCCAACATGTCTTAATGCCAATGAATTAACTTTGAGGTGTAGTCCCTGAGGTCTGTAGGCAATCACAGAAATTAATTTGCACACAACAAGCTGTGTGCAACAAATTAACTGATAAGGGAGGATTGCTAGCCAGGAAAACAAGATAACTCTCTGCTCTTCTTCAAATAAGACCCAAGAGATCTTTCATGTCTATGTGAGCAAGCAGACAGAACCTTAGTTTAACACCATACCCAAAAGACAGAACCTCTGACAAGGCTGTCTTATGTCAGCCTAAATTTCATATTCAAAGCTATAGCGGGTTTTGGACACACAAACTTCTGACTCATAGTTGATATAGAGTCAGCAACACAGCCAAGCTGGCAGTTATTTCATTCAACCCAGAAGTGGTGGATAGTGATGACGATAGCCTCTCAACAATAAAATGAAAACAGAAGTACATAGCTGTTCAGTCAACATCTGTAAAGAGGTGTTACAGCATTTTGGTTCTGTGTGCTTTATCAAGCTTAAAGCCTGAATGGCAGATGTGCCTGTTATACTCCTGATAGCCAGCTGGTAAAGGAAGTTTACTTGGAATAGATTTATTCAGAGTGAAACATTACAGGATTATATCTCCTGACTCTACATCACGCCTGTATTACGAAGTGTCACTTTATATGTGCTTAAGTAACTATCCAGTCAATGTCCTCCACTTGTAAGTATTTAACTTCAATTCATATAATTAACAATGCATTTTAGATTTTTTTATTCATTCAAGGATGTGGGATTGCCTGGCTGGGCCAGCGTTTATTGCCCATCCCTAGTTGCCCTTGAGAAGGTGGTGGTGAGCTGCTTTCTTGAACCGCTGCAGCCCATGTGGTGTAGGTACACCCACAGTGCTGTTAGGAAGAGAGTTCCAGGATTTTGACCCAGCGACAGTGAAGGAATGGCTATATATTTCCAAGTCAGGATGGTGAGTGTCTTGGAGGGGAACTTCCAGGTTGTGGTGCTGGACGGTGTCCAGCTTCTTCAGCGTTGTGGGAGCTGCACTCATCCAAGCAAGTGGGGAGCATTCCATCACATTCCTGACTTGTGCCTTGTAGATGGTGGACAAGCTTTGGGGAGTCGGGGATGAGTTACTTGTTGCATGATTCCTAGCCTCTGACCTGGTCTTGTAGTCACAGTATTTATATGGCTAGTCTAGTTCAGTTTCTGGTCAATGGTAACCCCCAGGATGTTGATAGTGGGGGGATTCAGTGATGGTAATGCCATTGAACATCAAGGGGCGATGGTTGGATTCTCTCTTGTTGGAGATGGTCATTGCCTGACACTTGTGTGATGCGAATGTTACTTGCTACTTGTCAGCCCAAGCCTGGATATTGTTCAGATCTTGCTGCATTTGGACATGGACTGCTTCAGTATCTGAGGAGTCGCGAATGGTGCTGAACATTGTGCAATCATCAGCAAACATCCCCACTTCTGACCTTATGATGGAAGGAAGGTCATTGATGAAGCAGCTGAAGATGGTTGGGCCTAGGACACAACCCTGAGGAACACCTGCAGTGATGTCCTGGAGCTAAGATGACTGACCTCCAACAACTATAACCATCTTCCTTTGTGCTAGGTATGACTCCAGCCAGCGGGGAGTTTTCCCCCAGATTCCCATTGACTCCAGTTTTGCTAGGGCTCCTTGATGCCACTAGGTCAAATGTAGCCTTGATGTCAAGGATAGTTACTCTCACCTCACCTCACCTCGGGAGTTCAGTTCTTTTGTCCATGTTTGAACCAAGGCTGTAATGAGATCGGGAGCTGAGTGGTCCTGGCGGAACCCAAACTGGGCATCGTTGAGCAGGTTATTGGTAAGCAAGTGCCACTTGATAGCACTGTTGATGACCCCTTCCATTACTTTACTGATGATCAAGAGTAGACTGATGGGGTGGTAATTGGCCAGGTTGGATTTGTCTTGCTTTTTCTGTACGGGACATTCCTGGGAATTTTCCACATAGCCTGGTAGGTGCCAGTGTTGTAGCTATACTGGAACAGCTTAGCTAGGGGTGTGGTAGTTCTGGAGCCCAAGGCTTCAGTACTATTGCCGGAATATTGTCAGGGCCAATAGCCTTTGCACTAACCAGTGCCTTCCGCCGTTTCTTGATATCACGTGGAGTGAATTGAATTGGCTGAAGACTGGCATCTGTGATGCTGGGGACTTCCGGAGGAGGCCGAGATGGATCATCCACTCAGCACTTTTGGCTGAAGATTGTTGTGAATGCTTCAGCCTCATCTTTTGCACTGCTGTGCTGGGTTCCTCCATCATTGAGGATGGGAATATTTGTGGAGCCTCCTCCTCCAGTGAGTTGTTTAATTGTCCACTACCATTTATGACTGGATGTGGCAGAACTGCAGAGCTTACATCTGATCCGTTGGTTGTGGGATCGCTTAGCTCTGTTTAACAGCTGCTTATGCTGTTTGGCATGCAAGTAGTCCTGTGTTATAGCTTCACCAGGTTGACACCTCTTTTTTAGGTATGCCTGGTGCGGCTCCTGGAATGCCATCCTGCACTCTTCATTGAACCAGAGTTGATCCCCTGGCTTGATGGTAATGGTAGAGTGGGTGATATGCCTGGCCATGAGGTTACAGATTGTGTTCGAGTACAATTCTGCTGCCGCTCATGGATGTCCAGTCTTGAGTTGCTGGATCTGTTTGAAATCTGTCTCATTTAGCACGGTGGTAGTGCCACATAACATGATGGAGGGTAGACTCAATGTGAGGGCGGGACTTCGTTTCCACAACGGCTGTGCGGTGTTCACTCCTACTGATACTGTCATGGACAGATGCATCTGCGGCAGGCAGGTTGGTGAGGATGAGGTCAAGTATGTTTTCCCCTCTTGTTGATTCCCTCACCACCTGCCGCAGACCTAGTTTAGCAGCTTTGTCATTTAGGACTCGGCCAGCTTGGTCAGTAGTGGTGCTACCGCGCCACTCTTGGTGATGGACATTGAAGTCCCCCCACCCAGAGTACATTCTGCGCCCTTGCCACCCTCAGTGCTTCCTCCAAGTGGTGTTCAACATGGAGCACTGATTCATCAGCTGAGGGAGGTGGTACATGGTAGTCAGCAAGAGCTTTCCTTGCCCACTTTTGACCTGACGCCATGAGACTTCATGGGGTCCGGAGTCGATGTTGAGGACTCCTAGAGCAACTCCCTCCCGACTGTATACCACTGTACCACCACCTCTGCTTGATCTGTCCTGCCGGTGGGACAGGACATTACCAGGTATGGTGATGGCGGAGTCTGGGACATTTTCAGTAAGGTATGATTCCGTGAGGATGACTATGTCAGGCTGTTGCTTGACTAGTCTGTGAGACAGATCTTCCAATTTTGGCACTAGCCAAAGTTTGAAAAAAACAGAATGGAGAAGAAGGAGGGATACACCAACACATTTGCTGATCATGAAAAAGAAGTTGACTAAATGACCTGTAAGCTGTTTAATAGAAAACATCTAGATGGTATAAAAGGTCATAGGTTAGTTGAGATGGAAATAAGAAAAGGGCAAAACAATGTGCAAATTCTGGAGGAAAGGAGTGAAAGGACACAGGAAAGATATGTATAACAGAAACATGAGAACATGAGGGGGAATAAAGTTGTATCATGCAACAATAATGGAGTTGTTGAATAATTGTAGCAATCAATCTCTAACAATTAGTCTACAACAAAGCCAGACATGAGGTGAGGAAAATCGTAGTGATGGATTTTTGGGAATCAGAAGTCCAAAATCACCTGTTCCTCACAAACATGCTTACACTTTCATGCCACTCCACACTCCATGTCTCAAATTACTCACATACTGCATCCCAAATTACTATTTCCGAGATTCTGTGTTTTTCTGAATTAATTCGAGAAGGTGGCTCACCACTATCTTCTCAAGAGCAACTAGAGATGCTGGTCTTGCCACCATCACCCACATCCCGTGAAAGAATTTTTAAAAAAGTTACATTTGAATTGCAGTCATGACCCATAATAGCCAGAATGCTCTGAGCAAGGTCTGATAAAAAGAAGTGGAAAACATAGTTTATTTTTGTGGTGCTGGCTGAGGGATGGATCTTAGCTAGGCCAGGTTACTGGTCGTAGACATACAGACAGACAACAGAAGGGCTACAAACACAACATGTTCTACTGAAGTAAGCAGATGCTTTAAAAAAGTGTTTTCTTATAATGTAGACCGAATGCATTCTTACACATTCTATGGCTAGTTTCAAATTTTAAATAATTACATACACAAACTAATACTGATTACTGCATTCATGAGGAAATACTTCAACCAACAACTTCAATCAAAAGCTAATTTCAAGTCCTGAAACTATTTAATCTACAAAAGTTTCATTCCTACACACTTCCTGCTCAAATATTATTTAGATTTCAAATTTAACAAACTACTTAAAGAAGCAGACAAATCATCAGAGCCCCTTTTGAAAAGGCAGTCTTATAATGTGTGTTAATGAGTTATTCACTGAGGAGTGTCCTAATAGCTCAGTTGGTAATAACTTGCCTTGAACAGGGCATTGGATACCAGGATCAAAGCCTGATACTGGGTGCTGTGTTAACTGATCTCATATGGAATGGAGTCAGTACCCTACAGTCTGTTTCACCATCTATGTGCTCAGAAGAGAAAATAAACGTCTTGTTTCTGATCACTCTGATCACTCCCGAAAGACACTTCTTAAAAAATTATGTTTGTACCATCATTCAATGAAGACAGGATCAAACTTTGCCGTGATCCATTGCATGATCAAATAGCCTCACTGCCCACTATTACAGAAGGGCTACTTGGGAGATGGCAGCTTCAGCTTTGCAGGCAATACCCAGCATAAGTCAATGCCTTCAGGGAAGGAAAGGGTTATTCTTGTAGAGGTGGGAAGAGATGACTTGAAACCTCTTTTGCAGAGGTAGTTTTAAAATCACACTTCCTTTCTAAACACTTGAAACATAGCAAAGAGGCCCAGTGATCTAAAAGGGATATCATGTTCTCTTTTTAAATGGATGGGGGTGTTGTGGGGGTCCGGGGGTGTGGGGGTCCGGGGGGGGCGGGGGGAAGGGAGGAAAGAAATCACAAATCAAAAGTACCAAATTGAATTAGAGTAATAGAGCCATCTTAAGGTGGCCCTTTGTGTGTTATGTCCATTTTACTCTATTCACAGGGCAAAATGGACCAGAACCTGTAAGACTGGGGCTCCAGCCTCTTATGTCAGGCAAGCATTCCCAGTGGACTGCAGGAAGATGGAGGGAGTCCCTGCCACCTGAATCAGGTTGGAGCTTCATTTGCAAATCAAAATGTGAGCAGAGGTGTTCTACATGCAGATTCTCGATATTGGTATGTAAAATAATGATCACTCAGGTAAGCGGCCTGTGTTGATGGGAGTCATCTAGGAATTCATCCTAATGGGCACGGTAATTTAATGGCAAGGTTTTGAGATGTTTTTGGATTGAATTAATCATTTCTTTTTTTACATACTGACACTTAAAACTCAATTTTGAACTCTGAGGTCACCATGTAAACAACTGAGCAAGTGGCAGGAGCCCAGATTCACATACCTGCCCAAAATGAGCGCCACCTCCTCTTCATGTATGCATAGGGTTTTCAGTGCTGCTGCTTCTCCCATCTCTGATTAGGTCATCTTTTTCTTTGCAAAGAAGGAGCTTGCACATAGCACCTTTCACAATCATTTCAAAGTGCTTTACAGCCAATTATGTATTGGAGGGCGTGAAGGCAATGTTAAGGCCAATTAAGTGGCATAGACACTTTACCTCATTTGAGTACACTCATGTTATGATGATAAAATGTGTAGGAAGTGCCTTTAAAAATCTAGTTGTACTCTTGCGCCAGACAATGTGAGTTGGCAGAGTGGTTTTGAGCAAAGAAATGCAGAGTGTTTGCAGAGGTTGACCTGTGCAGAAATGACATTCAGATGTTGAATAAAAGAGTAAAGAATCATTAGAGTAAGGAGCTCTTTGGGACATCCTGAATTCATGAAAGGTGTTATACTACGCAAAACCTGGAAGTGTTGAGAACTGAGGAGAATAGTATTAAACTTCAAAAGGACACAGACAGGCTGGTGGAAAGGGCAGACAAGTGACAGGTGAAATTTAATACAGAGAAGTGTGAAGTGATTCATTTTGGTAGGAAGAATGAGGAAAGGTAAGGGTACAATTTTAAAGGGCGTAGAACAGAAAGATGTGGGCTGTCATGAAAATATAATAATTTTCATAATATTATTGTGATTTATTGTAAAGGTAGGTTAATAATGGGGTTTGGATTAGTTTCTCTGTGTGGAGGTGTGTGTGGGGAATTTAATTGAATTGCAGACAGCCAGTCTGGAGCTTTTGAGTTATCAAAAGGGAAACTAGGTTTGAAACGATAAGTACATAAACATGGCTGAAGTTTTAGAATGTGAGGTGATGAATATATGCATTTTTAGATAAACCAGAGTAGTTTGAATTTCAAAGAGATGGTAAGATGTTACACCTAGCCATAAGAAGTTAAGCCTAACAGTGTGTTTATTTTTCCCAAAGGTTACTGATAATATGAGTACTATGAAAGATTTATATTAGGAGAAAAGTTGCAAAGACATATTGGAACAATGGAATTTACATTAAAAATTGAAAAACATATGTAAAGGAAATGAGATTATGTGTAAGGAAGAAGGAATTCTAAGATCTAACACAAGTGTGAAAAGCCTCTAGCTTCTGTGCATTAAGTTGCCGTTTACAGGAACCGAAGCTAAGAGAATTCATTGTGAATATCACTGTTTAGGTTATTGTGTGCCTTGCCTGGGTCTGTTGAAATGTATTTTGTTTTACTATTGCCTTAATGGAGGTGTAACTGGGAGCCAGATTAATTAGAGGATTTAGGAATTATTATAGTAGTAATTTGTAGACCTATGTATGTGCTTAAAATCTTTTCTTTTATTAATAAATGTTTAAGTTAGTTCTGTAAAAAACCTCTAAGACTTGGTGGACTTATTACTTCTGAATTCAAGGTATGCATCTCAAAATAAAAAATATAAATTGCAAAACAGTTGTGGCAGCTGTTTTAAGTTTCCCTCTGGGATTTGAGCAGCTCGGCATTTACCGTCCGCTGTGCCATAACATGGGGGTATATATGCATGCATCATTGAAACAGGCAGGGCAGGTTGAGAGGGCAGTTTTTAAAGCATACGGGATCCTGGGCTTCATAAATAGGGGCATAGAGTATGAAAGCAAGGAAGTTGTGATAAACCTGTATGAAACACTTGTTTGACCTCAACTAGAGTATTTTGTCCAGTTCCGGCACCACATTTTAGGAAGGATGTGAAGACATTAGAGAGGGAGCAGAAAAGATTCATGAAAATGGTTCCAGGGATGAGGAACTTGAGTTACGTAGATAGATCAGAGAAGCTGGGGCTATTCTCCTTAGAGAAGAGAAGATTGAGAGGAGATTTGATAGAGGTGTTCAAAATCATTAATGGTTTGAATGGAGTAGATAGAAAGAAATAGTTCACATTGGTGGAAAGATTGAAGACAACAGAACACCAGTTTAAGGCGATTGGCCAAAAAAAGCAAAGGTGACATGAGGAAAAACTTTTTTATGCAGCAAGTGGTTAGGATCTGGAATGCATTGCCTGAGGGTGTGGTGGAGGCAGATTCAATCATGACTTTCAAAAGAGAAATGGGTCATTATCTGAAGAAGAACATAAATGAGGGACTACATGGAAAAGGCAGGGGAGTGTGACTAGGTGAATTGCTCTTGCAGGGAGCCGGTACAGACACGACGAACTGAGAGGTCTCCTTCTGTGCTGTAACCATTCTATGATTCTATAAATGCAAGACCAACTACATAAACACTATGGCTAAAAGAGGTCAGAGGCTGGGTATTCTGCAGTGAGTGACTTATCTCCTAACTTCCCAAAACCTTTCTAGCACCTATAAGGCACAAATCAGAAGTGTAATGGAGTATTCTCCACTTGCCCTGATGAGTACAGGTCTAATAACACTCCAGGAACTCAACACTATCCAGGATATATCAACCTGCTTGATCAGCGTCCCATTCATTACCTTTAACACCATGTCTTCCTTCACCGACGCACCATAGTTGAAGTGTGCACCAACTATATTACAGGATCGACTACAGCCACTTGCCAAGATCCATGAGCTCTAATACCAAGAAAGATGAGGACACCAGGTGCATAGAAATACTACCATCTCCAAGTGACCTTCCAAGTTACACTCTGCCCTGACTTGGACATATATCGCTCTTCCTTTCCTTCATTGTTTCTGAGACAAAATCCAGGAATATCCTTTCTAACAGCACCGTGGGAATACCTTCACTGTACAGATTGCTGGGGTTCAAGAAGGCAACTTACCAGACCCAATTTTCAAAGGCAATTAGAGATGGGCAATAAATAATGACCACATCCCAAAAATAAAGACATTTCAAAAATTAGGTGAAGGCTGTCAAAATGATAGAGGAAGTACATTGGCAAGAATGCCTAGTCATATCTTAGCGACGTTTGTGAAGGCATAGAATCAATTCCTAATCTTAGGGCAATATGGGATCAGCAATGCATACATCACATGAACAAATGTAGAAAAGGTTCTTGCAATGGTGTAGGTAACACTGAACCTGTACGATCCTTTTATGGGCATTTCTGTCCTCATTAATGTCCTAAAAAGGCTTCCAGGGATGTATCCAAGTACCTGGTAGCCTTCTTGTTGCTAAAAACTGATGAAGCCCTGTTACTAGCTGCAACCTTTTAATGTCTATAGCAGATGGTGGCATAGTGGTATTGTTACTGGACTAATATTCCAGAGACACAGGGTAGGGGACCTGGGTTCAAACCCCACCACAGCCAATAACGAAATTTGAATTCCATAAAAATCTGGAATTAAAAAAGCCTAATGATGACCACTCAAAATAGAGAATAGCAGTAGGCCATTCAGCCCTTCAAGCCTGCTCTACCATTCATCATGATCATGGCTGATCATCCAACTCAATAGCCTGCTCCCGTTTTCTTCCCATACCCATTGGTCCCTTTTGCCCCAAGAGCTATATCTAACTCCTTCTTGAAAACATACAAAGTTTTGGCCTCAACTACTTTCTGTGGTAGTGAATTTCACAGGCTCACCACTCTCTAGGTGAAGAAATTTCTCCTCATCTCAGTCCTAAATGGTCTGCCCCGTATCCTCAGACTGTGACCCCTGGTTCTGGACTCCCCCACCATTGGGAACATCCTTCCTGCATCTACCCTGTCTAGTCCTGTTAGAATTTTATAGGTTTCTATGAGATCCCCCCTCATTCTTCTAAACTCCAGCAAATATAATCCTAACCGACTCAATCTCTCCTCATATGTCAGTCCCGCCATCCCAGGAATCAGTCTGGTAAACCTTCGCTGCACTCCCTCAATAGCAAGAACATCCCTCCTCAGATAAGGAGACCAAAACTGCACACAAAATTCCAGGTGTGGTCTTACCAAGGCCCTGTATAATTGCAGCAAGACATCCCTGCTCCTGTACTCAAATCCTCTCGCTATGAAGGCCAACATACCATTTGCCTTCTTTACCTTCTGCTGTGCCTGCTTGCTTACCTTCAGCTATCAATGTGGATAGTCATAAAAACCCATCTGGCTCACTATGCCCTTTAGGGAAGATAATCTGCTGTCCTTATGTGGCCTACATGTGACTCCAGACCCACAACAATGTGGTTGACTCTTAAATGAACAAGGGCAATTAGGGATGCGTAATAAATGCTGGCCTAGCCAGTGACATCCACATCTCATGAACAAATGAAAAATAAATTGCATTGTTGCCCCTCTTGTGGAGGTTAAACCTTTCAAAAGTGGTATTACAACCAAGCACTCCCTGCAAAGCAAGTGACAGTCCTGGGAATGTCATTCTAATGGGGTTAGCAATATATTGACACTGGCAGGCAATGTTCCTGATTGACTGTTAACCTGCCAAGTGGGAGGAAATCCAGACCAGAGACAATATTCTTTCTAATTTTTTTTTGTTGTTGTGCACAGCCTGTTTATTAAACTGTGCAGTCTCTTTAAGTTTGCTGCATGGCTGCACCGGCGCATATCTTAAGGGGAGCGTTGGTTGTGCGCAGCTTATTTGTTGTATTATGTGGTATGTTCCAGATTGCTGCATGGCCATGCACCTCCGCAATTTAGAGGAGCCACTGGGATTGTCATCCCTTTAATTTAGTTCCAGAATTGAAAAGCTAGAGTTTAACCCATTACACCCACCCAACTCCCCAGCAGTTAGTTTGTAAAATTTTCAAAACTCAACTGATTAGTATTTTGTCTACCCCTTTGAATTTACCAATCAAATCAAACCATTTATAAGTGTTATACAATATAAATAGGATATTGTGAGGGAAAGAATCATTTAAAACCAGTATATCCTAGAAATACACAAGGCATAGGCTGTTATCTCTCACCTGCTGCTGTGGAGGCTCCTCTGGGAAGCTGTTGGAGTCACAGAAGGGGTCTTACAGGTACTCTGATAGATGGCCTCAGACAGCTGTTCCTGTTGGACCTAAAGTAACAGAGTAAATGCAAAATGGTAAAGCATGCATGTGACTTTTTCTTTAAAAAAAAGCTCCACCACCTCAGGTTGCAAAGCTATGATTAAAAAACACAAATGTTCCTAACAGACGTGCTTGGTGCCAGGTTAGAACTGCAGCTCTTAAGTTTCAGTCTTCCAATTAACATACGCAGGTGTTAGACACGTTCCAATATACATGCATTTTAGTCTTTTGAGAGTCTTTCTGGAAGAATTTAACCTCAAATTACCACTGCACAAGCTACTGTCGATGAAGAAATTATACAGTGTCACAGCTCTGCTAATCAATGTGGGACGGTAGAGTAGACCACAGATGAAAATATTGCTTGGACATTACGTTACAGTGGACAAATGTGACAGGAAGAATTACCTCTGTCACCAGGGCTGATGCTGGATGAGGATCAAATCAGTAATGCACCAATGTGTCTCATTTTAAACTGTAACTTCCAGTTGGACAAGGGTATGTTTTACCAAAAATAAAACCTTAGCACTCTTTTAAACCTTTGCACACGTTTCTCCCTTTGCAATCTGTAATAGTCAGTTGTGCATGGTCTTTGTGATGGGTGGACAAGGGCCAAAATAAAATCTTTGCTGAAGGTTCAGCTTCAAAGTTTTATTGAACTTTATTGAAAACACAGTTTAAACTCCTCAGAGGGAGTTCATTTCTCACAGGATTCAAAGTTAAACGGAACTGACTTTAGTAAATCACAAAATAATCTGCTTTCACACACAAATTTTTGGTTTCTCAGAAATGTCCACCACTGCCCTGAATACATAATAGAGGGAGCATATTTTGACCTTGAGCTTAAAGCAGAATTGCAGCTTATGGAATTGCTGCTATACAAAGAGATATATGTATACTTATGAATAGTCAACTCTGAGAGATGTATATTTGCAATAGCATTATAAATGTAGGAATTTTAACTGCGCAAATATACTGGAATGAGAAAATATTTCTGATTAGCAAGAGAAATTATTCCTTGAGTGTTTTAAGGACTCTTTTTCTCCATCAGTATGTTGCAATGCAGAGAGGAAGCACTGCTTGATCTGATTCTGGGTAATGAGGCAGTGCTGATTGGTGACCTAAAGGTAGGGGAACATTTGGCAAACAGTGGAGGAGAAATTCATCGTACAGCCTTCCCATTTTGCACTTGAGTTGGAGTCATTCAAGGTTCAGCTGTTGCCATATTGAGATAGGCCTACAAATGGGTGAACAGCCAGATCACCTGAAGAAGGCAGCTTTACCATGTAAATTGGGGCCCTGTGCCACATGTAGGACCCTGATGCAAAATTCAGCTGCAGGTTGGTGGATCTTGCACTGTGCAAACATCACCTAGTTGTACAAGGACTCGAGCAGCCGAACTGTTGGTTCTTAAAGGCAGTCAAGTTGTTAGCTACGGATTTTGTAGTCTTGGTATCTTAATATATAGTAGATAATGATCAGCTAAATGGTGAAATACTACTTTGACTGGCTGGCAAGATTAGGTTGTAATATGAGGTAAAGATAATCATATTAAGAATGAAGGGAAAACAGGAACATAGGAGCAGGAGTAGGCCATTCAGCCCTTCGAGCCTGCTCCACCATTCAGTAAGATCATGTCTGATCTGGTTGTGGTCTCAACTTCACTTTTCTGTCTACCCCCCATAACCGTTGACTCCCTTGTTCATCAAAAATTTGTCTAACTCTGCCTTGAATAATTTCAGTGACCTAGTCTCCAATGCTCTTTGGGGAAGAGAATTCCACATATTATTGACTCTCTGAGAGAAAAAAAAATCTCCTTATCTCATTCTTAAATAGAGACCCCTTATTTTTAAACTGTGCACCATAGTTCTAATCTCTCCCACAAGGGGAAACATCCTTCCAGTGTCTACCCTATCAAGTCCCCTCCGGATCATATATGTTTCAGTAATGTCATCTCTCATTCTTCTAAACTCCAATGTGTATAACCAACCTGTCTTCTTCATAGGTTAAGCTCTTAATTCTGGAAAGAGTCGAGTGAACCTTCTCTGTACTGCTTCTAATGCAAGGAGACCAAAACTATACACAGTATTCCAGATGTGTCTCACCAAGGCCCTGTACAGCTACAGTAAAACCTTCCTACTTTTATATTCCATTCCCCTTGCAATAAACACCAACATTCCATTTGCTTTCCTAATCACTTGCATACTAACGTTTTGTGATTCATGTACCTGGACACCTAGATCCCTCTGTACCGCTGAGGTTTTTAAAAACTTCATTCACGGGATGTGGGCTTCGTTGGCTGGGCCAGCATTTATTGCCCATCCCTAGTTGCCCTTGAGAAGGTGGTGGTGAGCTGCTTTCTTGAACTGCTGCAGTCCATGTGGGTGTAAGTACACCCACAGTGCTGTTAGGAAGGGGGTTCCAGGATTTTGACCCAGTGACAGTGAAGGAACAGCAATATATTTCCAAGTCAGGATGGTAAGTGACTTGGAGAGGACCTTCTAGGTGGTGGTGTTCCCATCTGCCTGCTACCCTTGTCCTTATAGATGGTAATGTTCGTGGGTTTGGAAGGTGCTGTCGAAGGAGCCTTGGTGAATTCCTGCAGTACATCTTGTAGATGGTACACACTGGTGCTACTGTGTGTCGGTGGTGGAGGGAGTGAATATTTGTGGATGTGAAGCCAATCAAGCGGCCTTTTTTGTCCTGGACAGTGTCAAGCTTCTTGAGTGTTGTGGGAGCTGCACTCATCCAGGCAAGTGGAGAGTACTCTATCACACTCCTGACTTGTGCGTTGTAGATGGTGGACAGGCTTTGGGTAGTCAGGAGGGGAGTTACTATTCTCTGACCTGCTCTTGTAGCCACAGTATTTATATGGATATTCCAGTTCAGTTTCTGCAATCTCTCTCCATTTAAATAGTGTACTGCTTTTCTAATCTTCCTGCCAAAGTGAACAAGCTCACATTCTCTTGCATTATACTCTATCCGCTAAATTTTTGCCCACTCACTTATCCTAACTATATCCCTTTGCAGACTCTCTACCTCATCTTGACAATTTACTCTCCTACCTATCCTGGATCATCAGCAAATATAGCTACCATACATATGGTCCGTTCATCCAAATCATTGATGTGTATTGTAAATCCTGTGGCACTCCACTAGTTACAGCTTGCCAACTCAGCAAAGACCCATTTATTCCTGCTCTCTGCTTTCTGTTAGCAAACCAATCCTTTAACAGGTTACCCCCTAAGCCATGTTTTCTTATCTTACTTTTGATGTGGCATCTTATCAAATCCCTTTTGGAAATCGAAGTATACCACTTCCACAGGTTCCCCTTTATCCATCTTGCTTGTTAGTTCATCAA
The DNA here is from genome assembly GCF_964194155.1 of Cetorhinus maximus. NCBI lineage: Eukaryota > Metazoa > Chordata > Chondrichthyes > Lamniformes > Cetorhinidae > Cetorhinus > Cetorhinus maximus. The sequence goes on along the minus strand of NC_135883.1, from coordinate 155,176,676 downwards.
AAAACTCTAATAATTTAGTTAAACATGATTTCCCTTTCACAAAGCCATGTTGACTCTGCTTGATCACATTATGATTTTCTAAGTATCCTGCTACAACCTCCTTAATAATGGATTCTAGCAATTTCCCTGATAGATGTTACGCTAACTGGCCTATAGTTTCCTGCTTTCTGTCTCCCTTCTTGCCTGAATAAAGGTGTTACATTAGCTATTTTCCAATCGACTGGGACCCATCCAGAATCTAAGGAACTTTGGAAGATTATAACAAATACATCCACTATCTCTGCAGCCACTTCTTTTAAGACCCGAGGATGCAGGCAATCTGGTCTAGAGACTTGTCAGCCTTTATGTATAATAGCTTTCCCAGCACCTTAGTGATTGTTTTAAGTTCCTCCCTTCCATTCACCTTTTGATTTTCAAGTATCTTTGGGAAGTTTTCTAGTCTTCTACAGTGAAAAGAGGCACAAAATACCTTTTCAGCAGCCCTAACATTTCCTTGTTTTCCATTATCAATTCCCCGGAATCACTCTTTAGAGACCAACACTTATTTAACTACTCGTAAACTTTTAGTATCTGTTTCATATTATTAGCTAGCTTTCTCTCATACTCAATTTTCTCCCTCCTTATTTTGTTCCAAGTCAATCTTTGCTGGTTCTTAAAATCTTGCCAATCTTCAGACCTACCACTAGTCTTTGCAGATTTATACAGTGTTTCTTTCAAGTTGGTGCAATCATTAGCTTCTTTATTCAGATGTGGATGATGCATCTTTCTCACAGAGTCCTTCTTCCTTACTGGGATAAATTTTTGCTTACAGTTGTTAAATATCTCCTTAAGAATCTTCCACTGCATCTCTACTATCCTGCCTTTTAACCTAGTTTCCCAGTTCACCTTAGCTAGTGCTGCATTCATACCCTTACAATTACCTTTATTCAGGTTTAAAACACTAGTCTTGGATCCAAACTTCACCACTTGAAACTGAAGGTGAAATTCTATCTTGTTTTGATTGTTGTCATTTAAAGGCTCCTTTACCATGAGGTTATTGATTAATCTTGTCTGATTGCTTATTACCAGATCTAGAATAGCCTGCTCCCTGGTTGGCTCTAAAACGTACTGCTCCAATAAATTGTCCCACATACACTCTATGAATGACTTTTCCAGGCTACTTTTGCCAATTTGATTCACCCAATCCACATGTAGATTAAAATCACTCATAATTATTGCAGTGCGTTCCTTACATGTCCCATTTATTTCTTCCTACATACTCTGTGCTACAGTGTAACTACAGCGAGAGATAATCTTAGCTCAAAAGAGCAAGACGTAGAATCAGTTTGGGTAGAGATAAGAAATAGGAAAGGCAAGAGATCACTTGCGGGAATAGTTTATAAGCCCCTTAATAGTAGTTTTTTTTATTGTTCATTCAACGGATGTGGGCTTCACTGGCTAGGCCAGCATTTATTGCCCATCCCTAATTGCCCTTGAGAAGGCAGCGCACCACCACCTTCTCAAGGGCAATTAGGGATGGACAATAAGTGCTGGCTTAGTCAGTGAAGCCCACATCCCTTGAATGATTTTAAAAAACTACTGTTAGGGGGCATATAAACTTCTCCCATAAGTGATCTCTTGCCTTTCCTGTTTCTTATCTCTACCCAAACTGATTCTACACCTTGCTCTTTTGAGCTATGGTCTTCTCTCACTAATGTATTAATGACATGTTTAATTAACAAAGCTACCCCACCATCTTTTCCTAGCTTCCTATCTTTTCAAAATGTCAAATACCCTTCAACATTCAGGTCCCAGTCTTGGTCGCCCTGCAACCATATCTCTGTGATGGCTTTCAGGTCACACATATTTATTTCTATCTATACTAACAATTCATCCATTTTGATATGAGTACTGTGCACATTCAGATACAGAGCCTTTAACTCCAGCCAGGACTTTCTGGCTCATCCTGCCTGGCGGGATATTATGGTCCCACTGAATTTAATGGAGAAAATGGCTCACTGGGGGGAGACACGCCAGGGCAAGGCTGTAAAATCCTGACCTCTGTCTTTTTACCATTTTTTCAATCTCTGGCTTTTTCTGTTAGTGCATTCTTGCCACACTCTGGTTATCTTTACCCAAATTGTTATCCTGCCCTTAAACCTCATTGTTACTCTTTGATTTACTACATCTCCTCACACACAATCCCTTTCCCCCACTATTTAGTTTAAAGCCCTGTCTATCACCCTAGTGATCCAACTCGCCAGAACACTGGTCCCAACATGGTTCAGGTGAAGCCTGTCCTAATAGTACAGCTCCCACTTTCTCCAGTACTGGTGCTAGTGCCTCATGAATAGAAATGCATTTTTCCCAAACCATCTTTGTGCCATGCAGTCATCTCTCTAATCTTATTTGCCCTATGCTTGTGGCTCAGGTAATGATCCAGAGATTATTACCTTTGTGGTTCTGCTTTATAATTTAGCCTCCAGCTGCTCATAATCCCAAAGCAGAGCCTGTTTCCTAGTCCTACACATCATTGGTTCCAACGTGGACAACAAAAACTGGATCCTCCTCCTCCCACTGCAAGTTCCTCTCCATGTCTGAGTAGATGTCCCAAACCCTGGAACCAGACAGACAACACAGCTGTCTGGACTCATGCTCTTGGCTGCAGAGAACCATGTCTATCCCCCTCTCTGTACTGTCCCATACTCCTGCTACATTCTCATTAACTCCCCCACTTGAATGGCTTCCTGTACCATGGTGCCATGGTCAGTTCGCTCATCCACCTGTAGCCCTTACAAGCTGCAAGATCCTCTAATCTGTTGGACAATTGCAAGGCCTGAGGCTCTTATACCTTCTCGATCCCCTTACCTATCTCACTATCAGTAATACCCTCTTCTCCCTGACCACTGACCAAATCAGAAGGTCATAACCTAAGGGCTGTGACCACCTCCTGGAACAAAGTATACAGATAGCTTTCCCTCCCCCTGATGCATCACAGTGTCTGCAGCTCAGCCTCCAGTTCAATGACTCTGAGCCGAAGCTCCTCAAGCCACTGAAACTTACTACAGATGTGTTTGCCCTGGATCACATTAGTGTTCAGGAACTCCCAAACTCTGCAGTCACAACACATCACTTGCCCTGCCATTTTTGTTATGTGTTAATTACTTATTGTTTTCTTAATTGATGAATTAATTACTTTATAATTAATAACCCTTAATACTCCCAATGACTTTTACTACCGCTAGTAAACCTTACTACAAGTAACCTTACAATTACTAATAAGTTACACAAGCTTTGAAAGATAAATAAGCCAAATACTCACTAACCAATCACTTAGCCGTTTCTCTCCTCCCTCACCAAATTCCCTCACTCACCAAATTCCCAAGTTCACACTCTGTGACTAACTGCACTAAATGATGAGCTGCCGTCTTTGCATGCTTTGTGTGCTTAGCAAGCCCACCTATATTCATAATGTTTGAAATTCAACAAGGATGAGTCAGCACTGCTGGCTAGAAAATCTAGTTCAAACTAGTTACCCAATTAACTAACTGTAGCTACCTCTCCTGTAGGGAGCTTGTTTATCCCTGACTAAGGCTAGACGAAACTTAACTTTAACAGTAAATTGTAGTTAAATTCTAAATGCAAACTAGATTTTGGAAAAAGATTACCCCTTAAATTTAACCCTTAAAATTCTCTCACTCACTAAATTCCCAAGTTCACATTCTGACTAGCTACACTCAGTGATGAGCTGCTGTCTCAGTGCAGGGGAGATTACTAAAATTTCTTTACACAAAGGGTCATTACAATTTCAAATTCTCTGTCACAGACCATTGTTGGAGCAGAGTCCGTAGGTTATTTCAAAAAGTTGCAGGGAAAAGAGAAATATTAAAGGGTATGGAGAGCGGACAGGAGAATGGAATCTGATTCAGTGGCTTAGCTGAAGAAAAACACCATAGATTCATAAGGCAGAATTTTTCTGTCGGCATGCGGGGGGCGGGACCCGCACGCCAACAAGTAAAATGACGCAGGGTGACGTCAGGTGGACTCCCGACGTCACCCCGCGTCATTTACATTTTCAGGTCAACGGCCTGTCAATGGCCTATTAAGGTCATTAAGAAACAAATTCAGCTTATTATTGGACCTGCCCATCTAACCTTAAGGTTGGTGGGCAGGCCGGGAGCCTAGGCGTGCTTGTGAAAAAACATGAAACCTCATCCACTGCCGGGATGAGGCTTCATGAGGGTTTTGAAATTTTAATGAAAGGTTGCAATAAAAGTTATGGTCATGTTCCAACTCATGCAACAGTGTGACATGAAGGGACATGGCAGGGAAAATTTTTAAACTCCTTTATTAAAAGTTTCAAAATGGAGACGACCTCCCTGAGGCAGCATTAGACTCACGGAGATCTGTGCACTCTTTCGTGCGCATGCGTGAAAGAGTGCACTCCCGGCTGAGGGAATTCCCTCCCCCGCCTGCTCAAGGAGCGCACAGCGCTTCCTGGCCGACATCATGCTGGGCGGGCCTTAATTGGCCCGCCCACGTAAAATGGCGGTGCGCCCCCGACCAGGGCTGCTGATCGGGAGCCCGCCCGCTCGCGCTCTTCCCCCCGGGGGGGAAAATGTTTCCCATAGAGTAGTTACAGAAGAAGGCCATTTGGTCTATCAAATTTGTGCCAGCTCTCTGCAAGAGCAATTTAGCTAGTCCCACTCCCCCACTCTTTCTCTGTAGCCCTACAATTCTTTTTCTACAAGTGCTTATCCAAAACGCTTTTTAACATCTCAATTGAACCTGCCTCCACCACACTCTCAGGCAGTGCATTCCAGATACTAACCAACTGCTGCATAAAAACATTTTACCTCATGTTACCTTTGGGGCTTTTGCCAATCTGCTTAAATCTGTGTCCACTGGTTCTTGACTCTTCCACCAATGGGAATAGTTTCTCTCTACCTACTCTGTCTAGACCCCTCATGATTTTGAACATTTCGATCCAATCTCCTCTCAACCTTTTCTTCTCTAAGGAGAACAAATCCCAGCTTCTCCAATCTGTTTATCCAATTGAATTCCCTCATCCCTGGAACCATTCTCTAAATCTTTTCTGCCGCTCTCTAAAACCTTCACATCCTTCCTGAATTGTGGTGCCCAGAATTTGACACAATACTCCAGCTGAGGTCAAACCAATGTTTTATAAAGGTTCATCATAACTACCTTGCTTTTGTATTATATGCCACTCTTGATAATGCACAGGATTGCAAATGGCTTCTCAATCTCTTTTTCAATCACCTGCTCTGTCACCTTCAACAACTTGTGAACATATACTTCCAGGCATCCATATCCCACACCCGCTTTAGAATTGTGCCCTTTAGTTTATATTGCTTCTCCTCATTTTTCCTACCAAAATGTATCACTAAACACTTCTCTGCAATGAATTTAATCTGCCATGTGTCCAGGTCACTTGCCACCATGGAGATGAGCAGCCCTATCCTGCAGCTAGTGGAGAGTTTTAGAAAGCAAAAGGCTGACTATTTATGTAACAGTCTGGCAGGGGGTGACAGTAGTAATAACAGGGAGATTAATAGATCCGTGCAAACGAATCAAGAAGAATAGATCAGATCAGTTTTTGCCTTTCAATACTTCTCTTCAAACTGGAATTGTCAACCATTTTATGTTGCAACAGAAAGGAATGGATGAATATGGCATAAGCTTGTAATACCGAAAATAAAGTACAGACAATGAAAAAAAATTCCACCAGCTTGTCTATGTCCTCTTGAAGTCTACCATTATCCTCCTCATAATTCGCAACACTTCCATGTCCTGTGTCATCTGCAATATTGAAATTGGACCCTGCATTCCCAAACTTATGTCATCATATATATCAAAAAATTGGTCCCAGTACTGATTCCTGGGCAACCCCACTATATACCTTCCTCCTGTCCAAAAAACAACCGTCCACCACTACTCTCTACTTCCTGTCACTGAGCCAATTTCCTAGCCATGCTGCTTCTGCCCCTTTTATTCTTTGGATTTCAACATTGCTGATCTATCTTGGCCTCCTCCTGAGGGCCCCAGCATCACAGGAGCCAATCTTCAGCCAATTTGATTCACTCCATGTGATATCAAGAAACAGCTGAAGGCACTGGATAACACAAAGGCTATGGGCACTGACAATATCTCAGCAATTCTGCTGAAGACTATTCTGTGCTCCTGATCTAGGTGCACCCCTAGCCAAGCTGTTCCAGTACAGCTACAACATGGCATCTACCCGGCAATGTGGGCATTGCCTAAGAACATCCTATGCACAAAAAAGCAGGACAGATTGAACCTGGCCAATTACCGCTGAATCTGTCTCATATCCAGCCTCTCAAAAGTGAAGGAAGATGCTATTGACAGTGCTATCAAGCAAGCACTAAAACAGCAATAACCTGCTCACTGATGCTCAGTTTGGATTCCACCAGGGCCAGTCAGCTCCTGACCTCATTATAGCCTTGGTCCAAACATGGACAAAGGAGCTGAACTGACCAGGTAAGGTGAGAGTTGCTGCCCTTGACATCAAGGCAGCATTTGATTAAGTGTGGCAACAAGGGGCCCTGGCAAAATTGAAGTCAATGGAAACCTGGGGAAATCTCCCTACTGGATGGAGTCACAGCCTTTGACTCCAGTTTTGTATGGCTCCTTGATGCCATACTCATTCAAAAACTGCCTTGATGTCACCTCATCTCTTGAGTTCAGCTCCTTTGCCCATATTTGGACTAAGGCTATAATGAGGTCAGGAGCTGACTGGCTCTGGCGGAATCCAAACTGAGCATCAGTGAGCAGGTTGTTGCTGTTTTAGTGTTGCTTGATGGCACTGTCAATGACACTTTCCATCACTTTGCTGATGATCGAGAGTGGGGCGGTAATTGGCTGGGTCAGATTTTCCTTGCTTTTTATGTACATGGCACGCCTGGGCAATTTTCCACATTGCCGGGAAGATACCAGCATTGTCACTGTTCTGGAACAGCTTGGCTAGGGGGCGCAGCTAGTTCTGGAGCACAAGTCTTCAGTGCTCTTGCTGGAATGCTGTTTGGGCCCATAGCATTTTCAGTATCCAATGCCTTCAGCAGTTTCTTAATATTACACGGAGTGAATCAGATTGGCTGAAGATTGGCATGTGTCATGCTGGGGACCTCAGGAGGAGGCTTAGACTGATTATCCACTCTGCACTTCTGGCTGAAGATGGTTCCAAGTGCTTCAGCCTTGTCGTTTGCACCAATGGGGATATTTGTGGAAACTGTAATGGGAAGGTGATAAGATTGCTGTTGAAGCAGGGTGACACTAAGTTGACTGCATCCAAACTTGCCACAAGCTATTGGCCAGATCCAAGCCTCTGGAAGCGCAGTGTTGAAGCCAACTGACTGGAGGTGCTTAAAACTAGCCCAGGAAAACTTACGGTCCAAATCTCCATCTTTACCGGAAAGCACGTGAATTCCATCAACACACTATTGATAAAATCAAAATCAGAAGCTTGCCATTTGAGAAAAGTCTCAGGGACAACCCTACATCCTACACTATAGGCAGAATATTAAGCTCGGCGGGCGGGCATGCGCCCAACCTGGATGAGTGTAAAATGACATGCGATGACATCAAGCGAGCATCCCGAAGTCATTGCGCAGTCCCGTGATGTTTCGTTTGGCGGGTGCGCACTGGAGTCGGCAGTGCACCTGCCGACAAGTAAAAGGCCTGTTAAAGCCATTGAAAAGGGAATTAAATTCAAATTTACGCTGCCTGTCCAATCTAACGGTTGGCAGGCAGACAAAAAGGCCAAATGGTCTTAGTACTTTTTAGGAAACCTCATCCACGGTAAAAATCAAATAAAAATTTTACACTTGAATTAAAAACATGTCCCTGCTCATGTGACAGAGTCACGTGAGGGGACATGTTTTATGACATTTTTATTTTCTTTATTATTTTTTCAAACAGCGCTTCATCTCCCTGAGGCTGCTCTGTGCCTCAGGGAGATTATGAAACGCTCACTTGCACGCGTGTGCCAAGTTCGCGTTCGGCCTGCTCGCCCTCCTCCTTCCGCCTGCACAGGCAGTGCTGCCGCTCGCGTTCCATGGTGGGCGGGCCTTAATTGGCCCGCCAGCGTGAAATTGTGGTGCGGCGCCGATAGCGAGCGGCGGTCGACTTCCCGACCGCCCCCACCGAGCCCGCATGCCAAGGGCAAAATTCTGTGTCGCACAACATGTTCTGCGTATTGATAGACATCATTTGGCACAGATATAAATCTATTTTTAAGATTCTGACACTGGGAAATACAGCATATTAAAATTGCTCAGATCACACAAAAATGTGATTTCTGTTGAGATTGACTGTTATTGGGGTTTGTTGAGCAGCAGCTTTTGTATAGACTAATGAAATGTTCTTTATCTGACCAGGCCATGCTGCAAAATTTAATATACATTAATCTGTTCGCAATTGTGCAGAAACCAGCTTCTATGTTTAATTACAGGGCACTAAAAAACACATGGCAGCATTTATCTTGAAATGTACCAAAAAGAATTGACTGCAAGGAACATTGCCAACAGAACATTTAAAAGTCTTCATCGTCCCGGTAGTCATTTTGGGCAGAGCTATTATGTCTGGAACTCTGGGGTTTTGAAGGGTTTACTGCATCTTTGTCCAGAAGCTGTAAAGCCACACAGTATAATAATTAGGTCTGTACCTATATCAGCAGGGTGGCTGATGTTGGACCAACACATAATTAATTCATGTTCTGGATGGTACTGTGCTTCCCCTGCTTTGCATTTCTTGTTGGAGCACAACCTGAGCTGCTTCCTTACGCCAGTTGTTCTGTCCAGCAGACTGAAAGTATTGGTACTGTGCTATTCAATCGTTTAATTGTTCGGTGTTTGTCTGCTGACTGCTCACTTTTTGTATTAGTCAAGTCTGTGTGTGGTTACAAAGTGACCAATGAAACTAAACTGAGCTGGAAGCATGAGAGAGCAGACACTTTAAAAGCATTTGTAAATAAGTCCTGTGAAGACATAGAAACTGGTGTGTCACCTTAGCATATCTCTGAGTCATAAAACAATTAGCGACAAGATGGAAAATAGTTTAAATTTACCAGTTCCAGCACCATTCCTTTCTTCACATGAGGTCCACCTATGCCATGGGATCGATGGATTTCAGGGTTCAAGGCTTACTTGCTCACTACAGGGACGGAAAGTCTGGATGTAGCAGCAACTTGCAAGAAGATGATACTTGTACATTGTCTCAGAGCAGAAAGCCAGCGAATATTTGAGAAGCTCACCGAAGGCACATCGACGTTTGATACGCCGGTGAGTGCTCTCCAAAAGTACTTCAGGTCAAACAAAAGTGTGGTGATTAAATGATACACTTTCTGGCAGAGATGCCAGAGAGCCCATCATGATCTGATACCCTTAAAAATATGCCCAAATTGTGGAGGCACCCATCAGTTCTCAACATCATGCCCATCTTGAGGGAATAAGTGTAACGCCTGCTCAAATTGGGACCACTTCACAAGGCGTACAGTTTGTCAAACAGGTCTTCATAGGTTTGACATGAGGGGGTGTCTCTTCTTGAGAGTGAGGCACAGCATGTATATACCATCATGGACTGTAAAACACCTGGGGGAGAATTTTCTCCCCGTCGGGGGGAAGCAGGCATGGGTGGGCGGCGATCGGCTGCATTCTGCCATTTTATGTGGGTGGGCCAATTAAGGCCCGCCCAGTGTGATGCACACCCGTAAACGCTGAGCACTCCCTGTGCGGGCAAGAGGGGGGAGAGTTGGGGCCTGCGCTGTTTAGCGCATAAGAGCGCAGAAATCTCCCTGAGGCACGGAGCTGCATCAGGGAGATTATTTTCATTATTAAAACTTCAAAAAAAAAATGGAAAAAATTATTCAGACATGTCCCCTCATGTGACAGTGTCACATGAGCTGGGACATGTCAATGAATTTTAATTAAAAATTTTATTGGATTTATAAACACTTCATGAAACCTCATCCCGCCTGTGGATGAGGTTTCATGATAAATGCAAAGGCCGCCTGGGCTCTTCGCCTGCCTGCCAACCTTAAGGTTGGATGGGCAGCTCCGTTAATTCTTTTAATTGGTTGTTAAATGGCCTTAATAAGCCTTTGACAGTTCGGCAGGTGCCCAGCCGATTACGGCGTGCGCCCACCAAATTGAAGATCGGAATGACGCACGGTGACGTCGGGACACACGCCCAACGTCACTGCGCATCATTTCACGTGTCGGCGAGCGTCGCCCGTCGCCGACCAGAAGATTCAAGCCCAGGTCATTTTAAGCAATGTTCAGTCAAAATTTTGGGTATCCCAGTGTTTCTCCTCATCGATGTGGACGCAAAGTATCTATATTAAGCAACAAACTCTCCCCTCATTACTTTCACAACTTTCACTCCTGCGAAAGGCATTCTCTAAACTTACTCAATTATTCCAGTTTTGGAAATGATCACAGTTCCGGAGCGCTACAAAAACATCACTCTAGACAGCTTCAAGTTCTACGTAGCCCAAGGTAGAAACCATATGGGAATAAACCTTTTCAATAACATTGGCTTTAAACTTGAAGACCCCACTGGAGCACACATTAATGTAATCAATGATACAGAGTATACACAACAGTATTTTTCCTTATTTACCAGGTTTGGAGAGATTAAGATTAAGATCATGCTTCTTGTGTGGACACACTAATTCTGTGAGTTTTGCAAAATTTGAGACAGTTGCCATTTATAATCTGCACTGAAGTGTTACAAGAGCTGAAATGGCTTAAAGCATACGGTATCATTGAGCAAATTGACTCATCGATGTGGATATCGAACCTAGTCAGTGCACGATGTAAAAAGGGCAAACTTAGACTTTGTGTGACCTTAAATTGGTCAACAAAGAATCATTCTAGACAAGCATCCGCCTCTTATGACCCAAGAACTATCAGCATCATTTCATGACTCTACAGTTTTCACAAAGCTCAACATGCGACTGAGTTTAATTCAGATATCAATAGCAGAGCAAAGCTGATAACTCACAGCTTTTGTTACTCATGAAGGTGATTTTCAGAACCGCAGAATGCCCAGTGGACAACATTCAGTACCTAACGCATTCCAGAATTTCAATTTTCCTATCTTGACAGATGTTGAGGGGATGCTTACGTCCAATCTACTTGACAATGTTGTTGTCCGTGGAAGGGACAAAGCCAAACATAATCAACGGTACTCAGTCAACTTGCACAACACAACTTGACGCTCAATAAGGATAAATGCACATTCACAGCATCCGAGATTGACTTTCTAGGATACAGAGAGACACAGCTGGAGTAAAGTCCACACACAACAAAGTCAAGCCATTCATGTGCTCTCGACCCATCTAACATGTAAGAGTGCCAAGTACCAACTTTTATCATAAATTTGTTCCTAAGCAGGCAGAGATCACAGAGCCTCTTTGAAAGCTACTGCGCAAGGATGCAGAAAGTAAGCCAGTGCCTAAAACCGAGTGACCTCGCAAAATACAGGGAAAATGGCACGAAAACCCGGAGTGCCACTACAAACAAGTGTCCCAGGCAGGGGACAGGGAGAGGGAATAGGGAGAGGTCCCAAAAGAAGAGTCCCAGACAGGGGACAAGGACAGGAATAGGTCCCAGATAAGTTAAAAACAGAGGAGCAGAGAAAGAAGCTCCAAGCAGCAAAAGGGCTGTGGATGGCAGACTTTAAGTAGTTAGGGCTTAGGAGAAGCTCTGGCAATTAAGGAGGGCTCTGGAGAAGCTGTGAAGATCTAAGAAGGGAGCAGAAGGTTGATGACTCCGTGCTGCAGGCCTTTGGGACAAAGGTAACCCTTTGGAGCAGTAGTGTTCTGCTCGGCGTGGCTGAAGAGCTGAAGTTGTGCTTGTGAGTTGGTGTTTGAGTGCAGTTCTGAAACCCTGTTGTTGAGGCCGTCCGAGTTAGTCTGAGAATTGCAAGACGAGATCTTTGAAGGTGAAGATTAGAATTCCTCATGACAGAAACAGAGTTTTAGAGAGGTTAGTTGACTCACAGTGTTTACTGATGTTTGGGTCGCTTGTTGAGAAATCCGTGAACTCTGTCTTGGTCGCATCTGCCATTTATTGTGCAATGTGGTGTGTTCGGCCACAGGTTGCCTGATAATTCACATGTACTTCTTATATTATATGATAGATATCATAAATGGTTTTATATTTCTGACCTTATCACAGAATCACACAGTGCAGAAGAGGCCCTTTGGCCCATCGAGTCTGCACCGACACGTGAGAAACACCTGACCTACCTACCTAACCCCATTTACCAGCACTTGGCCCATAGCCTTGAATGTTATGACACGCCAAGTGCTCATCCAGGTACTTTTTAAAGGATGTGAGGTTACCTGCCTCCGCCACCCTCCCAGGCAGCGCATTCCAGACCATCACCATCCTCTGGGTAAAAAAGTTTTTCCTCACATTCCCCCTAAACATCCTGCCCCTCACCTTGAACTTATGTCCCCTCGTGACTGACCCTTCAACTACGGGGAACAGCTGCTCCCTATCCACCCTGTCCATGCCCATCATAATCTTGTACACCTCGATCAGGTCGCCCCTCAGTCTTCTCTGCTCCAACGAAAACAACCCAAGTCTATCCAAGCTCTCTTCATAACTTAAATGTTTCATCCCAGGCAACATTCTGGTGAATCTCCTCTGCATCCCCTCCAGTGCAATCACATCCTTCCTATAACGTGGCAACCAGAACTGCACACAGTACTCCAGCTGAGGCCTCATCAAAGTTCTATACAACTTCAACATGACCTCCCTACTTTTGTAATCTAGCCTCGATTGATAAAGGCAAGTGTCCCATATGCCTTTTTCACCACCCCACTAACATGCCCCTCCGCCTTCAGAGATCTATGGACATACACGCCAAGGTCCCTTTGTTCCTCAGAACTTCCTAGTGTCATGCTGTTCATTGAATACTTCCTTGTCAAATTACTCCTTCCAAAGTGTATCACCTCACACTTTTCAGGGTTAAATTCCATCTGTGATTTATCTGCCCATTTGACCATCCCGTTTTTATCTTCCTGTGGCCCAAGACACTCAATCTCACTGTTAACCACCCAGCCAATCTTTGTGTCATATAGTACTTATATAGTAAAATGTTTACTTTTGTTTGTTCAAAACCCATAGAATCTTCTGGCTTTATTCTCTTATCAAGTGTCTTGAATCTCAAACTTTGCCTACTTTAAACAAAATATTATTGGTCTCTAACTGGAACTTACCAAAAACTTGGGGGTCTGGTCGAGGATCATAACAAACATGTATTGCATCTCGTCATTGAAGGACATCTAGGTGTTGTTAAGATGAAACAATGATCCTGTGAAGCAGACTGGTGGGCAACAATAGGTTGATGCTTGGAAGAGTTTGTTGGAAACAGCGTAGCTTGTACACTCAGTGAAAAATCTGTTAAGCTATATTCTGCACCTCTACAACTGACCCCATGACCAACAAAACCATGGTAACAACTCCAAGTAGATATTTTTGGAGAAGTGCAAGAAGATCCTAACAATCAACGTTTTTTGCTCATTGAAAATGACCTACACAGCAAATGGCCGGAAATTGCTGCAACAAATTCCACAATCACAACTTCAGTCATTAACATTTTAGACAAGTTGTTTACAAAATGGGGTTTGCTGGAGGCTATCACTACTGGCAATGGACCACAGTTTGTTTCCAGTCAGTTCATGGCTTCTAGCAAGCTACAAAATCCATCATCATCTGACATTGCAATAAAACCCACGATCGAATAGTGGCATTGAACGATTCAAGGCTATAGGCCAAGTGCTGGTAAACGGATTAGGTAGGTAGGTCAGGTGTTTCTCACATGTTGGTGCAGACTCAATGGGCTGAAGGGCCTCTTCTGCACTGTGTGAATCTGTGATTCTGTGATTCAACAGGATGTTAAAGGAGATTCTGAGAGCTAGTATGTCAGAGGGGAAAATGTTTGAACAACCCATCCATATCCCACTTTACACATATCAATTTATCCCACACTCTATGATCGGAAAGATGCCGGCCAAACTAATGATAGGTCATAACTTTCGCATGCCAATGACCATTCTTCTGCCGTCACTGCAACCCGAGAATGTCAGAGTGAAAGCAAAAGAAATCGCAAAGTGACAAGGTAAAGCAAAAACATACTTCGATAAGTGAACACATGCAAGGAATTCACATGCATGGAATTCTATACCACAGAGGTTATGGAGGCCAAGTCAATGAATATATTTAAGAAGGAAATAGATAGATTTCTAGACACTAAAGGCATCAAATGGTATGGGGAGAGAGCGGGAGTATGGTGTTGAGATAGAGGATCAGCCATGATCATATGGAATGGCGGAGCAGGCTTGAAGGGCTGAATGACCTACTCCTGCTTCTATTTTTCTGTTTCTATGCAAGGAAATTATGATTTGAAGTTGGATATTGGATTTGCATCAAATTTAGACCACATACTTGCATTATCTTTTTCAGGACCAAAACAAACCAATGCTTATCTGTTGGATGACAAGACAAAGTAGAATGTGAAACATTTGATAGCGAGCAGACCAGGCTACTTTGAGGACAGTGATTATGAGGATATATTTCCTTTTCCAATATGTGACTGATTTGTTGGTCATCCACCTTATTGAGCGGATCACACAGAATCACAGCCTCAAGTTTGCAGATCTCAGTGCCATCATCAACAACCTTTATATCGTAAATATCTCTGTATTTCTGAAAATAGTCACTCTGAACTCTAAGGAATGACTCAATGTTTGTTGTTTATGATTGTTTAATTTAAAATAAGGTCTTTAGTTTTACAAAGGGGAAAGATGTAGTATTTAATTGTTCAATGTTTGATCGTGTGTCTGACGACTGCTCACTATTTGTTGTTGGTCAAGCCTGGGTTTGGTTACAGAGTGAAACAGAATCTAAACTGAGAGAACCAGCTAGAAGCATGAGAGAACAGATATTTTAAAAGCTTTTGTAAATCAAGTCCTGTTTAGACATAGAAACTAGTTTTGTCATCTTTGCATATCTCTGAGGAATAAAACACAATAGGTACAAGCATCCTTTATGTGAAAATAAAACTAAGGTGTCAGAGCAATCACACTATGCCAGATTGCCATCAGTTTTTTTCTCCTTGTCAGTAGTTTCTGGCCTCAGCCATGCTGTGAGAAAGAAGTTCCAAATACAAGAACACAAGAACTCAACAAATAGGAGTAGGAGTAGACCATATGGCCCGCAGAGCCTGCCCCACCATTCAAGTACGGTCATGGCTAATCTTTGGCCTCAAATCCATGCTCCCCGCCCCCCCCCCCCCACCCCGCTCACTCCCCATATCCCTTAATTCCCTGAGAGACCAAAAAATCTGTCTATCCCAGGCTTAAATGTATTCAAAGATGGAGCATCCACAGAATTCCAAAGATTCACAACCCTTTGAGTGAAGTAATTTCTCCTCATCTCAGTCCAATAAAGCCCAGAAACATCCACAAAAAAGGGACATGAAGTTGAAGAGTAAACTGATTTGGTATTCACATGAGGCTTCGATAAACTGATTACAGAGCAGCATCGTCAGAAATTTGCAATCTGGTCACTCACCCAGTCTTCCTTAAATATTGTGCTTGAATACGACAAGGACAGCAAATAATATATTTTTTAAATTGTGTATAATAAAAAGTTACAAGATAAGTTTCAAGGAACTGTACATGAGAGGAAGCAAGTGACTCTCTGGTTTAAGCAAGGCACCTCTCATCAGAGTTGATCTGCCCATGTACAGATCATTCTTGGTTGAGGATCTCAAATAATATTTTGTAAAGGTATGACAATTTCTCTCAACACAGCCCTCCAGATGATATCTAGACTATGTTGTTTCCAACTAATCCAAGTTGCAACAGTGGGCCTAATGGACATCACCTGAAGTTTCCTTTATTTAAAATGATAACAATATAAAATATATTCAGTTAGCTGTTTTGTCAGTCTCCATTTGGAATCAGCAGAACTGGTGACATTTCCCATGTGAGACAATGAAAATTGTCTGGATTTACAAAATTAATCTTTCAATCCAATAGGATAAACCTCATTTGGCATCCACATATTAGAATCTGTGCTTCATATTCAGTTTGTGTGGAGTTGAACAAATGCTGGAATAGTCATTTCCTCTTGTATGCGAAGTTCAGGGTTTACTTAAGTTTGGAATCAAGAGTGATGTCTAAAGATAGCCCAGTCTCAATTCCAAATCATAAAGACTGATTAGGTTCCTGGAATTCACTAATTTTTTTAATTAAAGAAAAAGTTGACAAGATTGTGAGCTTTTCACAGGTAATGAAATCTTGACTCAAAAAAACTCAAAATAGCTCGGATTTTGTGGTTAGATGTGACGTTCGCTACTGGCCTCGAATTAAACTGCCTACAAGATCTAGTGAGTTTTGTGGTGTGGATTTCAATTTGAATCTGGCAGTAAGTTGAGGAGGCTTCCAGGCGTCCCTTCACTTTTATCAACTTCTACAGAAAGTTAAATAAATGATTGGGGCATTCAGGATAGGAACTGAAACATCATAAATAAATTTTGAAAACATATAGTCGTTTGGTAGTGCAGAACTTGAATATTGCTGAAAAAAAGACATTTTGTTGAAGCTTTTCATCTTACACTCATCAGGACAATCACAAGAATATTAATGTCAGGGGAAACAACAACTTTATACCATTTAAGAAGAGAGTGCTGATTGGTTGGCAAGTGGACACTGATTGGTAGAGGCAGCCATGGAGAATGCAATAGTTAACGGTTTGAAATTGTAAAGCTGCCTGGTTTAAACTTAAAATAATTAACAGGCAATTCAGCTTGTTAACAAGCCAATTAACCCAAATATTACACTGCCCATACTATAATACAGTTTATGTGGGCAGGTGGACGGGAGTGAGCAGGCCATTGTTTTAACCCAACCAGTTAAAAGGCAAGGGGCGGGGGAGGGGGAGTGTTATGTCTTTCAGGGGTGCCCTGTTCACAGCAGGAGCACCCCACCCCAGGATGACCCACCACCTTTGTGTCTCCCTGCATGACTTCCTAAACTCATACCCCCACCTCCCTCCCTAGAGCACCTGATCCCTTCCTGCTCTAAAAGCCCAGGACTTAACTTAGTCCAGGATCTATTGCTCTTCTTCCCAGGCCTGCTTGCAGTCCTGGCAGCGCCCAATACTGAGTTCTAGTACTGTTACCTTCTACTGAGGGGCGGAAGTCCCACTCTTTGCTTGCTTAGGCTGCCCCCAGCTTGTTATTACTGTGGGGCGGTCTTTTTTTAAGTTGGTCGGTTTGAAACTGACTTCTGTAGTTGGTCGGGTGGAGGGGGCTGAGTAGTGCGTTCCCTCTCCCGCCCGTAAAATTCAGCCCAGTGATCTGTC
Organism: Cetorhinus maximus; assembly: GCF_964194155.1. NCBI lineage: Eukaryota > Metazoa > Chordata > Chondrichthyes > Lamniformes > Cetorhinidae > Cetorhinus > Cetorhinus maximus. Next base: position 155,159,277 of record NC_135883.1, on the reverse strand, counting down.
CTGTGCTGGAGTGAAATTTGTTCAGCACATCTCAGTAGAAAACTGACAATTTCAAGTTCCATAGGGGTGTCTTTGTTGGTGAATACCTAGGGCCTACACTGTGGAAAGCCAAAAGGAGTGGGTGAAAAGATAAGATAAATTAAGAACAGACCTCAAACTTGGTTTTAAAATCCTGTAGTTTGTTGGCGGAAGGGAAAGTACAGTGAGATAAGAGTTTCACAATTACAGTGCAGCAAAGAACAAGTTAAAGAGTGGGAGATGCATGATAAGTTTTAATTTCAACATTACGAGAAAGCTGACAGGAAGAAGAATGTAAACTAAGATTGCATTCAGATCAATTTTCCTCTTTTCATTGTCAGCTTTTGGATCAGAGAAAATGTTTTTATTCTGTCACAGGATGTGGGTGACTAGGCCAGCATCTATTTCCATCCCTAATTGCCTTTAAGAAGGCTGCTTTCTTGAACCACTGTAGCTCATCTGGTGTAGGTACACCCGGAGCGCTGTTAGAAAAGGAGTTCCAGGGTTTTGGCCCAGCAACAGTGAAGGAATGGCGATATATTTCCAATCAAGATGGCGTGTAGCTTGGAGGAGAACTTGTATGTGGTGGTGCCCTTCTAGTTTATTTATTCATTCATGGGATGTCAGCATTGCCGGTGAGGCCAACATTTATTAGCCATCCCTAATTGCCCTTGAGAAGGTGGTGCTGAGCTGCCTTCTTGAACCGCTGTAGTCTATGCGGTGTAAGTACACTCACAGTGCTGTTAGGGAGGGAGTTCCAGTTAGTATAGGTCTTGGATTTGGAAGGTGCTGTTGAAGGGACCTTTGTCGATTGCTGCAGTGCATCTTGTATACGGTACACATTGTTGCCACTGCTACCACTGCGTCCTTGGTGATGGGAGTGAATGTTTAAATTGGTGAAAGGCAATTGAGCGGGCTGTTTTGTCTTGGATGGTGACAAGCTTTTTGAGTGTTGTTGGTGCTGCACTCATCCAGGCAATTGGAATATATTCCATCAGGGAAGGAAATCTGCCATCCTTACCTGGTCTGGCCTACATGTGACTCCAGACCCACAGCAATGTAGTTGACTCTTAAATACCTTCTGAACAGGGCAATTAGGGATGGGCAAAAATATTGGCTGAGCCAGCAATGCCTACATCTCATGGATGAATAAATAAAAAAAACCCACCCCTGACTTGTGCCTTCTAGATGGTGGACAGGCTTTGTCAGGAGGTGAGTTACTCACTGTGGAATTCCCAGCCTCTGATCTGCTCTAATAGCCAAAGTATTTATATGGCTGGTCCAATTCAGTTTCTAGTCAATGATAACCCCCAGGATATTGATACTTGGGAATTCAGCAATAGTAATACCAGTGAATGTCAAGGGAGATGGTTATATTCTCTCTTGTTGGAGATGGTCATTGCCTGGCACTTATGTGGCGCGAATGTCACTTGCCACTTATCGGCTCAAGCTTGGATGTTATCCAGGTCTTTCTGCATATGGACACAGACTACTTCAGTACCTGAGGAGCCGCAAATGGTGCTGAACATTGTGCAATCATCAGCGAACATCTACACTTCTGACCTTATGATGGAGGGAGGGTCATTTATGAAGCAGCTGAAGATGGTTGAGCCTAGGACACTGCCCTGAGGAACCATAAATATAAAAATGAGTGTTAAAGCATCAATTTTTTCTTCTGCCGCTGTCCCTACAGCAGAATTTTGGGAGTGGTTTTCAGAATACAAACAGACCCAAATCCAAATGTTTGGAAAAGAAGTTGTGACATCTCTCAAAGTTAATGTGAGTGAGTCATCAGCTAAGTGTTTGGACTAAGAACGGTGTTAAGAATCCCCACATATCTGACTCCCGAAAGAATGCCCTGGGAGTTTCCACAAATCCATGGATCAGGAGTGGGCAGACCATGTCCAACATTTTAGAGATCTTTGGGCTGGGGCCAAGCGCCCAGTGCACCTGCAAGGGTAAAAAGCAGCCAAATCCTGATCAAGGGACCCAGGAGTGAGGTGCCATACACAGAGGAGACTGGGACAGAGGTCAGGGAGAGATTTCAAGAGGGAACCCAAAGAGGGAACCCAGGGAGAGGGGACAGGGAAAGGTCCCAGAAAGAGAGATAAAACCAGGGAAGCAGCCACTGGGAGGAGAAGACCACCGATAGGAACCGCTGGGAAGAGGAGTTGTTTAATTAGAGAAACAAGAAAGCTATGCCATGGCGACTGAACCTCTGGATTATTAGTAGGAGGATTAGTTGGAGTCAAACCTAGCACAAAGGAAGATGGCTGTGGTTGTTGGAGGTCAATCATCTCAGTTCCAGGACATCACTGCAGGAGTTCCTTACGTTAGTGTCCCAGGACCAACCATTTTCAGCTGCTTCATCAATGACCTTCCTTCCACCATAAGGTCAAAAGTGGGGATGTTCGCTGATGATTGCACAATGTTCAGCACCATTCGCGACTCATCAGATACTGAAGTAGTCCATGTCCAAATGCAGAAGACCTGGACAATATCCAGGCTTGGGCTGGTAAGTGGCAAGTAACATTCGCGCCACACAAGTGTCAGGCAATGACCATCACCAACAAGAGAAGATCTAACCATTGCCCCATGACATTCAATGGCATTACCATCACTGAACTTCCCACTACCAAAGCCCTGGGGGTTCCCATTGACCAGAAACTGAACTGGACTAGCCATATAAATACTGTAGCTACAAGAGTAGGGATGCTAGGGATTCTGTGGTGAAAAACCCACCTCCTGACTCCCCAAAGCCTGTCCACCACGGGCAATGCACAAGTCAGGAGCGTGATAGAATACTCTTCACTTGCCTGGATGAGGACAGCTCCAGCAACACTCAAGAAGCTTGACACCATCCAGGGCAAAGCAGCCCACTTGATTAGCATCCCATCCACAAACATTCACTTCCTCCACCATCGACGCACAGTGGCAGCTGTGTTAACCATCTACAAGATGCACTGCAGGAACTCACCAAGGCTCCTTCGACAGCACCTTCCAAACCCACAACCAATAGAATCCGGAAGAACAAGGACAGCAGACACATGGGTACACGACCACCTGGAAATTCCCCTCTAAGCTACTCACCATCCTGACTTGGAAATATATTGCTGTTCCTTCACTGTTGCAGGGTTAAAATCTTGGAACTCCTTCCCTAACAGCATTGTGGGTCTACACCACATGGGCTGCAGCAGTTCAAGAAGATAGTTCACCACTACATTCTCAAGGGCAGTTAGGGATAGGCAATAAATGCTGGCCTAGCCAGCGACGCCAACCTTCTGTAAATGAATTAGTAAAAAGACTACGGAGGCTGCGTCAAGTCCTCAAGTCATGGGATTAGTTGAGAAAGGATGGAAATCATTAAGGAGGGAGGGGAAGCTGATACTTAAAAGCAATTTCCCTTAAAGTTATCAATCACAGAATAAAGTTTTAGACCTTTAATGCTTCATTTTATAATCCCAGTTTTGACAAAACCTGTTGAGATCACATGTAGGCAATTCAAAATCACTTCCTTAAAATTACAATAACAAAAAAAAATCTGGCCAGGAAAAGACCCATTTATGCGCACTCTCTGTTTTCTGCCAGGCAGCCAATCTTCTATCCATGCTAACATGTTACCCCCTACACTATGAGCTTTTATTTTCCGCAATAACCTTTGATGTGGCACCTCAGGACAAATGCGAGGTAATGCATTTTGGAAGGTCAAATACAGGCAGGAATTATACAGTAAATGGCAGAACCTTTAAGTGCATTGACAGACAGAAGGATCTGGGTGTATAGGTCCACAGGTCACTGAAAGTGGGAACGCAGGTGGATAAGGTAGTCAGGGAGGCCTATGGCATGCTTGCCTTCATTGGCAGGGGTATTGAGTATAAAAGCTGGGAAGTCATGCTGCAGCTGTATAGAACCTTGGTTAGGCCACATTTGGAATATTGCGTGCAATTCTGGTCGCCACATTACCAGAAGGATATGGAGGCGTTGGAGAGGGTGCAGAGGAGGTTTACCAGGATGCTGCCTGGTCTGGAGGTTATTAGCTATGAGGAGAGGTTGGAGAAACTCGGATTGCTCTCACTAGAGCGACGGAAATTGAGGGGCAATTTGATAGAAGTTTACAAAATTATGAGTGGCATGGACAGAGTAGATAGTCAGAAGCTTTTTCCCAGGGTGGAAGAGTCAATTACTAGGGGACATAGATTTAAGGTGAGAGGAGAAAACTATAGAGGAGATGTGCAGGGCAAGTTTTTTACGCAGAGGGTAGTGAGTGTCTGGAATTCGCTGCCAGAGGAGGTGGTGGAAGCAGGTACGATAGTGGTGTTTAAGAGGCAGCTTGACAAATACATGAATAGGATGGGAATAGAGGGATACGGACCCCGGAAGTGCAAAATGTTTTAGCTGATGGGCAATATGATCGGCGCAGGCTTGGAGGGCCGAAGGGCCTGTTCCTGTGCTGTCCTTTTCTTTGTTCTTTGTTCTTATCCGATGCCTTCTGGAAATTCAAGTACAGCGCACGTTACTCCTTCAAAAAACTCCAAAGGCAGAATTCTTACCTCATCGGGTGGGCCCAGGAACGGCTGAGTAATGTCTGCCACCTGCGATCGGGCCCCGACCGCAATTTCACGCTGGCTGGCCAATTAACGGCCAGCCAGCGTTAATCACATAATGAAACGCTCAGCGCTGCCTTAGGAGGGCAAGCACGGAAGTGAGTGCAGGCACAGGGGAGCCTGCAGTAAAAGCTCCCTGAAGGCAGAGAGCTGCCTCAGGGAACTGAAGATTTCTAACATTCAAAATAAAGATTTTAAAATTAAGAGAGACTTGTGGTGGGAATTCCAAGGCTAGATCTTCGAGAGGGAAGAGTGAAGACTTGCAAGACTTGAAGGGAGACAGAGTCTTAACACAATTGTTTAACTGTGAATGCTGATGCCTGGGTGGGGTGCTGAGAAGTCCATGGGATCTGCCTTGGTTGCATTTGCTATTTAATGTGCAATGGGGGTGTTCAACCACTTGCAATGAATTATGCTCAATTGCCACTTACTATCCACCTCCTCAGCCATTCTCTTAGAGTAAACCTGACTGTTAATAATTTAATTTACCTGCTTGATGCTGACCTGAGCTTTAAGCCCCACATCATATGCTTCACCACCATTTCTGCAACACTGACTGCCTCTGCCCCTACCCCAGCTCCTCTGCCATCGAGACCCTCTTGCCTTTTGTCACCTCCAGACTCAACTACTTCATTATCTCCTTGCTAACACCCGTACTCCTCCTAATTCTCTAAATTGGAATTTTTCTGAACACTACAGCATTTATCCTCTCGCTTATCAAATGTCAAGTACACAACATCTACAGGTTTCTCTTTATCCATCTTGTTTGTTATTTCCTCAGAGCTCTCTAATAAATTAGCTAAATATGATTTCCCTTTCACAAAATCATGCTAACTCTGAATGATCTTACTTTGATTTTCTAAGTTTTCTCCTCAATAATGAGTTGTAGCAATTTCCTGCTTTTTGTTTCCCTCCTTTATTGAATAAAGGTTTTGCATTTGCTATTTTCCAATCTGCTGGGACCCTTCCAGAATCTAAGGAATTTTGAAAGACTATAACCAACGCCTCTACTATCTCTACAGCCAACTCTTTTAAGACCCTAGGATGCAGGCCATCAGGTCCTGGGGACTTGTCAGCCTTTAGGTTTGATAGTTTTCTCAGTACCTTTTCCCTGGTAATGGTGATCGTTTTAAGTACCTCGCTCCCTTTCACCTTTTGACTTTTCCCTTATAAAATGGAGATGAGGAGATTTTTTTTTCTCTTAGAGGGTCCTTAATCTGTGGAATTCTCTTCCCCAGAAAACAGTGGAGGCTGGGTTATTGAACTTATTCAAGGCTGAGTTAGACAGATTCTTGATAGACAAGGGCATCAAAGGTTATGCGGGGGGTAGACACAAAAGTGGAATTGAGACCACAAGCAGATCAGCATCATCTTATCAAATGGCGGAGAGGCTTGAAGGGCTGAATGGCCCACTCCTGCTCCGAAGTCCTACATTCCTCATTCAAATGTCACTATTAGATGCTGTATTGTAATGTAGATGTATTTTTAATGTAATAGTTAATCACAGGGCTTTGTCCGACAAAGGTAAGTTGAGCATTACTTTCGTTGATATGCATTACAGTACTCTTCCCAAAGGAGAAAGTGTCATAACGCATTCATAATTGTAGAAAAAACTGCCTCCAAATTCTCCTGGCATGTTTTGAACTGAGGTTTAAATGTCCAGGTATCTTTTACTTTGAAAAAAAATGGCCTTGCCATTGAACGTTAAAATAATACTCCATTGATTGACAGGCAATCTGCTTTGAAATGGAAATGAAACACCATCTGGTCTTTGAATTTGAGGGGGTTCTAGTGCTAAAACCTAATGTTTTAATAGCTGTGGCTACTATGAATACTTGGCTGAGCTCCATAATCTTATGGCGTGCTCAGTTCTGTTGACACATCTACTCAGGGAAGTTATTGGCAGTTTTAAGAGATTATAAAAACATAATCTGCTTTGATATGGTCGCTGAATACATGGTTGTTTATTTATAGAACTTAATGGCCACTTAGGGGATTAACATTTGTTTCTATGGGACTGTGCTTTTTTTACTTTGCACTATCAATGACAAAGTTTTGAATGAGAATTTTATTAGGTTGTTACAGGCTTTTTTTTTCACTTGCGCCCATTGCTATTGCATGAGGCTCATGAGGACTGCACATAATGGATACTGGGGTAGTGGTTATGGGCATGAGGGATATGAGCGGCTTGGGAAGGGGCATGGGTTGTATGAGGGAATGGGGGTATGAGGTGGCATGGAGGGGACATGTGTTGAGGGGTGAGTGGTGAGATTAAGGGGCTATCAGAACAATGTTGGGAGTTGGGGTGGTGTCCCTGGGAACCGAGGTGGGCTTTCTAACCAGCCCGCATCCACACCCACACTCCTCCCACACTGTCTAGCAGCTAACAAACTGCACATTGAACACAAATCTTGTTTGAATAACATGAAAATCCTGGCAATGTCAGTCATGAGTCGTGTGTGGGTTTCGGAAGCTGCAGAAGGGCCCTACTCACATTTTGCGAGCCCAAGAGAAAATCAAGGCCCTTATTCGAAAGCAAAAGCAGAAAATGCTGGTAAAACTCAGCAGGTCTAGCAGCATCTTTAGAGAGAGAAACAGAGTTTCCAGCATCCGCGGTATTTTGCTTTTACCCTTATATGAAAGCCTCTGCTGCTCTGTAGCCATCTGATGGAATGGCCTTGGGTTTTGCCTAGCAGCGGGTGAGTGGTTATGGAGGATACATGGGACTGGTGGAGGGGGCATGGGGAATATTAGGGGGCAAGGGAGAGGCGAGCCTTCAAATCAGCCAATTGTGCAGAAATTGACATCTCAATTTTCCTCCATTCTGGGAAGTACCCTCCACTTCCTGAGAGCAGCTTTGAAGGTCAGAAAGTTGCCTGTGTAAGCCCATCGTGGACATGAATCTGTATTGAAAATAAGCCTGTAGCATTGCCAATGGAGTTTGACACTGCATGCTAGGATTTGCTTCAACTTTGGCACTGAGAATAAGCCACAGTTGAAAGGTTGTATTACCTGGAGCCTCGTTGTCTCTTCAGACCACCAGACCTCGAAATCCTTTTGCATCATCACCTTGGCCTTTTCTAAGAGGTGCTGTAAGTGCTCAATCTCCGTCTTCAGTGCTTTCAGGCGATTGAAGGTCATTTTGTAACTGGACAGGAGTTAAAGTAGAATAGTTATATTGACGGTGAGAGTTGAGAGATTTCAAGGAGGTGCTCACCAAGAGAAGTAATTCAGCTGTTTGGAAGCCATACTTAAAAACCAAAGTATAAATTGCACTGATGTACAAGTCTTATTTTTATGTGCTATAAGTGTAAAATATCACATCTAGTTAATCAATAGCATACAGATGATTCAGGGGACTCTGCTGTGCTGTGGTAAAACCTGGATCTGGAAATGTTTACACTGGTGACTGGAAAGACACCTCCAGGGAGACCTGAATGAAGTTTTTAAGATCCAACTGGGTACAGGTTAAGTGGAACCCTCATAAATTGTTTGAAGTAATCATAGTGGCTGTAACGAGGGAGAACAAACTGCAGTTCAAAGAGAGAAATTGTACAGACAATTGAGATTTAACTAGTTAAAAAAAGATAAATGTATTAAAAAGGGGTAGACTTTTGTTTTACATCATAGAAACAGATGGTCTTGCAAAAGCTGTTTGGACTTTTTCCATACAGTCCAACTCGAATGTTAATCATGTATTGCAATTATTCATAGAGAAGATATTAATTGATTTTTTCTCCTTTGTTTTCTATGCCTTTCTGCTCGATGCAACATCCCTAACTGAGGAATGGCAAGTGCTCTGCAGCCAGACCTTAGCGAAAGAGCACGAGGAAAGCAGAGACACAGGATAAAAGAGTGTGAGAAGAGTGGCAGAGACACAGGATAAAAGAGCGTGAAGAGATCGGTGGAGACACAGGATAAAAGAGCACAAAGAGAGCGGAGGAGACACAGGATAAAAGAGCGCGAAGACATACCTTGTAGTTAAGAAGCGTATAACCTTAGTTGTCAGCATTCAATAAACACAGTAAACTGTAGCATACGTGGGAAGAAAGTAATTGAAGTAAATTAAATAACATAAGTTAGAATGGCAGGACAGGTGCTGTGTTGCAGCTGTGAGATGTGGGCGCTTTTGGACACCAAGGTGATCCATGACAAACACGTCTGCAGGAAGTGTAAGTTGTTTGAGTAATTCCGGATCAGGATTATTGATCTGGAAGCCGAAATGCAGACTCTGCGCATCATAAGGGAGGGGGAGAAATACCTGGATGCTTTCTTCCAGAAGACAGTCACAACTCTTAGAATAGGGTCATCTGTTTTGGTCAGCAGTGAGGGACAGGAGGATGTGACTGTCAGTGAGGCAGGTAATTGGACCGAGCAGACAGTAGTGGAGGAGCCTCAGACTTTGCAATTGTCAAACGGGTTTAAGGTGCTCACAACCTGTGTGGATGAAAGCGAAGTCTGCAAGGTGGATGACTTGGCTGGCCATGGCACTGTGGTACAGGAAGCTATTCAAGTGGGGGGAGCAAAAAAGAATGTAGTGGTAGTAGGGGATAGTATAGTGAGGGGGATTGACGCTGTTCTCTGCAGCAAAGAACGAAAGTCCAGACAGCTTTGTTGCCTGCCCGGTGCCAGGGTTCGGGACATCTGCTCAGGGCTGGAGAGGAACTTGCAGTGGGAGGGGGGGATCCAGTTGTTGTGGTCCATGTAGGTACCAATGACATAGGTAGGACTAGGAAAGAGGTTCTACAAAGTCAGTATGAGGAGCTAGGTACCAAATTAAGAAGCAGAACTTCAAAGGTAATAATCTCTGGATTATTACCTGAACCACATGCAAATTGGCATAGGACAAATCAGATTAGAGAGACAAATGCGTGGCTCAAAGACAGGTGTGAGAGAAGTAGATTCTGGTTTGTGGGAAACTGGCATCAGTACTGGGGAAAGTGGGGGCTGTACTGTTGGGATGGTTTACACCTGAACCATGCTGGGACGAGTGTCCTCACAAATCACATAACTAGGGAAGTAGAGAGGGCTTTAAACTCAGCAAGAGGGGTGAGGGTAGAGGTAGCAATTCAAGGTGTAGAGTCAAGACAGGAGAGCAAAATAGTGATAAGAGAAATGAGGGTCAGAGAATGGCAGGAAGGGACAGAGAGAAAAAACCTAAGAATACATCAACAGGCAAGACTAGATATTACAAAGGTAACGAAAAGACAAAACTGAAGGCTCTCTATCTGAATGCACGTAGCATTCATAACAAAGTAAATGAATTGATGGCCCACATTGAAGTAAATAAATATGATCTGATAGCAATTACGGAGAAGTGGCTACAGGACTCAAAGATTGGGTCCTTAATATTGATGGGTACATGACATTCAAGAAGAATAGGAAGCTGGGTAATGGCAGAGTGGTAGCATTGTTAATCAAAGAGGGCACTGGTGCAATAGTTAGAGATGAGCTTGGTTCAGGAGATTGGGATGTAGAATTGGTTTGGGTGGAGATGAGGAATAGTAAGGAAAAAAGTCAATAGTGGGAGTGGTCTACAGGCCCCCTAACAGTATCCACAGTGTAGGACAAAGTATTCACGAGAAAATATTGTGTGTTTGTGATAAAGGGATGGCAATAATCATGGATGATTTTAATCTACACATAAACTGGAAAAATCAGATTGGCAGTGGTAGCCTGGATGAGGAGTTCTTAGAATACTTTCAAGATAATTTCTTAGAGCAACATGTTCTGGAACCAACCAGACAGCAGGTTATATTAGATTTGGTATTGTGTAATGCGACAGGATTAATTATGACCTCAGAGTGAAGGCATCCCTCGGCTGCAGTAAGCACAATATGATTGATTTTTACATCCAGTTTGAAAAGGAGAAGAGTGGTCTAATACTAGTATTTTAAACTTAAACAAGGGCAACTATGTGGGGATGAAAGCTGAGCTAGCTGAAGTGAACTGGGAAACTAGGCTAGAGGACAGATCAATACAGAAGCAGTGTCAGACATTTAAGGGAGTATTTCAGAGTATTCAGAATAAGTGCATTCCTACTACAAAGAAAAATTCTAAGGGAGGACCCACCATCCGTGGTCAACTAGAGATATTAAGGAAAACATCAAACTTAAGGAAAGAGCATACAACTCTGCAAAGATGAGTGGCAGGACAGATGATTGGACAGCATATAAAGAAAGGTAGAGAATGACAAAAAGGTTAATCAGGAGAAAGAAATTAAGAGTATGAGAGGAAGCTAGAAATGTAAAAATTGATAGCAAGAGTTTCTACAGGTACTTAAAAAGGAAAAGAGTAAGTAAAGTGAGTGTTGGTCCTCTACAGAGTGACAGTGGGGAGGTAATAGTAAAATGGGTGGCTAATGGGGTAGTCGGTGCGCTGGTGTTAATTTTCCATAATTTGCTAGATTCTAGAAAGGTTCCATCAATTTGGAAACTAGCAAATATAACCCCTCTATTCAAGAAGGGAAAGAAGCAGAAAACAGGAAATTATAGGCCAGTTAACTTGACATCTGTTGCGGGGAAGTTATTAGAATGGATCATTGAGGAGGTTATAGCTGGACACTTAGAAGAGCGCAAGGCAATTGGGAAGAATCAGCATGGTTTTGTGAAAAGGAAAGCACGTTTCACCAATTTATTGGAGTTTTTTTTGAAGGAGTAACATGCACAGTGGATAAAGGCAGGCCTGTAGATGTACTGTACTTGGATTTCCAGAAGGCATTTGATAGGATGCCCTATCAAAGATTATTATGGAAAATAAAAGCACATGGTGTAGCGTGTAACATATTAGCGCAGATAGAAGATTGGCTGGCTGGCAGAAAGTAGAGAGTGTGCATAAAAGGGTCTTTTTCTAATTGGCAGGATGTGACGAGTGGCGTCCCACAGGGTCTGTACTGGGGCCTCAATTTTTATGATTTATATCAATGACTTATATAAGGGGAGTGAAGACATAGTAGCTAAATTTGCAGATGACACAAAGATAGGTAGGAAAGCATGTTTTGAAGGGGACATGAGGAGGTTGCAGATGGATATAGATAGGTTGAGTGACTGGGCAAAGATCTGGCAAATGGAGTTTAATTTGGGGAAATGTGAAGTTGGTCACTTCGGCAGGAGGAACAAAAAAGCAAAGTAATACTTAAATGGAGAATGGCTGCATAATTCTGAGGTGCAGAAGGATCTAGGTGTTCTAGTACATGAGTCACAAAACATTAGTATGTAGGTGCAGCAAGTAATTAAGAAGGCTAATGGAATGCTATCCTTTATTACGAGAGGGATTGAACATAAAAGTAGGATGTTATGCTTCAGTTGTACAGGGCATTGGTGAGACCACACCTCGAATACTGTGTGCAGTTTTGGTCTCCTTATTTAAGGAAGGATGTAAATGCATTGGAGGCGGTTCAAAGGAGGTTTACATTGATACTGGAATGAGTGGGTTGTCTTATGAGGAAAGGTTAGACAGACTGGGCTTGTTTCACTGGGGTTTAGAAGGGTGAGGGGTGATTTGATTGAAGTATACAAGATCCTGAACGGCCTTGACAAGATGGATTTCAAAAGGATGTTTCTTCTTGTGGGTGAGTCCAGAACTAGGGGGCACTGTTTTAAAATTAGGGGTTGCCCTTTTAGGACCAAGATGAGGAGAATTTTTTCTTTCAGTGGGTTGTGCGAATTTGGAAGTCTCTGTCTCAGAAGATGGTAGAGGTGGGGTCATTTAATATTTTTAAGGCAGAGGTAGACAGATTCTTGTTAGGCAAGGGAATCAAAGGTTATCGGGGTTAGATGGGAATGTGGAAATCAAAACATAAGAAGATCAGCCATGATCTTATTGAATGGCGGAGCAGGCTTGAGCGGCCAAATGGTCTACTCCTGTTGCTATTTTTTTATGTTCTTATGTTCTAAGGCCACTTTACCATTAGTAGCATTATTATTGTCATGAGATGAAATTTCACCAAAGCAAGATGTGATATTGAATTCTACAAATCTGGGCTGGCATCAGAAAAGCTTCCATGTTGTCTTAAAAACCCAAGTGTTTCACGTATGTCCTTGGCGTCCTATTTAACCCTGAGCTGAGCTTCTGACCCCATATCTTCTCCATAACAAAGAATGCTTACTTCCACCTCTGTAACGCTGACCACTTCTAACCCTGCCTCAGCTTATATGCTGCTGAAACTCTCACCCATGCCTTTGTTACCTCATGACTCAACTATTTGAACGAGGGTTGGGTGAGGGTGTGACGAGCAAGAGGGTCATTGAGGGAGGCAGTAGGTGGGAGGGTCAGGGAAGAGAGGCGGCATGAAGGAGGGTTGGGGAAAGGAGGCAGCAAGTGGGGGTGTTGGGGGAGGAAGGTGGCAAGCAGGAGGGTCTGGGTGGGGGAGCTGGCAAGTGGGGTGGGGGAGCAGGAGGGTTGGGGGGAAGGAGGTAGTGAGTGGGAGGGTCGGAGTGGGAATTGGTGACTGGAAAGGTCGGGCAAGGAAACAGTGAATGGGAGGGTTGGAGCGGGAATTGGTGAATGGGAGAGTCATGGAGGGAAGTGGCAAAGGGGGAGTCAAGGAGGTGGCGAGCAGAAGGATCTGGGAGGGAAGTGGCGAGTGCAAGAGTCAAGGAAGGAGGCGGCGAGTTGTAGGGTCAGGACAGGTGACAACTGGGAGGGTTGGGCAGGGAAGCTGTGAGCACAAGGGTCAGGAAGGCAAGTGGTGAGCGAGAGGGTGTGAGAGGCGGCAAGCAGGAGGGTTGGGGGAAGGAGACAGCGAGCAGGAGGGTCAGGGAGGGAAGCAGTGAGTGAGAGAGTTGGGAAAGGAATCAGCAAGTGGGAGGATTGGGGATGGGAAGCGGCTGGCATTAGAGTCAGGGAGGGAATCAGCAAGTGGGAGGGGCAGGGAAGGGAAGTGGAGATCAGGAGGGTCACGGAAGGGAAAGGGTGAACATGAGGGTTGGGGAGGCAGCAAGCAGAGGGCCAGGGGACAGAGGTGGCGAGCGGGAGTGTCAGGTAAGGGGAGCAGTGAGCAAGAGGGCCGGGGGAGGGAGGCAGTGAGCTGGAGGGTAGGGGAGCGAAGCGCCGAGTGAGAAGGTTGGGGAAGCATGAGTTTTGTTCCGGGGTGCGGGTCAAGTGTAGGATAGAGTTGGGCCACCCCACCCAGATGAGGCAGCTACAGGGCTTTGGAGTGCCAAAGTGGCTGGTTAAAAGGTCCGTCTTGGTTCTCTCGGACTTTGTCTCAGCTGTTTCCATAAATAATACGCACTCTAGCCCTCACATCTCCTCATTCCTCCATGCCAACTCATGCCAACCCATGCCATTCCGCCCACTCCCAATGGCTCCTCATATCATCCATGCCAACCCAGTCTCCTCCACACACCTCCAATCGCCCTCAAACCCTCCATGCCAATCATGACCCCACACTCGTCCTATTGGTTCCTTGTGACAACTTAGTGCTAACTCATCCAAACCTATGCTCATCACCTACCAGCCTTCGCCCTTACACCCTCCATGCCAATGCACCCAGTATCAACCATGTGTAGACCTCAGGAATCATGAAGAGATGAAATAAAATTAAGATCTAAGTATCTATTACAGACTTTACGAATTAAAAAACCCATGAAAGCCCAGTCAATATATTTAAATCCCATGAAGTACTTAATCCCTTATAAAAACAAACATTTGTACTCATAACTCTACAATAAAGACAGTTAATTGGTCAATAACCTCTTGGAGCTGTCAATCAAACTATGAGCTTACAGTGCACCCCCCACCCCACTGTGAAAATGACAGGTTGTGGAAGCAGTCAAGAAGTAATAATGCTATAATGATAACATTTAGGGTTATGACAACAAACATCAATTGAAATTGAGAGAACCAATTTTTTTTACCCTCACAGACACAAGCAAGCAATTTTATTCAAATTTTAAAGGGCAGGGAATTTAAATAACTTGACAGCTTGGCAGTTCTACATACTTTATCTGCCCTTCAAGAACAATTACATTTCCACCATGAAGTCATGGAACACACATTGCGGGTTGAGTCTGTTCCTGGAGCAACAATTAGATCTGCTTGTATTGTGCACAGAGTTTAAATGGTCCAGCTGATTTGTAATTCACACCTGTGTGCTTCATGCCCTGCTCCCTTACCCTGACCAGTGAAAATGGAATCTGTCAGAAATGGGACCAGGATTTCCGGATCCAAGTCCAGTCCACCATTTTAAAAGTCCACGGAAATCTGCCCCTTCGTCTTTCTACCTGCTTTATCCAGGTCACTAATGATTGCAGCTGACCTGATTCTGGGCCTCCAACAGGGCTACCCGAACTCAATACACTCCCTAGCAAAGTGGTTGAAATTGGGTGGGGAGGGGTGTCTGGTGCGGTTTAAAAACAAAAAAAAAACCCTTAACTTTGAACCAGGCTAGACCCCAGCCTCACCAGAAAAGGGAATGCATTTTTTACAGCATTGCATGCTGATTGAGAAACAGATGAAGTGGCACAGTATCCTGGGGGTCACCCATTTTGAAGGTGTCACCCTCAGCTGGGTAGATGAGGGCTAGACTAGTAAGTAATAAAGTAATAATTGTCAGAATTGCAATAATAACAACTGCCAGTTAAACAATAACATGAATTTAAATTAATACAGGGCAGAATTTTCTCTTTGACGTGCAGGGGCGGGCCCCGCATGCCGACGTGTTAAATGACGTGCGGTGACGTCGGGTGTGCGTCTCGACATCACTGCGTGTCATTCCGATCTTTCGTTCAGCAGGCGCGCGCTGGAGGTGGTTGTGCGCACGCTGAACTGTCAAAGGCCTGTTAAGGCCATTAATACAGCAATTAAACTAATTGACAGGGCTGCCAGTCCAACCGCCCGCACCCGCTCCCAATTAGCCCGCCTGACAGGCAGAAGATTCTGCCCACAGGATTAAACAGGAACATTGTCCCAGCTTCCTACTCGACTGTTTTATATTACATTTTTTGTAGGAGCTGTACATAACAAGATTAAATTAAATAAATCAAATAAACAAACCTCTTTTTTTCTTCTTCAATTTTCTCTCGAAGATCAGCTTCTAAGTGGTCTGGTTCAGTGACATCTCCTGGCTCACTGGTCACACCTGGTGAGATATTGTACAAAGAAATATTGAAGTGCAGTAGAAAGGATCATTTACTGAAATCCTTTAGTGCAATTTATTTGCTGCAAGCACACAAGTTCTCAGCCATGTTGTCCCAGCATGACAAAAAGAAATTTAGCACCAATGACAGAAGTCACCTTCTGTTTTCTTGGGGTAGGAATTCCTCGAGTCACCAAGTGAATGTGTGAAGACTTCTGCCAAATCATAACTGGGCTCTTTCGGAATATGCTACTGATTTTGATGAAAATTGCAATCAAAGGAGAGCTTCCTTTTGCGTGTTTTTACAATGTAGCTAACACACAATGACAAAAGGATATTGTCCAATGGTGTCAGCTATAGTTCAGTAGTAGTGCTCTGAGTAGCTGTACAGACTTGAGCACATAATCTCGGCTGAGACTCCAGTGCAGTACTGAGGGAGTGCTGCCCACTCAGGTGGACTTAGAAGCTCGTATGGCACTGTTTGAAGAAAAGTAGGGGAATTTTTTTTCAATTCATTCATGGGATGTGGGCTTTGCTGGCTCGGCCAGCTTTTATTGCCCAACCCTAGTTGCCCTTGAGAAGGTGGTGATGAGCTGCCTTCTTGAACCACTGCAGTCCATGTGGTAACAGCGCCATTAGGAAGGGAGTTCCAGGATTTTGACCCAGCGACAGTGAAGGAATGGCAATATATTTCCAAGTCAGGACGGTGAGTGACTTGGAAGGGAGCTTCTAGGTGGTGGTGTTCCCATCTATCTGCTGTCCTTGTCCTTCTAGATGGTGGTGGTCATGGGTTTGGAAGGTGCTGTCAAAGGAGCCTTGGTGAATTCCTGCAGTGCACCTTGTAGATGGTACACACTGCTGCTACTGTATGTTGATGGTGGAGGGAGTGAATGTTTGTGGATGTGGTGCCAATCAAGTGGGCTGCTTTGTCCTGGATGGTGTCAAGCTTCTTCAGTGTTGTAGGAGCTGCACTCATCCAGGCAAGTGGGGAGTATTCCATCACACTCCTGACTTGTACCTTATAGGTTGTGGACAGGCTTTGGTGAGTCAGGAGGTGGGTTACTCGTCGCATGATTCCTAACCTCTGACCTGCTCTTGTAGCCACAGTATTTACACGGCTTTTCCAGTTCAGTTTCTGATCAATGGACCCTCTTTTCTTCTTCTTTCCATTTCCCACTCTACAAATGTGTCAAACAGGATGTTGATAGTGGGGGATTCAGTGATGGTAATGCCATTGAACATCAAGGGGCAATGGTTGGATTCTCTCTTGTTGGAGATGGTCATTGCCTGACAGTTATGTGACGCGAATGTTGTTTGCCACTTGTCAGCCCAAGCCTGGATATTGTCCAGGTCTTCCTACATTTGGACACAGACTGCTTCAGTATCTGAGGATTCGTGAATGGTGCTGAGCATCGTACAATCATCAGCGAACATCCTCACCTCTGACCTTATGTTGGAAGGAAGGTCATTGATGAAGCAGCTGAAGATGGTTGGGCCGAGGACACTACCCTGAGGAACTCCTGCAATGATGTCCTGGAGCTGAGATGACTGACCTCCAACAACTATTCTCACTGCTATTCTGGCCAATATTTATCCCTCAACAAAACCTAAAACAGCTGATCTGGACATTCCTTGCTGGAGATTGCCATGTATGAATTGGCTGTCAATTTCAACTTTACATCAGTGATTATCCTTCATGAAGTACTTAATTTTCTGTAAAGCGCTTTGGGACATCCTGAGGTTATGAATACACTATTTCAGTGCAAGTCTTTGTTCACAAAGTAATTAATACACAGAAACTAGAGAATGGGAGCAGGGCAGGATGTTAACACAAAAGATGTTTCCTCTTGTGGGTGAGTCCAGAACCAGGGCCACTGTTTTAAAATTAGGGGTCACCCTTATAGGTCAGAGATGAGGAGAAATGATTTCTTCCAGAGGGTTATGACTTTGGAACTCTCTGCCTCAGAAGGCGGTGGAGGTGGGGGTCACTGAATATTTTTGGGCAGAGGTACATAGATTCTGAACATAGAGCTGAAATCCCAAGGTGAGGTGAGAGTGACATCAAGGCCGCATTTGACAGAGTGTGGCATCAAGAAGCCTTAGTAAACCTGGAGTCAATGAGAATCAGGGGGAAAACTCCCCTCTGGTTGGAGTCATACCTAGCACAAAGGAAGATGGTTGTGGTTGTTGGAGGTCAGTCACCTCAGCTCCAGGAGATCACTGTTCGAGTTCTTCAGGGTAGTGTCCTCAGCCCAACCATCTTCAGCTTCCTTCCATCGTAAGGTCAGAAGTGGGAATGTTCGCTGATGATTGCATGATGTTCAGCACCATTCACGACTCCTCAGATACTGAAGCAGTCCATGTCCAAATGCAGCAAGATCTGGACAATAACCAGGCTTGGGCTGACAAGTAGCAAGTAACATTCGCGCCACACAAATGTCAGGCAATGACCCTCTCCAACAAGAGAGAATCCAACCATCACTCCTTGATGTTCAATGGCATTACCACCACTGAATTCCCCACTATCAACATCCTGTGGATTACCATTAACCAGAAAGTGAACTGGACTAGCCATATAAATACTGTGAATACAAGATCAGGTCAGAGGCTAGGAATCATGCAACGAGTAACCCACCTCCTGACTCCCCAAAGCCTGTTCACCATCTACGAGGCACAAGTCAGGAGTGTGATGGAATACTCCCCACTTGCCTGGATGAGGGCAGCTCCAACAACACTCAAGAAGCTTGACACCATCCAGGACGAAGCAGCCCGCATGATTTGCACCACATCCACAAACATTCACTCCCTCCACCATCAACGCATAGTGGCAGCAATGCGTACCATCTACAAGATGCACTGGAGAAACTCACCAAGCCTCCTTAGACAGCACCTTCCAAACCCACAACCACTAGAATCCAGAAGGACAAGGACAGCAGATAGATGGGAACACCACCATCTGGAAATACCCCTCCAAGCCACTCACCATCCTGACTTGAAAATATATCGCCGTTCCTTCACTGTTGCAGGGTCAAAATCTTGGAACTCCTTCCCTAACAGCATTGTGGGTCTACACCACATGGGCTGCAGCAGCTCAAGAAAGCTGCTCACTACTGCCTTCTCAAGGGCAATTAGGGATGGGCAATAAATGCTGACCTAGCCAGCGACGTCCACATTCCATGAATGAATTTAAAAAACTCTTGTTAGGCAAGGGCATCAAAGGTTATCGGGGTAGATGGGAATGTAGAACTTAAAACACAAACAGATTAGCCATGATCTTATTGAATGTCAGAGCAGGCTCGAGGGGCCGAATGGCCTACTTCTGCTCCTTTGTCGTATGTCTGTAGAAGAAGGGATACAGCTAACGGATAAACAAAAAAATCCACGTTAGTGAGGAGAGACGGGAAATGGGTAATATAATTTGCATTAAAAGAGCTTCTCCTCCACGTACATGTTGCCTTTAAAGGATTACTGAATGAAACAGAAGTTGTAAAAAAGCAGCAACTGGATCTCCATTCTGATTTGATAATTAACATTTTGAACAGTCCTAAAGTTCCGAGAATTCCATGGCTGAGTTAAAGCAATAGCAGATCATTTATGTTTAGACAACAAAACAAATGTTGTTATGGTTACTTAGAAGTTCAAATTGCTGCATTCTGCATGCAGCATGGAGACAGCAAATATAATCTGCCTGGAGAACATAACCCCACATGGTATTTTTACTTTGGGCAATTGTAGGCAATTAAGGTTCTTGCTGCTAAAATGTGCATACTTTATTAATTGTTTCCATCCATCTATAACTCCGATCAAATGTTAACATGGCTGAAATTTCAAACAGCCAAAAAACAGAGAACTCCTTGAAAGAGATTTTGTAATGGTATATTGCGCGTGTTGTGGTTTACACTTGATGGTTTAAGGGAATCACATGCCTTTGCTTGAATTACTTTAAACTGCTAGTGCATATGCCTTTTTTTCCAGTTTACAGTATATTTTACATCATACGAGTCAGTTTTTAAGCCTTTTTACCTCTCCCTTCACTTGTTCTTCACAAGCTTTATGTTGCTGTTCTCGTTTCTTAGCGCATTGGTTTCCATGAAAGAGGTTTCTGTCTCTCTCCCAGCTGGTTATCTTATTCTTAACCTTAATCTCTTCCAATCTGCTTCTCCCTTTTGCTTGGATTCTGTCTGGCTGCCTCCAGGTATTGTTATATCTACTTGTTCTCTTTTTTTGTATGTTTTTTCAGAAAGTATATTGTCATAATCATCTAGTTTCATGGGTTTATATTAATATTTTAGAGGTAACTCTTAGTTTTGGGGAGATTAAATTTGGATGGGAAAGATAATTAACTTGCTGCAATTTCTTTAGAAATTGCCAGAACAACTCAAGTAACAGCAATCAAGGGGTGACCTATGTTTAGTTACTACGGTCAGGGTTGGAAGTGAGAAAGCTTGAACAATGGATGACCTGTCTCTGAGTTTGATAGAGCTACAAGGTCTACACCTACCTCAATAAAAGATTTAACTTATATATGTAGTTCCCAGATCAAATAAGCTGAAAGCACCTTTGTTAACACTGGGGTTCGTTGTGGAACCAGAGAGTCTGGAGAGAAGGCCGTTAACTCCATTAGAAATATAAAATTACAAGGTTGTTTTGAAGGTAAAATATAGTTAATTTACATTTCTGTTTGGATCATTTCAAGTATGTCACAGTGCCTTGGAGATGGCCTGCGGAGATTAGGGAGGTTTCTTTGTTTAATTTATGTGTGTGTGTTTCTGCTCGCAGAAGCAGTGGTAGTTGCAGCTTTGGGTCTTCCGTAGTTTGCAACTAAGTCGAAGGAGCAAAGAACATAGGCCAGGCCTGCAACTCAAAACGAGAAAACACTAATTTTTATCATTCACAGCGTGGGATGCAGGTGGGAGCTCGAGCTCAGTTTGGAGACAGAGTTCATGAGGGAAATAGAGGCTGGACGATTTGCCTAGCTTGGAGCTATTAGAAACCAGGAGTGCCTCTAATATTCTGCTTAAGGCACTGCGTAGGAAATGAGATTGAAGATCCAGCTCAAGCTGAAAAGTCCCAGGCCTTACAAGGCTGCTGTGGAAAAATTTGGAGTTGATCCCAAGAAAGTGGAGGACCTTCAAGAATCAGATAAGTAGCCAAAGACTTTCTGGGGGCGACTCACAAAGGAAAAGGGAAGGTTGAGTTGACCATTTTAGATTAAGGTATCTGTGGTTGTGTTTTATTGTGCTTTTCAACGTAAGGTATAAGTTGTTATGAAGATATGTTATATCAAATATTAATTTATAATGTCATCGGCTGGACATCACTTTGAAAAGAACACTTTTGCTAAGCAAAGGACACTGGCCTGCAACAGCTACTATGTTGCATTTGCAAAGACCACAAGCCGCTTTATGGAGAAACGGAGTCTATGGAGCTCTCAAAAACAGTCGCTAAAATAAGCCAGATTGGAACAGTCAGGGAGACTGTGACAGGGGCAACTGTCTGACTGGATTTCTCTGAAACCTCTCTCATCAAAGCTGAAACATTGTGATTTGAAACCCACCAGATGACCCCCTTGCTGAAAACCGAGTGTTCTTAAAAGAGGATTCTGAATCAACACCACTGTCTCCAAGAGAAAAGAGAATCAACTAGCCACAACTGTTCCAGTGGGAAACCTAAGTACCAGTAGCTACTGTGGAAAGTGATCCTTCAGCAGTAAACACGCATCCGGACAATCCGTGAATATTTTTTTCTCTGACTTTACTTTTTACTTGGCCAAGTTTTAGGATCTGATACTTTGCAGAGTTTTTTTTTGCATGCTTGGGGGAGATGGTTGTGTGTGAGTAGTGGACATTTTTGTACATTTTAAACCTTTTATTAATAATTTCTGCATCTTTACCTGAGTGAGTTTCAGCAATAAAACTAACTGTTTACTTAATAACTTAGGGAACCTGGCTGGCTTATTTCTTACACTGAGCTATATACAGCCAAGAGCATATTAAATTGGCAATATCAAATCTTTTTAAAAATTCAAACTGTTATAACCAACCCAGAAGTGGGACAAAGGGAGGAGTCAATTTACCTCTCCTAACCTGGGGAGGGTTTAAACTAGAGTGGCAGGGGGATGGGAACCTGAACGGGGAGATGCAAGAGAAGGAAACAAAGATAGGAAAAAAGACAGAAAGTAGAAAACAAAAGTGGAAGGCAGAGGAAATGAGGGCTACTAGCAACAAATGGGGCCATAGTACAAAAAAGGTGTGTAAAAATGTTAAAAAGACAAGTCTAAAGGCACTGTATTCGAATGCAGGGAGCAATTGCAATAAGGTAGACAAATTAACAATGCAAATAGATGTAAACAGGTATGATATGATGGCGATTACAGAACATGGCTACAAAATGGCTAAGGATGAAACTGAATATTCAAGGGTATTCGATATTTAGGATGGACAGGCAAAAAGCAAAAGGAGGTGAGGTGGAGTTGTTAGTTAAGGATGAAATCGGTGCAATCGTGAGACAGGATACTGGCTCAGAAAATCTAGATGTAGAATCAGTCTGGGTGGAGCTAAGAAGCAACAAGGGGCGGAAAACATTAGTGGGAGTTGTCCATTGGCCTCCAAATAGTAGTGATAAGGTAGGGGATGCATTGAACAGGAAATTAGAGATGTGTGTAACAAGTGTACTACAGCTGGGAATAGGAGCTGGAAAGGGTGTCCTCTGCAGACACCATCGCCAGG
Source organism: Cetorhinus maximus (assembly GCF_964194155.1). NCBI lineage: Eukaryota > Metazoa > Chordata > Chondrichthyes > Lamniformes > Cetorhinidae > Cetorhinus > Cetorhinus maximus. The sequence goes on along the minus strand of NC_135883.1, from coordinate 155,136,847 downwards.
AAGCAGTCTGGGAAGAGTATCCTCTGCAGTCACTGTCGCCGAGTGAAAAAACACAAAGAGTGACATCAAAGGAAAACCGTAAGTTAATTGGCTGGTAAGTAACTGCTAGTTTGAACTACCTATTCTAAGTGATTTCAGGTTAAAGGTGATTACTGGGGCCCAGGATCGGAGGCCGAACACTTCAGCTTCAACTCAGCAGAGAGAGCAAGTTCCAGTTGATTTTATAAAGTGTATTTTGAATCTTTATTTTAGCTTGCTTTCAGATTAAAGGCAAATAGGAGAAATATTTTACAGATTGATAAACTAAAGACCAGTAGGAAATTTAAAAACAAATTGAAAAACTAATTAAATAAAATAGAGATGCAGGGCCAGGCAATGTGTTGTAGCTGCATGATGTGGAAGCTGGTGGACCCCATTGTGGTTCCTAGTGACCACATCTGTAGCAAAAGTTGGTTTCCCGAGGAACTCCAGCTCAGATTTGATGAGCTGGAGTCTGAGCTTCGGACACTGCGACACCTCAGGGAGGGGGAGAGTTACCTGGACGCCGTGTTTCAGGAGACAGTCACACCCCTTAGATTAACTACCTTAAATTCGGCCGGTGGTCAGGGACAGGAGGGTGTGACTATGAGTGAGGCAGGAAGAGGGATCCAGGAAGTAGCACTGCAGGAGCCTCAGCCCTTGCCCTTACCCAACAGGTTCGAGATTCTTGCGCCCTGTGTGGATGAGAGCGGGGACTGTAAGGAGGATGAGCAAACTGACCATAGCACCATGGTACAGGGAGCCATTCAAGTTGGGGGAGAAAAGAGAAATATAGTTGTAATCGGGGATAGTATAATTAGGGGAATAGATACTGTTCTCTGCAGCCAGGATGGAGAGTCCCAAAGGCTGTGTTGCCTACCTGGTGCCAGGGTTAAGGATATCTCATCTGGGCTGCAAAGGAACTTGGAGTGGGAGGGTAAAGATCCAGTTGTCGTGGTCCACGTATGTACCGATGATATAGGTGGAACAAGGAAAGAGGTTGTGCTGAGGGAATACGAGCAGCTAGGGGCTAAATTACAAAGCAGAACCAAAAAGGTAATAATCTCCACATTACTACCTAAGCCACAAGCTAATTGGCACAGGGTCAATAAGATTAAAGAGGTAAATGCGTGGCTCAAAGATTGGTGTGGGAGAAATGGGTTTGAATTCATGGGACATTGGCATCAGTACAGGGGAAAGAGGGAGCTATTCCGTTCGGACGTGCTCCACTTGAATCATGCTGGGACCAGTGTCCTGGCGAATCGCATAACTAGGGCTGTAGATAGGGCTTTAAACTAAATAGTCGGGGGGAGGGGGTTCAGTTGCATGGAAATGTAAAAAAATCAAAGTTTAAGGAGAGGGTAAGTGCAGATTAGTGGAGCAGGTTAGTGACGAGGCTCATTGTTACCAAAAAGTGAAAGGAAGGGACAGAGTGTGTGAACGCCATATTGCACCAAATAATCATATAAGAGTAGGGAAAATTGACAATAGGGCAAACTTAAAGGCTTTGTATCTGAATGCACGTAGCATTCGGAATAAAACTAATGAGTTAACAGCGCAAATAGAGATAAATAGGTATGATTTGGTGACGATTACTGAGACGTGGTTACAGGGAGAACAGGTTTGGGAGTTGAATATCCAAGGGTACTCAGTGTTTCGGAAGGATAGGCAGGAAGGAAAAGGAGGTGGTGTAGCTTTGTTTGTAAAGGAAGAGATCAGTGCTATCGTGAGGGATTATATAGGCACTGGAGAGCAAGACGTAGAGTCAGTCTGGGTAGAACTAAGAAATAGCAAGGGAAATAAGTCCCTGGTGGGAATAATCTATAGGTCCCCAAACAGTAGTTCAGCAGTAGGGCACAGTATAAACCAGGAAATACTGGGAGTATGTAAGAAAGGCATCGCAATAATTATGGGTGATTTTAATATGCATATAGACTGGACTAATCAAATTGGCAAGGGTAGCCTCGAGGGAGAGTTCATAGAGTGTTTCTTGGAGCAATATGTTGTGGAACCAACCAGGGAGCAGGCTATTCTGGATTTGGTTTTGTGTAATGAGATGGGATTAATTAACGAACTCATAGTAAAGGATCCTCTAGGGAAGAGTGATCATAGCATGCTAGAATTTAAGTTCAGTTTGAGAGCGAGAAACTTGAGTCCCACACTAGTGTTCTGGAGTTAAACTAAGGTAACTACATAGGCATAAGGGCAGATTTGGCTCCAGTGGACTGGGCAGGAAGACGACAAGGTATAACAGTGGCAGATACTTAAGGAGATATTCAATTCCTCCCAAGTAAAATAGATTCCAAAGAGGAAGAAAGATGGTAAGAGGGGGAAAAAGCATCCAAGACTAAGCAAGGAAGTTAAAGATAACATAAAGACAAAAACTAAGGCATACCAAATTGCAAAGGTCAGTGGCAGGCTGGAAGATTGGGAAACTTTTAAAGATCAACAAAGGGTTACTAAAAAAAAAATAATAAAAAGAGCAAAGGTAAATTATGAAAGAAAACTAGCGCAAAATGTAAAAACTAAGAGCAAAATCTTCTACAAGTATATAAAAGGAAAGCAAGTAGCTAAAGTGAATGTTGGTCCCTTGGAGGATGAGACTGGGGAGTGGGGAACGCAGAAATGGCAGAGACGCTTAATCAATATTTTGCCTCAGTTTTCATGGTGGAGGGCACTAGTACCACTCCAATAGTAACAGGCAGTGCAGAGGGTATATAGAAGGAGGAACTTAGAACAATCACCATCACTAGAGAAAAAGTACTGAGCAAACTATTGGGATTAAAAGGTGACAAGTTCCCAGGACCTGATGACCTACATCCTAGGGTCTTAAAGGAAGTGGCAACGGGGATAATGAATCCACTGTCTACAATATTTCAAAATTTCCTGGATTCTGGACAGGTTCCAGTGGATTGGAAAAATGCTAATATAATGCCCATATTCAAAAAGGTGAGGGAGGCAGAAAGTAGGAAACTATAGACCAGTTAATTTAATGTCTGTCGTTGGGAAATTGTTGAAATCCATTATTAAGGAAGTAGTGATGGGGTATTTGGAAAGTTAAAATGCAATCCATCAGAGTCAGCGTGCTTTTATGAACAGTAAATCGTGTTTGACTAATTTGCTATAGTTCTTTGAAGATGTAACAAGCAAATTGGATAATGGGGATCCTGTAGATGTAGTATATCTGGACTTCCAGAAAGCCTTTGATAAGGTGCCACACAAGAAATTAATACACAAGATAAGATCACACGGAGTTGGGGTAATATATTAGCTTGGATAGAGGATTGGCTAACCAACAGAAAGCAGAGAGTCAGGATAAATGGGTCTTTTTCTGGATGGCAAGCTGTAACTAGTGGGGTGCCACAGGGTTCGGTCCTTGGGCCCCAAATGTTTACAATCTGTATTAATGACTTGGATTCCGGGATAGAAGGTACTATAGCTAAATTTGCAGATGACACCAAAATAGGTTGGAAAGTAAGTTGCAATGAAGAAATAAGAAATTTACAAATGGTTATGGACAGGTTAGGTGAATGGGCCAAAATTTGGCAGATGGAGTTTGTTGTGGATAAGTGTGAGGTTATCCATTTTGGTTGGAAGAATAAAAAGGCGGCTTATGATTTAAATGGAGAGAAACTTCAGAATGCTTCAGTGCAGAGGGATCTGGGTGTCCTTGTGCATGAATCGTTGAAAGCTAGTATGCAGGTACAGTAGGTAATAAGGAAGGCAAATGGAATTTTGGCTAAAGGAATAGAGTATAAAAATAGGGAAGTGTTGTTGCAACTGTACAAGGCATTGGTGAGACTGCACTTGGAGTACTGTGCACAGTTTTGGTCCCTTTACTTGAGGAAGGATTGGAGGCGGTTCAGAGGAGGTTCACTAGATTGATTCCAGAGATGCGGGGCTTGTCTTATGAGGAGAGATTGAGCAGTTTAGGCCTATACTTGCCAGAGTTTAGAAGGATGAGAGGAGATCTAATTGAGGTATATAAGATGCTAAAGGGGATAGACAAAGTAGACGTGGAGCGGATGTTTCCCCTTGTGGGGCATTCTAGAATGAGAGGCCATAGTTTTAGGCTAAGGGGTGGTAAATTTAAATCAGAGATGAGGAGGAATTACTTTTCTCAAAGGATCGTGAATCTGTGGAATTCACTACCTCAGAGTGCAGTGGATGCTGGGACGCTGAATAAATTTAAGGAGATGGACAGATTTTTAATTAGTCACGGGTTGAAAGGTTATAAGGGGAGGGTGGGAAATTGGAGTTGAGGCCGAAATTAGATCAGCCATGATTGTATTGAATGGCGGGGCAGGCTCGAGGGGCTAAATTGCCTACTCCTGCTCCTAATTCATATGTACAGTAATCATGGAGGACTTTAATCTACATATAGACTGGGCAAACAAAATTAGCAATAATACTGTGGTGGACAAATTCCTGGAGTGTGTATGAGATGGTTTTGTTGACCAGTACGTCGAGGAACCAACTAAGGAACAGGCTAGAACAAAAACAGAATTACTTGGAAAAACTCAGCAGGTCTGGCAGTATCGGCGGAGAAGAAAAGAGTTGACGTTTCGAGTCCTCATGACCCTTCAAGAGAACTGAGTAATATTAGGAGAGGGGAGAAATATAAGCTGGTTTAAGGTGGGGGGAGAGAAGTTGGTGGGGGGGGGGGTGGGGGTTGTAGGGACAAGCAAGCAATGATAGGAGCAGATAATCAAAAGATGTCACAAAGGAACAAAGAGGTGTTGAAGGTGGTGATATTATCTAAACGAATGTGCTAATTAAGAATGGATGGCAGGACACTCAAGGTACAGCTCTAGTGGGGGAGGGGTGGAAAGACTAACAGGGCATTAAAGGTATAGATTTTAAAATAATGGAAATAGGTGGGAAAAGAAAAATCTATATAAATTATTGGAAAAAAAAGGGAGGGGGAAGAAACGGAAAGGGGGTGGGGATGGAGGAGGGAGTTCAAGATCTAAAGTTGTTGAATTCAATATTCAGTTCGGAAGGCTGTAAAGTGCCTAGTCGGAAGATGAGGTGCTGTTTCTCCAGTTTGCGTTGGGCTTCACTGGAACAATGCAGCAAGCCAAGGACAGACATGTGGGTAAGAGAGCAGGGTGGAGTGTTAAAATGGCAAGCGACAGGGAGGTTTGGGTCTTTCCTGTGGACAGACCGCAGGTGTTCTGCAAAGCGGTCGCCCAGTTTACCTTTCGTCTCTCCAATGTAGAGGAGACCGCATTGGGAGCAACGAATGCAGTAGACTAAGTTAGGGGAAATGCAAGTGAAATGCTGCTTCACTTGAAAGGAGTGTTTGGGCCCTTGGACGGTGAGGAGAGAGGAAGTGAAGGGGCAGGTGTTGCATCTTTTGCGTGGGCATAGGGAGGTGCCATAGGTGGGAGTTGAGGAGTAGGGGGTGATGGAGGAGTGGACCAGGGTGTCCTGGAGGGAACGATCCCTACGGAATGCCGCCGTGTGGGGGGGGTGGGGGGGGGTGTGTGTGTGTGTGTGTGTGTGAAGGGAAGATGTGTTTGGTGGTGGCATCATGCTGGAGTTGGCGGAAATAGCGGAGGATGATCCTTTGAATACGGAGGCTGGTGGGGTGATAAGTGAGGACAAGGGGGACCCTATCATGTTTCTGGGAGGGAGGAGAAGGCGTGAACAGGCTAGATTTGGTATTGTGCAATGAGAAGGGATTAATTAATAATCTTGTTGTGAGAGATCCTTTAGGGAACAGTGACCATAACATGATAGAATTTTTCATTAGGATGGAATGTGAAATAATCCGATCTGAAACTAGGGTCCTAAATCTAAACAAAGGAAACTACGAAAGTATGAGGCGTGAGTTGGGTTAGATAGATTGGGGAACTTCATTTAAAGGAATGAAGGTGGATACATAATGGCTGATATTTAAGGAACTAATGCATGCATTACAACAGTTACACATTCATTTCTGGTGCAAAAAGCACAACAGGAAAAGTGGCCCAACCTTGGCTAACAAAAGAAATTAAGGATAGTATCAGATCCAAAGAGGAGTCATATAAAGTTGCTAGAAAATGTAGTAAACCGGAGGATTGAGAGCAGTTTAGAATTCAGCAAAGGCAGACCAAGAGGTGGATTAAGAGGGGTATGAGAGTAAACTTGCAAGGAACATAAAAGCGGACTGTAAAAGTTTCTATAAGTATATAAAAAGAAAAAGATTTGTGAAGATAAATATAGGTCCCTTACAGTCCAATACAGGAGAATTTATAATAGAGAACAAAGAAATGGCAGAGCAGTTAAACAACTGCTTTAGTTCTGTCATCATGGAAGAAGACACAAATAACTTCCCAGAAATCCTAAGGACCAAGGATCTCGTGAGGAGGAGGAATTGAAGGAAATCAGTATTACTGAAAAAACAGTGCTAGAGGAATTAATGGGGCTGAAAGCCGATAAACCCCCAGGGACTGATGATCTACATCCCAGGGCGCTAAAGGAGGTGGCCATGGAAATAATGGATATGTTGGTTGTCATCTTCTAAAATTCTCTAGATTCTGGAACAGTCCTGACAGATTGGAGGGTAGCAAATATAACCCCACTATTTAAAAAAAGAGGGAGGGAGAAAACAGAATTACAGACTGGTTAGCCAAACCTCAGTAGTAAGGAAAATGTTAGAGTATTTTATAAAGGATGTGATAACAGGACACTTGAAAAATATCAACGGCATTAGGCAAAGTCAACACAGATTTATGAAAGGGAAATCACGTTTGACAAACCCACTGGAGTTTTTTGAGGATGTAACTAGTGATGTGGTGTATTTGGATTTTCAGAAAGCTTTTGATAAAGTCCCACATAAGAGGTTACTGTATAAACTTAAAGCACATGAGATTGGGGATAATATATTGGCATGGATTGAGAATTGGTTAGCAGACAGGAAACATAGAGTGCGAATAAATAGGTCTTTTTTGGAGTGGCAGGCGGTGACTAGTGGGGTACCACAGAGATCAGTGCTCGGGCCCCAGCTATTCACAATATATTTCAATGATTTGGATGAGGGAACCAAATTTAATATATGCAAGTATGTTGACGATGTTAAACTTGGTGGGAATGTGATTGGTGAGGAGGTTGTTGAGAGGCTTCAAGGCCATTTAGACAAGTTGAATGAGTCACAGAATTATAGAATTGTTATGACGCAGAAGGAGGCCATTCAGCCCATTGTGTCTGCACCGGCTCTCCAACTGAGCATTATGACTTAGTGCCATTCTCCTGCCTTTTCCAAGTAACCCTGCACATTGTTTCTATTTAAATAATCATCTAATGCCTCGATTGAACCTGCCTCCACTACACTTACAGGCAGTGCATTTCACTCCCGAACCACTTGCTGCGTGAAAAATTTTTTTCTCACATCACATCTGCTTCTTTTGCAAATCACTTTAAATCTGTGCTCTCATTCTTGATCCTTTTATGAACGGGAACATTTTCTCCCTATCTGCTATATCCAGCCCCCTCATGATTTTGAACACCTCTATAAAATCTCATCTTAGCCTTCTCCTCTCCAAGGAGAACAGTCCCAACCTCTCTAATCTACCTTTGTTACTCAAGTTTCTCATCCCTGGGACCATTCTTGTAAACCTCTTCTGCATTCTCTCCAAAGTGTTCACATCCTTCCTTTAGTGTGGCACCCAAAACTGTACACTAAACTCCAGTTGAGGTCTAACTAGTGTCCTATTTAAATTCAGCTTAACTGTCTTACTCTTGTACTCTATGCCCCTATGAATAAAGCCCAGGATACTGTATGCTTTATTAACTGCTCTCTCCATCTGTCCTGCCACCTTCAATGATCTATGCACACATACACCCAGGTCCCTTTGCTCCTGCACACCCTGAAGAATTGTACCCCTTACTTTATATTGCCTCTGCATGTTCTTCCTACCAAAATGCTTCACCTCACACTTCTCCACATTGAACTTCATCTGCCACCTATCTGCCCACTCCACCAACTTGTCCATGTCCTTTTGAAATTTTATACTGTCCTCCTCACAGTTTACAATGCTTCCAAGTTTCGTATCATCCACAAACTTTGAAATTGTCCCCTGCACACCAAGATCTAGATCATTTATATATCAGGAGAAGCATGGGTTCCAATACCAGCCTCTGGGGAACTCCACTACACACCTTCCTCCAGCCCAAAAAATATCCATTGACTATTACCCTCTGTTTCCTATTACTCAGCCAATTTTGTATCCACATTGCTACTGCCCCTTTTATTCCATGAGCTATAACTTTTCTCACAAGTCTGTTGTGTGGCACTGTACCAAGTGTCTTTTGAAACTCCATGTACACCACATCAACAGCATCACCACATTCATCTACCCTCTCTGTTACCTCTTCAAAAAACTGCAGCATGTTCGTTAAATACAATTTTCCCTTTAGAAATCCATGCTGCCTCTTCCTAATCAACCCACAATTATCTCTAGAAGCTTCCCCACCACTGAAGTTAAACTGACTGGTTTGTGATTGCTGGGCTTATCCTTACAACCTTTTTCAAACAAGGGCGTAATGTTTGCAATTCTCCAGTCCTCTAGCACCTCCTCTGAGTCTTGGGAAGGCTGAAAGATTATGGGCAGTGCCTCTGCAATTTCCACTCTCACTTCCTTCAACATCCTTGGATGCATCTCATCTGGTCGCAGTGCCTTGTCAACTTTAAGTACAGGCAGCTTATCCAACACTTCTTTCTTATCAATTTTGAACCCTTCTGGTGTCAGTTTCCTCCTCTATCACCGTGGCCTGGGTAGCATCTGCTTCCTTGATAAAGACAGATGCAAAGTATTCATTAAACACCTTAGCTATGCCCCCTGCCTTCATGTGTAAGTCCCCTTTTTGGTCCCTAATTGGCCCTACTCCTCCTCTTACTATTTGTGTGCCAATAAAAGACTTTGGGATTCCCCTTTGTATTGGCTGCCAGTCTTTTCTCATAATCCCTCTTAGTTTCTTTTATTTGCTCTTTCACCTCCCCTTTGAACCTTCTGTATTCCGTTTGGTTCTCAATTGTATTTTCTACCTGACACCTGTCATAAGCACACTTTTTCTTCTTTATCTTAATTTCTACCTCCTTTTTCATCCAGGGAGCTCTGAATTTGTTTTCCCCACCTTTCCCTTTTGAGGGAATATACCTTGACTGCCTGAATCATTTCTTCTTCGAAGATAGCCCATTGTTCAGCGACAGTTTTTCCTGCCAACCTTTGGTTCCAGTCTACCGGCCCAGCTCCATTTTTGCCCCATTGACGTTGGGTCTCGCCCAAGTTAATTATTCTTATTCTGGATTGCACATTATCCTTTTCTGCCATCATCTTAAACCTTATGATACAATGATCACTGTCTCCTAAATGTTCCCCCACCGACACTTGATCTACTTGGCCACCTCATTTCCAAGAACCAGGTCCAACAATGCATCCTTTCTTGTTGGACTGTACACATACTGCTGTAATAAATTCTCCTGAACACAATCTAGGAACTCTTGCCCTCTCCACCCTTTACACTACCTCTGTCCCAGTCTATATTCGGGTAATTAAAGTCCCCCATTACAACTACTCTATAAAGTTTGCATCTTTCTGTAATATCCCTGCAGATTTGTTCCTCTACATCCTTCCCACTAGCTGGCAGTCTATAGACTACACCTTAGCTCTAGCTAAATTGATTCTGTCCTTGAACCCTCTGGGATATCCTCTTTCTCCAGCACTGCAGTGTTCTCCTTAGCCAATACTACCACCACTCCTCCTTTGTTTCCTTTCCTATCTTTTCTGAATACCTTGTACCCAGGAATATTTAACACCCAGTCCTGCCCTTCCTTGAGACAGGTCTCTGTTATCGCCACAACATCATATTTCCACATGGCAATCTGTGCTTGTAACTCCACAATCTTATTTACTATACTCCGTGCATTCACAGACATGCACAGTAACCCTGATTTAGATTTCATGACTTTCTCCCTTACTCTAACTCTACCCACTAACTTACTATTCTCTATACTAGTGCTATCTGTCTTTCCCATTATTTTGTGCACTCTGGTATTCCTCTCTAATATTCTCTACTTGTTCCCACACCCCTGCCAAGTTAGTTTAAAGCCCTCCAACAGCACTCGTAAAACGCCATGCGAGGAACTCAGTCCCGGCTCTGTTGAGGTGCAACCCGTCCAGCTTGTACAGGCGCCATCTTCCCCAGAGTCAGTCCCAGTGTCCCAGGAATCTAAACTCCTCCCTCCTGCACTATCTTTCCAGCCAAACATTCATCTGCCTTATGCTCCTATTCCTGTACTCACTTGCACATGGCACTGGGAGTAATCCAGAGATTACTACATTTGAGGTCCTGCTTGCTAAACTTTTGACCTAGCTCCTAAATTCTGACCACAGGACCATATCCCCCTTCCTACCTAAGTTATTGGTGCCAATGTGGATCATGGCCTCTGGCTGATCACCATCCCCCAGAAGGATGTCCTGCAGCCACTAGATGACATCCTTGACTCTGGCACCAGGGAACAACATACCATCCTGGAGTCACAGCTACGGTCGGAGAAACGCCTGTCTGTTCCCTAACTAATGAATCCCCTTTCACTATTGCTCTTCCTTTCTTCTTCCTCCCCTCCTGTACAGCTGAGCTGCTTGTGGTGCCACAAACATGGCTCTGACTGCACTTCTCTGAAGAACCAGCCCCCTCACCAGCTTCCAAAACGGAAAACTGATTGGTGAGTGGGACCACAGGGAGCTCCTGCACTACCTGCCTAGTTCTCCTGGACTGCTTGGTGGTCACCCATACCCTTTCTGTCTCCAGGCTCCTTAGCTGCAGTGTAACCACCTCTCTGAATGTGATATCCACATAGCTCTCAGCCTCGCAGATGTGCTAGTGACTCCAGCTGCCGCTCGAGCTCCGAAACCCAGGGCTCTGGGTTCTGCAGCCAGCAGCAATTCACAGAATCACACAGTGAAGGTGAGGCCATTCGGCCCATCGAGTCTGCACCAACACTTGAGAAACACCTAACCATCCTGCCTAAGCCCATTTACCAGCACTTGGCCCATAGCCTTGAATGTTATGGCGTGCCAAGTGCTCATCCAGGTACTTTTTAAAGGAGGTGAGGCAATCCACCTCCACCACCCTTTCAGGCAGCGCATTCCAGACCTTCTCTGCTCCAACGAAAACAACCCGAGTCTATTCAACCTCTCTTCATAACTTAAATGTTTCATCCCAGGCAACATCCTGGTGAATCTCCTCTGCACCCCCTCCAGTGCAATCACATTCTTCCTATAACGTGGCGACCAGAACTGCAGACAGTACTCTAGCTGTGGCTTTACCGAGGTTCTATACAACTCCAACATGACCTCCCTCCTTTTGTAATCTATGCCTCGATTGCTGTTTGTAGTATACATAAATGATTTGGAGGAAAATGTAACTGGGCTAATTAGTAAGTTTGCAGACGACACTAAAGTTGGAGGAGTTGCAGATAGTAAAGAGGATTGTCAAAGGATACAACGGGATATAGATCGGTTGGAGACTTGGGCGGAGAAATGGCAGATGGAGTTTAATCCGGACAAATGCGAGGTAATGCATTTTGGAAGATCTAATACAGGCAGGAATTATACAGTAAATGGCAGAACCCTTAAGTGCATTGATGGGCAGAGGAATCTGGGTGTACAGGTGCACAGGTCACTGAAAGTGGGAATGCAGGTGGATAAGGTAGTCAGGAAGGCATATGGCATGCTTGCCTTCATTGGCAAGGGTATTGAGTATAAAAGCTGGGAAGTCATGCTGCAGCTGTATAGAACCTTGGTTAGGCCAGACTTGGAATATTGGGTGCAATTCTGGTCGCCACATTACCAGAAAGATATGGAGGCGTTGGAGAGGGTGCAGAGGAGGTTTACCAGGATGCTGCCTGGTCTGGAGGTTATTAGCTATGAGGAGAGGTTGGAGAAACTCGGATCGTTCTCACTAGAGCGACAGAGATTGAGGGGCGACTTGATAGAAGTTTACAAAATTATGAGTGGCATGGACAGAGTAGATAGTCAGAAGCTTTTTCCCAGGGTGGAAGAGTCAATTACTAGGGGACATAGATTTAAGGTGAGTGGAGAAAACTATAGAGGAGATGTGCGGGGCAAGTTTTTTACGCAGAGGGTAGTGAGTATCGGGAATTCGCTACCAGAGGAGGTGGTGGAAGCAGGTACGATAGTGGTGTTTAAGAGGCAGCTTGACAAATACATGAATGGGATGGGAATAGAGGGATACGGACCCCGGAAGTGCAAAATGTTTTAGTTGACGGGCAATATGATCGCGCAGGCTTGGAGGGCTGAAGGGCCTGTTCCTGTGCTGTACTTTTCTTTGTTCTTTGTTCTTGATAAAGGCAAGTGTCCCATATGCCTTTTTCACCACCCCACTAACATGCCCCTCCGCCTTCAGAGATCTATGGACACACATGCCAAGGTCCCTTTGTTCCTCAGAACTACCTTGTTTCATGCCGTTCATTGAATACTTCCTTGTCAAATTCCAAAGTGTATCACCTCACACTTTTCAGGGTTAAATTCCATCTGCCACTTATCTGCCCATTTGACCATCCCGTCTATATCTTCCCGAAGCCCAAGACACTCAACCTCACTGTTAACCACATGGTCAATCTTTGTGTCATCCACAAACTTACTAATCCTACCCCCCACATAGTCATCTATGTCGTTTATATAAATGATGAATAATAGGGGACCCAGCACAGATCCCTGTGGTACGCCACTGGACACTGGCTTCCAGTCACTAAAGCATCCTTCTGTCATCACCCTCTGTCTCCTACAACTCAGCCAATTTTGAATCCACCTTATCAAATTACCCTGTATCCCATGTGCATTTGCCTTCTTTATAAGTCTCCCATGTGGGACCTTGTCAAAGGCTTTGCTAAAATCCATATATACTACATCAACTGCACTACCCTCATCTACACACCTGGTCACCTCCTCAAAAAATTCAATCAAATTTGTTAGGCATGACCTCCCTCTGACAAAGCCATGCTGACTATCCCTGATCAAACCTTACCTCTCCAAGTGGAGATAGATTCTCTCCTTCAGAATTTTCTCCAATAGTTTCCCTACCACTGATGTGAGACTCACTGGTCTGTAGTTCCCTGGCTTATCTCTACAACCCTTCTTAAAAAGCGGAACCACATAAGCTGTTCTCCAGTCCTCTGGCACCTTCCCTGTGGCCAGAGGGGAATTAAAAATTTGGGTCGGAGCCCCTGCGATCTCCTCCCTTGCCTCCCTCAGGAGTCTGGGACACAAATCATCCGGACCTGGAGAGTTGTCCACTTTTAAGCCTGGCAACACCTCCAATACCTTCTCAGTCCCTACATCAATTTGCTCAAGAACCTCACAGTCTCTCTCCCCGAGTTTGATACCTTCATTCTCATTCTCTTGGGTGAAGATGGATGTGAAGTATTCGTTCAACACTCTACCAATGTCTACTGGCTCCACCCATAGATTGCCCCCTTGGTCCCTACTCTTTCCCTGATTATCCTTTTCCCATTGATCTACTTATAGAATATCTTGGGATTTTCCCTACTTTTACCAGCCAGAGCTTTCTCATATCCCCTCTTTGCTCTCCTAATTGTTTTCTTAAGCTCCGCCCTGCACTTTCTATACTCCACTAATGCCTCTGCTGATTTTCTTCCCTTGTACCTGCTAAAAGCCTCTCTTTTCCTTCTCATCATATCCTGCACATATCGTTGCCAAGGACATTGGCAGTGTCCATGATTTCCCATATATTACAGGACACACATTCAACTCAACCGAGCTGCCCTGCCTTAGCTTTATTTTACTTTGGTTTATTTATGTTACTTTATTATACTGGCCCTGACTTTCCCTTATTCCTGATGTATCTCACTTAAATCCAAGTGTCGAGAGTTCTTTAAAGGTAATGCGCTTTTCTAATTTACAGCAATTTAAAGACAGTCCCTAACAGCAGTTTCTTACCATCCAAAGAGCTTACGGTTCTCCTGTGATGTCACTATTTGTTTTTTCTCACTCTGCTTTTGAAATCAGCGCGGGCAGGTTCTGAGCAGCTGACTGGTCCCGCTGCCTCTCTGATTCCCAGGTAAGTGGCCTCAAGTCTCGGTCCCGATTTATACTCCCTTGCTCCAGGTTGCTTCCTTGCAGGTCTGCCGCCTCTCTGACTCACAGCTAAGTGGTCAAATACATGGCAAATGCAGTATAACGTGGATAAGTGTGAAGTTATCCATTTTGGTAGGAAAAACACAATGGCAGAGTATTATTCAAATGGTGATAGATTGGGAAATGTTGACGTACAAAGGGACTTGGGTGTCCTTGTACACCAATCACTGAAAGCAAGAAGTAAAAAAGCAAATGGTATGTTGGCCTTCATTGCGAGAGGACTTTAGTACAGGAGCAAGAATGTCTTGTTGCAGCTGTCTAGGGCCTTGGTGAGACCACACCTGGAGTACTGTGTGCAGTTTTGGTCTCCTTACCTAAGAAAGGATATACTTGCCATACAGGGAGTGCAGCGAAGCTTCACCAGATGGATTCCTGGAAAGACAGGATTGATATATGAGGACAGATTGGGTTGACTAGGCCTGTATTCACTGGAGTTTAGAAGAGTGAGAGGAGATCTCATTGAAACATGTAAAATTCTGACAGGGCTGGATAAATTGGGCGCAGCGATGACGTTTCCTCTAGCTGGGAGTCACAGTCTCAGGATACGGTTTAGGACTTATTTAGGACTGAGATGAAGAGAAACCTCTTCACTAAGGGGGTGGTGAACCTGTGGAATTCTGTACCACAGAAGGCTGTGGAGGCCAAGTCACCGAATATGTTTAAGAAGGAAATAGTTGATTTCTAGACTCTAAAAGCATCAAGGGGTATGGGGAGAGAGTGGGAGTATGGCATGGAGATAGAGGATCAACCATAATCACATTGAATGACGGAGCAGGTTCGAAGGGCTGAATGACCTACTCCTGTTCTTATTTTCTATGTTTGTATGTTTCTATGGTTGTACAAAGTAATTAACTAAGACTGTGTTAAATTAGTAATACTTGCTTTGTTTAATTTTTTATTTTTTTTTATACAGTAAGTTTTGTTTTTATTTAAAACGTGAAATCTTGTGGCATAATTTCTTTCAACTGATCACCGGGAGTTCAATTTTTTTCCTTATGGAGAACATAAAATCACTATTTTGAGCAATTAACTGCAAAAATATGTACCGAGTACCAGCTGAATATATAAGAACAGGATTCAATAAGCAGAACATAGACTTGAATCAGGCAAATTTGTTCCTTCTATGAAGCCTTTGATAAGCAGCCTATGCCATCAGTTTAATTTCCTCCATTTTAAACTGATTAACCAACACTTGCATTAAAACAGTACAGAGATTTATTCAACCACTGAAAATAGTGAACAGAAGAAATTAAATCCATTGAGGCTTATTTTTAATTAATTTTACATGACAATATGCATCATCCAGATGTTGAAAAGGTGTTTGGTTAACTTTCACATTATCTGCTGAAGGAATTTTCACACAGGACAACTATTTATTAATTAAAACTAATACATCAGCAGATAAATAGGACTTAAGAAATCAGTTCATATTTCTCTCATTTCTCTGAGAAGTTGTCAGTTGTGGTTGGTGCTCTCACAATAATGTTAGGTAGGAAATTGAAAGATATTACCAAAAATCTGTGAAGGTATGATCATTAAATGGTGTGTACCTCAGGGTTAACAGTGTTGCCATCGTTGAGACAGCTGCCAGCATCAAGCGTTGTAATGGCTGGAATTTTTTAAAATATTCATTCCTGGGTTGTGGGCGTCGCTGGCAAGGCCAGCATTTATTGCCCATCCCTAATTGCCCTTGTTCAGGGGGCGTTTAAGAACCAACCTCATTGCTGTGGGTCTGGAGTCACATGTAGGCCAGACTAGGTAAGGACGGCAGATTCCCTTCCTTAAAGAACATTAGTGAACCAGATGGGTTTTTACAACCATCGTCAATGGTTTCATGGGGAAGAATTTCCCCCCCCGTTGGTGGGGAGGTTCAGGGGCGCGCGCGCCTCCGATCGGCACTCCCGATTGGGGGCGCGCCGCCATTTTATGTGGGCGGGCCAATTAAGGCCGCTATGCGCTCCCTGTGCGGGTGGGGGGGGGGGATTCCCTAAGCCGGGAGTGCGTGAAAGAGCATACTCATCTCCCTGAGGCTAAGTGCTGCCTCAGGGACATCGGCACCAAATTCAAAAGTGGTAAATGTAGAGAAATAAAATTTCCCTGACATATCCCTTCATGTGACCCTTTTTTGGAGCAGCTTGTGGTGGAGCCTACTAGGGAACAGGCAATTCTAGATTTAGTGATGTGTAATGAGGCAGATTTGATAAGGGAGCTTAAGGTGAAGGAACCCTTAGGAGGAAGTGACCATAATATGATAGAATTTACCCTGCAATTTGAGAGGAAAAAGCTGGAATCAGATGTAATGGTATTACAGTTGAATAAAGACAACCACAGAGGCATGAGGGAGGAGCTGGCCAGAATTGACTGGGAGATGAGCCTAGCAGGAAAGACAGTGGAACAGCAATGGCAGGAGTTTCTGGGAGTAATTTGGGAGACACAGCAAAAATTCATCCCTAGGAAGAAGAAGCATACTAAAGGGAGGATGAGGCAACCATGGCTGACAAGGGAAGTCAGGGACAGCATAAAAGCTAAAGAGAAAGCATACAATGCGGTGAAGAGCAGTGGGAAACCAGGGGATTGGGAAGCCTACAAAGACCAACAGAGGACAACTAAAAAAGAAATAAGGAGGGAGAAGATTAAATATGAGGGTAAACTAGCCAGTAATATAAAAGAAGATTGCAAGAGTTATTTTAGATATATAAAGGGTAAGAGAGAGGCAAAAGTGGACATTAGGCTGCTGGAAAATGACGCTGGAGAAGTAGTAGTGGGGAACAAAGAAATGGCGGAGGAACTGAATAAGTACTTTGCGTCAGTCTTCACAGTGGAAGACACGAGTAACATTCCCAAAGTTCAATAGAGTCGGGGGGCAGAGGTGAGTATGGTGGCCATTACCAAGGAGAAGGTGCTAGGAAAACTGAAAGGTTTGAAGGTGGATAAATCACCTGGACCAGATGGATTACACCCCAGAGTTCTGAAGGAGATAGCTGAAGAGATAGTGGAGGCGTTATTGGTGATCTTTCAGGAATTACTGGAGTCAGAGGACTGGAAAATCGCTAGTGTAACCCCCGTTTAAGAAGGGAGTGAGGCAAAAGATGGGAAATTACAGGCCGATTAGCCTGACCTCGGTCGTTGGTAAGATTTTAGAGTCCACTATTAAGGATGAGATTTCAGAATACTTGGAAGTGCATGGTAAAATAAGGCAAAGTCAGCATGGTTTCATCAAGGGGAGGTCATGCCTGACAAATCTGTTGGAATTCTTTGAGGAGGTAACGAGTAGGTTAGACAATGGAGAGCCAATGGATGTTATCAACTTGGACTTCCAGAAGGCCTTTCAGAAGGTGCCGCACAGGAGGCTGCTCAGTAAGATAAGAGCCCATGGTGTTAGAGGCAAGGTACTAGCATGGATAGAAGATTGGCTGTCAGGCAGCAGGCAGAGAGTGGGGATAAGGGGGTCCTTCTCAGGATGGCGGCCGGTGACTAGTGGAGTTCCGCAGGGGTCAGTGTTGGGACCACAACTTTTCACTTTTTACATTAATGATCTAGATGAAGGAACTGAGGGCATCCTGGCTAAGTTTGCAGATGATACAAAGATAGGTGGAGGGACAGGTAGCATGGAGGAGGCGGGGAGGCTGCAGAAGGATTTGGACAGGTTAGGGGAACCTGTGTGGTAGATTGAATACAATGTGGGGAAGTGTGAGGTCATGCACTTTGGTAGGAGGAATAGAGGCATAGACTATTTTCTAAATGGGGAGAGAATTCAGAAATCTGGAGTGCAAAGGGACTTGGGAGTCCTAGGGAGCAATTTTGCGTCGCGTATCTCAGGAAGGATGTTCTGGCCTTGGAGAGGGTCCAAAGGAGGTTCACGAGAACAATCCCAAGAATGAAAGGCTTAACATATGAGAAACGTTTGAGGACTCTGGGTCTATACTCGATGGAGTTTAGAAGGATGAGGGGGGATCTGATTGAACTTACAGAATACTGAAAGGCCTGGATAGAGTGGACGTGGGGAAGATGTTTCCATTAGTAGGAGAGACTAAGACCCGAGGACACAGCCTCAGAGTAAAGGGAAGACCTTTTAGAACAGAGATGAGGAGAAACTTCTTTAGCCAGAGAGTGGTGAATCTATGGAATTCATTGCCACAGAAGGCTGTGGAGGCCAGGTCATTGAGTGTATTTAAGACCGAGATAGATAGGTTCTTGATTGGTAAGGGGATCAAAGGTTATGGGGAGAAGGCGGGAGAATGGGGTTGAGAAACTTATCTGCCATGATTGAATGGCAGAGCAGACTCGATGGGCCGAATGGCCTAATTTCTGCTCCTATGTCTTATGGTGACACTGTCACATGAGTCGGGACATGTCCATCACTTTTAATTAAACTTTTATTAAATTTTTAAAAACTGACATGAAACCTCATCCCGCCCGTGAATGAGGTTTCATGCTTTCTCTGAAGCCCGCCAGGGCTCCCGGCCTGCCCGTCAACCTTAAGGTTGGATGGGCAGTCCATTAACTAGTTCAATTAGTTTTTTAATGGCCGCAAACAGGTCGGTGGGCACGCAGCTGATTCGCCTCCGCTCCCGCTGACCTGAAAATTGAAATGACGCGGGGTGACATCGGGAGTTCCGCCTGACATCATCCCGCATCGGCGAACGGGCTCCGTCCCCCCAATATCCTGGCCATGGTCATTGTTAGACTTTTAATTCCAGGTTTTCATCGAATTCAAGTTCCACCATCTGCCATTACCCTGGGTCTTTGGATTACTAGTCCAGCGACAATATGCAATTGTCTCCCTCAAATAACATAATACTAATTTGGAGAAGGAGCCAGCACTGTTTTTCTCCCTCCCAATTTACGGGCACTGAGACCTATCATAGTACCTTTAATGCTATGTTCATTGAGGTTAATAAGGATTGAACCTGGCAGGTGAGTAATGCACTGGGTGTCAATGTTTATCAATTACATTGTTAAGGTTTGTTAATATCAATTACATTGTTAAGGTCTGTTAATTATAAAGAAAATATAATTTTTTCCAATATTACTGTGGGATACTGTGAAGCAGGCTTGTGGGGACTGTGTGCATGTTGTGTGTGTGACTAATTTAAGTAAACTGAAGACAGTCAGACTGCAAGGTATAAATCATCAAGGGGATAAGGTATAAAGGAGGCATTTTGAAGTGGAGATGGTCGAGCTAAGATGGGTAGTAGGTACGGCCTGAATAGGAATTTGCATTAGGAGATAGGTAAGGAGTTGAATTTTTAACTGTTGAATTTCAAAGAGACAGAATAGACGTTTTACAACTGGCTAAGAGCATAAAGAAATAAAGCAAAGTTATTAAGTTTATTTTTCCCAAAATGCTGGCCATAGTGACAACATGAACGATTTTTAGCTTCTAGGAAAGGTAATTTTCAAAAAGAAAGTTAAGAACTAGGGTTTAAAAGATAAAAGTGGAGAATATTTAAGGAAAGATTAAAAGCTGTATGAGGTGTATGGCCATGTGATCTTGAAGACAGACCTGTGAAGGAAGTAGCTTTTAGTAACCCCAGAAGAGTGTCTGGTTTTTCCAGAAAGCAAGGTTTTGTTATAAGCCTTGGATTTCCATTTTCAAGTGAGAGGGAGAAAGAAGCTTATGAAATACCTCCCTTATAGCAATAGTGGGTGCCTTGCGGTAATATTACTGGATGTTTTAGAGCTTAAGAATCTATAGGGACGGTTGCCTGGAAAAGGATGTTTATTTGTGAGTGAAGCTAATTAGCAATCTTTTGGGAAATGTTTCAGACTAAATTTAACTGTAATTGTAATCTTGTGGGTTTAAGTTTTCTTTTCTTTTGTTAATAAAGGTTTCAATTTAATATTTAAAATCTCTAAGAGTGGTAGTGGAATCTTTACTTATGATTTTAGTACAAATACCTTCTCATAATAAAATACAAATTGCAAATCATCGTGATAGCTTGGCCAAGTTTCCCTTTGGGAGCTGGTCAGCCTGGCTATTACCACCTTCCAAATTATAACATAATGTCAATTTCATTGTTAAGGAAACTGGTGTTGGGTATTTGAACACATATGAATAGGGGATAGCTGGGACACACTGGATTGAGGTGAGGAGTGTTAACACTGAGCAAAGTCAATACACTCTCTCAGCAAGGAAAGGCTCTGTGTCTTAGTTTTGACTTCACCAATCAACGTGGATCCAGTTAATACTGGGTGGTTTGAGAAAATGGAATAGCTTGCTTTGACAGACAATAATATGCTGTGTCAGGCATATTAGCGAGGGACCAAGCTATTCAATTGAAATACATGCAACCTGTGGATTTTAGATCAATTGGCAACTCTATTTCAGTTTCAGAGAAACAAATTCATAGTGCTGCAGCTGTAATTGTTTTTCTTCTATGTAATTCCAGCAACTCAGTGATATCAAATATCTGAATGTTATCAATCCCAATAGCTGCACTATTGGGAAAGGAACTTAATTTATGTAGTGCCTCTCATGTCCTGAGTACATACCAAAACACTTTTTAACCATTGACTTACTTTTGAAGTGAGGTCATTGTTATTTTGTACAGGACAACTAAATTACGCAGAACAAGGTCCCTCAAACAGGACATAAGGGGCAGAATTTTCCATGCCTGCTGGCGTCGGGCATGTTTGGCGACGTGAGTAGACAATATGGCGAGAAGACCAAAAATTGGTTTCACGACTTTGTGAAACCAGTTTGCAATTATTTGTTCTGCCCATCAATGGCGGGCTGTGTTTCCCGCTGTCGGACGTTGGGAACCTCATTTTAATACATCTGCATATCGTTATAAGCCCAGCCCATTGGAATCATCCCCCCACGCTGGATCGTCCGAACACATCAGTGTGATTGTACTCCGATGTGTTTCACAACAGCATGTATAAGGCGTTCACTTGGCAGTCTGCACTTTGCTTGCGACTTCAAGGTTTGATTGTCTATCTTTCTTCGGGCAGCACTTGCAGTGATCAGCGCCAGGCTTCATAGGCAGCACCGCATCACTTTTAGCGGGGGCACGGGCAGGTCTCTACCTACCAGACCAATCAAAAGTCTTGAGTGGCTTTGCAATGGCTGCAGGGCTAGGGTTTGCTTGGGGAAGGAGGGTATCCCAGGATGTGTCTGGGGGCACCTCTTAATCTGTGCAAGTGGCCTTAAGATGGTGAGGGCTAAGGAGGCAGTCTCCAGAGGAGGAGGCCAGATGGTGATGAGAGAATGGGTGGCGATGTCCCTTGTGCTGGCAGTGAGTGAGATGCCAGTGAATGCGTGATGGGCTTGAGTGTGTGAGTTAGGGTGATGAGATGGTTGCCTTATCCTGGCTGAGGTCATTCATCCTCTATCTGCATTGGATGGCCAGCATCTTTTGTGCCGCATTGCCACTGATCACCACTGCTATCGCCTACCAAGCCGGAGTGGTAATGTTGTTGCTTGTCCTGCGGCCAGAGCGGGGGTAGAGGACATCACAGGGAACCTCCACAGCGTCCACAAGGTGCTCGAGGGATGCATCACTAAACCTCAGGGGCTGCAGTCTTCTTGCCTTTTGGAGCCATGTCTTCTTTGCAGCAGTACTGGGCTGGAAGCACTGAGAGGTGTGTTTTAAATTTAAATTTAAAGGCTGTATTTAAATGTGGTGCCCAGCATGATGAAGTCGCAAGGTGACGGTGTGGCTGGCGAATTGGAACCTGCCCGCCATCAAAATGGCGTGTTTCCCAGGAATGCATAACTAATGCAAGATTGGGACGATACAGTGTGAGAAGTCGCCATCACGGCTGGCGGATAAAACGTCATTTTTCCCGCCTGCTATCGCCCTTAGTTGCACAATTCCGGCCAAGGTAACTGACCAGTTAGTGTAGATAGTTGTGACTTTCGATAATGGCGTAAAACAGGCACAGCAAAGGCTAAGAACTCCGACAACATCCCAGGTGCATTGCTGAATACTTGTGCTCCATAAGTAGTCGCATCCCTAGCCAAGATGTTCAAGTACAGCTATAGCATTGGCAGCTATCCGACAAAGTGGAAAGTGCCCTGGTATCTCCTGTCCACAAATGCAAGAAAAATTTAATTCAGCCAAATACCACCCCATCAGTATACTCTAAACCATCAGCAAATTAACAGAAGGTGTCATTGACAGTATTATCATGCAGCAGTTACTCAGCAATAATCTGAACACACCTTGGAATTCTCTGCCAAACATCGCTCCCGCTTGGATGTCTTCAACAAGGATCCACCTCCATGGTTTCAATCTCGACTTCTAGATTTCTTTCCTTTGGATCTCCGCTTACACTCAAGCTTCACCTTCCAAGCACAATTTCAGATTTTTAACCATGCCAAGGAGAACACCACAAAGGGTGCCTTTGCCCTTAAAACACACAGCACAGAGTCACCAACCTTCGGCTGCCCTCTCGATTCCTCAGGGCTTCTCTCAAGCCCGCTTTGCTTCAAGTCTGCTCCCCGCAGCGCTCATTCTCTCTTTAATTCAGAGCCTATTGCTCTTTTAACCACTTCACAGAATGCAGATCGCTCTTCTGACAGACTATTGTATACATTCGTAGTTGTACCTGACAGGACACTTTGTAACATTAAGGTCCAAGCAACTTTTGGCCATTTAAATTTCAGAACTATCTTTTCAAATGAGGTTAAATATCTTTCAATTCCAGCCCCTGTAAATTTAGGCACTAAAGAAAGATTTTAAGTTAAATTAAAATCCTCAGTGGAATCAGAATCATCCTCTGAACCACTATATCTCCTTTCTTGCTTTATTCTATTCATTTTCTCTAGCCAAGTCATGTTGTCTGATTTCTTTCTCTCTTAAAACTTAAATTCAAGCTTTCACATTTCCATTTCTCTTTCTTTTTCTTTCTTCTCTTTTTGCCAGTTCAAGCTTCTGCTTTTTTCTATCTCTTTCTACCTCAAGTTGCTCTATTTGCAACTGAATTTTAGATGACTCTAGCTTTGAGACACCAATTTCAGTTTTCTCTCCTTTTCATCCTAAATGCTGGGTAATTACTTTAATCGTATCCTCCTTACAAAATCCTGTTTTTATTTCTATCTTCAATTTATTGGCTAACTCTCTCAGTTGAGCCTTAATCAAGGATTTCAAATAATCCGCTGCTACATTTTCTACTCCCAGAAAAGTCTTAGCAACAGTCAAAGCCATTTTTGAGTTCCAGCCAGTGTAATATACTTCACAGCAAATCCTGTTCCCATGCCCAGTACCTCCACATACTTGTTTCTTTAAGGATTCACAGCTCCCACTTAAATTCTAGGATCTTTAATCCCATAAGAGCCCCCACTTTGTTACGATCCCAGATGATGTTAATACATGACAAATCAGATCTCAGAATGAAATCTGGCGTGATAGATCCTAACTTTTAATTTTTTTAGAAACCATGGCGATAAGTTACTGAACAAATTCACATGAGTCTGCTGATGAACTTCTAACATAAAGAAAAAACGTTTATTAGACAAGAAAAATGAACATTATTACACCAGACAAAAAGGTTGGGAAGATCTCAATACAAACAAGAAAATGATTCAAATATTCACTATTCCTTCACCCCAGCTATCTCATATAAATTTGGAAAAATAGAACAATTTACCACACCTATCTTATACTCTAATATTCAGGATGGGTTTGCAGTACATGTGAACCAACTGGCGAACTGTGGGCGGACACATCACACTTTAAAGTAAATGACAGATGTGACCAAAGCAGGTTATTAGGATTTCTCAGCAATCCACTCAGAAACTTGTCACACCGAGAGCCAACTGGTTTCACTGAAACACTGTCTTTCTCACGAAGCTTTCCAATATCCAGGTTTGAAGAACTCACCTTGGATTTCTCTCTCAAACGTTGCTCCCACTTGGATGGCTTCAACAAGGATCCACCTGCAGGGTTTCAACCTCGCCTTCTGAGATTCCTTTCCTCTGGATGTCCACGGACACTCAAGCTTCACCTTCTTAGCACAATTTCAGATCTTTGGCCATGTCAAGCAGAACGCCACTGCTCCAAAGGATACCTTTGCATGGAGTCACCAAACTTCGGCTATCCTCTCAGATCTTCAGGGCTTCCCTCGGGCCCTCTTTGCTTCAAGTCTGCTCCCTACAGCTCTCTCTTTTTAATTCAATTACTCTGCTCCTTTCTCTTAACTTTGTTTAACAGGATCCATTTCTGATCTCCGTCCTTGCTCTTTACCCAGGATCTCTTTCTGTCCCAGTCCCTGGTTTGGGACCTTCTGAACACCAGAACACCACCATCTGGAAGTTCCACTCCAAGCCATTGACTATCCTGATTTGGAAATATATCGCCATTCCCCTACTGCCACAGGGTCAAAATCCTGGAACTCCCTCCCTAAGAGCACTGTGGGTATATCTACACCACAGGGACTGCAGTGGTTCAAAGAGGCAGCTCACCACCACCTCATGGGTAATTAGAGATGGGCAATAAATGCTGGCCTAGCCAGCGAGGTCCACATCCCATAAACTAATAAGTTTTTTTTTAGTCTTCTTGGTTTGAGACCTCTCCCTTGTCTCCTTCCCTGTGTCCTCTTCCCTGGGACACCTTCTTTGCAATGGCATGCCTCTTCAGGTCACCTGACCTGCAGTTTTGCACTATTTCACTTCCCTTCTTTCTCTTCTGTGCATGTGTGCAGGGCTGGTTCCTGGCATGTGAAATGGACAAACTGTGCATGTGCAGCCCTTTCCCAGTTGGTGCATGCGCAGAAGTCCCAAGGCCCGCCGGGAAATGTAGTTCCCGACCTCCAAATTCCCAATCTAAACTCAAGGCGCTGTGTAACAAACTCATCTAAGTTTGTTACAAAGCACACCTTCCAAACCCGAGACCTCTACCACCTAGAATAACAAGGACAACAGGTGCATGGGAACACCATTACCTGCGGGTTCTTCTCCAAATCACATACCACCCTGACTTGAAACTATATCGCCATTCCTTCACTGTCACTGGGTCAAAATCCTGAATTCCCTCCCTAACAGCATTGTGCGTGGCCTTCTCTACAAAGACTACTCTACAATGACAGCGGTTCAAGAAGGCAGCTCACCACCACCTTCTCAAGGGCAATTAGGGATGGGCAATAAATCCTGGCCTAGGCAGTGATGCCAACATTCTATGAATGTATTAAAAAAAGACAAATTGGAAGAGGTGTATAATGGATGCCTGATCTGATATCTTCTGTATGAACTACTGCCAACAAATTAAAATGACGCCTAATCTGGCAGTGTGTTGGATTGGAGGTGAATATTAGTCAGTAGGATATCTTGATAATATTTTAATAGTGCCTTGGGGATTTTTTATATTCACCTGAACTGCCAGACAGGACCTTAATTTAACATCTTCTCCAAAAGATGTCACCTCTTACATTGCAGCAAGCTTGATCATGCACTCAAGTGATGGACTGCAACTTCAATCTGCAACCTTCAAGACTCAAAGACAGTTATCATGTTCTGATGAAGGGTCATACAGACTCGAAACGTCAACTGTATCCCTCTCTGCAGGTGCTGTCAGACCTGCTGAGTTTTTCCAGGTAATTTTGTTTTTGTCCTAGATTTCCAGCATCCGCAGTATTTTGCTTTTATCATGTTACAGTGTTACAGTGCCATGATAACAAAAGATAGTGATTCAAATAGTCCAATATTATCAATTAAACTAAATGATCTGATTCACGTAGCCAAGAACAATCAATCCCAATAACTGTCTGACAATATTTTAAGTAGCCAAATATTATCTACAGATACTAAAAAAAGAGTGGCTGCAGAATCCAGCAGATGGCGCTGTCAGAGCACGGTTATGTGCCCATTAACTTAAATTGCAGCTAATCTAACATTACATGGCCATCAAATAACTAATCTGAAGTCTTTTCTGTGAAATCACAGTGTGATTAGAGTAATCTTGTCCACTAGGTGGGACTGGAGTAATCCTATCCTTTGAGATCAGTGAACATATTGGTAAAGTTCATTCAGTAACTTAGAGGCACAAATAACAAAAAGAATAAATCCCAGGCATCACGATGTACAGGCAGCGAGGAAGAGGAAGTTTTCACCTCAAAAACAGTTTCAAAATAAGGGCTGCCCAAACAACATTTTGTTTGAACAACAGCAGAGATGTCAGATAACCAGAAACTAAAAGTTAAAAGCACTTTTACAAGCCCCAAGCTAACGATGTTGATGTGGATCGAGGAGACAAATCATGATAAGCCCATTCACCTCCCTTGAGAAAGAACAGAAGCTTCCCCACCCTTTCATTCACCACAGTAAATCACCAGATCCTTGAACCAATTTAACTCTCCCCCTGAAAGTTGTTGAGGCTAGAGGTCAATAGGAAATGTAAAAACTGAGATTAATAGGTTTCTGTTAGACAAGTGTATAAAGATACAGATCAGCTATGCTCTAATTGAAGGAATGCTGCATTGTCAGAAGTGCCATCTTTCAGATGGGACATTAAATTGAGTGTGTCTGCCATCTTAGACATATATAAAAGATCCTATTGCACTAATCAAACAAGAGCAGGAGAATTCTCCTTGGTATAAAAACAGAAAATACTGGAAACAGACCAGTTAGCATCTGTGAAGAGAGAAACAGAGTTAATGTTTCAGGTTGATGACCTTTTATCAGTACCCTGATGGTGACGATAAACAATGTCAAAGATGTAAAACCGAGGCCATTTCTGCCTTCTCAGGCAGATGTTAAAGATCCCATGGGACTATTTTGAAGAAAAGCAGGGGATGCTGTTCCCCACTGTCCTGGTTAATATTTATCCCTCGATCTGCATCGCAAAAATAGATGATCTGGCGATTATCCTTTTGTTGTTGGTGGGAGCTTGCTGTGCATAAATTGGCTGTCATGTTTCCCTATATTAGATTATTTACTACACTTCAAAATTACTTAATTGACTATGAAGCATTTGGGACATCCGGTCGTTTTGAAAGACGCTATATAAATGCAAGATTTCCTTATTACAAATTGGCACTCCATTGGTTGTAAACTTTTGAGTAGATGCTCTTAGGGATAAATTGAAGTATATACTGTCCGCAAAACATGGAACTTAATTTAGAACACAGTCTTGTGTATATTCCTAAACCTCTAAAAGCCTTGGACTCAGCTTTAGGTGTGCACTTCACCACACCACTGCATTCAAATTGAGTTCCCTATTTGGGCCCAGGTGCTCTGCTTCTGGATCTGTTTATGCTTCACCTCATCCACCCTTTCCCAAATCACAAGCCAGCTTAGGAGTACTTCGCCTAGGCTTCACTCCTTCCCATCCAGTTTCAAGCCCTGTTCTCTCCTTCCTGAGTTTCCAATGACATGTCCAGCTGAAAAATAAAAGCGGTGCCCACAGCGCCCTGCAAGACGCACAGTGTAAATCATTTTTACACAATGAGCAATGGGGTGGGAAATCAGCAACCTTCTCTGAATTAATGTTGATCACTCAAAGTGACAGAACCAAGTTGATTGACAAAAATTGCATATTTACTCCCAACTATTTATCAAGCATCATCGATATGACTGTAGGCAAAAACTGTCATTGAACTGGGCCAGATAAAAGTCAAATGTATGTGTATAGTAAATCTTCTGTTTTTTATTTAAATGTGACATTTTATTTAAATGTCAACAAACTTAGTTTGTTGAGAAATATGCAGAAATATGAGCTACATGGATATAATATGTGTTGGAGTTGCATAATATGTAACATAGTGCACTGTGACAGAGACTACATAGCTTGTGAGTCTAAAGTGTAAGTGAATTATGCAGCCTGATGTCAGCAATGAATTATTTTGCATACTCTGCTGTCACAAGTTATTTATTCTGTACTTGTGCTCAGCAAAATCTGAAAATTCAACAAGAGGAATTTAATCCTTTAAAAAGGAATATATCACCATTTTTATCAGGATGAGGAGTTAGTCAGAGGTTGGCTGTCACAGGACAAAGTAGAATCCTATTCAGCAAAGGAGCAAAGAGAGAAATACTAAAGGTGAGGAACTGAAGGCACAATTTCAACATAAGGGTTATACATTTCCCACTATTTATTAACGCTAGTGAACAACAACAATGTGCATTTTATATAATGCCTTTCA
Organism: Cetorhinus maximus; assembly: GCF_964194155.1. Classification (NCBI taxonomy): domain Eukaryota; kingdom Metazoa; phylum Chordata; class Chondrichthyes; order Lamniformes; family Cetorhinidae; genus Cetorhinus; species Cetorhinus maximus. Next base: position 155,108,579 of record NC_135883.1, on the reverse strand, counting down.
CATGGTAAAATGTCCAAAGGCATTTCACAGGAGATTTATCAAACTAAATATAACACCAAACTACATAAGGCTATATTAGAATGGGTGACTAAAAGATATAGGCTTTAAGGAGAGTCTTACAGGAGGAGAGAGAATTAGAACAGTAAAGAGGTTTAGTGAGATAATTACGGAGCTTTGTGCCTAGGCAGCTGAAGGCACAAAGGAGGGAGCATTAAAATCAGGGATGTGCAAGAAGCTAAAATTGAGGAGCACAGAGATGTAGGAAGGTAGTAGAGCTGGAGAAGATTACAGGGATAGAGGGGCTTGAGGCCATGGACTTGAAGCTAAGGATCATAAGTTTAAAATTGATAAAAGCAAAATACTGTGGATGCTGGAAATCTGAAATAAAAACAGAAAATGCTGGAAAAACTCAGCAGGCCTGACAGCATCTGTGGAGAGAGAAACAAAGTTAACATTTCGAGTCCACGGACTCTATTTTTCCTTAGTTCTGTTGAAGAGTCATGCGGATTCGAAACGTTAACTGTGCTCCTCTCCACAGATGCTGCCAGACCTGCTGAGTTTTTCCAGGTATTTTGTTTTTGTTTTGGATTTCCAGCATCCGCAGTTTTTTGCGTTTTTGCTAATGACAATGGCTTTGGTCTTTCGAGGGAAGAAATTTTTGCTCATCCAGTACTGGATAAATGAGTTGATGTGAGAATAAAATGAGGAAACCTGAAATTAAACTCATGCTGACTTAGTCACCAACATATGCAAACAGAAGAAAGCACTAGCACAATTTATTTTGGAAGCTGGCAAATTGCTTTGCTTTCCAATTCTAACTGGAAGGTGCTCCTGAAATGTTAGAATGCCTTTTCTCTCTAAGGCTGCTGTTGCACCTACTATCTTCTAACATTTTCCATTTCTATTTTAGATTTCCTACATTTGTAATTTTTTTACTCTTTTAATTGAGTTGTTTCTTGTCCAGTTCGACCAAAATTAAAATTTAATTTGGTTACGGGTGGAATGTTCTATTCCTTGTGTAAACAGTGGGTTTTACCACTTTAAATCAGTCAGTTTGAAAATGGTGCTGAATTAGCTTTGAACTTGGGGTCATTGGGACATGAATGGCAATGGAGCTGAGGGCAGCTACAAGATCTGGTTACACGTTCTGCTTCACTTCACTGCTCTCCAGACAACCTCTTGGCTTGATGAGTTTTACAGGAAAGTTTTGTTCAAATTCCCCCTTCTTTTAAAAGAAAACTTTACAAATTCAAATCCTGCCAAGTTCAAATCAGATGAGGAGATAGCAGAAAATCTGGGAAGCAAAACCTGGGCCTCAGGAATGCAATTTTGGCACGAATGACAAGTAATAACAGTCTCTCTCTCTTACTCCCTCTCTGTCAGAAAGAGTTGAAACTGTTAATCTTATATAGCAACACAGTCTTTCCTATACTGAGTCTGAAAATTACTTCAAGTCTGGTGAAGCAGTTCTTCAGGTCAGACACCATCATGGATTTGTATGGTCTGTGAAAAGCCAGAGGAATAGACGCAGTAAATCAGGTTAACAGTGAAGTGGAAGGGAACCACTGAATTCAAATATTTACCTTTACGTTACATCTTCTCATTAAGGTGAGAGATGAGGGCCAAAAATGAGAAGATTTGTCTAAAACTATGAGATTCCCAACCACAGTTTTCAATCTTTCCTGTGACACTCATCCACCCATCCAAGCTAATGCTGAATCTTGACTTTGTTCCTGTCTCAGCCACTAGCCCTGGAAGCTGAATTTCACAGCTTCCGTGTGAAGAGGTTTCTTCTGGCCTCTGCTCAAAATCTCCTACATTTGAGTATTGCTGAAAAAAAGAGACATGTCAAAACTTTTCATTTTGCAGTCATCAAGAGACTTTGCAAAAATACCAATATAAGGGGAAAAAAATAAACTGTATGTGGACAGAGTGCTGATTGGTTGGCAAGTGGACTCTGATTGGTAGAGGCATTGCCATGGAGAATGCACCAGCGATGGTGACTGTCCGTCATCATCACTGGTGCATTCTCCAGCAATGCCTTAGGCCCCTTCATGAGTTTGCATAATATACAGCACGCAATGATCTGATCAGTGTAGCCATTGTCCTGCAGGATGCCTTTGATGTGCTCTATTTCAGCATCAAGCTTGCATGGTGAGCAAATGGCTTGGGCCCTATTTACAAGGTTGCCAATAAGACCAATCTTATAACGTGTGGAACTGTAAGAATCCCAACGTGTACATTGACCAGTGAAGGTAGGCTTGTGGTAGACCCTGGTAGAGTTCCCCCGGACAGATTTCTTAACTAGTATGTCAAGGATGGGGAGTTCATATGACTGCTCTATTTCAAAGGTGAATTTGAGCGCAGGATGAAGCCCATTAAGACATGTAAGGAAATTTATTACAGCAGCTGCAGATTTAACAAACGCATCATCTATATATCGGAAATATGTGAGGGGTAGGTTAGTTGTCATTCCATCGAAGACATGTGTCTCATTGAACCCAACAAAGATGTTTGCGAGAGCTGGGCCTAGAGGGGATCCCATGGCAACACCACCTATTTGGGCATACGTGGTGTCATTAAAACTGAACTCAACTGCACGAGTTGCCGAGTTCATAAGTTCAATGAATACTGATTTACGTAATGGTGGTGGGTCTAAATCGCCATGATATAGTGCTGCAGCACAAATATCTTTGGCTTCCTTAATTTGACTAGCAATGTCAAATGAACACATGGACACAGCATTGCTATCGATAGGCAAGTCCCGTATGACCTTCGCGAATGTGAAGAAGTCCTTCACCGTGTATGTGGAAAACTTGGTCAAGACTGATTGCAACAATGAGCCCAACCATTTGGCCAATTTGTGTTGTGCAGAACCAGTGATAGATAAGATAAGGCATAAAGGGGCATCACATTTGTGTGTCTTGGGCAGCCCATACATACGCGGACGTACCGAACTGTGAGGATGAACCTTGTCATATACATCACGTGGTAGCTCATCGCTCTTACACAAGTCCAGCAAGCATTTTTTTAGCTTACTTTGGAGCAAGGCAGTCTGGTCGTGTTGAGTTGCAGGTCCAATGGATATGAATTTGGACCTGTCATTAAGAATGGTGTGCATTTTGTTGATATAGTCACACTTGTTAGGGATGACTATTCCTGTCCCTTAGTCAGGTTTACTGATGTGTGTGTCCGATTCGGTCTTAAGGCCTTGTAATGCTGTAAGACATTTGGGTTGCAGGTGAAAGTTAGACAGGTCATTTGGAATCCCACAATATGCGTGCACTAGATCAGCTTGGCACGCTTTCAAGGACTCAACATCTTTCGTGGACACTGGCTAGTGGCAGGCAAGATACAGACCGTACCCAACCAGCCCATGCTTGTAAAACCCAAAACACAGTGTCCAACATTAGATGTGATTCTGCGATTGGACAACATTTGCTAAATAATCCTCAGTGTGCTAAGAATTACGCTGACAACCAATTTAAGATTGTCAGTTGGGCTCACAGTGTGGTACATTTGCATGTGCTGGAAGCTACACTTATTAATACACAGGGCCCTGTCCTTTGCAGACAGAAAGAACATGTACACACATGTCTGTTTCAGCTAAACAAAATAAGTGACAGCCATTTGATGACTCATTCCTCAGGGAAATGCCTTGACCAATCAGGGTCAAGCTGCCTGGTTTAAATTTTAAACAATGTTTGGCAGTTAACTGTCAGTCACCATTACTGGTACATTCTCCAAGGCAACGTTTCTACCAATCAGAGTCCACTTAACAACCAATCAGCACTCTTCACATACAGTATAAGTTGTTGTTTTCCCCTTATATTGATATTTTACGAAGTTTCCTGATGAGTGCAAGACAAAAAGCTTTGACGTATCTCTTTTTTCAGCAGTACTCAAGATCTATGCTGCCAAGCAATTATCTCCTACATTTAATCTTGTATCTTGCTTCAGATCCCTGAACTGCTGGAAACAGTCTACTTCCATCTACCCTGTCCTAACTTCTCAAAATTTTAAATGTTTCATTGCACCTTTTATTTTCTATTCTACAATGTTCCAGTGCAGAAAGAACCAATTTTTCAAGTTTCCTTTTGTATTTGTATTTCCTCAAATCTGACAAAATCTAGTTATTCTGCATTGTACTCCCTCTGAAGCCTCAATTTGGTCTTTCAGCGAATGAAGGGAGTGGGTGGTGTAGGATCCAAATCCCCTCCAACTGAGAAATTTAAAGTGGAGGTACTAGAGCAATTAATTAATAAATTGAAAAAATATGATAGCGGTGGCAGGACGCGTGATATGTTGCTGCTGCAGCATGTGGGGGCTGCTGGACACCAAGGTGATCCAGAGCGAACACATCTGTACCAAGTGTTTGCAGCTCGAGGGACTTCGGATCCAAGTTAAGGAGCTGGAATCCGAGCTGCAGACATTGTGCCACATCAGGGAGGGGGAAAGTTACCTGGACACTTTGCTCCAGGAGGCGGTCACATCTCTTAGATTAGGTAATTCAAATTTGGTCTGTGAGCGGGGCCAGGAGGGTGTGAGTGCAGGTGAAGCAGGTGTGGGGACCCAGGGGGTAGTGTTCAAGGAGCCTTGGCCCCTGCAACTGTCCAACAGTTACAAAGTTCTTGCAAGCTGGGTGGATGAGAGCGGGAACTGCAGGGAGGGTGAGCGAACTGACCACGGCACCATGGTACAGGGAGCCATTCAAGTTGGGGTAGGAAGTGGGAGCATAATAGCGGTAGGGGACCATATAATTAGGGGGATAGATACTGTTCTGTGCAGCCATGAGCATGAGTCCTGAAAGTTGTGCTGCCTGCTCGGTTCCAGGGTTAAGGACATAACCTCAGGGCTAGAGGGGAACTTGGTGTGGGAGGGGAGGGATCCAGTTGTCATTGTCCATGTTGGTACCAACGACATTGCTGGGCTAGCAAGGAGGTTCTGCTGAAAGAATTTGAACAGTTAGGAGCTAAATTAAAAAGCAGAGGCTCCAAGATAATAATCTCAGGATTGCTATCTGAGCCACGGGCAAACTGGCATAGGGTAAATCAAGTCAAGGAGTTAAATGTGTGGCTCAGAGATTGGTGTGGGAGGAATGGGTTTCAGTTCATGGGGCACTGGCACCAGTACTAGGGTAGAAGAGAGCTGTTCCGATGGGGACGGGCTTCACTTGAACTGCGCTGGGACCAGTGTCCTGGCGAACTGAATAACTCGGGCAGTAGAGAGGGCTTTAAACTAAATAGAGGTGTTGCGGAGTAGAGTTCTGGAACGGGGTTATATAGGCTTACAAAGCAAAAGGAGATGGCAGCTTTGCAGACAGCTATTTAGGTGATGATACCCAGAGTGACAGGAAAGGACAGAGTGTACAAACCTAAAAAAACACAGCAAATAGGGTCAAAGGGAGAAAAAATGATAAAAAGACAAAATTAATGGCCCTTTACTTAAATGCATGTAGTATTCAGAACAAAATAAATGAGTCAACGGCACAAATAGAGGTTAATAGGTATGATCTTATAGCCATTAGGGAGACGTGGTTACAAGGAGATCAAAGCTGGAAACTTTCAGGGGCAGGTGACTTTTCAAAAGGACAGGGAGGAAGGAAAGGGTGTTGGGGTAGCTTTGTTAGTATGAGATGGAATAAGCACGATAGCAAGAAATGATCTTGGATTGGAAGATGTAGAATCCATATGGGTGGAGGTAAGAAATAACAAGGGGAAGACGACACTGGTGGGAGTAGTCTATAGGCCCTCTGACAGTAGCTATATTGTAGGACAGAGAATAAATCAGAAGATAATGAGGGCATGTAAAAAAGGCAGTACATTAATCATGGGTGACTTTATTCTTCATGTAGATTGGGAAAATCAAACTGGCAGAGGTAGACACAAGCAAGAATTCATAGAATGTATTCGGGACAGTTTCTTGGAACAGTATGTTGTGAATCCAACCAGGGATCAGGCTGTTTTGGATCTGGTAATGTGTCATGAGGCAGATTTAATAAATGATCTCAAAGGATCCCCCAGGAAACAGTGACCATAATATGGTAGAATTTAGGACTCAGTTTGAGAGTGAGAAACTTGGGTCGAAAACAACTATGCTAAACTTAAATAAGGGTAATTACAATGGAATGAGGGCAGAGTTAGCTGGAGTGGACTGGGAAAGGAGTTTAGCAGAAAAGATGGCTGATGAACAGTGGCAGATGTTTAAGAAAATAGTTCATGACTCACAACAAAGATATATCCCAGTGAGGAAGAAAGATTTAAGGAAGGGGATAAATCAACCATGGTTAACCAAGGAAGTTAAGGACAGTATCAAATTGAAAGAAAAAACATACAAAGATTCATGGTAAGCCAGAGGATTGGGAAAGTTTTAAAAACCAACAAAAGATGACCAAAAAATAATAAAGGGGGAGAAAATAAACTTTGAGGGTAAACGAGCAAGTAATATAAAAATGGACAGTCAGAGCTTCTTTAAATATATAAAAAGGAAGAGAGAGGCCAAAGTGAACATAAGCCCCTTGGAGGGTGAGGCTGGGGAAGTAATAATGGGGAACCAGGAAATGGCCGAGGAGCTCAATAAATACTTTGCTTCAGTTTTCATGGTAGAAGATACTAATAGCATTCCAAACACACTAAATAATCAAGGGGCAAAAGTGGGGGAGGAAATAAATACAATAACTATCATTGGAGAAAAAGTACTAGGGAAACTAATGGGGCTAAAGGCCGATATGTTCCCTGGACCTGATAGGTTGCATCCTAGGATACTAAAGGAAGTAGTTACAGAGATAGTGGATGCACTGGTGGTAATCTTCCAAGAACCCTTAGATTCTGGAAAAGTCCCAGAGGATTGGAGAATGGCCAATGTAACACCCTTATTCAAAAAGGGAGACAGACAAAAAAACAGATAACTATAGGCCAGTTAGCTTAACATCTGTCATTGGAAATATGTTGGAGTCTATTATAAAGGATGTAATAGCAGAACATTTAGAAATACATAATCTAATCAAGCAGAGTCAGCATGGCTTCATGAAGGAGAAATCATGCTTAACAAATTTATTACAATTCTTTGAGGAGGTAATGGCCAGGTTAGATAAAGGGGAACCAGTAGATGCAATATATTTGGATTTCAAGAAGGCATTCGATAAGGTACCGCACATAAGGCTACTTAATAAGACAAGAGCCCATAGTGTTGGAGGTGGTATATTAGCATGGATAGAGGATTGGCTAACTAATAGAAGACAGAAAGTTGGGATAAGTGGGGCATTTTTGGGATGGCAACTTGTAACTAGTGGAGTGCCACAGAGATCAGTGCTGGCGCCAAAATTATTTACAATATATATTAACGACTTAAATGAGGAAAGTGAATGTACTATCGCCAAGTTTGTGAATGACACAAAAATAGGTGGGAAGGCAAGTGGTGAGGATGACACAAGGAGTCTACAGAGGGATATAGACAGGTTAAGTGAGTGGGCAAAAACTTGGCAGATGGAATATAATGTGGGAAAATGTGAGGTTGCACACTTTGGCAGGAGGAATAGAGGAGCTGAATACTATTTAAATGCAGAAAGACTGCGGAAGGCTGCAGCACAGAGGGATTTGGGAGTCCTTGTGCATGAATCCTAAAAAGCTAACATACAAGTTCAACAGGTAATAGGGAAGGCAAGTGGAATGTTGACCTTTATCTCAAAGGAAATGGAGTGTAAAAATAGAGAAGTCTTGCTAAAACTATACAAGGCACTAGTTAGATCACACCTAGAGTACTGTGAACAATTTTGGTCCCCTTATCTAAGGAAAGATAAACTGACATTGGAGACAGTCCAGATAAGGTTCACTAAGTTGATCCCAGGTATGGAGGGATTTTCTTATGACAAGGGGTTGAATGGGTTGGGCCTGTACTCATTGGAGTTTAGAAGAATGAGAGGCGACCTTATTTAAACTGATAAGATTCTTAGGGTCTTGACAGCGTGGATGCTGAGAGGTTGTTTCCCCTTGTGGGAGAGTCAAGCCCAGAGGGCATAATCTCAGAGTAAGGGTGCGCCTATTTAAAACAGAGATGAGGAGGAATTTCTTCTCTCAGAGGGTAGTGAATCTATGGAATTCTTTATCGCAGAGGGCTGGAGAGGCTGGGTTGTTAAGTATATTTAAGGCTGAGATAGACAGATTTTTAATCAGTAAGGGAATCAAGGGTAAAAGCGAAAAACTGCGGATGTTGGAAATCCGAAACAAAAACAAAAATACCTGGGAAAACTCAGCAGGTCTGACAGCATCTGCAAAGAGGAACACGGTTAACGTTTTGAGTCCGTATGACTCTTCACCAGAACTAAGAAAAATTAGAAAAGAGGTGAAATATAAGCTGGTTTAAGGGGGGGTGGGACAGGTAGAGCTGGATAGAGGGCCAGTGATAGGTCAATCTCCAGGCCTACAGTCAACATCAGACAGACCAGCCATGTTGGGGATTGTAAGTGTTTTCAGCCATATCGTGGTGATACTGGCCTGCAAGTTTTGTGAAGGTTTGGGGCGAAAACTTGGTGTTTTTTGTTGGTACCATGTAACTTGTTTCAGCTATGTCTTGGTGATATTGGTCTGAGGGATTTTTTTCTTAAGGTTTCAGGACACAACGTGGTGTTTTGCCTATGGTTTTGTAAGTCTTAACTGAGTCACGGTGACTGTGTCAGGTACAGGGTATAGGTTGTTTTAAATTTTGGGCTTTCCACTGTGGGTTTGTAGGTGATTCAATAAAGCAATTATGAATTATCAGAAGAAACTTGTCTCTCTGGTCATTCTGTTCAAGCCATACACTTGTGAATCTGGTGTCACGAACTTGAGCATGGGGAGGATCTCTGAGGGAAAAGGGGAACCCCTACAGTGGAAAAATGGAGTTGAAGCTCAAGATCAGCCATGATCGTATTGAATGCTAGAGCAGGCTCGCTGGGCCATGTACTCTACTCCCGCTCGTGTTTCTAGTGTTATGTTTTATAGTGCGGAGCCTAACATTACAGACAATATTCTAACAGAGACTAATGTTTATATAGGGTCCTTGTTACTTCTTACTTCTTGGTTTTCATATTCTGTGGGTGGAATTTTACATAACCCCAAGCCCCTCCCCAGGAGTGGGCTGGGAAATGGAGGGTGGGGGAGGGGCAGGGGTGTAAAATTAGGTGGCATGGCAGGGGTACCAGGCCCATTACCTATCCGCTTCCACTGGGATCTTACTTGCAGTGGCGGGTGGGTGGGGGAGGGGTCGGGGTAGTATCGGACAGCCCGTGCACCCTTGGGCCAATTAAGGCCTACAAGTGGCCAATCAATGCCAACTTAAGGGCCTCCATCACTTGATTGAAACATATAAGATCCTGAAGGGTCTTGACAGGGTTGATGTAGAGAAGATGTTTCCTCTTGTGGGAGAATCTATTACTAGGGGTTACTATTTAAAAAGAAAGGGTCGCCAATTTAGGACAGAGATGAGGAAATTTTTTTTTTCTTGGAGGGTTGTGAGTCTTTGGAACTCTGCTCCTTAAAATGTGGTGGAAGCAGTCCTTGAACATTTTTAACACAGAAGTAGATAGATTCTTGATAAGCAAGGGGGTGAAAGGTTATTGGGGTTAGGCGGGAATGTGGAGTTGAAGTTGAAATCAGATCAGCCATGATCTTATTAAATGGTGGAGCAGGCTTGAAGGGCTCAGTGGCTTATTCCTGCTCCTAATTTGTGTGTCCATATGTTCCTGCCACCACTGGTAATTTGTTAGTGGTGGGGAGGGGGTCCAAGCCAGGTTGCCGTGCAGATGAACCCTGGCAGCCTTGTTGAGGGCTGGGTGGTGGATTCCCTCCTGTGTGGTCACCCTGTGAGTTCAATGGAGGCTCTCCACCACAGTACTACTTGCCCCTGCATGTTCACACCCCTGCCCTCTTGATCTTAGCCCTTCACACCCCCCTTGCTAGGGCCTGCCAGCCTGGCCCTGGCGAAAACCCCCAATCACGTTCAAATCTGGCTCCAGTAACGATCATTTTTGGAGGCTGCCTGCAAACCCAGCAGTGGCCACCACTCCCTGTGGCGCTCTAAGACTAGAAAATTGACAGACATTTATTTGCCGGCAGCTCTCAGAGGTGGTCTTCCTCCCAGATGGGGTCAGAAGTCTCTCCCTGAGCCAATCAATATTCCAATGACTATAAAATCAGCTTGGAGTTTCCCAGCCACATGGGGGAGGACTTGCCCCCAACTTTTAAATCCAGGGAGAGGGCCACCGCCTCCCCTATATTTCCTGAATTAAAACCTTGAAATTGATTAGCTATTTTTTTATAGCCCTATCACCCTGAAGCACTTCCTTTAATATTCTGTGAACCTGTACTCCCAAGTTCTTCTATGTTTTTACAGCAATGCATAATTACTGCTTTATTTTTAATGAAAATGCATTAACTCACACTTAATGACGTTGAATTGTATCTGCCACTTTTTAGGCCATTTCCCCCATCTTATCAATATCCCTTTGCACTTTCCTTTGTTATTCTAAAGAACTAACTATACCTGGAATTTTGGTATTATCTACAAATTTTGAAACTGCTGCCTCAAAGCCCATTGCCAATCATTGATGTACACACTAAACAGGAGTTGTCCTGGAACTAAAACTTGTGGGACACCACCACCCTACTTCTACCCATTCTGAAAAACTACCCTTAACTCATACTCTCTCTTCTCCAGGCTGGATAAGCCAAGCTAGTTCTCGACTAACCTGCTGCATTCTGCAGTAGTCTGACTGTTCAATCTTAGCTGAAAGAAAATACAGAAAGAGTTCCTTCCATCAGAGATGAATTAACACTGGTATAGTAGGTACAAAGATTCCCATTGTGCTACCACAATTACAATAAGAGGACGCGATGGCAGGTAGAAATGCAAGGTGACAAGGGGAGAAAACTAAACCATTCTCCAATCCTCAGTTTTGTCATTGTACAGTCTCTCAGAATAATACAATCCAAGTATCCTCAGTTGTTAATAAATTCCACTTATGGTACAGTAAGGTATAAATTCTATTCTGGGCTTACTGAGAACTGCATGAAATCTACTGATCTTCCAAAGAATGGAGATAAACTTCTCATATTTATTGATTATCAGATTGGCATGCTTGTCCAGATCTGTGCTTAACTTCCAGCTGAAGAAAGGTGCAAAGGAAGCATTTGTTCTAAAACACTGTCATGTAGAATTTGTGGGATCCAGGACCAAAATCACTGGTTCTGCATGACAACTGTTTAGAATAAACCCATCCTTTGCAACTTCATTTTGGATTAATCTCAGATCAAGACCAGCAATCAGTTTAGTTGACAGATGCCAATATATTTCACACATGTATCAATCTGATTGTCATATGTTGAAATATTTTTGGTATCTGTCAACTCAATTGATCGGTATCTCTTGGTGAGTGTGACAGAAGTCTGGTTTACCCAAATTCCTTCCTGCTTTATGCTGAATTTATAAGGCTTCTGAATCTGAGCCTGGTACATGCTGAAATCAGTAACAAGCTTACTGTAAATGAACCTCATTCTAGTAGCTTCACAGAGCTCAGGCTTCAAGGGTCTGATTCTAATCAGTGCTCCCGCTGTTGATGATCCAATTCCAACTGAATGAGAAACATCAGTTTCAGAAAGCTGAGTGATGGCTGGAATCCAGCCACAGAGAGCAGTTGGTCGAAAGGTATGGTTACAATGCTCCTGCTGGGTAGCTGGTTAAACCGGCAGAGATGATGGACAAATACATATAGAAGCCAACATTAACAAAAAAAATTAAACAAGGCAGCAACAGATTGGAGATGTGACTTGTTGTTAATTGTGGAAAACTCTATGAGGTGTTCCCTGCACTCCACTGTGCAGAGACAGGTGATTGGAAAATTTGATAAGATGAAACGCATCCTGGAGATGAAATTTGCTCATGTGGCGCTGCTTCTACCGGCTCTACGCAGACTTAACTCGATTCACTGAGGCAGATAGTGCCACGGGCCACTATGTGTGTGGCTTTCTTCAATGATATCAATAAAGAACTTTGCATAGATAGTAAGTAGTCTGCAGCATGCTGCCAGAAAGTCAATGTAAGTCTGTATTGTGCCATCCAAAAACGGTGCTATGCACATGAGTTTCTTCCCCCTGTTTTAGAACTGCTGGTGATCTTCAGGCTGACTATATTTTTTTGCTAGTGTGCTTGTGCATATTTTGTGCTGTAGCCTCATTCAGACCCTATCTTGACTGTGAAAGTATCTGGTATACCGAACTAGTTTAAACTGATAGTGACTGGAATTTCAATCAATTCAAAATGAATGTTTGGAGGTATTTTTATACTTTGGCTTACAGTTACTCCCATAAATTTACATAGAATGGACAATACAGAAGCAGTCCATCTGGCACAGCAGGACTCTGCAGCTGTTTATGATCCACATGAGCCTCCTCCCATCTTACTTCATCTCACCCTATCAACATATCCTGTTCCTTTCTTCTTCATATATTCATCTAACTTCCCATTAAACGCATCAAAATTTTAAATATTATTTATTCATTCACGGGATGTGGATGTTGCATTTAGTGCCCATCTCTAATTGCCCTTGAGAAAGTTGTGCTGAACATCTTTTTCAAAAGCTCCAGTATGTGTGGTGAAGGTACTCCCACAGTGCTATTAGGTAGGGAGTTCCAGGGTTTTGATCCAGAGTTGATGAAGGAATACTGATGTGTTTCCCGGTTTTACGGGTGCAAGGGAACACTGGTTATATTATTGGAATAGTAATTCCGAAACCCGGAGTTATGATCCAGAGACAAATGTTCGAATGCCTCAAAGGCAGCTGAGCAATTCAAATTCAGTTAAATAAATAATATTGGGAATGAGAAGGTAATATCAGTAATGGTACTATAAAAACACACATGAAACTACCAGGTTGTCTTAAGAGCCCATCTTGTCCATTAATGTCCTTTAAGTGAATCTGTTGTCCTTAACCTGGCCTGACACATATGTGACTCCATACCCACAGCAGTGTGGTTGATTCTTAATTAACCTCTAAAATTGTCAAGCAAGCCACTCAGTTGTATCAAACCACTTCATAAGAACTGAACCATACCAGCCAACCAGTATCGACCTATGCACTGGGCACGACACAACACCCTAAAGTTCCCCTCACTGTTATCTGGGGATCTGTGCCAAAATTGGGAGGGTTGTCTAACAGATAGTCAAAAAACAGACTGACATGGTCATACTCACCAAAACATGCCTTACAGCCAAAGTCTTCTTTTCCATCCCTGCATATGTCCTATCCCACTGGCAGGACAGATTCACCAGAGATGGCAGGTGGCACAGTAGTATAAAGTTGGGAAGGAGGGGCCCTGGGAGCCCTCAACATTGATTCCAAACGCCGTGAAGTCTCATAGCATCAGCTCAAGCATGGAGGAGGAAACCTCCAACTAATTACCAACTATTGCCTTTGCTTAGCTTCACCATGTTGAACAACACTTGGAAGAAGCACTGAGCGTTGAAAGGGCACAAAATGTGCTCAATCTTTACTAATAAGAGTGGCTTGGTAGCACTGTTAGCAACCAAGGTGTACGAGTCCTGAAGGACATATCTGCCAGACTCCAGGTGATGAGAGAAACGACATGAGGGAAAAAACTACTTGATCTCACCCTCACCAATCTACTTGTCACAGATGCGTATGCCCATGACAGTATTAGTAGCTGTTACAACTACAAAGGCCTTGTGCGGACCAAGTCCTGTCTGAGGACAAAATCCATCGTGCTATTTGGCACCATCACTGAACTAAATGGGATAGATTCAGAAGATCCATCGGTTCATAAGAAGAAATCCATGAGGCACTGTGGGCCATTAGCCACAGCAGACATGTTTTAGCTTCATAGCCTGACATATCTCCCAACCTACCATTACCATCAAGCCTGGGGACCAACTCTGATTCATTGAGTAGTGTAGGAGAGCATGTTGGGAGCAGCACCAAGTATACCTAAAAATGAGACACCAAACTTGTGAATCAGGACTATGTGCATGCTGAATAGCTGAAGCAGCATGCTAGAGATATGGCTAAGCAATTCCAAAAGTAACAGATCAGATCAAAGCTCTGCAGTCCTGCCACATCCAGATGTGAATGGTGATAGACAATTAAACAACTAGAAGGAGGAGCAGGCTCCATGAATATCCCCATGCTCAACGATGGCGGAGCACCAACATGTTAGCATTGCTCAGCTCTGTCATTTGAGATTTTGAAATTAAGTAATTGTCACTATTCCTTCTGATTTGCTTTATTTGTTCATCTCCCTTTTTAAACAACTAATTGGTGTCAAATATTGACTCCAGAATCATTTGCACTTACTACAGGCAGCCCTTTGCATTCTTCTCTGTTCTAGTTGACCTTTCAGTTGGTCTGCAAGAGAATAAAATAGATTCAGGTCAGTTATTTCAATTATGAAGCGATTGACTCTCCTTTTGAAAAAAATGTCTTCAAAGAGGCATTACAGGAGACTTCTTAGCTTGTTTCTAATGTGAGACAAACCAAATATTAATTCAATCATAAGAGGAGGCAAACTCTGTGACCAGTTAGTTCATGATTCTAATAACCTCAGATGACTAATTGCGCTGTATATTAGGCACTGGGTGTGACCTTTATCGTTTGAGCAGCCAATGTAAGGTAAGTCTAAATGTCTGTGTAATCATACTGATTCCTCAGAAGCAACAATTCAGTATATTCTCAATTTTGTTCTTTCTACATCTTAAAACTGAACTCCCTCATACCAGGTACCAAGGCACTGACATTCTTTCTAATCATGCCCAATTCACTGCAAGCAGCAATCCCTAACAGCACTGTGAGTGTATCTGTACCACATGGACTTCAGCAGTTCAAGAAGGCGGCTCACCAGCACCTTCTCAAGGTCAATTAGGGATGGGCAATAAATGTTGGCCTAGCCAGCGACACCCACATCCCATCAATGGATAAATTAAGTGCAGAAATTTCAACACAACATTTGAGTCCAATCAGTGATTTATAAATGTGTAGCATAACTTCCTTGCTTTCATACTCAATGCCTCTTTTTATAAAGCGAAGAATTCTGCTTGTTTTATAAACACCTTCATCAACTTTTCCTATTACATTAATTGATTTGCATTTGTGAACCTCTAGGTCGCTGTTATTGGATCATTTTTAAAATGGCACAATTTAATTTATATTGCCTTGCCCCGTTTTTAACGCCAAAATGCGTCACTTCACACTTCTCTCTATTAAATTTCATATGCTTCATTTCACCAACTTGTGGGTATAGATAATTTATGGCATTGTAACACTCTGGACGAGGCAGTGGCCTTGTTAGCACCTACTTTTTTGGACACTCTGAGTGAAAAAATGGTTTCCACGTGTCCATGCAGTTTTTGCGGGAACTGCACCAGATGCTAGGCTGGTGAGGGCATTAACACATGTAACTGCTGCAGGAAATATAAAGAGCAGGCAAACTTTGTCAATCAGTGTGCAATGCCAATTTGATAGCAGTGCTGTCATTTTAGCCTCTTAGCCTCACACAGCTGAACATGCATTCAACAGCAGGAAAGACCCCCACCACCAGAAAAGTGATTGCCAAATACTTACATTTTAGTTGCTGTTTTGAACTTTTGGCTGTTGCTACGATTTTACAAGTGCTTGGTGCTTTGTATAGATATCTCAAGTTGCATACATCTACGGGAGATGGCGTTGCTGGTATTTTTTTATTTGTTCATGGGATGTGGAACATCAGTGGAAAGCCAGCATTTATTGCCCATTCTTAATTGCCATCTTCTTGAACTACTGCAGCCCCAGTGGTGTAGGTCCACCTACAGTGCTGCTAGGAAAGGAGTTCCTGGGTTTTGACTTTTTGCTAATTTCAAGGATTCAGCAAAATCCAGTTGCTCCCAGACATAGATGCGCTAGTAGGCATTCCCCTTGGATTACAGCATGGGTTAAAGAATTAATGTTGGCCACACAGAGTAAGATAAGCTGCCAAATGAGGAAGGAGGTGGAGAAAGACCTTCAGCAGGAGACCATCTCTGCCTAGGGTGCTTCGGAAGCCTCCTGGCTCCCTCCAGATGCAGAATATCTCTCCTATTTTCCACCTTCTCCAGCAAGGACTGCAGTGCCGCATCCAACAATCTTGGAGCCCACTGTCGCCATTTTGTGTCCTTTCTCACTGTTTCCCTAGTCAGATTCATTTCCTACAAAACATCCAGTGCCTGCTGCAGCCACAATGTAACTCCCTTTAAGAGGTGCAGTCTATCTTTAAGTGGTGCTAGGAAGTTATGATTTTGCACCCCCCACCCCTCCCCCCAGCCCCCCTCCCCCCTTGATGCACATGAACAGCACAGTTAGCTCCAGCGGTAGGGAACAATCATGCATATGAGCAGACAACACAAAGTTGGTGCTTTGGCTGTATTTTATTGAACTGGGCTGAGATAAGCACCCATTGCAATCCCCACCTCCATTTTTGGGGGCTAACTAATTTACCCCCTCTATATTAAACGTGTCATTGATATAGATAGTTCAGAGCTGTATCACCTGCACACAAATTATAAAAATGTAAAAGATTCCTTGTTTGGAGCATATAGATGGAAAAGTACTCATAATGTTTAAGAATAGCATATAAAAAGAAATGCTTAATTTCTCATTTACCACTTTCAGCTAGTCATTTATGTAAAAAATCACCACATTCTTAAGTTCATAATCACTTGTCTCAGGACATAACACAGGTCTGCAGTTAAACTAATATGTTTGTTGAATTTGGCTTCCCCTTTTGGCTACACTGAGCTACATTTTAAAATATGGAAAGATCAATGAACTCATCAGCACTGATGGGAGAAGCATGAGAAGAACATCCATCAGAGGAAAGCATTATAGAAAACACAAGTGAAGCATAGGAAATGTAACAGAGAAACTGGAAGGGAAATGTGGAATCTATTTCTGGTTTGTACGAGTTAGGAGCTAAAGAGCCTCTTGTGACTTTTTTTTACAATTTAGCTCTGTCCAATTTTTTTTACAATACACTTTACAATACACTCTCCCTCATCTTGGAGGACAAGTGGACAAGTAGGTTCTGTTACAGCTTCAATTCTGAGACCTTAATTTGCGCTGAACCAAATCCAAGATGTACCATTATCCAGTCTGACAGGTTACACATTTGTTCCTGTTAAACTGTTTAACAATAAAAAAATAAGCCATCTGTTATTTAACAATAAAAAATAAGCCATCAGTTATGACTTTGAGTATTGGTTTGTGCTGCGAGTCAAACCTTTATCACAATGTTCTGATGCAAATATCTTATTACACCATTAGGCTCATACTGCTAGCAAGTTTTGGTTTTGTGCAGTTGTAAATGTATGCATTTTGCATTTGAAGAGTCTCACCATTGAGACTGTTCAGATGCAAGTTCACTGTAAGAAGTTTGGGCACTCACTTTGCCCATCACTATGTCTGGAAGAGAATTCCAAGGCAAAAGCTGCAATGGTGAAGACGGAAATCCCTTGTGAGAGAGACAGAGTTTCAGTGAGATTGGTTGACTCACAGTGTTACTGACGTCTGGGTGGGTTGTTGAGAATTCCATGGACTCTGTCTTGGTCGCATCTGCCATTTATTGTGCAATGTGGTGTGTTCGACCACAGTTTGCCTGTAAATTCACATTTACCTCGTATTAACTCCGAATGGTAGAGTAAAGATAGATATTGTAAATTGTTTTATTTTTCAGACTTTGTATAGTAAAGTTTATTTTTGTTTCACAAAACCCATGGAATTTTGTGGTTTTATTCTATTAGCAAGTGTGTAAAATCTCAAACTTTGTCGACTTTAAGTAAAACATTATTGGTTCTGAGTTGGATCTTACCAAAAATGTAGCGGTCTGGTCAAGGATCATAACATCTTGTCACTGGCGGTGGTTACAGTGTCAAAATGATTCTTGCTTTGCGGCTTTCCTGTAATCAAACCATAGGATGGGCTCCCTGCTTGGGCACAGTGGAGCACTGCAGGCTGTCCAACCCCTGATTAAATGTGCTCATGTGTAGCCTGCCATCATTCCCAAAAGGCATTTCATAAAAGTGCCACACAACAGACTTATGAGCAAAGTTATAATTCATGGGAAGTAAGGGACGCTAGCGACATGAATACGAAATTGGCTGAGTGACAGGAAACAGCAAGTAGCCATTAAAGGAATGTTTCTCAGGCTGGAGAAAAGTTTGTAGTGAAGTTCCCCAGGGGTCAGTGTTAGGACACTTCCTCTTCCTGACATACATTGTTGACCTAGACCTTGGAGTACAGGACACAATTTAAAAAATTGCAGATGATACAAAACTTGGAAGCATTGTGAACCGTGATGAGGATAATGTAGAAGTTCAAAAGGACATGGGTTGGTGAAATGAGCAGAAAAGTAGCAGATGAAATTTAACACAGAGAAGTGTGAAACGATCCTTAAGAACATAAGGACACAAGTGTTGCTGAAAAAATATATTTTGATGAAGCTTTTCATCTTGAACTCATCAGGACAATCACAAGAATACCAATGCCAGGGGAAGCAACAACTTCATATTGTATTTGAAGATAGTGCTTATTGTTTGGCAAGAGGACTCTGATTGGTAGAGATATTGCCATGGAGAATGCACTAGTTAATGGTGACTGACAGTTAACTGCCAAGCATTGTTTGAGATTTAAACCGGGCATTGCCCTGAGCAATCTAGTGTCAAGCTGCTTGGTTAAAATTTCAAACGATGCTTGACAGTTAGCTGTCAGTCACTATTAACTGGTGCATTCTCTATGGCAATTGTCCTGATGTGTGCAAGATGAAGAGCTTTGGCAAAATGTCTTTTTTCAGCAATACTCAAGTTCTGTACTACCAAACGACTATTTGAACACAAGAACACATGAAATAAGAGCAGGAGTAGAACATATGGCCCATCAAGCCTGCTCCACCATTAAATACGATCATGGCTGATCTTGGGCTTCGACTCTGTTAATGACTCTACTATCTTTATCTCCCGGCAACCTATTTCCTTGAACTTATTGTTAGCTTAGAGCCTTAACTAAAATAAATTTCAAATCATTAAAGGAAATGAGTCTGCTTTATCAGCTGTAGACTGGGTCCTGAAATATAAAGTCCTTTCTCCCAGAAGTTTCCAAACCAGCAAAATTATCTTAGGATAGAATATACTTAAAGGCATATTACAGCAGAATAAACTATTGTTGAGCTTACCAATATCAGCTCTTAAAGAATACTAAATTAGGATTATAGGATATTATTGTTATATGTGGGCTCGTGAGGATATAAATGTGAGACTACAACTCCTTTATATTTGTTTAATGAATATTTATTGTAAAAACCAATTATAAATTACAATTTATAGAAGAGAATTATATCATAGCATAAATGGTAACTAAAGCTAATTATAACATGTTAATTATACTTAAGATAAGATAGAATTTTTAAATTCACCTTAATAAACAGTTTGGATATACAAACAAATATTGATTATAAAGTATTGTACATATAACCCAGTATAATTACTTACTGATATTTGCTTATTAATTCAATTAACACCCAATTCCTTCATTAAATGTGTTATTTGCTTTACAACTCCACTTTCCCACCCGCTCCCCACATCCCTTAATTCCCTGAGAAAAAATTTGTCTATCCCAGCCTTAAATGTTTCAACGATGGAGCATCCAAAATCCTTTGGAGTAGAGAATTCCAAATACATAATTCACCCTTTGAATGAAGTAATTTCTCCTCATCTCAGTCCTAAATGATTGGATCCTGATCCTGAGACAATGTCCCTGTGTTTTAGACTCCCCAACCGGTGGAAACAATCTCTCAGCGTCTACCCTGTCATGCCCCCTCAGAATTTTGTAGGTTCAATGAGATTGTCTTTCATTCTTCTAAACACCAGAGAATTTATTTAACCTCTCATCATAGGACAATCCCCTCATCCCAGGGACCAATCTAGTGAACCTTCGCTGTACCACCTCCAATGCAAATATATCCTCTCTTAAATGTAGAGTCCGAAACTGCACACCGTATTCCAGATGTGGTCTCACTAAAACCCTGCACAACTTCTATACCAACCCTGCAAGACTTCTTTATTCTTGTACTCCAATCCCAATGAAATAAAGGCCAACATGCCATTTGCCTTCCTAATTGCTTGGTGCACCTGAATGCTACCTTTCTGCATTCCTTGCACAAGCACATCCAAGTCTTACTGATCATCCACACTTACAATTTTCACATATTTTAAAAAATACTCTGCTTTTCTATTCTTACGAGCAAAGTGTATCATCTCAGTTCCAGGACACCACTCCAGGAGTTCCTTAGGGTAGGGTCCTAGGCCCAACCATCTTTAGCTGCTTCATCGATGACCTTCCTTCCATCATAAGGTCAGAAGTGGGGATGTTGCTGATGACTGCACAATGTTCAGCACCTTTTGTGACTCCTCAGATACTGAAGCAGTCCATGTCCAAATGCAGCTAGACCTGGACAATGTCCAAGCTTGGGCTGACAAGTGGAAAGTAACATTTGCACCACACAAGTGCCAGGCAATGACCATCTCCAACAAGAGAGAATTTAACCATCACCCCTTGACTTTCAATGGCATGACCATCACTGAATCCCCCACTATCAACATCCTGGGGGTTACCATTGACCAGAAACTGAATGGACTGGCCATATAAATACTGTGGCTACAGGAACAGGTCAGAGACTCGGAATTCTGCAGCGAGTAACTCACCTCCTGACTCCCCAAAGCCTGTCCACCATCTACAAGGTACAAGTCAGGAGTGTGATGGAATATTCTCCACTTGCCTGGATGAGTGCAGCTCGAACAACACTCAAAAAGCTTAACACCATCCAGGACAAAGCACCCCGCTTGATTGGCATCCCATCCACAAACACTCCCTACACAGTGGCAGCAGTATGTACCATCTACAAGGTGCACTGCAGGAACTCACCAAGGCTCCTTGGACAGCACCTTCCAAACTCACGATCGCTACCATCTAGAAGGGTAAGGGCAGCAGACACATGGGAACTCCACCACCTGGAAGATCCCCTCCAAGCCACACACCACCCTGACCTGGAAATATATTGCCGTTCCTTTAATGTCACTGGGTCAAAACCCTGAAACTGCCTCCCTCAGAGCATTGTGGGTGTACCTACACCACATGGACTGCAGCAGTTCAAGAAGGCAGCTCACCATCACCTTCTCAGGTGCAATTAGGGATGAGCAATAAATACAGTATGCTCTGTCTCTTCATCTAAGTCATTAACATGGATTGTACATAGCTGAGACCTCAGCACTGCTCCATGTGGCACTCCACTATTCACTACCTGCTAACTTGGAAAAGCCCCGTTCATACCCGCTCTCTGCTTTCTGTCTGTTAACCAACCTATATCCATGCTAAAACACAAACCCCAACTCCATGAGCCCAAAAAGCCTTTTGTCTTCTGTGTGGCACCTCAGCAAATGCCTTTTGGGAATCCAGCTTTACTACATCTATTGGTTCCACTTTATCTACCTCACTAATTACATCCTCAAAAAACTCTAATAACCTTATCAAACAGGATTTCCCCTTAGTAAAACCATGTTGACCTGTTCTAATCATACTATGCTTTTCTAAGTGCATTGTTATAACTTCCTTATTAATAGATTCCAGCATTTTCCCAATGACTGATGTTAGGTTAACTGGCCTGTAGTTCACTGTGTATTCTCTCCCTCTTTCACGAAAGGTGGTGGAACATTTGCCAACTTAGTGGATGCATTGGTGGTTATCACTCAAAACTCTACAGATTCTGGAAAGGTTTCTGCAGACTGGAAAGTAGCAGATGTAACCCCATTATTTAAGAAGGGAGGGAGAGAGAAAATAGAGAACTACAGACCTATTAGTTTGACATCGGTAGTAGGGAAAAGGGCTAGACTCGATTCTAAACCATAACTAGACACTTATTGATTAGGAAGAGTTAACATGGATTTATGAAAGGGAAATCATGTTTGACAAATCTTTAGGGTTTTTTGAGGATGTTACTTATAGCACAGATAAAGGAGAACCAGTGAATGTGGCGTATATGGATTTTCAGAAAGTTTTTGATAAGATCCCACACAGGAGGTTAGTAAACAAAATTAGATCACATGGGACTGGGTGAAATATACTGGTTTGGATTGAAAATTGGTTAACAGACAGAAAACAGAGAGGGCACTATCATCTGGAAAGACGACGACCAGCCCTGGTCATACCTGGTTGGCCCCACCAGATAGTCAGGCTAAACAGAAGCAGCCTCTTCCTCATCCTTCGAAGGATTCCTCCCAGTGTACATGGAGAGAAATTGAGAAAGATACCCAAATGTCAGAATAACCTCCAATTCAACAAAGTTTACCTGCAGTGACAGAGCCTACCACTCCTCAAACAGTAGTGAGAACAAAATATGGGAGGGTTAAAAGGCTTTCAGACCTATGAACTCAGGGGCTTGGGAGGTGGGGGTTTGGGGTGGTAGTAATGGTAAAAATACATGGGGTAAACTGGGATAACTTGTAAATACATTGGATAAAGACTTGGGGGGGTGTGGGGAGGTGTAGTATAAGGATCTGGCACATAAAGGGTTAATATGGGACTGAGTACAATACCACCCACACAGTGATGTAAGAGAACACATGACCTGTCAGTGTAGTGTTGGACAGCTCTGTGTAGAAGCAAGCATGGGGACAGCTCCTAACTTGGACCTTTACTGTACTTATGTATATCATTTCTAGTAGTTAATAAATACTTACTGTTGAACTACCTAAGATTACTAATACCCTCTACCGATCTACAGCCAACACTTTACAATAATCTTCTGCCACAACTTCACTTTGCAGCCATATCTCCATATTTCTTGATTTCCTTAGGATCCAAAAATCCAATGACCTCTCTCTTGAACAAACTCAATGACTGAGCACACACAGAACACTGGGAAAGAGAATTCCAAAGAGTCACAACACTCAGAGTGAAGAAATTTGTCCTCATCTCAGTCCTGTTCTGGGTGTGAATCTTAGTTCTTGACTCCCCAGCTAGTGGAAATGTCCTCCTAGCATCTATCATGACAAGCCCTTTGAGAATTTTACATGCTTCAATGAGACCGCCTATCATTCTTCTAAATTCTAGGGGATATAGACCCGGTCAAGTCGATCTCTCTTTCCAGGTTAATCCCCATATCCCAGAAATCAGTGGAGTGAATCTTTGTTACACTCCCTCTAAGACATATATCCTTACATAAGGAGGCCAAAACTGTACAGGCATGGTCTCACTAAGACCTTATATAATTGCAGTAAGACTTGCCTACTCTTATACTCCACTCCCTTTGTCATAAAGGCTAACATACCACTTGCTTTCCCAATTGCTTACTGTACCTGCATGTTAACTTTCTGTAATTTGTTTGCAAGGACACTCAGGTCCTTCTGATTACCAACATTTCCTAGTCTCTCAACTTATATAAAGTATTCTTTTTTAGTTTTCCTGCCAAAATGGATAACTTCAAATTTCTCCATATTATATTCTATATGTTATGTTCTCACCGACTTCCTTAACCTGTCTATATCCCTTTGCAGCCTCTATACATTCTCTTCATAGCTTACTTTCCTACCTATCTTTGTATTATTAGCAAATTTGGATAAACTCTGTTCGTTATCTAATTCATTGATATAGATTGTAGTGACTCCTATTTCACAACCACTGCCTGTAGGCTATTAGAGCAGTGAAGTGCACAGAATAGAAATGGAAAAAGAACAAAAAAGCACATTAAAGGCTGGTTTGTTATTTGGCAACATCTGGTGTAGGCAGGAAACCAGAAAACCAAACCTAATGTCTGACCATAACAAAATTCAGTTTAGCTATTAGTTTCCACAAGTTTTCATCATTTTATAAAACATCTTGACATTAGTCAGCCATTTTTTTGTTGACCTAATGAACAATTTGTGATTGAGTTATAAATTTGAGAATTTCCTAACGTTGATAACCAATTAGTGGGTAACACCCATTACAAAGGAGCATAGGAACAGGAGTAGGCCACTTACCTCCTCGAGCCTGTTCTGCTATTCAACCAGATCATGATTTGTATCTTAACCTCATCCACCTGCCTTGGTAACCATTGATACTCTTGCCTAATAAAAATCTATCAATCTCAATTTTGAAATTTTCAATTGAATCCCAGTCACAACAGCCTTTTGTGGAGAGGGTTCCAAATTTCCATTATCCTTCATGTGAAGCAGTACTTTCTGACATCACCCTGAACAGCTTAGCCCTAATGTTAAGGATATGACATCTTATTCTGAGTGTCCCATCAGATGAAATAGTATTTCTCTATTCACTCTACTGAATCCTTCAATCATCTTATGCACCTCAATTACTTAATACACCAATTTTTCTATCACTATTTTCAATCACTATTTTTCAAGCAAGTGCCACTTTAGCAAAAAAAACCTGGAATGTGAGAGCCACATCGACTACTTTATAAATTATAATTGCTTGCTACTCCTTCATGATGTAATGTTACAGGGCAATGCATGTAACTAAAACCAAATCACATACTATACTTAAAAATAAATAGACATGCATTTATTTAAAGTTGTGGTTGCGTTCCTGAAAATCGTAACTTTAAGTGAAACAACTTTAAGTGAATCACTGGTTCCCTACAGGAATCAATGTTAGGTTCTGTAGGAACTTCCTCATCAGAAAAAAACAAATATTAAAACATTATACCCACTAAGTTACAATATTCTACATTGCTAAATTCCTACAGTGGTATTGGTAAATAACTTTTATATTTTTAAACTCATTTTATTTAAAAAAATACAACTTTCTACTTAAACCTGTCTGCCACCAATCCTGCTTCCTGACTCTTCTGCTCCCTGATCCTCCTGGTTGCTGCAGATCCTCCTCCTCCCCAACCCTCAGCATTGTGGTCTCACCCCCTCCCCAACCTTCGCGTTGTGGCCTCTTCTCCCTCGCTGACCCACCCTCTCGCAGAACCTCCCACTCCCTGACTCACCCTCTCACAGCGTTCCTCTCCTGGACTTGTGTTCCTGTTCAAGATCCCGCCGCAACTCGGAGGTTGGGGAGGGGCATGGGCTGCAACTCATAGGTAGGGGGTAGGTCGCAACTCATAGGTCGAGGAGTGGCCACAGCTTGGATGTCGGGGAGCAGCAAGAGACTGCTCCAAAGTGACGCCAAGCCAATCATAATGGAAATGATATTAAAACAAATCTCGCGACGCTCAACGAGATTGCAGGAAAGGGAGTGTCGGGGAGCGGCACTTAGCGAGGATGGGAGCCGCCACTGGCTCGCGGTCCATGTACTACATTTTAAACTAACTTCCTGGTTCCCCTGTAGCAGTTCATCTGCACCTTGTGAACTGCCAGTAAAACAAAGTAACAATAATTGACAGTGATTTTTTTCACAACATCTCAAGGTGATAGGATCAAAGGTAATGATTTGGAAATGTGTAAAACATTCAATAAATATCCTTTCATTGAATGTGAGATGTTTTGCTCTTTTCCAGCCCACATGCATACTTTGTACAGATTCTCCTACCAAGCAACATAGTTAATTGCAGAGCTAAGAGCCATACCGAACTGTTCATGCTACTTATGCAGCTGTGAATCATAAAATTCTATAGAAAAAGGTTATTAAGCACGCAAGGGAAATATTTCCACAGTGCACAATTGCTGCCCCCCTACTAGGGCAGACCCAGAGATGACAGTCTTAAATTGAATTGTCTGTCATAAAACTTGACCTCATAAAAATGGAATTACTTCACTGGGACATGACCAATAGAATATTCAGGCGTGTAGCACTTTTCAGATTCTTAAGCTATTACATCCCCTTCCTTATGATTGACATGTTGGTTCTGAGCCAATGCCATGAATTGCAAGCTGACCAATCACCAATCTCTGCTCAAGAAACAAATGGTGACCCATACTCACATGACTACTGGAAGAAAAAATGAACGCCTTGAAATAGTTACAGGGATACAACAGAAAGCATGCACATTTTAATAGCAACAGTAATCCTCACGCTACGAAACAGAAACTAATTAATACTTATCGTGTTATTACAAAATTATTTGTCAATTAAGTGTGCATCTTTGTTATAGTGCTGACAGTAGCCACTGAGGTGTTGCAAGTTTATTTGAGATTAGACACGAACAAAAACATTTAGGAATAGGAACATGCTGATTGCCTCAAACAAGCCTAGTCAAGTCTACCGACCTTCCTTTTCAAACATTTCCCCCTCTATACACTCTCCATCCTGCAAATCCCCCAGTTCAAACTGATATTTCTTTACCTTCCACTTCATCCTGGTACTCTTTCTATCCCTCGTTTCAATTGTTATTCTTGCCTCCATCCACTACTGCTGGCATTCGATTATTTACCATCTCAAAGCACAATGCCCAATTTATGCCCCATTCCTCACTCTTTTTTGCCCTTCAATTTCCTTTACCCTTTATTGACTTCTTTTTCCCATTTGTTATCTGATACTCCCTTCCCAATCCTCTTCATTTCCATATTTTCACCCTATGTTTCCATCATTGCCTTTCCCTCTTCTGCATTACCAATCATTGTCCTTTCTTCTCTCACTTTTTTGCACTTCATTGCTGTCTGCTGGCCCTTCAGTGCCATCTATTTCTCTCTTCATCATTCATTTAGCTCTTCACTGTTGTACTCTCTTTATTACCACTCATTTCTCCCATTCCGCTCTTACTGGAATCCAGCTGCTATTAAGCTCAACATTAGCCCCCATTCCTGCCACTAATAGCAGTGGTTCTGATCACTGAGAGTTCTTGCCTACAGTTTAGCATGCCAGAAGTCACTGCCATTAGAAGCATTGAGCATGAGCTGCTGAAAATGGACCCAGTCCATTAATAGACCCATTAGTAGCCAGTGTGAAATAAAAACAGAAAGTGCTGGAAAAACTCAGCAGGTCTGGCGAGAGAAACAGTTAACGTTTCAAGTATGATATGACTCTTTGGAACTCAGCTGATGTGGTTTAGGAGCAGGGAGTGGAAAAGAGAGGAGTGGCAGTAAAGAGCTTGTACAGGTTTTCGTTAGCAAATGTTGACTGACTTTCAGCAGTTGGCATGTATGCCCTTCACCATATTCTTCACTCCCTTGAGTTTAATATCCAAATGAGTTTGGATGTATAGCATGTGATTATGTCTAGTAATTGCTCTTCCTCAGGTTGTGCACGCCGATAAGGGCAGGTTACATAAAAGGTACAACTTCCAAATATAGTGGGGAAGAAAATAGTTTAATAAGAACCCCAAATTGTAACAGAGAAAAGCACTAACAGACTTTAATTAATTAAATATTGTTAAACTAGTCCAAAGTAGGTACGATGTATTTGGACTTTAATAAAAACTTTGACAAAGTGTCACATAAGAGGTTTGTTGTAAAGCATTAAGGTCCATTATACTAAAGGTAAAGTTAGCAGCATGGGTAAGAAAGCAGACAGGAAGATCAACGGATTTTTCTTGGATTGGCAAGACATAGCTAATATGTCTTCAGTGTGCTTCAGGGATCTGTTTCAAGATCTCTTTTGTTTAAATGTTCTGGAATGATATTAAAATTTTCAGACTGTGCTAAATCGAACCATGGCAAACCATGAATGAGAACATGTGAGAGTACAGAAGGATGTTACAGAGTTGAATTAAATATACTCTGAATGGAAAAATTATCAAAAGAATGGAGGAGCAGAATAACCTAGCGACTATAAAAAGAGTTGCACATGCAAAAATACATAAAAAGTATAAATATCATTCACAGTTTCACATTTAGGGGCATTGACTAGGTACATTGCAAATAGGAGAGAATGACATGAAAATTTGTCAGTACCCAATTTAAGGCACAAAAGTATGAGGCGACCGCAAAGCGCAGCCAGACCGAGGGGCTCGAAATTGGCACTGAGCCTCCTTTAAATAATGTTGATGAGCTGCCGGTGTTGGCTGCGCCTCCAGCAGCCAGTTTACCCTTTTACAGCAGCAGCTAATTTTGGGTCAGGGTGCAAATGAGGGAAAAAAATGTCCAATTTTGCAGGGCTATGCTGAGTGCCAAAGATGCCTGACGTCATATTAGCTTCAGTTGATTTTCAGGTATCCAGAGTGGTTTTCTAAAACAGCTTTAAGCATCTTACTTTTGCTACTGAGAGGTTTTATACCTATTTCAGAGCTGCCATGAGATTTCTGTGCATAGATGCAGTCAAAAAGGTCAATTAAAGTTTTAAAACAAAATTCATGTGGAGGAAGGAGCAGCAGTGGTGCTCCTTCCTGTTCTACTGTACTTCTGTTGGCTTCTGATGGCCATGGTTTCCAACATCTCCCTTTCCCACAGACAGCAAGCTCCCAATGCAATGAGATGGATCAACCATAATTCTGATATTGATTTCTTTTGTTGGTTAAGGAGTGAATCCAGAACATGACAGAAGAGAACTCCATGCTCTTTTTTGAAAAGGTGCCATGGGGAAGAATTTTTGTGTTGGCAAGCGGGCCCCGCCCCCGCTTGCTGACGCATACATGACACGTGGTGACGTCCGGCGTGCATCCTGACGTCACCATGCATCGTTTACCTTGTCAGTTCGGCAGGAGTGCAGCCGAATTGGCTGCACACCTGCTGAACTGTCAAAGGCCTATTAAGGCTATTAAGAAAGTAATTAAAGCTATTAAGAATGCTGCCTGTCCAACCTTAAGGTTGGCGAAGAGCCCAGGTGGCCTTCACATTTTTCATTAAGCCTCATCCACGGGCGGGATGAGATTTCATGAAGGGTTTATTAATTAAATAAAAAATTTTGAAAAAATTAATGGACATGTCCCAGCTCATGTGACAGTTTCACATGAGGGGACATGTCCTTAAATTTTTTTTTTACCTTTCTTCAATGTTTCATAAGTGAAAGTACTCTCCCTGAGGCACAGAGGTGCCTTAGGGAGATAACTACACTCTTTCGTGCACATGCGCAAAAGAGCGCAGGCCCTGACTCAGGGAATACCCCTCCCTGCAACCACCCCCCCCCACCCCCCCAACCCGCACAGGTGGCGCTCAGCGCTTCCAGGCGTGCGTCACGCTGGGCGGGCCTTACTTGGCCTGCCCACGTAAAATGGTGGTGCAGCCCCGATCAGGGGCGCTGATCGGGTTCAGGTTCGCGCCCGCCCCCACTCAACCCCCTCCCCCCCACCGACGAAAGGAAATTTCTGCCCATGCTATCTTTTGCGTCTATCTGGACGGTTAGTTTAATGTCTTGTCAAAAAGATGATAAAATGGTTAAGTGCCACTTTGGCACTGTTGCTAGCATTCTTGCGAGAGAGTGAAATTCTGAAATGGCACTTTCTTCCCCAACTAAATGTTGTGAATTCAAGCCCCACCTCAGGACTGATATTTCAGTGCAGTATCGAAGGATTATTACATTGTCAGAGGTGTGTTTTTAGTAAAGAGGCTGGTTAAAAAAAGACAACCGGATGCATGAGTAACAAGAGAGAATGGCAGTCTAATTTTAACAGAACAACTAAGTCTGTGCATCAGCTTTTGATAGATCTTCAGGACTGTCTAAATAAAGTGCCTGTGGCATTGTCATAAAAGAATTCCAAATAGTCAGACTCACTGGGGTTACCGAATAAGTCTGGCTGATCAGAAAACTGAGAATCACACTAAACTAACCCAGATCTTGGCCTCAGCATCCAAGCTCAAACAAGCTGGTGCTATAAATTATAAATAATTAAAGTGAAAAAGCAGAAGGAGAAACTGAGTTCAATTAATGTGACCACAAACAACTGCATAGCTGGAGATTTTCAATTTTTAACCCTTTCAGGTTCCCAGTTGCAGGGAAAGAAATACACATAATTAAGTTGGTTGTAAATTGCAAGGTAGCAATTCAGTTTTTGAAGCTATCAGCAGAGGTCCCAATTAAGTTACTTTCTGAAGCTCACTGGCAGACAACAGTTATTCAATACAATGTATTCAAGGCAAGCAAGAACCATAGAAAGGTCACGGTGCAGAAAGAGGCTGTTCAGCCCACCGTGTTTGCGCCAGACAAAAAAAGAGAAAAAAGAAACTAGCCGCTCATTTTAATCCCACTTTCCGGCACCTGATCCGTAGCCTTGCAGGTGACTACACTTCAGATGCAGATCCAGGTACCTTTAAAATGAGTTAGGCGTTTCAGCCTTAACCACCAGCTTAGGCAGTGAATTCCAGATGACCACCGCCCTCTGGGTGAAAAAGTTATTCCTCATGTCCCCTCCAATCCTTCTACCAATCACCTCAAATCTATGCCTCCTGGTAACTGACCCCTCAGCTAAGGGAAACAAGTTTTTCCTGTCTAACCTAGCTCGGCCCCTCATAATTTTGTATACCTCAATTAGGTCACCCCTTAGCCTTCTCTGTTCTAAAGAAAACAACCCTAGCCTATCCAATCCCTCCTCAAGCGGCAATTTTCAAGCTCTGGCAACATTCTTGTAAACCTCCTCTGTGCTCTCTTCAGAGCAATTGTGTCTGTCCTATAATGTGTTGACCAGAAATGTACACAAAATTCCAGTTGTGGCCTAAGCGGCATTTTATACAGTTCCATCATTACATCCTCGTTTTAGTATTCAATACCGCGCCCAATAAAGGAAAGCATTCCATATGCTTTCTTGACCACCTTGTCCACCTGTCCTGCAACCTTCAAGGGCCTGTGGACATGCACTCCAAGGTCTCTCATTTCCTCAAACCCTCTCAATAGCTTTCTGTTTACTGAATATTCCCTTGCTTTGTCTGCCCTCCCCAAATGCATTACCTCGCAATTTTACAGATTGAGTTCCATTTGCCACTTCTCTGCCCACTCAACCGAACCACTGATATCATTCTGGAGTTGACAGCTATCCTCTTCACTTTCAACTACATGGCCAATTTTTGTGTCATCTGCAAATTTCCCAATTGTGCCTCCCACATTTAAGTCTAAATTATTAATATATTACAACAAACAGCAAGGGCCCCAACACTGAGCCCTGTGGAACACCACTGGAATCCGTTTTCTATACGCAAAAACATCCATCCATTACCCTGTGTTTCCTGTCACTGAGCCAATTTTGGAAACAACCTGCCACCTTCCCCCTGTATTCCATGAGCAGAATTACCCCTTTGGTTAGCAGGGGCAGGGCCCGCTTGCTGACGTGTAAAATGACGCAGGGTGACGTCGGGCGGGCGTCCCGACATCACCGCGCGTCATTTACATTTTCAGTTCAGCGACTCGATGCGCGCCCGCCGAACTGTCAAAGACCTATTAAGGCCTATTGAAAAGTAATTAAGATGATTAATGGACCTGCCCGTCCAACCTTAAGGTTGGCGGGCAGGCGACGAGCCCAGGCAGCCTTCAGAAGAGACATGAAACCTCATCCACAGGCAGGATGAGGTTTCATGAGGGATTTAAAATTTGTGTTACATTTTTAATAAAAGTAATTGACATGTCCTAGCTCATGTGACAGTGTCAATAAAATTTTTCTCATTGTTTATTATCTTTTCAAAAGTAACACTGATCTCCCTGAGGCAGCCCTTTGCCTCAGGGAGATCTGTGCGCTCTATCATGCGCATGCACATGCACGAAAGAGCGCACTCCTGGCTCAGGGAATCCCCCCCCCGCCTGCACAGGGAGCACATAGCGCTTCCTGGCGCACGTCACGCTGGCCCGCCCACGTAAAATGGCAGCGCGTTGAACCCACCCGCTCGCACCCGCTCCTGCACAACCCCCCTGACGGGGGGAAAATGCTGCCCCATGAGATCTCACTTTCCTAACTAATCTGCTATATGGGACCTTGTCAAATGCCTTACTGAAATCCATGTAGACAACATCCATTGCACTACCCTCTTCAATCTTCCTTGTTACTTCCTCAAAAACTCTATTAAGTTAGTGAGATACGGTCTCCCCTAACAAAACCATGCTGACTACCCCAGATCGATCCATGTCTTTCTAAGTGACAGTTTATCCTGTCTCTCAGAATTGTTTCCAATAATTTGCCCACCACCACAGTCAGACTGACTAGCCTATAATTTTCTGACCTATCCCTCGCACCCTTTTTAAATAATGGTACAATATTGCCAGACCTCCAATCCTCTAGAACCTCACCTGTATCTAGTGAGGATTGGAAAATGATCCTCAGAGCATCTGTTATTTCCTCCTTGGTTTCCTTCAACAGCCTGGGATACAATCCATCTGGCCTTGTGAGTTATCCACCTTCAAGGATGCCAGTTCCTCCAGTACTTCCTCTCTCACAATGCTTATTGTATCTAATATTTAATACTCCTCCTTAATTAGAATGTCTGCATTATCCCTCTCGCTAATGAAGACAGAGGCAAAGTACTCATTGAAAACCCTGCCCACATCTGCTGCATCAACCCACAAGTTACCATGCACACCTCTGATAGGCCCTACCTTTTCCTTAGTTAGTCTCTTGCTTTTAATGTACTGGTAAAACATCTTGGGAGTTTCTTTGATTTTACCTGCCAATATTTTTTCATATCCTCCATTTGCTTTCCTAATTTCCATTTTTACTTCACCCCTATACGTTCTATACTCCTCTAGGCTTCCTACAGTATTAAGTGTTTTGTGACTGTCATCAGCTTTCTTTTTCTGCTTTATCTTGGCCTGTATGCTTCCGGATAACCAGGGGGCTCTAGATTTGGCAGTACCAGCCTTTTTCGTTGTAGGGACATGTCTACACTGTGCCCATAGAATCTCGCCTTTGAATGCCTCCCACTGATTCGACACAGTTTTTCCTGCTAATAGCTGTATCCAATCCACTCTCAGCTTTGTAAAATTTGTCTTCCCCAATACAGAACTTTTACTCCTGTTCTATCTTTGTTCTTTCCCATAATGATGCTAAATCAAACTATATTATGGTCACTATCTCCAAAAATGGTCTGCCATTGCTACTTCATTCACTTGCCCAGCTTTATGTCCTAAGACAAAATCTAGAATTGCACCCCATCTTGCTGGGCTTGTTACATTATGGCTAAAAAAGTTCTCTTGAAATTCAAGAATTTTGCACCCTCTGTGTCCTTCAGACTGTTCATATCCCAATTAACATTAAGGTAGTTGAAGTCCCCAGCGATTACTGCCCTGGTGTTTTTGCATTCAGAAATCTGTCTACATATTTGCTCTTCTAACTCCCTTCCATTATTTGGGGGTCCATAGTACACTCCTGGCAGTGTGGCTGTCGTTTTTTATTTCTGAGCTCAACCCATTTAGCCTCATTTGATGCTTCATTTGTATATCATCCCTCTTCACAGCTGTAATTGATTTTTTAACCAATAATGCTACACCCCTACCTTTTTTGTTCCCCTCCCTATCCTGCCGGAAAACTCCAAAGATGTTGAGATGTCATTTTTGCCTCCCTTAAGTCATTATAGCAATGATATCAGCCTGCCATGTGTCTATCTGTGCCCTCAGCTCATCGGCTTTATTTACTATGTTCCTTGCATTTACGCATATACCTTTTAACACTGCCAAATTCCTGTGTTGTACACTTTTTAACCTGTGCTGCTTCTGTTTTTCAGAGTTACTCACTAACCATCTCCCCATTTGTTGCTCTGAATTTTCCCTCAGGTTCTCATCCCCCTGCCTATCTAGTTTAAACCCCGCCAACAGCACTAGAAAATCTCCCTTGTGAGGATATTTGTCTTAGTCCTGTCCAGGTGTAGACCATCCAGCTTATATATGCCCCATCTTCCCCAGAATAGGTCCTAATACTTCAGAAATCTGATGTCCTCCCTCCTACCAGCTTTCCAGCAATGTGTTTAATTGTTCAATACTCCTATTTTTATACTCACTTGCACGTGGGACTGGGAGTAATCCTGAGATTATTGCTTTAGAGACCCTGTTTTTCAATCTCCTTCCTAGCTCCCTAAAGTCTGCTTTCAGAACCTCATCCCCCTTCCTACCAACGTCGTTGGTACCAACGTAGACCAGGACCTCTGTCTGATCATCCTCACCCCCCAGGAGAATGTCTTGCAACTGCTACGTGACATCCTTGACCCTGGTACGAGGGAGACAAAACACCATCCTGGAGTCATGTCTATGGCCACAGAAATGCCTGTCTGTCCCCAACTAACGAATTCCCTATTACTACTGCTCTTCCCCTCTTCTTTCTCCCCACCTGTATAGCAGAGCTGCCTGTGGTGCCACAAACCTGGCTCTGACTGCACTCCTCCGAGGAACCAATACCCTCACTGGTATCCAAAACAGAAAACCAATTGGTGAGCGGGACCCCAGCAGACTCCTGCACTATCTGCCTAATTTTCTTGGACTGTCTGGCAATCATCCATTCCCTTTCTGCCTCCAGGCTCCTAACCACCTCTCTGAATGTACTATCCACATAGCTCTCAGCCTTGCGGGTGTGCCATAGTGACTCCTGCTGCTGCTCGAGCTCCAAATTCCGCAGCCTAAGGTTCTGCAGCTGGTGACACTTCCTGCACATGTGGTCGTCTAGGACATCGGTAGCATCCACAATTTCCCACATATTATAAGACACGCATTCCACACGACTGAGCTGTCCTGCCATGGCTTCAATTTATTTCCCTTGCATTAACTTTATTTTACTTTGGTTTAGTTATGCTACTTTATTTTACCTGGCCTTGACTTAACTTTATTTCCCTATTGCTTGTGTTTCTTACTTAAATATAAGTAGCCCCTTCTTTTAAAAATGTGTTTTTCTAATTCTCAGCTACTTGATGACACTCCCGAACAGCAGTTTCTCGCCAACTAATGAACTTGTGTTTCTCCTGTGATGTTAGGTGCTAGGTGCTGCTGACTGCCTGGCTCGGGGTCCTTCTCTTGCACTCTCTTCTAGGTGCTGCTGACTGCCTGTCCCAGGGTCCTCCTCCCCTCCATTGTCCTCTAGGTGCTGCTGACTTCCTGGCTCGAGGTCGTCCTCTCGCACTCTCCTCTATGTACAGAAAAATTCATCACTTGAAGGGGAGTCCTTCTCGCCTCCGGCTTCCAACTTTATCTGTTGACCATTCTTGTCTCTCCGTTTTATTGGTCATGCTTTAGTTAATGTTCCTCTAAACTTTACTCTCTCATTGCACCTACACTGCAAAGAAGTCATCCTTCCTTTCGATTCTCATTGCTGAAATCAAAACTTATTGCACTATCTTCTACTCTATCTTACTCTTTGCCACTTTCAGATGATTCGTTAAACTGAGGAAACATGTTCCCTCTCAGGTACATGTAAGAGATCCCATGCCTTTATTTCAAAGAAGAGCAAGGGAGTCTGAAAGATGGCATCTTCAACAGTGCAACACTACTTCAGTACTGTACTGGAGTGTCATCCTGGATTTTTGTGCTCAAGTCTCCGAAGTGGGACTTGTACACTCACCCTTCTGACTCAGAGACAAGAATGCTACCAACTGAGTCACATCTGAGTCACATCAATATCGAAAGATATGAGGAAAAAGTGGTAAAATTAGGTTAATTTGTGGTCAAAGTAGGAAAATTAGACCCCTTAAAATCGTTCCCCAAGAGAATTCAACGCAGACAAAAACATCCATAGAGACCTACAATAGCAAAATCGATAAATTCCAGATTCTAGCAAATTGCACCATTCTCAAGATGAGTATCATAGAATGAAGGTGACTGATGTGTAACTCACCTCCTGACTCCCAAAGCCTGTCCACCATCTACAAGGCACAAGCCAAGAATGTGATGGGAAAAAAAAGTTCAAGCCACTCACCATTCTGACTTGGAAATATTTCACCGTTCATTCACTGTCGCTGGGTCAAAATCCTGGAACTCTCTCCCTAACAGCACTGTGGATGTAACTACACCACAGGGACTGCAGCGCTTCAAGGCAGCACCTCACCACCACCTTCTCAAGGGCAATTAGGTATGGGCAATAAATGAATAAAATGAACTTAAAAAAACTCTCCACTTGGCTGGCCAAGTGCAGTTCCAACAACACTCAAAAATCTCAATGCTATTCAAGGCAAAACAGCATTGCTTGATTGGCACGCCATTCACCATCTTACAAATTCATTCTCTCCACCATCAGCCCACAATGGCAGCAGTGTGTAGCATCTATAAGGTACAGTGCAGCAACCTGCTAAGGCTCTTTCAACAGCACGATCCAAACCGGTGATCTTTACCGCCTAGAAGCACAAGGACAGCAGTTGCTTCGGAACACCACCCGTGCAAGTTCCCCACCAAGCCACACACCAACCTGTCTTGGAACTATACTGCCGTTCCTTCACTGCCTCTGGGTCAAAATCCTGGAGCTCCCTCTTTAACAGCACTGTTCGTGTCTACTACATGGACGGCAGTGGTTCAAAAAGGAGCCTCACCATCGCCTTCTCAAGGGCAATTAGTGATGGGCAACAAATGGTGGCCTTGTTAGTGAGGCGCATATCCCAAGGACAAATAAAAGAAATGGGATGACTGATGGGTAACTGGTGAATGTATTTTTTTGTCCAAATCAGGGACACGTATCAGGCACGGAATCTTGTTGTGGCATCAGGGGTCTTGCCTGCTGGCTGAGAGCCAACAAGAGACCTTTGCTTCCTCTTTTTAGGAAGGCTTGCTGAACCACACTCCAATCAGGCAGTGGTGCGGCCACCAGTGGGCCTTCCCCCTAGAAAAAAGACCCCGGAGGCAGAGGTCCCAGCCAATCCGAGGCTGGTAACTCGTGCGCTCAGCAGCATCACTGAGGAGACCGTGGCTGCTGCTGGAAGGACACTATGGAAGTCCCAGGATCACGGAGGACCTAGACCATAGGTGAGTAATGTGGTGGTGGAGGGGGGTGGGGAAGGGGGATGTTCGCGGGGAGGGGGGTCAGAAGCAAGGCAGGGGTTGGCTCTCAATGGGCCCCCCTTCCCAATATCGAGTCCCTCGATCAGACACTGATTGCCTTTGATCGAAAGGAAGCACCTCCCCACCCCATGATGACATGGCCCATACAATTTCACCTGTCGTGCTTGCTGCATGGCAACAAGCCCACTTCCAGTTGGGTTAATCCCAGTGGTGGCAGGATGAGGCCCTTAAGTGGTCATTAATTGGCTTTAAGGGCCTCAATTGGCAATGGGGTTGGAATGTCAACCATGGCCCTTCCCGCCTAAAACTTAATTCTGGTGGAGGTGGAAAGTTGGCGGGGGTTCAAGTTAGCCACCATCCCACCTAATTACATTCCCTGCCCGCCTCCAAGATTGCCATCGGCGAGAGCAGAAGTTTCTGCCCTAAGTTCAAATTTCAATCGTAGTCTAATTAATAGAGCCATGGCAGCGCACTGCGTTCCCCTCAAATGTGTGAAAATACTTTACTTTGTGGTTCCCACAGTGAAGGTCTTGGCCTCTGCTGCTTTAGGCTCTCTTCCTTTCCCATCCACAGAGTCCTGCCAAAATCCCCCTCAACAACTTACAAATGCTGCCTGATAGCCTCTAGGCAAAAACATTAGTATTGATGCATCAATTTCTGTCAAAATATTGTTTTGGGTAAAACAAAACACACTTGTATTGCACCTTTTCACACTCTCAGGACATCCCCAAGTTCTTTACAATCACTGAAATGCAATCACTGTTGATATGACAATTTCCTTTAGCTAGGTCCCACAAACATCGAAGGAATGAATTTTTAACCAGATAGTCTGTTTTTGTTGTTGGACACATAGTGGTAAAGACATGAGAATAACTCCTTACTCTTTTAAAAATATGGCCATGGGATCTATTCTTTTCTATTCAGCAGACTGTGCAATATTCAGCACCATTTGTGACTCCTCAGATACTGAAGCAATCTGTGTCCATATGCAGAAAGACCTGGACAACAATCAAACTTGAGCTGATACGTGGCAAGTAACATTCATGCCATACAAGTGCCATGAACATCTCCAACAAGAGATGTCCCATTGGCAGTCAATGACATTACCATTGCTGAATACATAATGAGGCTCAGCTGACGACCATAAATTCATTATTCTGATCAAACACCTAAGGCTCAGAGAAAATACTGCTTGATTGACAGCTCTGGCTGCATCTATGCTGTCAATTGCACCATGTTTATTTACACAATATAAAGACATTTCAATAGTTTCCGGTTTCAACTACTGAAACTTTAAAGGGTCTGAATGATTGATACCTTTATTGCCCTGTAGAAAATGGATTTTCTTTTAACCTAGTGGAAAGTTATGAATCAATGGCTTTTTCAAAAGCTTTTTTTTGCACATCCCAATGTCACTAAAGGGTTCATTTCTTCTATACAATGTACAGTGTTAATTGGCATAGAAGTGCCACAGCTTGGCACAGGGGGCATGAAGGGCCATGGGGGGTGGGTTGCAGGGCATAGCTTGGCACAGGGGGTATGAGGGGTCATAGGGGTGGGTAGAGGGCATAGATTGAAATAGAGGGCTTGATGGACAATGGGAGGTGGGTGGAGGCATGGGGGAATAAGGTGCCACGGGGTTCTTTGGGGGCATACCTTGGCATGGGGTATGAGGTGCTACAGGGCTTGTTTGGGGGCCATACCTTGGCATGGGGGATAAGGGGCCATAAGGGTTGTTTGGGGGGCATACTTTGGCAACGGGGGGGTGCTGAGGTGCCATAGCGGTTGTTGGGAGGCATACTTTAGCATGGGGTGGGGAGGAATGAGAGACCTTAGGGGTTGTTTGGGCAGCATACCTTGGCATGGGGGTGTATGAGGGCCAAGGGAGTTGGTGGCAGGCATGAGGTGGCATGGATGGGACATGGGGAGTGTGTGGTGAGCGGTGAGAGCTTGAGGGCCATTATGTTTCTTTTTACCTGGGACAAAGTCCTACAGCACTGAGAGCCTTTTAAATAGCCCTCCTTGGCACCTGGCAACCCTCGTGGCTACCTCTGACCTTTGTCCCGGGTCGGCTGTCCCAACTTCAGCTCGGATCTTCCCCCTACCTCCCATCCCCACATGAAAATCCCATCCTTGTGGGCACTTTCTCCTGAGAAATTTTCCCAACTCCCACTACCCACCTCGAAGATGAAAATCCAGCCCTATATGCTTGAGTCTGTAACGAACTGAAACCTTAAACATTCTGAGGCAATAGCATTATTACTTGGGGCAAGTTGATATGATGGTCGATATGACATTCAATTTTTTCCCTCTGTTTACCAGAATCATCTGAACTTCAATGTATTTGTTTATTTCATGGGATGTCAGCATCGCTGGCTAGGTTAGCTTTTGTTGCATTGAGAAAGTGGTGGTGAGCTGCCTTGTTTGAACCGCTGCAGTTCATCTGGTGGAGGTACACCCCACAGAAATACCTTATGCCTGAGGATTTATGCAGATCCAGAATGCAGATATTTGTTTACTTGCATAACCTCAAAAGATACCTTGTCATAAAAATAGAGATGGGGAAATAATACTGAAATATTTCATCACGGTCAACAATTATATCAGCTGGAATATTTCTTGGTTCAGGTTTATGAGAAAGAAATTGAACAATGTGAATAATGAATGAAAAATGGAAAAAATCTACTCTAATATAACATAACTACATAGCATTCTTACATTCTTAAGAGTGTTCTGCTAGAGGGAAAGGTGGGTGCCTTGAAAACAATATAGCTGGTGGCTTTGCTGCAAAATGTCAGGACACAGATACGTGGCTGCAACTCCCCACATGGTGAGTACTTGACCTGAGGACTGTTTTTCCTCATTAGCTAAAAAATTTGGACAATAAATAAATAAAACAAAACCTTAGGTTGTGGAATGGAGTATCTCCAAAAACTCCAAAAGACTCCATGACTTTGGTAGGAGAGGAATACCATTCAGGTTGTTCAGGTTGCTATTACCACATTGGGAGGATAAATCCCAAAAAAAGGTGCACAGTTTTAAATTTTACTGCAGCCAAACAAGAAACTCAGACAACTCATGACAAGATAGCTTAATTGTCAAACTTCTTAAAGGTGCCATGTGGTGCTATGACTTACTTATGACTCACAGTGTCCAAGTTCATTGTGAAGTTCAGCTTGTTCTAGATAATGCTTCCATATTGGCAAGTGATTACAGCTTAGATTTAAAAACTCATATTGCCCATGAAAATCAGGTGGCAATGACAAACAGATTAAGGATAATGACTGATACATGTGCATTCTATTACACCTTATCACGTTTCTCAATAATAGGCGGCATTGTCCCAGATTTGCACAAAGTGTGGTAGCAGGCGTGAAAAAAGTTGTTTTACCAGCTGGCCGCAATGGTGGGTATTCGAGTTGTATTGTCACATTCCTGGAGTGTACCGCCTCATTAATAATACATTCCCGGATTGCTGGCAGGGCAGCTTCTGATTCTCCCACCCTGCTGTCACCTCAAGCCTTCAGTAATCCAGGTGCCATATTTAAAGGGAGCCCCTGCACAGAGCTAGCACTCTCAAAGGGATCGGAAGCTGCTGGAAAGTCATGGCTGCCAAAGGGAGGAAAGATGCTGCCCACAAATTTAGTGACGCTTCCCTCGGGTGCCTACTGGATGCAGTGGAGGCCCACCGTGAAGTCCTCTACCCCTTGCTCTGGCAAAAGACTAGCAAGCAAGGTCAGCAATCCAGCAAGGAAGGTGGTGGCAGTTGTAGTCAGCGCCAAAGCCCTCCAAATGCAGACAGCCACCCAGTGACGAAGAGGATGAATGACCTCCTCCGTCCCACCATGGTAAGTCACTCTTCTCACCACTCTCAGCTCGCACACTAACAAACCCATCAGACATCCACAGGGATCTCACTCACTAACAGTTGAAGGGATACCATTCACTCTCTCACACACACCTTCATCTACCCTACAGATCGTGCCTTCATCCTGTCCATGGCACCACTCACCACTCACACATGCCAGGCATCCTTCTCACCTGGTCTGGCAGGTGCCCTGCTTACACCCTCTCCATCAGTTGTGATGCAGGGCTAGCAGGCACACAACAAAAGGAAGGGGTTGCAGACTGGTGGAGGAATGCCCGACATGAAGGTACTCACACACTTTGAGAATCACAGAATCACACAGTGCAAAAGAGGCCCTTCAGCCCATCGAGTCTGCACCGACATGTGAGAAACACCTGACCTACCTACCTAATCCCATTTACCAGCACTTGACCCATAGCCTTGAATGTTATGACGTGCCAAGTGCTCATCCGGGTACTTTTTAAAGGATGTGAGGCAACCTGCCTCCACCACCCTCCCAGACAGCGCATTCCAAACCGTCACCACCCTCTGGGTAAAAAAGTTTTTCCTCATATCCCCCCAAACCTCCTGCCCCTCACCTTGAACTTATGTCCCCTTGTGACCGATCCTTCAACTAAGGGGAACAACTGCTCCCTATTCACCCTGTCCATGCCCCTTATAATCTTGTACACCTCAATCAGGTCGCCCATCAGTCTTCTCTGCTCCAACGAAAACAACCCAAGTCTATCCAACCTCTCTTCATAACTTAAATGTTTCATCCCAGGCAACATCTTGGTGAATCTCCTCTGCACCCCCTCCAGTGCAATCACATCCTTCCTATAATGTGGCAACCAGAACTGCACACAGTACTCCAGCTGTGAAGAATAGAGTCATCCAGCTGGCTGGTGACGACCTGGACCATACCTGTGCTGACGGTGAGCATACTGTGAGTGAGTTCCCCTGTTCCGTAGTCCCCCGCAATGCACTAATTATCTCTCCTTGCTTTTGCAGGCACATCTGGGAAGAAGCCGAGGAGGCCCATAAGCCAGGGCCTCGACTCAAGCCGCAAAGACACCTCAGAAGAAGAATCTGATTGCACCCTAATTGAA
Source organism: Cetorhinus maximus (assembly GCF_964194155.1). Taxonomy (NCBI): domain Eukaryota; kingdom Metazoa; phylum Chordata; class Chondrichthyes; order Lamniformes; family Cetorhinidae; genus Cetorhinus; species Cetorhinus maximus. The sequence continues at coordinate 155,066,818 of NC_135883.1, read as the reverse complement.
TACCCGTCACAGCGCTCACCCACACCTTCCATTAACGCAGAGAGACACACCTCAGTGGGACCTAGTTCTAGAGTAGCCTCAGGTCAGCATCTGGTGAGCACTTCGTACTGTCTGATCCACAGCAGGCGGAGACAGGGACTTCCCAGGTTTCCAGCACTTGGAGGACTGCTGGAGGTTGGAAATCTGCAGAGTCCGAGTCAGATGACGAGCTTCTGGACTCAGTCATACCAGTTGCTGGAGCTGCAAAGGCAAGCTCGGGAACATCAGAAAGGGATGTCTACTTCACTCCTCAGATTACAAGGCACAATGGAAGATTCCATCCGCCTTCAGTCTCAGGTGATCGCGCTGGCATGCCAACACACTGAGGTCAACACTGGTAGTATGGTGGCCGCCATAGAGACCTTGGTCCAGGACATAGGCTCTGCACTGCTGCTTGGGCTGAACTCCATCGCTGATGCCAAAGTTGGCCTCCAGCAGTATCAATGTGAGAGGGGTGCGGGGCAGCTCGATCTCACTCTAGCTTCTCCTTCTCCTTAAGGATTCAGCCAGGGGCCCTTGGACACCCATAGAGAGGAGGTTCAGCAGGTGCACAGCCCAGAGCCATCCACCCAGGTGACTCCGAGAGTGTCCGGCCCATCTGAATCCCCTCTTCTACTGGCACACAGCAGAAAAAGCAGGTCGGGGCCCTCCAAGTCTCAGCCCTCAGTCAAACTTCACAGTTGCAAGGTGAGGATGTCGTGCATCACCATCACTGCATTTCATCATCATCCTCCATGAATTTTCTGGCAATGACGGCCTCCCTTGTCTGGCCAGTGTGATGGCCTCATCGCTAGCATCCTCGCCTTCGAGAACCTCATCATCATCATCCCCTTCGACATCTTCATCATGGGAGGAGACATGCAACTCCTCTATCTCTTCCTCAGCCAGGTCCTCCCCCGTTGCAGCACAGCAAGCGATAATGATGCACCAAACCTTCTGGAGACTGAATTGCAGTGCTCCACCGGACCTGCCGAGTCACCAGAACCTCATTTTCAAAATACCAATTGTTTAATCAACCGAAGTCCAGGTAGTGGCATGAGCCTCGTTATACCATCATCCTGCTGCAGTCTGAGGCCGCTGCACGGGCATCATCAGCCACATCCTCTGTGGGTAGCCCTTGTCCCTGAGGAGCCAACTTTAGCGTCTCTGTGGACCCTGAAAGATGTCAAGGATATGAAACCTCCTAAGGATGTAGGAGTCATTGACGGTCTGGGAATCATGCGCAGACCTGTAGCACGCATTTGTGGTGGTCGCACGCCAGCTGAACATTCAGTGAGTGGAAGCCCTTGCTATTGATGTAGCTAACTGCTTGTTGCCATGGAGAACAAAACGCCACATGAGTGCAGTCGATGGCACCCTGCACCTGTGGAAAACCTGAGATCTGCGCAAATCCCAGCGTTCTTGCTTCCTGGCTTTCCTGATCCTGTGACCTCCTGGATACGCTTGTGTGTGATGGCTTGCGAGATCCCACACCGGTCACCTGTGGAGCCCTGAAAGTAGCCACTGGCATAAATATTGAGCACTGCGGACACTTTCATGGTCACTGGCAGTGGATGCCCCCCCATGTCCCCATGACGCCAAATCCTACAGCAGGTGCCATATGTGACCAATCAGTTCCCTCGACGTGTGCAGTCTTCGGTGACATTGGCTCTCAATCATCTGCAGGAATGGCAGGCGCTGTCTATAGACTCTGGTCTAGCAAGGTGCCTACGAGCAACAGCTTTAGCCACTTTTGCAGAAGTATGTAGCTCCAGTAGCTCCTATATTAGCTCCAGTAGCTAAAGTTATGTTAAAATGCCTTTAGAATTGCACTGTCAAGTGGGTGCTGTGGTAAACTTGCTGGCTTGGATACTTAAAAATAAAATCTATCTTGGAACTGTTGCCTTAAAGGGGGTGTGTAGTTGGGGGTCAGGTTAATTAGGGATTTTGGGATTTGTCATAGTATTAAGTAACTGTAATATTAGGCATGTGCTTGAAATCTTTTCTTTTGTTAATAAATGTTGTAATTTAGTTTTTAAAATCTCTAAAGGTGTTAGTGGTCTCATTACTCATGAATTCAATGCACAAATCTTCTCGTAATACAAATTGCAAAACAGTTGTGATAGTGTGACCAAGTTTCCCTTGTGAATTTGGTTCCCCTGGCACACATCACCTGCCACGTCATAACAGGCGCCTCTTCCTTGATGTCCTACGGGAGATGCTTGCGAGCGATGTACAAGGTTATGTACACTCACTTCGAAGTTTCCCTCGAAGTTCAGGTCACCAGGTGCACACCTTTTAAGGCCGTCATGAAACACGCCGTTGAAGTCATGCCGACGTGGGCAGTAAATTTGACATGGGAAGATGATTCTGGCAAGCAGGGCTGATAATGAGATGCGAAAGTATTGAAATTAGGTTCTCAACGTGCGGCGGCGGGAAACACAGCTTGACATTGATGATGGAGCGGACGATCGCAAACTGGTTTCACGACGGTGCGAAACCGATTTTTGGCCTTCATGCTATATAGTTCCCCTCCCCACCACCTGCCAATGGGACCGGAAAATTCCAGCCAATGTCTCAGAGGCACTTTATGTGCAGCAGGATCCCAAAAGCAACAATAAAAATGCTGAACAATAATCTGTCTTTGATGGCAATGGTTGAAGGGCAAATATTGACAGAATATCAAAAGAACTCACTAATCTTCAAATACTGTCCTGGTCTTTATTTATCTCTTCACCACCATCACTGAAATCAATTATTTGGTCATAGCACGTTCTTCCGTGAAGGAGTTCTCTTGAATTTATTCTTCACCACTTTAGCTCCAATTCTAAGATTATGAGGAAGACAGCAATAGAAAGGACTGAAACTGGATGGTCAGGCCTACTGTTGTCTCATCTGAATTTCACTCCTCCACCCTGGCATTTGTTCCCCACTGCAAATGCAAGGTGAAAGGATTAGGCTCAGATTTCAAATTTCCCTCCCATCAACCCCTGTGCTTGGTGTTTTGCAGGACCATCAGCCCCTGGGATGCAGCAGAAATAGCTCAACTAGGAGATGGAGGGCAAGGCTTAATAAAGGCCTCCACTCCTTCCAAATACTTGCCAAAACCTCAATCTTGGACAATGTGCTGTTCCTGCCTTCAGTGTGTCAATGCCTTTTAATGCTGCCTGCACCTCTCCAGGAGCTGATGGGCTGCCCTGATCCTTGGGGCGGTTGATGGGCTCCCACTCATGCAGGACGAAGTCTTTGCCCTGACCCTCCATGAGCAGGATCAGGATAATCCAGTCTTTTCCCCCTGTTCTGGATTCTCCTATGAGATTGCATAGTCATTTCTGGATCTATTCTGTTGATTCCTTTCATTATTTTAAAATCATTATCTGCAGGAAGTATAACCCAAGTTTAACCCAAGTCTCGCATCAGAATTCAGTCTCTTGATCATGGGAGAACATGTGAGTGAGAGAAGGAAAGAGTGAAAAAACGTGAAGGAAAGAACAAGAAAAAATGCAAAAAGAGTGCTGATGTTTTAATAGAAACCAGACTCAGCTTATCAAAGCAGGCTATCGTTTTGAGTGTTAACAGCATCTGATAAGTGAAAATTTGGAATAATTGGAATTCTAGAACTATGTCACTGTCATCTGATTGTATTAAAAATACCGCAATTCAAAGAGTTTATACAAATACTTCTGTAAAACTCTACTCAAAAAATCTTGTGGCTTGGCTGTGCTGCCAAATTAAATACATCAGAATTTTACAAATTTTGTGCAGTCTTTCATGCAACTTAATGAGGCAAGCACTTTTAAAAAAAAACATTATCTGAAGATTTTCAGTAATTCGAAATGCAAACGTATCACATTAGAACTACAGTGACATGAGTACATCAATAGAAACAGAGAACACAAATATTATGCCCACATGTCTTACTCTACCCTGACTCTGATGAGTCGGTTCAAGGTTAGAATCACTCAGATATTGATGACTGGCCCCCAGTGATATTTCTCCGCCACCATGTTGGCTGATGGGAATTGGCTGGGCGGTTTCGGCGGGGGAGAAAATTGTTGAATCAAAGTCACAGCAGAGCATGGCTTCCCTTCCAACTGAAGGAAAAACATATATTTTTAATTTGTTTTAAAACTCTGCTTTGCTCATGCAACTAACCGCTCTTTAAATCTTAAATCCCGTGTCACCTCCTTGCCAGTGTTAGACACCAGCAGGCAGATTTTCATGGAGTCGGGTCTACTCTGGAGGCCTTTAAAGATGGCAGATGGGATTTTGGCCCCCATTTCTAGTGCTGGCAATTTTTGCAGGTGCGGGATAAGGGTTCGTGTAGTGAGCTGGAAACTGTATCAACAGAAACAGATGGCCTCATTATGAACATACGAGCTTACAAAATAGGAGCAGAACTAGGCCATTCAGCCCTTTGAGCCTGCTCCACCATTCAATAAGATCATTCAATGCCAGAGGACATAGTTCTGTCATGAACTGAACCTCGGAATATGCCTGACTGCAATTCAAAGGTTATTTGATCATTTCAGCAATAGTCTGTAAGCCAAAGTCGGAGGCTTTGATTCCCTTGCCTAACAAGAATCTATCCACCTCCACCTTAAAAATATTCAATGACCCTATCTCCACTATCTTCTGAGGCAGAGAGTTCCAAAGTCGCATAACCCCCTGAGAGAAAACATTTCTCCTCATCTCTGTCCTAAAAGGGCGACACCTATTTTAAAACAGTGCCCCCTAGTTTTGGATTCACCCACAAGAGGAAACATTCTTTCCATATCCACAAAGATTGCTGGAAAAACCCAGCAGTTCTGACAGAATCTGTGGAAAGGAAGACAGTTAACGTTTCGGATCCGTATGACTTTTCTTCAGAACTAAAGAGGAATAAGAAATGTGGTGAAATATAAGCTGTTTAAGGGGGGTGGGACAGGTGAAGCTGGTTAGAGGGCCAGTGATAGGTGGAGGCAAAGGAGAGATTGCCGAAGATGTCATAAACGAAAGGACAAAGGTGTGTTGATGGTAGTGATATTAGCTAAAGGATGTGCTAATGGTGACATTAAGGTTAAAAAGTAGGATGAGCAAGTGACAGATGGCCCTAGTGGGGGTGGGATGGGGGGGAAGGGATTGAAATAGGTTAAAAGGTGGAGATAAAACAATGGATGGAAATAAACTTTAAAAATAATAATAGAAATAGGTGGGAAAAGAAAAAAATATATCAAAAATATATAATTATTAGAAAATAGGTGATCAAAAAGTACTCTCTCCTCCATCCTCACCCGCTTTTTGATCCCCTTTTTTCTAATAATTATATATTTTTTTATATATATATTTTTTATTTTTTATGAATGCTGAGCTCCAAGGCTTACTAATAGCTTAGCTTAGCAGGGGACTGTTTACAACAGGCTGAAGTGGAGTGTTAGCTTTGATTAATTGGCATCTTTATGAGGTTGTAATAAGTTATTATTCCTTTAATGTCTTTTCAATGTCTGTATGTTAATTCGGACAAGATTAAGAAGTGTTAAGTAGGGTAGAGCTTCTGTTATTGAAACTATGAACAGCAGTGTTTGAGTGATATTTTTCTGCACGAGCATTTCAAGACTTGCTCATTGGTTCTATACATAGTGCATACTGGGTGAGTGAGCATTGAGGTGGGAGATATGAGGGGGAATGGGAAGTGGATATGGGACTGAGAGGGGTTGAGGCGTGAGGGCTAGAGGGGCAAATGGCCTTTAATACAACTGAGCCGAAGTCCCAGAGAAAGTGGGCCTTCTAACCAGCTGCCTTGGCACTCATGCACGAGGCCATCTCCTAACTGCTTTCAGGGTCGGTGGGTCCAGCTCCATCCTGCTCCACTGCCCTGGAGGGAAAATAGCACAATTGACATATAATGTCAATTATATGGACATGGGTTGCAAATCCGGCCCCAGAAGTGCCATGGCAATAACATTCCAGATGTTAATGGGCGTTAATGATGGAAAATATGCCAGAGGACACAGTTCTATCATGAACCTAACCTAAGAATATGCCTGCTTGTGCATTTCAAAGGTTAATGATCATTTCAGCTATAGTGTGTGAGCCAAAGCGAGAGACTGAATTATAAAAGTTTGAGAACTGTTGGTCCTGGGTGGAGCAGAATTGTAAGCGTGCTGGAGCATGATATAAATTAAAGAAAGAAAGAACAACTTAGACTCACGAATGGTACAGTACAGAAAGAAGCGATTTAGCCCATTGAGTCCCTATGGGCTCTTTGCAAAACCAACTTAGCCGGTCCCACTCTCTGCCCTTTTCTGTAACCCTGCAAATTTTTTACCTTCAGGCGCTTATCCAATTCCCGTTTGAAAGTCAGAACTGGATCTGCCTCCACTGCCCTCTTGAGTAGTGTATTCCAGATCTTAACCACCTGTTCCTTTAAAAAAAAAGTTCCCATTTCACCGTTGGTTCTTAAATCTTTGCCCTCCGGTTTTCAGCTCTTCTGCCAATGGGAACAGTTTTTCTGTTTACTCTGTCTAGACGCCTCATGATTTTTCATTTATATAATAGATATACAGATATTTATACAGAGGCAAAAGTGCTACCACTAAGCCATGGCTTACATGCCTATGGATATAGAGATTCTCACTGCATTGACTGCTGTCAGTAACAGAATATGGTTCTGAAAATATAGCACATTTACCGCTGTTTATGATGTATACAAGCTTATGCTGTTTTGTATGCGTCCCACTTGCTTAATTTCTGTCAATAATGCTAGTTCGTTAATTCAGGCTCTGAAGATAACTGCTGCACGTTGCCTTATACAAATTCTGAAATGGCCTGGAGAGGAGTACATTGAGGAAAGTACTAGTGATCCAGAATTCTGCAAGTCCTGAGGGATATGACGTCAGCAAACCACAGGAATACATCTTTCAACTCATAAGGGAGACAAGATCTGCATATGGGAAGTTCAGTGAGATTACTGAAGTAGGGCACTGCTTGTAACTTGATATAACAGCACACTGCATTGAGATGGCTGCAGATTATGCACTTCCAATGGTTCTTGAGAAGGGTATTTTCAAAATGACTTTATTCCAAATATTTTTATTCTTGAGCATCTTCTTCCCCATTCTGTTGTGCAGTTGCCTTGTTTTCACAGAAGCAGTTACAAAGCTTTGTCTCTTTCTTTCAGGTGCTAAGGAACGCAAGCTCCAACAACTCATTGATACCAACGCCCATCCAAGACTCACCACCCCTTCCTGTCCATCTGACCCCATCCTATCTTCTAATCTCAGCTCCTGCCATGTATTCACCATACCCCCTGACCTTCCCCTCTCTGATGCTGAATGTTCAGTACTCAGCAAAGGACTCAGTTTCATACCCTTACACCCTCACCTCAATGAATTCCAGGCTCGGCACGATGCTGAACTCTTCTTTCGCCGCCTTCATCTCTGTGCTCACTTCTTTGGGCAGGAGTCCTCCCCCTGTTCAACGGAGCCTTTCACCCGCCTCCAGTATTCTCCCTCCACCTGGACCCCTCCCTCTGGCCTCTTATCTGCCCTTGATCTTTTCATTGCTAATTGTCGGCGTGACATCGGCTGTCTCAATTTCTCTGCTCCTCTCAACCACTCTAACCTGTCTCTTTCTGAACTTGCCACACACCGTTCTCTCAGGTCCAACCCTGACTTTGTTATCAAACCTGCTGACAAGGGTGGTGCTTGATGAGCCGAAGGGCCTCTTCTGCACTGTGTGATTCTGTGATTCTGTGCTGTTGTTGCCTGGCATACTTACCTCTACCTCGCAGAGGCTGAGCGCCAACTCGCAGACACTTCCTCCTACCTCCCCCTGGACCATGACCCCACCACCGAACATCAAGCCATTGTTTCTAGGACTGTCACTGACCTCATCTCCTCTGGAGATCTTCCCTCCACAGCTTTCAACCTCATAGTCTCCCAACCTCAGACAGCCCGCTTCTACTTCCTCCCCAAAATCCACAAACAGGACTGTCTCGGTAGACCGATCGTGTCAGCCTGTTCCTGCCCCACGGAACTCATTTCTTCCTATCTGACTCCGTTCTCTCTCCCCTTGTCCAGGCTCTTCCCATCTACATCTGCAATTCCTCTGATTCCCTACATCATATCAACAATTTCCAGTTCCCTGGCCTCAACCGCCTCCTCTTCACCATGGACATCCAATCCCTCTACACCTCCATCCCCTACCAGGATGGTGTTAGAGCTCTCCGCTTCTTCCTTGAACAGAGGCCCAAACAATCCCCATCCACCACCACTCTCCTCCGTCTGGCTGAACTTGTTTTCTCACTGAACAATTTCTTCTTAAACTTGTCTCACTTCCTCCAAATAAAAGGTGTGGCTATGGGTACCCACATTGGCCCCAGTTATGCGTGTCTCTTTATGGGATATGAGGAACATTCCTTGAACCAGTCCTACTCAGGCCCCCTCCCATAACACTTTCACCGGTACATCGATGACTGTTTCAGCTTCAGGCTTTCGTCTGGACCTGGAAAAATTGATTAATTTTGCTTCCAATTTCCCCCCCTCCATCACTTTCACATGGTCCATCACTGACGCTTCCCTTCCCTTCCTTGACCTCGCTGTCTCAATTTCTGGTGATAGACTGTCCACCAATATTCATTACAAGCCCACCGACTCTCACAGCTACCTTGACTACAGCTCCTCACACCCCGCTTCCTGTAAGGAATTCATCCCATTCTCTCAGGTCCTTCAACTCCTTCACATCTGTCCTGATGATGCCACTTTCCAAAACAGTGCTTCTGACACTTCCTTCTTCCTTAACCGAGGTTCCCCCCCAAAAACAGTGGTTGAAAGGGCCCACAACCGTGTCCGACCCATCTCCCGCGCCTCTGCCCTCACACCTTCCTCTCCCTCCCAGAACCATGATAGGGTCCACCTTGTCTTCACTTTTCAACCCACCAGCCTTCGCATTCAAAAGATCATCCTCCACCATTTCCGCCAACTCCAGCATGATACCATCACCAAACACATCATCCCTTCATCTCCCCGTCAGCATTCTGTGGGGACCGTTCCCTCTGGTACACCCTGGTCCACTCCTCCATCACCCCCAACACCTCAACCCCTTCCCACAGCACCTTCCCATACAATCGCAAAAGGTACAACACCTGCCCCTTTACTTGCCTCCTCCTCACCATCCAAGGGCCCAAACACTCCTTTCAAGTGAAGCAGCGCTTCACGTGCACTTCCCTCAATTTGGTCTACTGCATTCGCTGCTCCCAATGCGGTCTCCTCTACATTGGAGAGACCAAATGCAGACTGGGTGACCGCTTTGCGAAACACCTTCCATCTGTCCGCAAGCATGATACAGACCATCCTGTCGCTTGCCATTTCAACACACCATCCTGCTCTCATGCTCGCATGTCCGTCCTTGGCCTGCTGCAATGTTCCAGCGAAGCTCAACGCAAACTGGAGGAACAGCACCTCACCTTCCAATTAGGCACTTTACAGCCTTCTGGACTTAACATTGTGTTCAACAACTTCAGACCATGAACTTTCTCCTCCATCCTTGCCCCTTTTTGATCCTCTTTTTTCAAATATTAATTTTATTTTTTAATTTATATATATATATTTTTTTAATCCCACCTATTTTTATTATTATTTTTTTTAAAATGTATTTCCATTTTTATTCATTATTTTATCCCCACCTTTTGGCCCATTTTAATCATTTTTCCCACCACCACAAGGGCCATTTGTCACTTGCTCATTCTGCTTTCTACTCTTAATGTCACCATTAGCATCTCCTTTAGCCAGTACCATCACCATCAACACCCCTTTGACCTTTTGTTTATAACATCTTTTGCAATCTCTCCTTTGCCTCCACCTATCACTGGCCTTCTATCCAGCTTCACCTAGTCCACCCCCCTTAAACAGTATATATTTCACCATATTTTTATTTCTCTTTAGTTCTGAAGAAGAGTCATATGGACTCGAAACATTAATGCTGTCTTTGCCTCCACAGATGCTGTCAGACCTGCTGCGTTTTCCCAGCTCTATTTGTTTTTGTTTCAGATTTCCAGCATCTGCAGTATTTTGCCTTTACAAAACATGCAATGCTTCATGCATAGGAGTAGATTTCACTTCTGATGTGGATCTTCTGATGTGATGTGCCAGGTGCACATATTCGGAATTCAGGCATTGAGGGTAGCATACACCATAGACTTTTCTGTCTATTAAAATCACCCATATTCATCCAACATTAGGGCATTTCTAAACTGGTGACTAACTCAAGATTAGTCGACAGCTGAGAGTATATTTAGCTTTTTTTCATTCATTCATGGGATGTGGGCATCGCTGGCTAGACCATCATTTATTGCCCATCCCTCATTATCCTTGAGAATCTGCTTGACAATTTCAGAGGGCATTTAAGAGTCAACCATATTGCTGTGGATCTGGAATTAGATGTAGGCCACATCAAGTAAGGACAGCTGATTTCCTTCCCTAAGGGACATTGGTGAATCAGATGGGTTTTTATGACAATCAACAAAGGTTTTATAGTCATCATTAGACCTTTAATTTGATTCAAATTCCACCATCTGCTATGATGGGATATGAACCCAGGTCTCCAGATCATTACTCTGAATCTCTGGATGACTAGTCTAGTGACAAAACCACTACGCCACTACCTCCCCTCTCAGTTTAAGTTTTATCACTGCAGAGCAACATACTAGAGAGGCAACTATTATAACTTTGGGCAGAATCGTCCTAGATTTGGACAAAGTGTGGTAACTGGGGGTGGAGAAGGGACGTTTTACCGGCCGGCTGCATTGGCGGGTTTTCGTGCCTTATCGTTCCAATTCCAGCGCGTCCCGCCTCATTAATAAAGGATTGACGGGAAACACACCACATCTAATGTCCTTTAAGGAAGGAAATCTGTTGTCCTTACCTGGTCTGGCCGACATGTGACTCCAGACCAACAGTAATGTGGTTGACTCTCAAAATGCCCCCTGAAATGGGAAAGCCACGCAGTTGTAACAAACCGCTGCAAAGTTACAAAAAAGGAATGAAACCGGACAGACCACCCGGCATCAACATGGCACCAGAAACGACAAAGGCAATCTCAGCCCTGCAGACCCTCCTTACTAACATCTGGGGGCTAGTGCCAAAATTGGGAGAGCTGTCTCACAGACTAGTCAAGCAACAGCCTGACATAGTCATCCTCATGGAATCATACCTTAAAGATAATGCCCCAGACACCATCATCTCCGTCCCTGGGTATGTTCTGTCCCACCGGCAGGACAGGCCGAGCAGAGGTGGTGGCACAGTGGTATACAGTATGGAGGGTGTTGCCCTGGGAGTCCACAACATTGACTCCAGACCCCATGAAGTCTTATAGCATCAGGTCAAACATGGGCAAGGAAGCCTCCTGCTGTTTACTACGTACCGCCTTCCCTCAGCTGATGAACCAGTGCTCCTCCATGTTGAACACCACTTGGAGGAAGCACTGAGGATGGCAAGAGCGCCGAATATACCCTGGGTGGGGGACTTCAGTTTCACCACCAAGAGCGGCTTGGTAGCACCACTACTGACCGAGCTGGCCGACCCCTAAATGACATAGCTGCTAGACCGGGCCTGCGGCAGGTGTTGAGGGAACCAACAAGAGGGAAAAACATATTTGACCTCATCCTCACCAACCAGCCTGCTGCAGATGCATCAGTCCATGACAGTATCAGTAGGAGTGACCACCGCACAGTCGTTGTGGAGACGAAGTCCCACCTGCACATTGAGGATACCCTCCATCGTGTTGTGTGGCACTACCACCTTGCTAAATGGGATAGATTACAAACAGATCTAGCAACTCAAGACTGGGCATCTGTGAGGAGCTGTGGGCCATCAGCAGCAGCAGAATTGTATTCAAACACAATCTGTAACCTCATGGCCTAGCATATCCCCCAATCTACCTTTACCATCAAGCTAGAGGATCAACCCTGGTTCAATGAAGAGTGCAGGAGGGTATGCCTGGAGCAGCACCAGGCATACCTAAATATGAGGTGTCAACCTAGTGAAGCTATAACATAGGACTACTTGTGTGCCAAACAGCATAAACAGCAAGTGATACACAGAGCTAAGCGATCCCACTACCAATGGATCAGATATAAGCTCTGCAGTCCTGCCACATCCAGTCGTGAATGGTGGTGGACAATTCAACTACTCACTGGAAGAGGAGGCTCCACAAATATCGCCATCCGCAATAATGGAGGAGCCCAGCACATCAGTGCAAAAGATAAGGCTGAAGCATTTGCTACAATGTCCAGCCAGAAGTGCTGAGTGGATGATTCATCTCGGCCTCCTCCGGAGGTTCCCAGCATCACAGATGCCAGTCTTCAGCCAATTCGATTCACTCTACGTGATGTCAAGAAACAGCTGAAGGCACTGGATACTGCAAAGGCTATGGGCCCTGACAATATTCCGGCAATAGTACTGAAGGCTTGTGCTACAGAACTTGCTGCACCCCTAGCCAAGCTGTTCCAGTATAGCTACAACACTGGCATCTACCCGGCCATGTGGAAAATTGCCCAGGTATGTCCTGTACACAAAAAGCAGAACAAATCCAACCCAGCCAATTACTGCCCCATCAGTCTACCCTTCATCATCAGTAAGATAATGGAAGGGGTCATCAACAGTGCCATCAAGCAGCACTTGCACAGCAATAACTTGCACAGCAATAACTGGTCCAAACATGGGCAAAAGAGCAGAACTCGCAAGGTGAGGTGAGAGTGACTGCCCTTGACATCAAGGCAGCATTTGACCAAGTGTGGCATCAAGGAGCTCTAGCAAAACTGGAGTCAATGGGAATCAGGTGGAAAACTCCCCGCTGGTTGGAGTCATGCCTAGCACAAAGGAAGATGGTTGTGCTTGTTGGAGGTCAGTCATCTCAGTTCCAGCACTGCAGGAGTTCCTCAGGGTAGTGGCCCAATCATCTTCAGCTGCTTCATCACTGACCTTCCTTCCATCATAAGGTCAGAAGTGGGGATGTTCACTGATGATTGCACAATGTTCAGCACCATTTGCAACTCCTCAGATACTGAAGCAGTCCATGTCCAAATGCAGCAAGACCTGGACAATATCCAGGCTTGGGCTGACAAGTGGCAAGTAACATTCGTGCCACACGAATGTCAGACAATGACCATCTCCAACAAGAGAGAATCCAACCATCGCCCCTTGATGTTCAATGGCATTACCATCACTGAATCCCCCACCATCAACATCCTGGAGGTTACCATTGACCAGAAACTGAAGTGGACTATCCATATAAATACTGTGGATACAAGAGCAGGTCAAAGGCTAGGAATCATGCGATGAGTAACTCACCTCTTGACTCCCCAAAGCCTGTCCACCATGTACAAGGCACAAGTCAGGAATGTGATGGAATACTCCCACTTGCCTGGATGAGTGCAGCTCCTACAACAATGAAGAAGCTGGACACCGTTTAGGACAAAGCAGTCCGCTTGATTGGCACCACATCCATAAACATTCACTCCCTCCACCACCGACGCACAGTAGCAGCAGTGTGTACCATCTACAAGATGCACTGCAGGAATTCACCAAGACTCCTTAGACAGCACCTTCCAAACCCATGACCACTACCACCTAGAAGGACAAGAGCAGCAGAGGGGAACACCACCACCCGGAAGTTCACCTCCAAATCACTCACCATCCTGACTTGGAAATATATCACTGTCGTTGGGTCAAAATTCTGGAACTCCCTTCCCAACAGCACTGTGGATGTACCTACACCACATGGACTTCAGCAGTTCAAGAAGGCAACTATGGATGGACAATAAATGCTGGCCCAGCCAGCGATGCCCACATCCCATGAATAAATGAGTTTATAAAAAAAAGCACTGAAGTGTGTGTGTGTGCAGCTGAGCTTTAAATATGGCACCCGGATTGATGAAACAGCGAGGTGATGGCAGGCGGGTGAATGAGAGCCCGTCCGCCGTTGAAAGGGCGTGTTTCCCGGGAATACATAAATAATGTGGCATAATAATGGGTTTGGGATAACATGGCGTGAAAACACACCATATGGCCGGCGTGTAAAATGTTTTACCCGCCTGCTACCGCATTTAGTGCAAATCTGGGACGATTCCATCCGGAGTCTTTGAATATTTTAAAGATAGAAATAGATAGATTCTTCATAAGCAAGGGGCTGAAAGGCTATCGGGGCTAGGCGGGAACATGGATTTGAGGTTACAACCAGATCAGCCATGATATTATTGAATGGCAGAGCAGGCTCAAGGGGCTGAGTGGCCTACTCCTGCTCTTAATTCAAATAAAACATATTTGTGTGGAGGTTTAAATGAGAGGAATAATATTGTTTCAGAGATCAGTACGAAAAATGTTAGAAATACACAGCAGGCTGTCACTACCTGTAAAGAGAAAAGAAACAGGCTATGGTTTTGGGTTTGGACCCTTTGTAAATAGAGAAGCTAATAATTGCAATTAAATGGATGGGGGGGAAGGAAAAACAAGCTAACAATTAAAAATGCAAATGAAGAAAATCTGGAAAAGAAGAAAATACTGGAAACCAACACTAAAAAAGAGAAAGCAGGCCAGCCCTGGTATACAAACCCCACCCCCAAACAGTGTTCTGATGAACAACCCATATTTGTTTTCTTTTCATTCAATCAGGGGAAGTATGCATCACTATCAAGACCAGCATTTATTGCCCATCCCTAATTGCCCTTGAGAAGGTGGTGGTGAGCAGCTTTCTTGTACTCTTGCAGTCTGTGTGGTTTACAGTTTCCTGTCGCAATTTTTGATATGAATAATGTGGCTTACTAGGCTATTTCAGGGGGAAGTTAAGAGTCACATATTGCTGTTGGTCTGGGGCCACATATAGGCTAGACTGGGTGAGGACTGCTGATTTCCTCTGCACTATTACCTCCAAGGATCCATCCTTGTCCCCTTCTTATTTATCCTCCACATATTGCCGCTCAGCGACATTGTTAGAAATCACTGCGTTAGTTTCCACATGTACATTGATGACACCTAACTTTACCTCATCACTCCACTGATGCTAAATTCTGACTGCCTATCTGAATTCCAGACTGGATGAGCAGAAGTTTCTTCCAATTAAATATTGGGAAGACCCAAACCATTATGTTTGGTCATCATTACAAACTCTGTTCTCCAGCTACAAATCCCTCCATATTCCTGGCAACTGTCTGAGGCTGAAGCAGACTGCTTCCAACCTTGTCGTCATATTTGACCCCATGTTGTGCTTCTGACCACATATCTGTGGTCATACTATGGTCATCCATTTCCACCTCCATAACATCACCTGACTTTCTTCCTGCCTAAGTTCAACTGCTGCTAAAACTCTCATCCATGGTGTTGCTATATCTCGACTTGAATATTTGAATGCATTCCTGGTTAGTCTCCCACATTCTACCCTCCATAACTTGAGGTCATTCAAAACTCTACTGCCATTGTCCCAACTCACAGAAGTCTCATTCACTCATCACTCCTACAGTTACTGACATACAGTAGCTCTCGATCAAGCAATGCTGTTTTTAAAATTTGCATCCTTCTTTCCAAGTCCCACCATGGCCTTGTCCCTCCCCACATCTAAAATCTCCTCCAACCGCACAACCTTCCAAGATAACTGCTCTCATCTAATTCTGGCTTGTTGGGAGTCCTGATTTTAATTGCTTCGCCATTGTCGACCCTGCCTTGCGCTGCCTAGCCATTGGATCTAGGCTTTGCTCCCAAAACCTTTCTGCCTTTCTGTCTTTTTCCTCTTTTAAGATGCTCCTTGTAACCTACCTCTTTGACTAACCAAGCTTTTGGCCATCTGTTCTAATATTGCCTTATGTGATTCGTTATTGGACTTTGCTTTGTAATACTACTGTGAAGCATCTTGGGGCATTGTATTACATTTAAGGTGCTATATAAATACAAGTTGTTGTTGCTGTAAAGGATGATAAGAGCCAACCACACTGCTGTGGGTCTGGAATCTCTTATCAGCCAGATGTTTAAAGGTGGAAGATTTCTTTCCCTTAAAGACATTAGCGAACCAGTTGGGTTATTAACAACAATCCAGTAGTTTTGTTATCTAATACTGGATTTTCATTCCTGATTTATTTAATTAACAAAATTTAAATTCCCCAACTGCTCTGGAGGAATTTAAACTTGTGGATCCAGATTATTCTCCCAGGGCTCTGGATTATTAGTCCAGTAATATAATCACTTTGCTACGATGCAGCTATTTGTATCCTCTAGATTAGAATCAGTTAGCATTTTGGAGATTGAGGGATGGTAAGAAATAGAAGAAGGCACTGAGGAGATTAAAGAAGGGACCAGAATCATGTGGGAGATCTTCTTGGCAAAGAAAAGAGTAGCAGATGAACTTGACATTATAGCTGGAATTTTCTGCCCCCATTGGTGTCGGGCGTGAGCGGACAATATCGCGAGAAGGCCAAAGATTGATTTTATGCCCATGTGAAAGCAGTTTGCGATCATCCGCTTCGCCCGTCAATGGCGGCTGCCTTTCCTGCAGTCCTACATCGGGAACCTAATTTCAATGCATTTGTATCTCATCACCTTGCCTGCCTGCCACAATAATCCCCCCCATGTCAAATTTACCGCCGATGTTGGCGGGAAAACACACTGGCCCAGAACAGGTTTGGACAAGTGTGGTGTGCAGAAGTTGGGACTTAACGTTAGGGCCTTACTCACATTGCAGACAAAAGATGCTGGAGTCCTACACCAGCAGACCCTGGAGGAATATGTGCACGGCATGCTGGGTGGATTCTCATGGACATGGCTCGCCGTGAAGCAGCTCACGGAAGATGGGAGGTCTCCGTTGATGGCTCTGCTTCACGACATCACGGTCTTGGCCATGGGCTGCCACGGATGATTGGTGATGGATGGGAGAGGAAGGTCTAGGTTTGACTGGGAGAGGGATGTGTACTGGGGCGGGGCGGGGGGAGAGATTGGGATGGGGGGATGAAGGTCTCGGTGGGGGAGAACTTAGGTGGGGGTGGACAAAGAAGTTGGGGGGTGAGGTTGAGGGGGGAACAAAGGTGTCGATTGGGTGAGGTTGTGGGGGAGAGGGAGTACGGGGGGGGAGGAGGGGGAAGAATATGGCAACTGCGGAGGAAGGTGTAAGGGAAGGAAGGGAAGGAAGGAGGAAAGAATTCAGAGGGGGGAAGGACTTCGGGGGAGGAATAAATTCAGAGGGAGAAAGAAGTCTGGGGGAAGGAAGGAGTTCAGAGAGGGGAGGAGGCCATGGGGAGGGAGGAGGCCAGGGGAGGAAGGAGTCAGGTGGGAGGAGTAAGGGTGGAGGAGGGAGTAAGGTGGGGGAGGGAGTAAGCGGGGGGATTTCCAGGTGAATGTACAGGGAGGGGTCTGTGGAGTCAATGGCTGCCTCCTAGGGAGCAAACCAAGGGTGGGCATGGTAGAAGGGAATGGTGAGTGTGAGAAGGGGCAGAGTGAGCCAGAAGGGTGGGAGGGTGAGAGTGCGACAGTAGCAGTAGAAGGGATGGCAAGGGTGATTGGTGGGGGCTCAGAGGCACGCATGGACCCTGGGGGTGGGAAGGAAGAGGTCGGGGAGGTCAATGAGGATGGGGGTGGGACTCTCAGGAATGTAGGAAATGTGCAAGTTCACCTGGACATCCTGGAAAGGAAAGGGCTCAGGTTGGTAGGTGGCAGTGGGGATTTGGAAAGTGATGTCGTGGTGGGGGGTCAACAGTGACGGGGGAAGGGACATGGGTGACTGGGGGAGGGGAAAGGACAGGGCAGCTGAGCAGAAACATGATGATCAACATTTTTCTCAAATTGAAAGTGAGCGGAGCCTCGTGTCAGACGGGCATAGGTGCTGCCTTGGAGCGCAATCAGTGGGTGGGCGGAGATGCAAGTCAGCTCAGATTGACAATCGAAAGAGACCCCAGCAGCAGACAGCATTGTAAACGTTCGGGACATTGAAATGAGTGTGATGGAAGAAGGCTCTGCGTGCAGGTGAGAATGCTTGCACGAAGCTCTGAAAGCCCATGCCACACACACACACACACTTCTCTCTCCAGAATCACTGATGGTCCAGCTATGTGCAGCTGAACTGCTAGTGGGTGGGGCAGGGAGGTGTGATGCAGGGGAAGGACTCACAAAGCCTGTAAACTAAACTGAAAGGTACCATTACACAACATTCAGTGAAAGTGAATATATTTTCCGATTATAAAGCAACAAAATGTGTTCATCCGAGCAACCACTTGTTATCAGAAATTCTTAATTTTCTAGGCCTACCACTTCTTCTCGGTGCTGCCCTGCCATCCGCAACAGGGGTGGAGACAGCCTGTGCAATGCTTGGCCTTGTTGCCTCTGATGACTTCGGCGTGCATCCTCTGGGGAGCTGAGGCATTGAACACCCCAGCTTGCTTTGGCTGTCCTCCTGTGGGCCAGTTGCTCCCTCTGCGGTGACAGGGGACTCAGAGGGAGAGGACAGCCTCAGAGATTCCTGACAGGATGATGACCCAGGAGTGTCCAGCTCCTCCTCCCTTTAGGTGCCCGAGGGCCCCAGTTTGACTCCTTGAGCAAAAGAAGCATTTGGAGGGATGTCGAGGTGCCCTGTATCCCTCTCTTGTTGCCACTGCAGGAACCCACCCATGGCTCCCGCGATGGAATGCAGTTCTGCGCGCATCTCCACGTTCTGCTCGACCAGGGTCTCCATGGCATCCGCCACCCTTCCCATGAAGACCTCCATACGCATACATGTGGGCACAACTTCATCAGAAAGCAAGTGGACACACTCTTCCGACTCACATGCCACTCTGTTGAGGGCTTTGCGTGACGTTCCCCTGCCTTCTGCTGATACTCCACAATGAGTTGGAAGCCAACTCCAGAGCCTCATCATCTGACTCAGACCTCACAGATGTCTCTTCCCCAGCAGTCCTCCATGTGCAGTAGAGCTTGGCTGAACCTGCCTCCTCCTGCTGCGGACACATGTCCATGTGGTGACCACCAGATTGTGAACCCGAGCCTGCTCCAGATCTAGGTCCCACCGATGTGTGTGTCTCTGCGCTGGTGGAGGGTGTGGGTAAGCGCTGCGACGGGTCTTCCAGGCTTCTTATTCCCAGCTCTTCAATGGAGGTGTCTTTTTGGCTGGAGGTGGGGACCTGGACGGAGCAGAGGGACTGGCTGGCTGAGTGCATTGTGTGTAGAGAAGGTGGGTTCAGATAGGCAATGGCTGGCATCCAAGAGCTGCATGAGGTTTCAGCTTGCAACCAAAAAGAAAGAAAAAAAGATTTTTTTTTCAGTAAAGCAATGGAGTAGATGAAGAATGATATAGAAGTAAGAAGCAAGACAGTGATGGAATAATTTAACACCATGCTGCTGAAGAGAGAGGTCAAGATTGTGCATGGTGGTCTATGGTGGACTGCATGTAATGCTGACAACAGAGCTCAAAGGAGACCTGAATGTTACAAAGCTATTCGTGATCACAAGAAATACCTCCAAACAAGCTGTTACACTATCCTATTCCTCTAACTGGTGTTAGCAACATTTGAACCAAACTCAGGCTAACACATACTGATTTTTTTGGATATGAAATACAGCTGGGTTTACTTTTCCATTCTGTCACATTACATAAATTTGTCATTACATTACAAAGTCTCTAGGAGTGATCAGAAATAGGCAAATTTAGTTTTTCACATCATTTGTAATGTAAATGCTACAGGGGTCAGTATGACCTGAAATAAGTGAAAGTGGTGAATCTGAGACCTTCCTATAAAACAGTTCATAAAGAAATTTGCATCTAGCATTAAAACATAATCAAATTCAAATCTCAGACTGCTTTAAATGCCTATGCACCAAAACATCAGCACGTACAATTCAGTGGGTGAAGCTGCCCAGCATGTCTCTCCTGACAGTGTTACTTAAAGCATAAAAACAAAAAGCTAAAAGCTACTGCGGATGCTGGAAATTCAAAACAAAAACAGAATTACCTGGAAAAACTCAGCAGGTTTGGCAGCATCGGTGGAGAAGAAATCAGTTAACGTTTCGAGTCTTCACGACCCTTCGGCAGAACTGAAGCATAGTTAGGAGAAAAGAGAAATATAAGCTGGTTTAAGGTGGGGGGGCGGGGGGAGAGAGAAGTTGAGGGTGTGGTGATTGTGGAGATAAGCAAGCAGTGATAGGAGCAGATAATCAAAAGATGTCACTGACAAAAGGATCAAAGAGGTGTTGAAAGTGGTGATATTTGTCTAAGAAAAGTGCTAATTAAGAATGGAAGACAGGACACTCAAGGTACAGCTCTAGTGGGGGTGGGGTGGAAAGACTAACAAGGTTTTAGTTTTAGATTTAAAAATAATGGAAATAGGTGGGAAAAGAAGAATCTATACAAATTATTGAAAAAAAAGGGAGGGGGGAGAAACGGGGTGGGGATGGGGGGAGGGGGAGTTTAAGATCTAAAGTTGTTGAATTCAATATTCAGCCCGGAAGGCTGTAAAGTGCCCAGTCGGAAGATGAGGTGCTGTTCCTCCAGTTTGCGTTGGGCTTCACTGGAACAATGCAGCAAGCCAAGGACAGACATGTGGGCAAGAGAACAGGGTGGAGTGTTAAAATGGCAAGCGACAGGGAGGTTTGGGTCTTTCTTGCGGACAGACCGCAGGTGTTCTGCAAAGCGGTCGCCCAGTTTGCGTTTGGTCTCTCCAATGTAGAGGAGACCTCATTGGGAGCAACGAATGCAGTAGACTAAGTTAGGGGAAATGTAAGTGAAATGCTGCTTCACTTGAAAGGAGTGTTTGGGCCCTTGGACGGTGAGGAGAGAGGAAGTGAAGGGGCAGGTGTTGCATCTTCTGCGTGGGCATGGGGAGGTGCCATAGGTGGGGGTTGAGGAGTAGGGGGTGATGGAGGAGTGGACCAGGGTGTCCCGGAGGAAACGATTCCTACGGAATGCCGTCGGGGGGGCTGAAGGGAAGATGTGTTTGGTGGTGGCATCATGCTGGAGTTGGCGGAAATGGCGGAGGATGATCCTTTGAATGCAGAGGCTGGTGGGGTGATAAGTGAGGACAAGAGGGACCCTATCATGTTTCTGGGAAGGAGGAGAAGGCGTGAGGGAGGATGCGCGGGATATGGGCCGGACACGGTTGAGGGCCCTGTCAACGACCGTGGGTGGAAAACCTCGGTTAAGGAAGAAGGAGGACATGTCAGAGGAGCTGTTTTTGAAGGTAGCGTCATCAGAACAGATGCGACGGAGGCGAAGGAACTGAGAGAATGGGATGGAGTCCTTACAGGAAGCGGGGTGTGAGGAGCTGTAGTCGAGGTAGCTGTGGGAGTCGGTAGGCTTGTAATGGATATTGGTGGACAGTCTATCATCAGAAATTGAGACAGAGAGGTCAAGAAAGGGAAGAGAAGTGTCAGAGATGGACCATGTGAAAATGATGGAGTGTCCTGTCTTCCATTCTTAATTAGCACTTTTCTTAGACAAATATCACCACCTTCAACACCTCTTTGATCCTTTTGTCTGTGACATCTTTTGATTATCTGCTCCTATCACTGCTTGCTTATCTCCACAATCACCACACCCTCAACTTCTCTCTCCCCCCGCCCCCCCCACCTTAAACCAGCTTATATTTCTCCTTTCTCCTAACTATGCTTCAGTTCTGCCGAAGGGTCGTGAAGACTCGAAACGTTAACTGATTTCTTCTCCACCGATGCTGCCAGACCTGCTGAAATTTTCCAGGTAATTCTGTTTTTGTTTACTTAAAGCATGTTTATATTTCTGGAGTGCGGCCAACTGGAGACATTTAGCTTTCCTGTTTTTAGCTGCATTTCTAAGCATAAGCATTGGGACTAATAATGAAAGTGGCAGCAATGACCAACAAAAGTATACTCTATGAAGCCACACTGGTCATCTTCCCCAGCAAAATAACTGTCGGGTGCTATTCCTGAGTGTTTGTACATTCGCTCTCCAAGTTACATACTGAAGCCCAGGACTATGAATACCAGCATCTGCCAGTTCCCTCTGCCAAACCCCTCCCCTCCTCATTTACGTCCGCTGCCCTCCCAGGATCTATCTGATTTCCATCTATCTAAATTGATGACTTCCAAACTAGTGAGTTGCGTCAGGATGTCTGACGGGTGTGTGAAGCTCATCGCTTGTACATGAGATCCAGTGCTTATTTGGCATCTGCCCTGCTCTGGCATGGAGTGAATGTTCTGCTAACTTGCTGCCCTTTTTCTTGCCCAAAGGAACTGGGAGACAGATATCACTAGAGCAAGAAATATTATCGTATTAAGTGGGGTCAGAGTAAGAGGGAATGTAATAAGGTTTAAATTATGTTTTACTGTGCATGTAAATTAATGCACGGAGTGTGGTAAATAAGGTTTGAAAGCCGCAGGCAATTCCCATGTGGGAGTATGATGTCATGGCGATTATAGAGACCCGGCTCAAAAGAGGGCTGGATTGGACATTAAATATTCTTCGATGCAAGGGCCACGGTTTTCCCGTAGGCATGGGAATTGGGAGTTGGGACCGAACCCGAGTCTAACAACATTAGCACCTCAGTGGGTCCATGTGCACGTATAGGAACGGTGGCACTGGGTGAGGAGCACAGCACTCATGTGCAGGAGATGGTATCTAAGGCAAAGGCATTCATGGAGAGTCCCTCTCGAAGGGTTGAGAACAATCACAGTGTTGCTCCGCTGAGCAGTAAGGAAGAGCCTCAGGAGTCACAGTTTGGGGCTCGGTACTTGAAGCACCAGGTGCAGATGTGTGGTCATATGTTGGAGTTCCCTGAGGCTGTGCAGGCTCATGGAATGCAAATGTCGATGCAGTAGATGAGCTTCGCCATGTCTCACGGCTTCTAGCATATGAGCTCCTTCCATGAAAGAGTGGCCACTCTCATGGGGAATCATATGCGCAGCACCTAGCGTGCATGCAAGAACAGCACGATATCCTGCACAGGATATAGCATGTTTTAAGAAGCCTGGGCCAGTCAGTTCAGAATCTGGGCACTGATGTCCATGGAATACATTAAGCTCTGAGCAGCATAGGTGGCCTAATGGTGACTGGAGGGGATTCCAGCAGTGCGCCTGCAGCAGACTCCCTCAAGCTAACAGGAAAGCCTACCAGGGCTGAGGATGTGCTAGAGGAGGATGAGGGTTGCACATCACTTGTGGCATCCTCATCATCCTCAGCTTCCTTGGCCCCTCTGACAAAGAGAGCATCCATGTAAGAGGTCCCAGTGATGACGGCTGCCTCTGCAGAGATGCAGGCAGAGCAATCCCAGGAGAAGCCCTAACTGGTACCTCCAAAATGAGAATTGGTCCTCACAACCAAGAAGCCAGTGATTGGAGGAGGCTGCCTCTACCCCCTTCAGGCAGCAAGGGAGGCACAACTAAGGAGTGCCTGAATGCAAAGCACATCACGTTGGCAGATCACTTAGTTGGTCACTGTGGAGTGTTGTAAATAATGCATGCAAATATTAACTTTAACTCACTATGTAAATAAATACTGTTATAATGGCATGCATTTTCTTTAAAACTTTGTGCAAAAAAGTAGTAATAGTGTCTAAACAAAAAGTCTTCTCACTGGTGACAGTGGAGACTAAAAGCAGCAGTCCCTCTCCCTGTGACAGCCAGATTGCTTAGGCTGAATGCACTGTTGTTTTTTTCTGTAGGAGTGCATACTTCCGGCATTCAGTCATGTGGTTGGTCCCACAGTTCTCAAAGTTCATCTGTTTAATCTTTACTGGATCAATATCTCAATAATGGCTTCCTGGACAGGCTTCATTGTGAGACTACAGGCCTGGCCACCTCCATGATCACTAGGATACCTCATGCAGCAAAAGGCTATCCCTCTGTGTCCCCTGTCCCATCTTCTCTCATGTCCTGCTTATCTTCCTCTGATGACATCACAACTGCCACTCTCTCCACCTCTTCAAGGGTCACTCCCCTTTGCTGGGTTATGTTGTGAAGCATACAGCAGACCACAATCATGCGAGAAACTCTGGCAGGTAAATACTGTAGGCCGTTGCCTGAGCTGCCCAGGGAACAAAACACATCTTCAGCAGGTCAATGGACTGCTCAATGAGGGTTCACTCCTTAAAATCTACCTCTTTGACCAAGCTTTTGGTCATCTGGTCTGAAATCTCTATATCTGGCTTGGCGTCATATTTTGTTAGAAAATGTTCCTGTTTTATCACATTTATGATGTTAAAGCTGTGATATGAATAAGTTGTTTTTGTTGCTGTTCCTTTTAGATGGTTAAACTTCTTATGGGTTTTGTATCAAACAGCACATTCCAAATCACAACAACTCTGCATAATAAAAATATCTCCTAAACTTCTTTTTTGTTGCCCTTTCATTGAATTACCAGGCCTCCAATCTATTCTTTTCAAACTTGGTGGTGTCCTGGACTATGTCCTTTATTCAGGTTTCTCGTTTGATAAAAATGAACACGTTACCGCAAAAATGACTATTTCTTATCTTTTATTAAATTAAAACATTTAATAAAAAAAAGCCTTTTTTTTCTTAAATGAAAGCAGGTACCGATTTCATCCTTCTGCATGCACCACCATTCCTAGACATAATTCTTTATAAAAAAGTCAGTCTGGGAACAGATATTTTATTCATCTGTCCGTCAATGACCACTAAAATGACACCTTAATAGTTCAACATCTTAAATGTTTACAGAATAACCTGACTTATTTAGTCAAAGAAAGATTTTTCCACTTGCAGCAAAATTAGCGTGTGGTCCATTCTCATCTGATTTGGACTGCTTTTTGAATTATTTCCAAACTCGCTATTATCTATCAACACTTATGTCACATGGGGATTCTGTAAGTACTAGTTGCTGTGGCTGTTTGATGAGAGTTAATTTAACTTGCTTCTCAGCAGCTTCTACCTACAGTCTATAGGGCCACACAAATATATGTCTCGAGCTCACCAAAACAATTCTATGTGATTATGTTAAGATGCAGGCACAGACAAAACCCAGTGAATAGTTTCCCATATATATATCACTGCTAATGGCCTAAACAATGGAAAATCTATTTTTTTTAAAAAGGGATACTGGCTAATTTTATTTGAAATTTTAGTGCCTCCTCAGCTGCTGTGATTTAGCAGACTTGAAAAGCAGACACCATAAAGACACTTCATCATTTACATGCTGTGTTCCAATTCATGCTCCATTTAAAAATGAAGTGTTAGATAAACACTGAATTCAAACAATTTTTTTAAGGTTACTCTTCCCAGAAGTTAAATAAAGTACAAATTTGATCATACAATATGGGCAGAATCTTCTGTTCTCAGCAGGTGTCTCTCTTGCTGTCTGAAAAAGTGGTAAGACACCCGCACTAATAGGAGGAAGGCCTGCCTTATCTTCTACCCATCAGGTAGCAGTAGGCCTTCCTCTATTCTGAGGACTCCAGAAGACAACCACCTGCTCGCCAAGAGCTGTTGTTCTATCAAAGTCCGGCAGCTCTTGCACTTAGCAACACCACGGAGGTGCCATGGCTGCTGCAAGAACAACATCCCCCGGAGTCCCAAAATCGCAGAGCGACCCAAGAAAAAGGTAAGTGCTGTTGGGGGTTCTCACTGAGTGGGAGACATGGGGAGAGGGGGGCAATGGGAGTCGGCAGCAAGGGCTTGGCTGTCTGCAGCCACCCTCTGCCCCATGTCCATGACTCAATCATGCACAGATTAGTGCAGATCAAGAGACCAGCAACCCCCCCAACCTCCAGTTGACATGCAGCCCACATAGTTTTACCAGTCATGCAGGCTGCATGTCAGCAGGCCCGCCTGAAGCTGGGAAGATTGCAGCGGAGGCAGCAAGACACCCTTAAGTGGTTGTTAATTAACCACCTAAGGGACACAAGTGGAGGCGCGGCGGAAAAGTTGACTATAGACTTTCCTGCCCAGAACTTTCTTCCAGTGGAGGCAGGAAGGTGTCGGGTATCGGTCCCGATGCCAACCCGCCAAATTCTCAGACCCACCTGCCTCCGTCCTCACCTCCTGTGAGGGCAGAAGATTCAGTCTATTTATCCCCTCTGCTCTTGAAGGCATTGACTTTCATGGGAGTATGGTTCCATGAGTGCTGGAAGTCCTCTGGTATCTTTCTGAAGTAGTCGTTCTTCATTGTGAAACTGGGCAGAGGGGTATGGTGAGCTATTCTTCTCTATGGAGGCATAACAATCAAGAGAGGACGAGGCTAGCTGCTGTATCATGTTAATCTTATTCCTATTTAACAGTTTTACTCAGCATCTTGTTCTATTTTTCTACAAATACAGTAATCCAAAAAGGTAGCATTACTGTGGTGTTTCCTCGATCTACTGCAAAAGTTCAACTGCATCACCATTTCTGTCATGGAAAGCATGCCGTTTACCCAGTTTACAGTGCAGATACATAAGAGCTGACATTGAGATGTATAACTGTGTTTATTATTAAGGTTGCAGCATCCCTTCTCATGATGGGTTTTAGACAGTAAGTAGATGGGAAGGTGCAGCCCCATTCTATTTTAAATGATTCAAAACAAAATATGGTTCTGAGGATGCATTTGTGCGTAATCTAATCTGTGGAAGTCACCAGTATGCATGGAACCAAGGCAGGGAAGAAGAACATGCTCAGTTCTTTCTGAGAGATACTGAGGTTGGTGAAATTTTTAAACTTCCGGATTCCTGACCGAGCACTTAAAATGACATCCTGGTATCCCTGTGAAGCACCAGACTACCTTAATCTTCCAACTCATTCTCTGTCATCTTGCTCCCAAGGTCGAGATGCTAATCCATTCTTAGTTTCCATCCACCTTTCCTGCAGTTTCACAACAACAATGGGCAACACAGAGGGAGGAAAGTTGCAATGAAGAGGGCCAAGGGATAAGGGCCAAGTTATCCCAGGAGTCTCAACTGCAAGACACTGCAGTCCTTCAGGACTACACCAGTGAAATGTGGGAAGCAATGTAAAACGGCCAAGAACTAAGTTGACATGAAATGAGGACCACCTCAGTTCCACGGTGTTCTGCATAGCATAAGCAGCCAATCACTTCCCATGAATCAGGCTCTCAGGTGGCAACTATATGAAGCACAAAACAGGTTAAAAAAAAAACGCCTGTCGGCATCTGGGGAAGTAAGGAGTTAATAAAAGGTAGGTTGATTGAGTGTACTCTGGAATTCACCATAATAAAATAATGTGAACTGAATTGGCACTTCATTATTTACGGTGACTTGAGCCATAGGGGATGCATTGTTAATATTACCAAAACTGGTCATTCATTTCAGCGCTGTTTTTGAGATGTTGCTAGTGCAGACTATGTGCCGCATGAACTGATATGTATTTCTAGAATTTATAATAATGAAATATCTTGCCCCAACCACATTACATACACCACTGACTGACCCTCTTATCCTGAAATTTCCTAGGAGAGGTAAAGAAAGAGATGATAAAAAAAATCCAAGGTTAAGATAAGTCTGCAAAATTTTCTCAAACTCCTATGGCAATAAAGCTCCAGAACACTCTGGAAATCCATAAAACCTTCCAATCCAAGCTGACCCATGATTCTTTTATTTATTCATGTGATGTGGCTATGTCAACTGGCTTTGCCAACATTTATTGCCCATCCCTTATTGTCTTTGAGTTCCTGAGTAGTGGTGAGCTGCCCCTCTTGAACCGCTGCAGTCCATGTGGTGTAGATATGTCCACAGAGCAGTTAGGAAGGGAGTTCCAGGATTTTGACCCAGTGACAGTGAAGGAACGGTGATATATTTCCAAGTCAGGATGGTGAGTAGTTTGGAGGGGAATTTCAAGGTGGTGGTGTTTCCATCTATCTGCTGCCCTTGTCCTTCTAGATGGTGGTGGTCGTGGGTTTGGAACGTGCTGTCCAAGGAGCTTTAGCGAGTTCCTGCAGTGCATCTTGTAGGTGGTACACACTGCTGCTACTGTGCATCGCTGCTGGAGGGAGTGAATGTTTGTGGATGGGGTGTAAATCAAGCGGGCTGCTTCGTCCTGGATGATTTCCATCTCCTTGAGTGTTGTGGGAGCTGCACTCATACAGGAAAGTGGAGAGTATTCCGTCACGTACTTGACTTGTGCCTTGTAGATGGCGGACAGGCTTCGGGGAGTCAGGAAGTGAGTTATTCGTCGCACGATTCCTAGCCTGTGACCTGCTCTTGTAGCCACAGTATTTATATGGCTAGTCCAGTTCAGTATCTGGTCAATGGTAACCCCCTAGGATGTTGATAGTGGGGGATTCAGCGATAGTAATGCCATTGAATGTCAAGGGACAATGCTTAGATTCTTGCTTGCTGGAGTTCATCATTGTCTGGCATCTGTGTGGAGTGAACGTTACTTGCCACTTGTCGGACCAAGCCTGGGTATTATCAAGGTCTTGCTCAATTTGGACTTGGACTGCTTCAGTGATGAAGAACGCTTTACTTCTTAAAACATTAGACTCAAAATGCTAACTCTGTTTCTCTCTCCACAGGTGCTGCCAGGCCTGCTGAGTATTACCAGCACTTTTTATTTTTATCCCTTAAAAGTAATGCTGGATTCTTGAAAATTAGGTGAAAGACATTTGGGCGTAGAAATCAGGCTCTATAGCGGCCATTTTCTTTAGGCGCTATGCAGCCTCCTACTGCTTGAAAATGGGTTTTAAGATGATCTGCGCACTCTTGGTGGAAAGTGTGCTGGATCCCATCTTGATAAAGGAGTTTTGCACACACTGGCCTAATGACCGTCAGCAGCATACAGAACAGGTTATGTCAACGCATGTAAAACACTGATTTTATGTCAATGCTACCATTTCTGATTGTCACACTCAAGCCTATACCCTATCATAACCTCGGACAGCTGAACACGCATTAAACAAATGGAGGTTCCCCCTCCAGCATTATTAAAGATTAGTTGCTGGGTTTTTTTCTTCTCATTGCTGGAGCATTTGTATCTATTTTTGGAGTTTTCTTGGACTCGGCTAAAGTTTCAATATGTTACTGAAGTGAGCTAGCTAGTCTTAAATGCTTTTTTGGTCATTTAAGATCTTGTGCTGAAATAAGCTGCTTCCAGAAATGAGGTGGTCTGATAGGGTTTCCTCTGGGAACCAAGCAAGACTTGGGCCAGGATTTTCCCGTTGGCGATTTGGGGGCGGGGCCCGCTTGCCGACGGGAAAATGACGCGGGATGACATTGGGAGGAACCCCCGACGTCATCCCGATCCCTTTAAATTTTCAGGAAGGCAGGCGGACAGCGAAATTAGCTGTCCGCCTGCCGAACTGTCAATGGCCAATTAAGGCCATTGACAGGATAATTAAGATTGTTAAAGGCCCTGCCTGTCCAACCTTAAGGCTCCTGATTATACATGAAACTTCATCCACTGGCGGGATGAGGTTTCATGTCCATTTTTAAAAAGTTTCATAAAGTTTGTATGTTTCTTATTAACATGTCCCATCTCGTGTGACATTGTCACATGAGGGAGACATGTTAATAATTTCAATATTTTTCTATTTTTAGACTTTACTTACCTGTCACTAATCTCCCTGAGACAGCACTTGGTCTCAGGGAGCACGCGCAAAAGAGCGCACTTTGACAGATAGGAATTCACTCACCCACCCCCCCCCCCCCCCCCCCCACAACCCCCCCCCCTGCACAGGAAGCGCATAGCACTTCCTGTCGGGCAGGCCGCTGGGTGGGCCTTAATTGGCCTGCCCACTCAAAATGGCGGAGGGCCCCGTTTTGGCGGCGGAGTTCGGCTGCCCGCCTGCCACCGAGCCGGTGGGGCCCGCTCGCCCACCAAGCGCAAAATTCTGCCCTTGGAGTTTGAAGAAAGGTCACATAGAGTTGGACAAGCTGCTGGAATAGGGAGCAGGGGAGGGGAAGTGATGGTGTAATGGTATTGTTGCAAGACTAATAATCCAGAGACCTGGGTTCAAATCCCACCATAGCAAATGGTAGAATATGAATTCAATAAAAAAATCTGGAATTAAAAGTCAAATAATGACCATGAAACCAGTGTTTGTTGTTGTAAAATCAATCTGGTTCACTAACCTCCCTTAGGGAAGGAAGTCCTTACCTGGCCTACATTGACTGCCCCTGCCCTCTGAAATGGTTGAGCAAGCCACTCAGTTGTATCAAGCTGCGACAAAATCACAAAAATGGAATGAAACTGGACAGACCACCTGGCATCGGTGTAGGCACCGAAAACAACAACAGCAATCTCTCAGCCCTGTCAACCCTGCAAAGTCCTCCTCTGGGGGCTCGTGCCAAAATTTAGACTGGTCAAGCAACAATCTGACAGAGTAATATCGTAATCATATCTTACATAGATATGATCTTACATAAACACTGGCAGGACAGACCCAGCAGAGGTGACGACACAGTTGCTCTGGGCGTCCTGTACATCAACTCTGGACCCCATGAAATCTCATGGCATTAGGTCAAACATGGGCAAGGAAACCTCCTGCTGATTAGCACGTACCACCCTCCCTCAGCTGATGAATCAGTGTTTCTCCATGTTGAAAACCACTTGGAGGAAGCACTGAGGGTGGCACGGGTGCAGAATGTATTCTGGGTGAGGGACTTCAATGTCCATCACCAAGAGTGGCTCGGAAGCACCACTACTGACCAAGCCGGCCGAGTCCTAAAGGACATAGCTGCTAGACTGGGTCTGTGGCAGGTGGTGAGGGAGCCAACAAGAGTGTAAAACACACTTGACCTCATCCTCACCAACCTGCCTGCCACAGATGCATCTGTCTATGACATTTCAGTTTGAGTGACCACTATACAGTTATTGTGGAGACAAAATCCCACCTTCACATTGGGGATACCCTCCATTGTGTTGTTTGGCACTACCACCTTGCTAAATGGGATAGATTTCGAACAGATCTAGCAGCTCAAGACTGGGCATCCATGAGACGCTGTGGACCATCAGCAGCAGCAGAATTGTACTCGACCACACTCTGTAACCTCATGGCCTGGCATATCCCCCACTCTACCAGTACCATCACGACAGGGGATCAACACTGGTTCAATGAAGAATGCAGGAGAGCATGCCAGGAGCAGCACCAGGCATACCTAAAAATGAGGTGTCAACTTGGTGAAGCTATAACACAGAACTACTTGCGTGCAAAACAGCATAAGCAGCAAGTGATAGACAGATCTAAGCAGTCCCACTGCTAATGGATCAAATCTAAGCTCTGCAGTCCTGCCACATCCAGTCGTGAATGGTGATGGACAATTAAACAACTCACTGGAGGAGGAGGCTCCACAAATAACCCCATTCTCAATGATGCAGGAGCCCAGCACAGCAGTGCAAAAGATAAGGCTGAAGCATTTGCTACAATCTGCAGCCAGGAGTGCCGAGTGCATGATCCATCTCGGCATCCTCTCGAGGTCTCCAGCAGCACAGGTGCCAGTCTTCAGCCCATTTGATTCACTCCACGTGATAGCAAGAAACAGCTGAAGGCACTGGATACTGCAAAGTCTGTGGGCCCTGACAATATTCCGGCAATAGTACTGAAGACTTGTGCTCCAGAACTTGCCACGCCATTAGCCAAGTTTTTCCAGTACAGCTATAACACTGGCATCTAGCCGGCAAAGTGGAAAATTGCCCAGGTATGCCCTGTCCACAAAAAGCAGGACAAACCTAACCTGGCCAATTACTGCCCCATCAGTCAACTGTCGATCATCAGTGAAGTAATGGAAGGGGTCATCAGCAGTGCTATCAAGCGGCACTTGCTCAGCAATAACCTGCTCACTTACACCCAGGTTGGGTTCTGCCAGGGACACTCAGCTCCTGACCTCATTACAGTTTTGGTTCAAACATGGGTAAATGAGCTGAACTCTTGAGGTGAGGTGAGAGTGAGCGCCCTTGACATCAAGGCCGCATTTGACCGAGTGTGGCATCAAGGAGACCTAGCAAATCTGGAGTCAATGGGAATTGGGGGAAAACTCTCCGCTGGTTGGAGTCAAAGCTTGCACAAAGGAAGATGGTTGTCGTTGTAGGAGGTCAGTCACCTAAGCTCCAGGACATCACTGCAGGAGTTCCTCAAGCTCGTGTCCTAAGCCCAACCATTTCAGCTGCTTCATCAATGACTTTCCTTGCATCATAAGGTCAGAATTGGGGATCTTAGCTGACGATTGCACAATGTTCAGCACCATTCATGACTCCTCAGATACTGAAGCAGCCCATGTCCAAATGTAGCAAGACTTGGACAATGTCCAGGCCTGGGCTGACAAGTAACATTCACGCCACACAAGTGTGAGGCAATGACCATCTCCAACAAGAGAGAGTCCAACCATAGCCCCTTGATGTTCAATGCATTACCATCGCTGAATCCTCCACTATCCACATCCTGGGGATTACTATTGACCAGGAACTGAACTGGGCTAGCCATATAAATACTGTGGCTACAAGAAAACTCAAGGGCTAGAAATAGTGTGATGAGTAACTCACCTCCTGACTCCCTAAAGCCTGTCCACCATTTACAAGGCACAAGTCAGGACTGTGATGGAATACTCCCCATTTGCCTAGATGAGTGCAGCTCCCACAACAATCAAGGAGCTTAGCCATCCAGGACAAAGCAACCAGCTTGATTGGCACCACATCCACAAACATTCACTCCCTCCACCACTGACGCACAGTAGAAACAGTGTGTACCATCTACAAGATGCACTGCAGGAATTCAGCAAGGCTCCTCCGACAGCACCTTCCAAACCCATGACTACTACCATCTCGAAGGACAAGGGCAGCAGATAGATGAGAACACCATCACCTGGAAGTTCCCCTCCAAGTCACTCACCATCCTGACTTGGAAATATATCGCTGTTCCTATACGTTGCTGGGTCAAAATCCTGGAGCTCTCTCCCTAACAGCACTGTGGGTGTACCTACACCATATGGACTGCAGTGGTTCAAGAAGACAGGTCACCACCACCTTCTCAAGGGCAACTAGAGATGGATAATAAATGCTGGCCCAGCCAGCGAAGCCCACATCCTGTGAATGAATAAAAAAGTAGAGTGCAAAGGGCTCTCAGCAGGAAGCCATATTCACAGAGGATCTTCTGGAAGCAATTCTATTACCTCAACTTCAGGGAGGACCAATGATTAGATGTCTTCACCTTACAAAGACTTCTTGGCTGAAATCTGGTATCTGCTGCAGTCACAGCTGCAACCTCAAAGTAGTGCAAGGAAAGTATTGCCTGGCGTGTTGCAAGCTGCTGCTGGAAGCGGAAGGGGGGGAAGAAGGAGGAAGAAGTCCAACTGGAAGCGGAGGAACATGAAAAGGAGTAAAGGATTCAACATCGACAGCCCCTTTCTGCCTGAGCTCTAATTGATCAAACAATTCATGAGTGATACCAGTAATCTTAACCACACCTCCCCATTCATCAGCTCTGGGCCTAGAACACTGGTGTACTCGGGACCTTGATAGAAACCATTTGTGCTGTAATATAAGCTGTGACATCAGCCATCATTCACTGCATCGTGGTGGATTCCAAAGGTATGCTGATTGACCTGACCACTAGTCCAACATTAGAAGGAATGGGCTCCAAGCTCTGCATAAAACTCTAAGCTAAATTAGTGCTGAAAATCCATGTTCCTTGACATTGAGAGGAGGCTTTTTGGAAGGCTTTTCAGTGCATCTTTCTTTTGTAGCATGGCCTTTCAAAGTCTTCATCTGCCTCCTCTACAAAACAACTAGTCTGCGACCTCACTGTCCAACAAGCTGGCACCTGAGCAATCCTTTCCCCCATGCCCCAGCTCTCATGCTCTTGTGCCCAATACCTCAATGCAGATCCCTCCTCTATCATAGCCTGTCTGAGTTGGTAACTGTAGATGTAGAGCATGTCCCCTTCTTTCCACCAACAAGGCCTCCAGCGCATTGTATGTAAATTTTGGTGCTTAATTTCTTGCATGTTCAGTCATTGTTTAAAGCATCAGAGCACATTCGGTTTTCAACTGACTGCCAACACTTGTTGCAGCCACAATGCACCTTCGCTTTAATAGATTTATTAAAGTAGTGTAAATAATTAATGATATTGGTCCCAATGCTGAAGCATGCAGCCAATGAACAGCCTGGAGAGTGCCAGCTGCATGTAGCAATTATTTAAAACAGCAGGCAGCATCAATTTAATATGGTGCCTGCAATGCAATGAATGGGCACAGATTATTATGTGCTGCAAAATGCACCCCCATTTTCAGGGTGTAGCCAATTTCCCTCCCTTCACTTTTATTTTCATGGTTATACACACATCAGTGAGGTATTTTTGTAATGTTATACTATTTGAACATGATATGGGTACTCACTAATCTTATTCCTGGACTGATTCACTTTTTCGCCAAGTGATTTTGCTTCAGTGAACCTGGTGAAAACAAAATAAATTGGACAAGATGAAAATAGAAAAGGAACAAAGTTCCCTCTAGGGGAAGTTATGATTGGTAAAACCTCACTCGTAGATACAGATCATATTAATTTTGATTATTTTCTCATGTCAGTGCTTTTCATGAAAATTCTCACTTCTTATATTTTAATTTTCCCTAGTCAAGCAGTCGAAGTACAGACTCCCCTGGACTACAGTCATCCTAATTTTAATATGGGAGCCAACTTTTCCGTCAACAGCAGCAAGAGAATACTTAATTAATCCTGGGTACGAGTGGCAGAAAACTGGGGTTGACACCAGTGACACTGAGCCTTCATCCAGTTTGCATTAACTTCATGTTAGTGCCACCTAGTACCCCCAACCTAGTGCCCCCTCTGGCTTACTGTCTTTTTGTGACCCTCTCTTCCAGCACAAACTCCTGCCAAAAGGAATGCCTTCACCAGGGCTATCACCAGATCCAAATTTGGGCTAGTGAAAAGAGGCACTGCTTAACACTTAGGGTACAGTACTAGTGAGTGTAGGCCTGCCGCTGCATAACATAGGGGAGCAGTACTGGTGGGTAAGAGTCTGTCACTGTAGGACACTGGGGTACATACAATACTGACGGTTAGGGTCTGTCACTGTATTGAATCACATTTTGTGTGGAATTTTCTGTTCCCGTGGGTGGGGGGAGGGTTTCATGTGTGGCAGGGGTGCGAAATTGCATCCAGTTTCACACTCGGAATCTCATTAATTATGCATTGGTAAGTAGCTCCCCGAATCACATGGCGGAGCAGGCACTGATTCATCTGCCCCACTGTTACCTAATGGGATCGATGGTTCAGAGCCACATTTAAATGCCACCCGAATACACAGATTACTCTCAGGAGGCCAACTGTGTGTGGGAAACTTCTTGATATGGCTCCACCAAAGAAAAAAGCTGCTCCCAGGTTCAGCAACTCCCTTGAGGCCCTCATCCATGGAGTCCGCCAGCACCAGATGGCTCCAGGAGGCCAACCAGCCTTGCCTCGCCAGCCTGGGTGGCAGTTGCAAGGGAGGTCAGCTCATCGGGCACCCGCCCAAGAAATGCCATCCAGTGCAGGAAGAGGATGAATGATCTCATCCGCTCCACCGGGGTAAGCTAGCCTTCAGCTCACTCCACTCTCATAATGGCAGCATGCACTCAAAGGGTCACACTGCTCAGGGATCTCACACAATATTAGTGGGGGAGACATCAGCACTGATTGTCTGACGGACACTTTAACATCACCAGCATCTTGTCCGTCATGCTGCACAAACTCCATCCTCAGCCCTTATTGGGGAGAGCTCAGCACACACTGCAGGCCAGCACGCTTTCCAATCTCTCAGGCATCTCTCCTCGTCACATTCTATTCCATTTATCTTTATGCAGGCCAAGCTCACCCACAACTAGAGGGTTATATCCCAGATGGAAGGGGGGACAACAGACGTCCAGAAACTGTCCCACTTTGAGGAGGATGCTGCCTAGCTGGCAGGCAAAGAAAAGATCAGCTTCTCCCAGCAAGCCAGTAGGGATCAACCCTCCATTCGTTGACCATTCCTGATAATCACAGTGAGTGACATGCAATGTTGTATTCTGCCTGCTTATGAACTAAATCTATCTTCTCTCCCCTACAGGCAACAGCAGGCCCAGACAGGGCTCCAGCCCAACCATAAGTCCCAGCCCCCAGGCTACCACAGAGGAGGATACTGAGGATGCATCAGATGACAAACTGGTCACCGCATTCATCTGCACCCTCCACCAGTGCAGAGACACACACCCCAGGGTAACATTCTGGAGAACACTTTACTGACACATATCTGCAGCAGTGAGGGGCAGTGACAGCACAGGTCTCTGGCACTTGGAGAAGTGCTGGAGATCAGGCACCCACTGACCTGAGTCAGGTGATGAGCCACTGCAAGCAGCTGTCTCTAACATACTAAGAGATACAATAACAGACGGCAGGAAATCACATAGAGTTACAAGAAGCAGTCAATAGATTAGAGTGAAGGATGGAGGAGTCCGTCCGCGTTCTCCCTGATGTCATGGCTCTGACATAAGAGTGCCTCGAGGTCTCCATGGGAAGGGTGGTGGCCACTTTGGAGATCTTGGTCCAGCAGATCCTGCCGGATTAGCACTTAGACCTGCACTCCATCACTATAGGCATTGGTGGGATCTATCGGTGGCTAGTCGAGAGGGGGGGCGGGGCATCTTGACCTCCCTCCATGAGCCTCTTCTCCTCAGGGAGTTAGCAAAGGGCCCTCAAGCACTCAGGGAGGAGGACCAGCAGCTGGAGACCCCGCGGCCATCCCCCCAGGTGACTCTGAGAGTGTCCAGCTGATCCCAATCCCCTCTGCCTGTGACCCCATCAACTCCAGCTGTACAGGCCAAGGAGGATGCTCCTGCCCCACAGCAGGACACATAAAGCAGGCCGTGGCCCTCCAGGTCTCGGCACTCTAGGGGTTGCCCGTCAAAATCATCAAAGACAACGGGGCGCAGCAGTCAGCAAGCTGCCTCCACCTCCACTGCAGATGTTGGGGATACACCAAGATGTAGCGGTAGGGTTGGAAAAATTAACACAGTTTTCTGAGTCATGTATATTCAATCACTGCATATATCATGCAATTTTGCAAATACATTTGCTGTTCATGGGAAGGGTCTAGTCATTTGAAATTTGAATTCGTGCATGTGCATCTACGCGCCCACTTATTGCGAGGGTGAGCCGTGGTCCCACTCAGTGATCGCCTTCCTTGGTACCTCACATTCATGATGTGTAGCTGAGTCATGATAGTTACTCCACCCTTGTGTTATCTCAGGGAGATGTGTCAAACTCTTTACTGGAAGTGTTTGCAAAATGAGGTAGTAGCCTCTACTCCTTACAAGATTACATGGAGCAAGGCATGCTCAATAGCCTTGGTGGGTTAGCTGTAATTGTCTCTCAAGATCAGACGGCCATCTTCATTGGCGGTGCCAAAGAACAAGACCTGCTGCCATGAAGGTCTCTCCAACCATGCGCACATCTCAGTGTCGCTAAGTTTCTCATTAAGGTGGCAATGACTGTATCCCTCTGATGCAGTGTTTGCGCTGTCGTGCTTTCACTTCCCAGAGCGCATGGTTGCAGGTTTCGTCGCTGACTTTTCCAAAGATTAGGGCATCGTGAATCATGAGAGTTGAAAGTGCAAGTCCAAGTGCTGAATTTGATTTTGATGTTACTGTCTGTAAACGTCTTTCAGTGCACTGGCATGGCACTAAGGGACAGAAGAAATGTGGTCGTGTCCCTTTCTCCTTCTGGAATCTGGTTATCAGTGTGGCACGGGCGTGTTCCACGTTGTGCTCTTCAGTGGCATCCTCACATGGAAACTGACCCTCAACTCCCTCCTCAGGTTCCTGCCCTTCCTGCTTTTCAACGTCCAAAGAGTTCTCAGCCTCCTCCATATCTCCCTCTGGCAAGGGATACCCCTCTGAAGCGTCAGGTTGTGAAGGGCGCAACAGGCCACGATTATGCGGGGCTGCCTCTGTGGAGAGTACTGCAGGGTGCCACCAGAGCGGTCCAGACATTGGAAGTGCATCTTCAGAATTGTCTGCTCGATGATGGATTGTGTCAAGCTATGCACCGTGTAGGATCTCTCCTCTGAGGCACTCTGAGGACAATGCACGGGTGTTATGGGCCATCGTTTCAGTGGGTACCCCTTATCCCCAATTAGCCAGCCCTGTAATTGCTGAGGCCCTGCGAATATGTGAGGCACCTGGGAGTGACTCAGGATGTATGAGTCATGAGAACTCCCAGGGGACCTGGCATAAATGTGCATGATGTGCTTTTGATGATCACGTGCCAGTTGAACATTCAGGGAGTGGAATCCTTTCCTGAACATCAGGGGTTGCTACCATGGAGCTCTCAAAGCCATAAGTGTGCAACTGATTGCATCCTGTACTCTAGGGAAGCCTATGATAGCTGCAAACCTCAGAAATCTAGCAGCCTGGCCATCCTCATCAAGTGTGAACTGCACATAATGATGAGCCTTACTGTAGAGGGCATCTGTCACCTCCTTGACACATTTATGCGTTAAGGACTGTGAAATGCCACATAGGTCCCCTGTGGATCCCTGGAACAATCCACAGGCAAAAAAATTGAGTGCGGTGGTGACTTTCAGGTGTACTGGCAGGGGATGTCCCCTCAGTCCATGGGGCCTTAGATCCTCCAATAGAATGTGCCAGATATGATCCACCACATCTCTTGATAAGCACAGACGTACACGGCATTGTCTTTTGCTCATCTCCAGATAGAAAATGCTTCATCGGTAGACTCTGGATAGCCTCCTTGGGATGAGTCTAACCTCCTCATCCTCTGGGTCTAGTGGTGCTCCCCTGAACCATGGACCTCTGGCTGGACCTCCTCTCAAAGCTGCACTAGGTGGCACTAGGCCCTTCTCCTTCTCTTCAATTGGATCACTGCCATCAAGAAGGCAGCATTGAGTGCAGGCACCAGTATTCAAGCCTCCTTCTCCCTGTGGACTGTTAGATGCAACAGATTAATGAATGCTGGATAAATATAGTAGACCTCTCACTCACAAACAGAAAGCCAATGTCATTCCCGAGAGCTGCATCTGCACTGCTGGCTTTTTGCTGATATAGCCTTGTAATGAGGCGTAAACTCACAGATCTAGGTGACCAAGATGCCAACTCTGATACTTGGCATCACTATCCCATAGAGGTTGGAAGAGATTTCAAGATAGTGGTGCTGTATTTCTACTTTGAGACCAGCTTTGACCCTCCCCATGTCAGTGCTCAAGTCCCTCCAATCTTCCTGGAACCTCACAATGTGCAGGTAGACCTCCCTCCGGTTATTCTCCAGCAATGCCCAGTAACCCTGGATCCCATTGTCATTGTGGTGATCATGGCGTTGGATGGCAGTGAACGTTTGGCTGTGTTCGGCCTAACATTCTCCTCAGCAAATCCTGCTCGCCCCAGCACTTACCAAGCAAGCCGCTGAAGTTGTTTTTATATCTTCCTGGGACAATATTATTTCGCGGAGCCCTGCAAGCCACTCTCTCGCTCTCCATCTGGCACAGATGTAGAGCTTTTGTATCCAGAAATTTTCACTATAACCGCCTTTAAAGCCCTGGCCTCCAAGAGGGGGAAGGGAAGGTACAACAACAGGAGGCCGCCCAGCAGCCAGGAGGAGGAGAACGAGTGTGTGCGGTTCCTGTAGGTCACGCATTGGGCTTTTCAGTCACCTGAGAACTCATTTTTAGTGTGGAAGCAAGTCATTCTCAACCCCGAGGGACTACCGAAGTGGAAATTCCAGCCCTCCCGCCTAAACCCATCACTGGTGATGTCCCCATGTCCCATGTGGGCCTCACCCCTCCCTATCTCAAGGCTGTGTGCACGGTGACATACAGAGGAGAATTCTCCCAGGGGAGCTTCGAGCACCCCCACCTTTACTACCTTTTCCCCATTTACAGCCTGCAGATACCTCCCCTAACCATGACCATCCCATCTGCAGTTCAGTACCAAGCCAGACAACCGCATTGCCATGGACTAAGACCAAGAACATGCCCTGCACACCAATCTGTGCCTTATCCCAATTGAACATACAGGCCTTGCCCCTCCCTGGAGCAGGACTATGATGTGAGAGTCACACATAGCTCTGTAGCATGGTCCACAAAGCCCCAGGACTGCCTTTAATCTCTATACCTGACTATGAGGTCCACAAAGCCCGAGGACTGCCTTTAATTTCTCACTCTGAACTCTTGGCCCCAGGCCAGGGGCTATGACTGTCTTTCAATGAGCTTTCCCATTCCTTCATGGCTGATCATAACACAGTCTCCCTCCCTCGCCGCCCCCCCCCCCCACCCCCCCACCCTCCATGAGTCTCTGTGCAACCCATCCCTCTTCTGCCACACAAACATAAGCCCCCGCTCCTGTTCCAGAGTCTGTGTTCATCCTCTCCCATTCATATCCTTCAATTCCCATTCACCGCCTTCTGTCTCCGTGTTCAACTCTTCCATGTTCGGCTCCAGCTTCCCCACCCTCGGTTTCCCCTCTGCCTGCCATCGTTTCCCACCCCTTCCCCCCAACTCCACCATACCCCATTGAAACCCATGTCTATTTCATCATTCTCCCCCTTACCCCCACCCCCGGACACAATGCTGGTCTGTGTTTCAGAGTGCAGCCCTGCCTGAGACCTACAGCACACATTGAGTGCTGTCTTCCCGGAGTACGGAGGCACCCACCTTGAGCAGACCAACCCTACAGCCTCACCAACGTGGCGTAACACTGCCATTGCTGAGAAACTAGAGCAGCGCTGTTGTAGGTTGGCTTTGAATGTTGCACTCACCTCAAAGTCACGAGTGAAATGAGGGCAGACAGCTGCATGCCACTTATATCCTGTCGTGACTTTGACCATTGTAATTCCTGCGGGCGTGACACATAATTGGGAAGCGGATCGTGATTCTGGCAAGTAGCGTTTTTAATGAGCATTCATGAATCAACCATCCAGTCAAGCCAGAAAAGTCTTGGGCTGCAAAAAGCAGTTTTATTCTGAAGTTTTGCTTTTCACAGCTGAGTGGAAGAGAGTTACAGGTCATGCGGTATGCCTTTATTGAAGCTACAGCAGTTTCCCTTGTAATATTACTGGATTTTTTATAATTAAGCATCTATAAGGGAGTGTTGCCTGGAAGGTGTTTACATGTGGGTCTAACCAAGTAGAGAGTCTTTTTGAGGGAATGTTTTGTAAGACTAAGTTTAACTGTGTATCTGTAATCTTGAGTGCTAAGTTTTCTTTTATTCTTGTTAATAAAACTTTTACTTTCAATTTTTAAAATCCCAAAAGTGTTACTGGACTTCTTACTGCTGAGATCAGTATGTCCTCTTCTCATTTTCAGTATGTAAAAAAAAAGGGTATAGCCCGTAAGCCAAGT
The DNA here is from genome assembly GCF_964194155.1 of Cetorhinus maximus. Classification (NCBI taxonomy): domain Eukaryota; kingdom Metazoa; phylum Chordata; class Chondrichthyes; order Lamniformes; family Cetorhinidae; genus Cetorhinus; species Cetorhinus maximus. The sequence continues at coordinate 155,025,562 of NC_135883.1, read as the reverse complement.
TTCCTTCTGGGATTTGATGTGTGAAGCAATTAACATTGGTTGTGATCATAACAACTTTGGCGAGGATAGAAAAGCAGGATAATTTAAATAGAGTGAGACACAGAATGCTGCAGTACAACCGGACCTGGGTGTCCTTGTACCTGAATCATAAAAAGTTAGCATGCAGGTACAGAGAGTAATTAGGAAGACAAATGGAATGTTGACCTTTATTGTAAGGGGAATGGCATATAAAAGTAAGGAAGTCTTGCTACAATTGTATGGGCCATTGGTGAGACTACATCCAAATTACTGTGTACAGTTTTGCTCTCCTTACTTAAGGAGGGATACACTTGCATTGAAAGCAGTTCAGCAAAAGTACACTCGGCTAATTCCAGGGATGAAGGAGTTTGAGGATGAATTTCTTCTCTCAAAAGGTCTTTGGAATTCTCTTCCCCAGGAAGCAGTGGAGACTGGGTCATTGAATATACTCAAGGATGAATTAGACAGATTTTTGATATCGAAGGAAGTCAAAGGTTATGGGGACCATACAGGAAAGTGGAGTTAAGGAAAAAATCGGATCAGCCATGATCTTATTGAATGGCGGGGCAGGCTCGAGGAGCCAAATGGCCTACTCCTGCTCTTATACCTTATGAACTAAGCCCCTGACTCTATCACACTCCCTGGCCACTGGCTGTTTGAACAAAATCTCTGTCAATCTTAATAACCTATTTAACTCTGAATTGAGTTTCTGATCCATATTCTCTCCATCACCAAGGCTGCCTATTTCCATCTCTGTAATATCAGCGGTCTCACCCCGCCTCAGCACACCTGCTGTTGAAACGAAGCCTACATTATTACCTTAAAAGGTGACTCTTCCAATGCTCTCCAGGCCCACTTTGTACCCTCCATAAACTTGAACTCATCTGAAACTCAGCTGCCCATATTGTTACGCACAGTAAGTCCTATTCACATTCCCCCTGTGCCTCCTAATCCAGCAATGTTTTGACTTTAAAATTCTCTTCCTCACTTCCAAACTCCTCCAATGGCCTTGCCCTTCCATATCCCTGTAATCTTCTGTAACCTTAGAACCCCAACTCTGCACTCCTCCAGTTCTAAGCCCATAAACATCTCTGATTTTAATCATTCCACCATTAGCCTTCGGCCACCTATCACCAAAGCTCTGGAATTTCCCCCCTAAACCTCTCCATCTCTTCTTCCTCCTTTAACATGCTCTTTAAATCAAGCTTATGTTCATTTGTCCTAATGTAGCAAAGTGCCTTGGGACATTTTAGTACATTAAAGGTGCTATAAAAATGAAAGCTGTCATTATTGTATCAATGCACTTGAACTGTTATCAGACAAATCACAAGCTTCCTCTGTTTTACCTCAGTTTCTGATGAACTGTCATGTGGTGGGAACAAGATACACTTCACAAATGTTCAACTCTTGGCTGACGTTTCCAAAATGAATTAATTTCGGTCTTTATTCAGCCAATAGAAATCTAACAGGACTCTATGGAGAAGCTGTTAAAATACGATTTTTTTTAAATGAGAGATTTTAAGATTTTTTTCCACATGGAACAATAGAAGAACTTGGATGTAAAAGGAAACCTAACCTCTTAATCCCAAAAGCCATCTGGAAAAGTAACCAAAACCAGAACAATGAGTACCTGGCCAAAGTCATCACAATTCTGAAAATCAACAAAGATTTTTCTTATTAAAAAGCATTGTTTGTTCATGAAATAAAGGCCTTCTATCTCACATGTAAAGGAAGAAAATATGAGGGTGTGATCTGGGCACTTACACAACGACACATTCACAAGTGCTGCCCCTGTCAGATTTTATGGGATCACTGAGAGAGCACCTAATTAGTATGGGGAAAGTTGACTGCAAGTGCTACTTTAGGTGCATATGCAGCATTTGGCTGTTCTAATGGGTAGCCAAGTGGAAACCTCTTACCCTTGTTATGGCACAGCCGATTGTAAATGCTGAGTTGTTCAAATCCCAAAGGGAAACTTGAAACAACTGCCACAACTTGTTTTTCAATTTGTATAAATTTCGAGGTGCGTGCCTTGAATTCAGTTGTAATAAGACCAACAATTCTTATAGGTTTTTACAAAACTAGATTAAACATTTATTAATAAGATAAATGATTTTAAACACATACATAGATCTTCAAATTACTACTGAGATAACTTCTAAATCCCCTAATCAATCTAACTCCCAGTTACACTTTCATTAAGGCAACAGTAAGACACACAGATTTTAAAGACCCAGACAAAATGACACACAAACCAGAACCAGTCGAATTCAAAGTGAGTTTTCTTAACTTCAGCTCTTTGAAAACAGCAGCTTAAGCATAGATGCTGAAGGCTTTTCACGCTTGTTAGATCTTAAAAATGTCTACACTTACACACAGCCTTCGCTCTTTGATATATATTTTCCCCTTTGACTGTAAATTCCCATTGTTTCACGATGACTTTGGACTTTGTCTTTTTGATAATAAAAATCTCTCATAGCACTAAATTTCACCAGTAATCTTTGGGAAAAATAAACACGCTGGCCAGGATTTTCCTGTGGTTGGGCAGGCTCGGCAGGCAGACGAGGGAGCGATCGGGAAGCCGACCGCTGATCGCAATCGTACTTCGACCACAATTTCACATTGGCCGGCCAATTAACAGCCAGCCAGCGTGAAACACATACCATAGCGCTGTCAGGGAGGAGCACGAGTGCTGAGGTTTGCGCACACGCACAGTGCACGCAGTAAAAGCTTCCTGAGGCACAGAGCTGCCTCAGGGAGCTGAAGATTTTTAAAATAAAAAATTTAAAACTTAAGTAATGTTAAAAACATGTCCCATCATGTGACTCTGTCACATGAGCAGGGACATATTATGAATGAAATTTAAAAACTTTTATTTAATTTTTATTTGGTTGGAAACCTTATCCCGCCCGTGGATGAGGTTTCCTAAAAATTTCAAAGGCCACTTGGCCTATTCGCCAGCCCGCCAACCGTAAGGTTGGATGTCCAATGAAAAATTTCATCTAATTATTACTTTAAGTGAGATCGTGGCCTTAATTATTACTTTAATGGCCTTAATATACCTGTTCATTGTCAGCGGGTGCATTGCTGACTCCTGCGCGCGCCGCTAACCGAAATATCGCGTGAGTGTATGATGACGTCGGGACACTCACCCAAAATCATTGCGTGTCATTTTACACTCGTTCAGGTTGGGCTCACACCCGCCTAACGAGAACAATACTCTGCCCACTGTTTCTAAACTTTACTGGGCTAGGTGACACATTTCACTCGCTCTTTTGAAAACAATATATTCTGGTTTATTTAAAAATGCAAATGTCCTTTTACACCTTACATTCTAAACTTCCCCCATGTTTACACCAAAGCCTTCAGACCAGCTGCCTTTAATCCAATTAAGTCTCACACATACACACACAGATACATACAGACACAGATACCACTACTTTATAATAAATTCCAATAACTTTATGATAATTATTATATCTTCCTGACATCCTGGGTCCTTAAGGGCAGTCTAGGTTTCCGGCCTAGTCTGCCGATATCCTCCTCAGTCAAAAGTAAAAAAACAGAAAATGCTGGAAATATTCAGCAGGTCTATCAGTATCTGGAGACAGAAACAGAAACAGAAACAATCAGGGCCCAGACTGGAGGTGCATTGGCATGCAATTTGGCGCTGTTGACCTCTGTTTCCTATTCACCACTCTTCAGCGAATTTGAGTAATGGCAGCTTGGGAACAGAGAGCATGGCCAGCGAAACAATTAAGGATAAAACTTCTTAATTACAGGGTCTATTAAGGCCACGATCTCACACCCACTGGAATTTCTAGTCGATATTGCAGACAGCCCCCGTTGGCCTAGACCATGTAGACTCAGAGTAGGTGGGAGGGAGGGGGCCTTAGAGAAACCCTGTTTTGGACCCATAACAGTCACTGGGCCAAAGCTGTGGCAGCAGGCCACCCCCTGGAAGGGTTGTCCCTCCAGGATTATAGAAACATAGAAAACTTTAGGAACAGTTGTAGGTCATTCGGCCCTTCAAGCCTGCTCCGCCATTCAATATGATCATGGTTGATCCTCTATCTCAAAGCCATGCTCCCGCCCACTCCCCATACCCCTTGATGCCTTTAGAATCTAGAGATCCTTCTACTTCCTTCTTAAATATATTCAGTGACTTGGCCTCTTTCTGCGGTAGAGAATGCCACAAGATCACCACCCTCTGAGTGAAGAAGTTTCTCCTAATCTGTCATAATTGGCCTACCCCTTATCCTGAGACTGTGACCCCATGTTCTAGACTCCACCAGCCAGAGAAAACATCATCCCTACATCCAGTCTGTCCAGCCCTGTCAGGATTTTATATATTGTAATGAGATTCCCTCTCATTCTTCTAAACTCCAATGAATATAGGCCTAGACAGCCCAATCTAGACGATTCTCAAAAGACAATCCTGCCATCCCAGGGAAGAGTCTGGTGAACCTTCGCTGCAGTCCCTCTATGGCAAGTATATCCTTTCTTAGGTAAGGAGGGCAAAACTGCACACAATGCTCCAGGTGTGGTCTCACCAAGGCCCTGTATAGCCGCAGTAAGACATCCTTCCTCCTGTACTCAAATCCTCTTGCAAAGAAGGCCAACATACCATTTGCCTTCTTAACTGCTTGCTGCACCTGCATGCTTGCTTTCAGTGATTGGTGTACAAGGACGCCCAGGTCCCTTTGTACATCACCATTTCTCATCTATCACCATTTAAATAATACTCTGCCATTCTGTTTTTCCTACCGAAGTGTATAACTTCACTCTTATCCACGTTATACTGCAGTTACCATGTATTTGCCCACTCACTCAACTTGTCTAAATCGCTTTGAAGCCTCTTAACTTCCTCCTCAACACTCACATTCCCACCAAGTTTCGTGTCATCAGCAAACTTGGAAATATTACATTTGGTTCCCTTGTCCAAATCATTGATACATATTGTGAATAGCTGGAGCCCAAGCACTGATCCCTACAGTATCCCACTAGTCACTGCCTGGCACTCTGAAAAAGACCCATTTATTCCTACTCTCTGTTTCCTGTCTGTTAACCAATTCTCAATCCATGCCAATATATTACCCCCAATCTCACGTGCTTTAATTTTGCACCCTACCCTCTTAAGCGGGGCTTTATCAAAAGCTTTCTAAAAATCCAAATTCAGGACACCCACTGGTTCTTCCTTATCTATTCAGCTAGCAACATTCTCAAAAAACTCCAGTAGGTTTGTCAAACATGATTCCCCTTTCATGAATCCATGTTGACTTTGTATAATCCTGTCGATATTTTCTAAGTGTCCTGTTATTACATCCTTTATAATGTTCCCTACTACTGATGTTAGGCTAACTGGTCTGTAATTCCCTGTATTCTCCCCCACTCCTTTTTTAAATAGTGGGATTACATTTGCTACCCTCCAATCTACCAGGACTGTTCCAGTATCTACAGAATTTTGGAAGATGACAACCAATGCGTCCACTATTTCCATGGCCACTTCCTTTAGAACCCTGGGATGTAGATTATCAGGCCCTGGGGATTTATCAGCTTTTTTAGTAATACTAATTTCCTTCTATTCCTCCTGTTCTCTAGACCCTAAGTTCCCTAGCATTTCTGGGAAGTTATTTGTGTCTTCCTCCATGAAGATAGAATTAAAGTAGTTGTTTAAATGCTCTGCCATTTCCTTGTTCTCTATTATAAATTCTCTCATTTTGGACTGTAAAGGATCTACATTTATCTTCACTAATCTTTCTCTTTTTACATACTTATAGAAGCTTTTACAGTCTGCTTTTATGTTCCTTGCTAGTTTACTCTCATACACTATTTTTCCTCTCTTAATCAATCTCTTGGTCCTCCTTTGCTGAATTCTAAATGGCCCCAGTTGCTACTTTTTCTAGCAACTTTATATGACTCCATTTTGGATCTAATACTATCCTTAATTTCTTTCGTTAGCCAAAGGTGGGCCGCTTTTCCTGCTGTGTTTTTGTGTCAGAAAGGAATGCATAACTGTTGCAACACATACATTCGCTCCTTAAATATTAGCCATTGCCTATCCAATATCATGCCTTTTAATGAAGTTCCCCAATCTATATTAGCCAACTCACGCCTCATACCTTCGTAGTTTCCTTTGTTTAGATTTAGGGCCCTAGTTTCAGATCAGACTACTTCACTTTCCATCCTCATGAAGAATTCTATCATGTTACGGTAACTGTTCCCTCAAGGACTCTGGACAGTAAGGTTATTAATTAACCCCTTCTCATTGCACTATATCAAATCTAGGATAACCTGTTCCCTAGCTGGTTCCTCGACATACTGGTCTAAAAAACCATCTCATACACACTCCAGGGATTCATCCGCCACAGTATTATTGCCAATTTTGTTTTCCCAGTTTATATATAGATTAAAAGTCACCCATGATTACTGTAGCACCCTTGTTACATGCATCTCTAATTTCATGCTGCCCCCTACATTACCACTACTGTTTGGAGGCTTATGGACAACTCCCACTATTTTTTCCACCCCATGTTACTTCTTAGCTCCATCCAGACAATGCCAACCCACTAATTTTCCTTTTTGTCTGTCCTTCATTTTACTCTTGGATATTCAGTTCCCAGCCTTGGTTACCCTGCAGCCATGTCTCCGTAATCACAATCATATCATACCCGTTTACATCTATTTGCGCTGTTAATTCATCTGCCTTATTGCAAATGCTCTGTGCACTCAGATACAGTACCTTTAGGCTTGCCTTTTTAACATTTTTTTGTACTATGACTCTATTTGCTGTGAGCCCTTGTTTCCTCTGCCTTCCACTTTTGTTTTCTACTTTTCTGTCTTTCATTCCTAGCTTTCTTTCCCTCTCTTGTCCCTCCCCACTCATGGTTCCATCTCCCCCACTCTAGTTTAAACCCTCCCTCATAGTGCTAGCGAATACCCCTGCAAGGATATTGGTCCTGGTCCTGCTGGGGTGCAACCCGTCCAACCTGTACAGTTCCCATCTTCCCCAGAATCAGTCCCAAAGCCTCAGGAATCTAAATCCCTTCCTCCTACATAATCTCTCCAGCCATGCATTCATCTGATTTATTTTCCTATTCCTGATCTCGCTAGCACATGGCACTGGGAGTAATCCTGAGATTACTACCTTTGAGGTCCTGTTTTTTAATTTATTTCCTAGCTCCCTATATTCTGTTTTCAGGACATCATCTCTCTTATTACCGATATGACATCCTCATATGCTCATGCTCAGTGACATCCTTGACCCTGGCACCAGGAAGGCAACATGCCACTCTGGTGTCACGTTTGCAGCTGCCAAAACATCTATCTGCACCCCTTACGATAGAATCCCATATCACTATTGCATTCCCACTCTTTTTTCTATCCCCCTGCCTGTGTAGCTGAGCCACTCCTGGTGCCATGGACTTGACTCTTGCTGCATACCCCTGCAAAGCAATCTCCTCCAGCAGTAGCCAAAAGAGAAAATCAGCTAGAGAGGGAGATGGATCCAGGGGATTCCTGCACTACCCGCATGGTGCTTTTACTCTGTCAGGCCGTCACCCATCCCCTTTCTGCCTGTGCACTCTTTACCTGCGGTCTGGCCACTTCACTGTATGTACTATCAATGAAGATCTCATCCTTGCAAATGCTCCATTGTGACTCCAGCCACAGCTCCAGCTTTGGAAGTGTCCCTGACTTTCCCAATGCACAGGAGGAGCATTCCACGTAGCAGAGCTCCCCTGCCGTGACTTACCCTTAAATTACTCCTTTTACTTTTATTTCCATTAGTTTAGAAAATATTAAGGACAGTAGGAATACTCACGAGGTCCTACTCACTGAGGCTGGCCCTCTTGTTTCTAAGGAATGGTAGGAAATAAAAGAATCACCTCCTTCCATCTTCACCAACCCTCCTCACTCACCAAACTCCAACATAAGCACTCTAATACAGCCCAAAGCAGCACTCCAGTGCAGACAAGGCAGCACTGTAGATGGCCTGCTTTTATGCTCTGCAAATCTAGCTTCTGAAAACCTGTTTAAGCCAGATATATAATTAAATTAACTATCTGCAGCTACAAGCAGAGCATGTATTAACCTGTGTTTTAAAGCTGGACTTCTCACGACCCAAAGATCAACTTTTCGTGTGGAATTTTTCCGTCCCCATTGGCATTGAGCGTCATGCAAGCATGAGAGGACAATATGGCAGGAAGGCCAAAAATTGGCTTCACGCTGTTGTGAAAGCAGTTTGCGATCATTGTCTCTGTCATCAATGGCGGCTGCCTTTCCTGCCGCCAGGCATCAGGGATATCACTTTTTACATGTGCATATCATTATAAGCCCTGCTTGCTGGAATCATTCCCCCCCACGTCAAATTAACCACACACGTCGGCAGGAAAACACACCGGTGCAGAACACGTCTTGACAAGTGTGGCGTGCAGAAGTTGGGAATTACCATCAGGGTCTTGTGTCATGAAAATATAATAATTTTCATAATATTATTGTGATTTATTGTAAAGGTAGGTTAATAGTAGGGTTTGATTTAATTTCTCTGTGTGGATGTGTGGATGAGGGATTTAATTGAATTAGAGACAGCTAGTCTGGAGCTTTTAAGTGATCAAAAAAAAAGCTAAGTTTGAAATGCTAAATACGTAAACATGGTTGAAGTTTTAGAATGTGAAGTGTGAGGAACATTTGCATTTTTAGATAAACCAGGATTGTGAATTTCAATGAGATGATGAGATGTTACACCTAGCCATATGAAGCTAGGTCAAACAGTGTGTTCATTTTTCCCAAAAGTTATTGATAATATGAGTACTAGGAAGATTTATATTATGGAAAATGTAAAGTTGAAAAGACATATTGGAACAATGGAATTTATACTAAAAAGGGAGAAACGTGTATACAGGAGATGAGGTTATGGGTAAGCAAGAAGGAATTCTAAGATCAAACAAGTGTGAAAAGTCTCCAGCCTCTAGGTATCAAGTTGCTGTCTACAGGAACCGAAGCTAAGAAAACTCACTGTGAATATCACTCCCCAGGGTATTGTGTGCTTTGCTTGTGTCTATTGAAATTTATTTGTTTTTACTGTTGCTTTAAAGGAGGTGTAACTGGGAGTCAGATTAATTAGGAGTTATAATAGTAGTAATTTGTAGACCTATATATGTGCTTAAAATCATTTTTTTAATAAATAAATGTTTAATTTAGTTTTGTATAAAACCTCTAAGACTTGGTGGACTTATTACTATTGAATTCAAGGCAGACATCTCGAAATAAAAATACAAATTGCAAAACAGTTGTGACAGCGGTTTCAAGTTTCCCTCTGGGATTTGAGCAGCTCGGCATTTACCATCAGGTGTGCCATAATACTTGCTCACACCGCGGACATCTGAGGAGCAGAAGATGCTGGAGCCCTACAGCAACCAGACCCTGGAGGAACTCGTGCATCGCAATCTGGGGCGATTCTGATGGACATGGAGATGGCTCCACCGCAAAGCAGCTCGGGGAAGGTGGAACACCACTGTTGAGGGTCTGCTTCAGTTTCTTGGCCATGGACTGCCACAAATGGCCGAGGAGGTGGAGACGAAGGTCCAGTTATGAGTGGGAGAGAAGGTGTACCGGGGGTGGGGTGGATGGGAGAGGAAGGTCTAGGTTTGACTGGGAGAGGAAAGTGCACCGATGTGAGTGAGGTTGGGAGGCAACAGTGGTGTCAGGAGGGGGGAGGTGAGGTTGGGAGGGTGGTGAATGATGGTGTCGGGAGGGGAGAGGTGGCGGGGGGAGGGTGTACAGGGGGAGGAGGGTGTAACAGGGGAAAATGCAGCAACTGAGGAGGTAGGGTTAAGGTGGGAGAAACGTGTAAGGGAAGGAGTTCGGAGGGCAGACGGAGTTCGGAGGGGTAAAAGAACTTTGGGTGGAGGAAGCAGTTCAGGGGGGGGCAGGACTTCAGGGGAGGAAGGAGGTCGGAGGGGTGAAGAAGTCCAGGGGGAGGAACGGGTGGGGGGGAGGAAGGAGTAAGGGCGGAGGAAGGAGAAAGGTGAGGGATGTCCAGGTGAACACTCAAAGGAGTGGTCTTTTGAGTCGATGACTGCCTCCTGGGGAGTGAAATGAGGGTGGGTGTGGTCAGAGGGAATGGTGACGATGAGAGCAGGCAGAGTGAGCCAGTAGGGTGGGAGGGTAAGGGTGCGACGGTAGCAGTAGAAGGGACGGCGAGGATGGTTGGTGGGGACTCAGAGGTAGACATCCTGGGGGTAGGAAGGAGGAAATCGAGGAGGTCAATGTGGATGGGGGTGGGATTCTCGGGAAGATAGGGAACATGTACGTTCATCTGGACATCCTGGTAAGAAAAGGGTTCTGGGTTGTAGGTGACAGTGGGGAGGTGGAAGGTGATGCCAGGGGGTTCAACAGTGATGAGGGAAAGGACATGGGTGACTGGAAGAGGGGAAAGGATGGGGGAGCTGAAGACATACTTCACTACAACCAAATTGCAAAATCAAAAGTGAAAAGAGCCTCGTGTTAGGCGGGAACAGGTACTGCATGGGAGTGGGATCAGTGGGTGGGCGGAGATGCAAGTCAGCTCAGAAGGACAACTGAAGGAGAGCCACAGTAGGCAGAATTGAAAATGCTCAGGACATTGAGATGAGTGCAATGGAGGAAGGATCTGTGTGCATGGGAGTGTCCTTGCACGAAGCTCCAGAAGAGCCTGCCCCACACATATTTCTCCCTCCAGAATCACTTGTGGGCCAGCTGCGTGCAGCTGAACTTCTAGTTGGGGGGATGCAGGGGGAGGACTTGCGAAGCCTGTACATTTTTTTTACTCATTCACGGGATGTGGGCTTCGCTGGCTGGGTCAGCATTTTTTGCCCATCCTTAGTTGTCCTTAAGAAGGTGGTGGTGGGCTGCCTTCTTGAACCACTGAAGTTCATGTGGCGTAGTTACACCCTCAGTGCTGTTAGGAAGGGAGCTCCAGGGTTTTGATCCAGCGACAGTGAAGGAACGGCGATATATTTCCAAATGAAGCTGAAAGACACCATTACACATTATTCAGTGAAAGTGAATATGTTTTCCGATTATAAAGTGACAAATGTGTTCACCTGTGCAACCACGTGATCAGAAATTCTTTTCTAGGCCTACCACTTCTTCTAGGTGCTGCCCTGACATCTGCAGCAAGGGTGGAGACAGGCTGTGCAATGGTTGGTCCTGTTACCTCTGATGACTTTGGCTTGGGTCCTCTAGAGAGCCGAGGCTTGGGATGCAGGTGTGCTTTGGCTGTCCTCCGTGGGCCAGCTGCTCCCTTTGCGGAGACATAGGACAAGGTTGAGGGGATCACAGGCAAAGGGGACTCAGAGGGAGAGGACAGCTTCTGAGATTCCTGAGTGTATGACCCAGGGGTGTCCAGCTGCTGCTCCTCCTTCCTTCAGGTGCTCGAGGGCCCCAGTCTGATTCCTTGAAGGGAAGGAGCACCTGGAGGGACATCAAAGTGCCCCGTTTCCCTCTTGCATTGCCATTGCAGGAACTCACCCATGGATCCCGCGATGATGTGCAGGTCTGTGTGCACCTCCACATTCTGTTGGACCAGGGTCTTCATGGCATCCACCTTCCTTCTCACGGAGGCGTCCATAAGCGCATATGTGGGCAGCATTTCTTCACAGAGCAAGCTGACGCACTCCTCCGACTCACCTATCACTCTTGTTGAGGGTTGCCAACTGCTTTGTGTGATGATCCCCCGCCATCTGCTGACTCTCCACGATGAGTTGGAAGGCTGAATCCAGAGGCACATCACCTGACTCGGACCTCATAGATGCCAATTCCCCAGCAGTCCTCTGAGCTCCTGGGAGCTCAACTGAACCTGCTTCCTGCTGCTGCGGACACGTGTCCGTGTGGTGAACACTAGATTGTGAACTTGACCCTGCTCTAGATCTAGGTCCCACTGAGGTGTGTGCCTCTGCGCTGATGGAGGATGTGGGTAAGTGCTGTGACGGGTCTTCCAGGCTGCTTATTTCCACCTCTTGAATGGAGGAGGTGTCCTCTTGGCTGGAGGTGTGACCTGGATGGAGCTGAGGGACTGGCTGGCTGAGGGTGTCGGTCGCTTGGCAGAGCTCCCTGTGAACCAAAGTAGAGATGATTAGTGCATCAGCAGAGTCAAAAGCAGGAGAGAGAGCACTCACATTTGTGTTGAGAGAGGGATGATGTGGTGCAGGATCCTAACGTGGGTGTTCGCTGCCGAACTCACCGTCACCACAGGCACAGTTCTCGTCCTCACAAGTCAGCGCGATGGCATGCTCCTCAAAGTGAGTGGGGAGCCTAATGTGAACCACTCCACCTCCAGTCTGGGACCTCTCCCTACTGCCGTAAGCCACCTTCTCTTGCATGAAAACAGGTGGCGAGAATGTGAGAACACATGGCACTGCATGGAATGTTTGTGTGGTGAGCGGAGAGATGGATGGGACGAGGACGCGAGCTCCAGATGATATGAGCCTGATGGAAATGTGAGGGTGTGTGTGAGATTTTGTGGTTTTGCCCCTTGAGGTGTGAGATCCCTGTGGATGTGTGATGGGTTTGTGACTGTGTGAGTTCAGATTGATGAGAAGAGAGACTCCCTCTGGCCGAATGGATGAGACCATTCATCCTCTTTCTGCACTGGGTGGCTGTCCTCTTTTCCAGGAAATAGGCGCTGACCACCACTGCCACCACATCCCATGCTGGATTGGTGACCTTGCTTGCTGGCCTTCACCCAGAGCAGTGGTAGGGGACATCACGGCAGGACTCCAATGCATCCAGTAGGTGCTCGAGGGAGGCGTCACTAAATCTGGAGGCAGCATGTTTCTTCCTTTTGGCAGCCATCAGTTCACAGCCGCTTCTTATCCCTTGAAGGGTGTTAGCTCTGTGCAGGGGTGGCCTTTAAACATGGCACCCAGTTTACTGAAGGACTGAGGTGACGGAGCGGGAAGGCGAATCAGTGACCTGGCATGTTTCCCAGGAATGCTTGATTAATGAGGTGGGATTGAGACGATACGGTGAGAAAAGTCACCATTGTGGCCAGGTGGTAAAACATGATTTTTCCCACCCACTACTGCACTTAGTGAAAAGTCTGGAATGATTCCACCCTTAGGGCGGACTTTTCTGAGCCCGCTGGTGGCGGGTGTGATAGGTGGCATGCGCAGAAAATATGTTGGGACCGACTTCGCGATGGTGTGAAGGCAGGTCGCGATCTTCCGCTCAGCCCGTCAACGGCAGGCTGCATTTCCTGCCATCGGTCGGTGGGGAGCTAACTGTAATACATTAGCATATAATTAAAAGGCCATCCTGCCAGGCTCTTGGAACTCCGTCGTATCGCCCGTCCATGTCGGCGGAAAAGCACGCCGACCTGTTGCACAACAGCACGCAGGCGATGTGCACTTGGTGGCCTTCACTTTGGGGGAACTGAGGTGAGTGAGCAGCAGCATTCTCCACAGCTCGGCGGTTGTTTACAGGCCTCAGGGGCACTGGGGGGTTGGGGGGGGCGGGAGAAACTGATGCCTGGCCCCACAGGCGACTGCTGAGGGGTGGGGTTGTTTGGGGGCAAGTGCTGGCCAGCCTCGGAGGAGACTGCTGAGGGGCGGGGGGTGTCTGGGGGCAAATGCTGGCCAGCCTCAGAAGCAACAGCTGAGGGGTTGGGGGGTGGCAAGTGCTGGCCAGCCTCGGAGGCAACTGCTGAGCGGGGGGTGGTCAAGTGCTCTCCTGGCGCAACATCCTGCGCACAGGTAGGGGGCAGGGTAAGTGAGGGAAGTGGCCACGCATTAGGGACACCTGTATAAACTGACAATGCCTCAGCAACTGAGACAGGTCAGGCATACCGCCCGCCTCCCCAACCCCACCCCTGGCACAGACTTCGAGTCTGCCACCACTTTATTGGACCACGGAACAGTTGGGCTGCACACATTGTACAATCTCCTAGCCAACGCTGGCCATATAGCAGTCACTGTTGGAGGTGCTGACAGCCCCTTGCAATCTCAGCATCCTGGTTTGGACCAGTGTCCCCCAATGTCGCAGGTTGACAGAGCAGCCACGCAGCGTACTCATCTCTGGCCATCCGAGGGGTGACCAGCACGCTCCATGAAGCATTAAAGGGTAGTCACACAGGTGCTAAGTACAGGCATGATAACCACGTCTCTCTTTTATGCTGCAGGAGGACCACATCAGGATCACGAATCCTGGTGACCTAGTTGTATGGCTGATGGACTACAGAGATGTATAGACAAGAAGATGGAGGAGAGAGCGACTGAGGCACCTGGCTGTGCAAAGACAGGAGCAGCAACCTCATGAAGAAGGGGGCAGCAGGGGCTTCTGCACACGTTGCCTAGAAGCGACAGCGAGCTTGGTTGGCGCCTAGTAACACCCAGGGTCTATAGACGCTGCCTGTCATTCCTGCAGATGACTGAGAACCAGTGTCGCCGACGGCTGTGCATGTCTATGGACTTGGTGGCTCACATCTGCCACTTACTGCAGGACTTGGCGCCAAGTGGACATGGAGGGCATCCACTGCCAGTGGCTGCGAGAGTGACAGCAAAGCTCAATTTCTATACCAGTGGCTCCTTTCAGGGCTCCACAGGTAACCACTACATTCTGACAGCAATGACCAGCACTGCCTAGGTGCAGGCATCAGTAATGTTTCCAGGGAGTGTGAGGCTGGACTAACACTGTGGTCTGAAGGCTGCACAGAGCACAGGGAAGAGGCCCTGGACTGAGACACCTCCCTTTTATCTTGTGCAGAAAGGTTTCACATTTGTGTGACAAGAAAACTGCTCATCAGAACAAGGCAGGGAGACATTTTTGGGAGTTTATTGACAATAGTGAACATTATGTACAAGTGATTAACACCCATGCCCAGGCTGTGCAACTAATTCTCCTTAACTTTCCTAACCCTGCCACGACATCTTAGTGCTCCTCAGACATCCACAGCGGGGGTAGAGGCAGCCTGCTGACTGTGAAGCCCTGTCTGTGATGACTTTGGCGGGCGTCCTCTGGAGGGCTGAGACTTGGAGGGCCCCAGCCTGCTTTTGGGGTCCTGCTGTGTGGCAGTGGCACCCTCCTTGGTTTGTGAAGCTGGAGCTGTGGAGGTCACAGGAAGAGGGGAGTCAGGTGAGCTGGTCATTCCCAGAGTCACCTGGGTGGATGGCCCTGGAGCGTGCACCTGCTGGTTCTCCTCCCTATGGATTCCCGAGGGCTCCAGGCTGACTCTGTGAGCGGAAGGGGTAGCTGGAGTGAGATCAAGCTGCCCAGTACCCGTCTCGCGTACACACTGTTGGAGGCCAACTATGGCATCAGCGATGGAGTTAAGCCCACACAGCAATGCAGAAGTGAAGTCTGGACCAAGGTCTCCATGGTAGCTGTCATCCTACCAGTGTTGACCTTGGTGCGTGGGCATGCCGGCGCAATGACCTTAGAGTGAAGGTGGACGGACTCTTCCATTGTGCCTTGCAATCTGAGGAGTGCAGCGGACATCCCTTCCTGTTGTTCCCTAGCTTGCCTTTACAGCTCCAGCAACTGTGACATAATTGAGTCCAGATGCTCGTCATCTGACTCGGACCCAGCAACATTCTGGCCTCCAGCAGTCCTCCAAGTGCCAGGGGCCTGGGAAGTCTCTGCCCCTGCCTGCTGTGGATCAGAAAGTGCGATGTGCTCACCAGATTGTGATCCCGAGGCTACTCTAAAGCTAGGTCCCACCAAAGAGTGGTCTCTGCGCTGGTGGAGGGTGTGGGTGAGCGTTGTGACAGGACTTCAGGGAGGTTTCTTCGAAGCTTGCTTGGAGGCTCTGGGTTGTGGACTCCGTTGGCTGCTTCGCAAGGGGAGATAATTAGTGCATGGCAGTGGCCTGTGAAAGAGGACACATCACTCACGGCATGGTTGTCTGATGGATGTTGCACTGTTGGATCCTCATTTGTTAGAGCAGTGCTGACCTCACCGTCAGCAGAGGACTGGCGCCGATCATCACCGGCCAGCTGGATGGCTCTGTTTTCAAATTCTGTCAGAACTTTGAATTCCAGTATCCCTCCATCTATCTGTGAACTTTCCCTCCTGTTGTGAACCAGTTTGTCCTGCAAGGATAGAGATGGGGAGAGTGTATCAGGACGCCTGCCAGGCCAGATGATAAGTATGCCTGGCTTGTGTGGCTGGTGAGTGGTCCCATGGGCGGGATGAGGACAATGACGGTGTGTGTGAAAGAGTGAATGGTGATGTCCCTTGCATTGTCAGTGAGTGAGGGCCCTGTGGATGTGTGATGCGTTTGTGAGTGTGTGAGTTGGGAGTGATGAAAAGAGTGACTTACCCTGGCGGAACGGAGGAGATCATTCATCCTTTTGTGGCACTGGGTGGCCGTCCTCTTCTGCAGGGCATTCGTGCCAACCACCGCTTCCACCGCCTCCCAAGCTGGTTTGGTGACATTGCTACCCATCCTGCGGCCAGGGCAGGGGTAGAGCACATCCCGGTGGGCCTCCACGACATCCAGCAGTCGCTCGAGGGACCTGTCATTGGAGTGGCGGGCTGCAGTCATTTTGCCTTTGCTGGCCATGTCTCCGGGCAGCGGTGGTGACCTGGTGGCGATGAGCTCTTTGCTGGCAGCTGCCTTTTAAAGATGGCAGCCAGTGTGATGCAACAGCGAGGTGATGGCGAGCAGTGAATGAGAGCACGCCTGTCATGGAAATGGCGTGTTTCGCGGGAGTGAATATATAATGAGGTGTGCTTGGGAAGATACGACGCGAAAACCCTCCCCTGAGTGGGAGTGAGGCGGTAAATTAAAATGACAGGCAGCTGGAGGCTTGGGGTCACATCTCTGAACTGAATTGAGATGTTCTGCAAAGTGATGACTCAGTCTGCATTTGGTCTTGCCAATGTTGAGGAGGCCACATCATGAGCAGCGAATACCATATAATAAATCACCCTCCCCAGTTCCTGTGTTAGTTTCTCTGGTTGCCTAACAGTAGCACCTATTTATTGTGTGGAGGCCTGTACAACTCAAGTTACCAGCATACCTAATGATACACCAGATCCCATTTGTGCCTAAAGACTAGAAACTTCTGGTGCAGCTAGTCAACATGGCTGGCTTCACCCTGTGGCCATCGTTTCCATTATAAGGGGAACCAGAGATTTTGCCCCTTAAAATGCAAACAGAAAACAGTATGGTACAGCTGAATGGATTAGATTTGAAAAGTTTTTATGCTTGATGATGCTTGGAAAGTTAAAGATTAACACAAAAACTGGAAAGGATAAGCAAAGTTTGCATGGCTATGTTAGTATATATGTTCGTATGTGGCCCATCAAAGCTGATCCCCCAATATCCTCTTCACTGCCAGTAGCCAGAAATACTTCAGCAAATTGGTCATACCAGCAAGGAATATCAGGGGCATACATCAATTTACCCAGTAGCTAAGCACTACATGGACAGATTTAACTTCTAACTACGTTGCATGTTTCACATGAGACAGAAATAATATTTTATTTCCCACGGTTATTTTTAATGGGAGTAATTAACGAACCTTAATTCGGCTTTGTAATGCAGTTACAGTTGTGGTAATGATAAACTGACCACATTCATTTACAAACATAGTATGGTTGGGAGTTTATTTTCAATGCCATGATAAGTGCATGAAAGCATGTTGACTTATTGAAGTTGGAAACTAACCTGGCAAGTTTTGCCAGGTCTCACATTGTTATTATTAAGTATAAGTCCTAGGAATTCTGAGTGTATAGGAGAAATTACCACAGGCTAGGACATTTCTTTTTCAATTCTCTATTGAACTTCATGAGTCAATGAGTGATAAATGCTTGAAATCTGCTAAACAAGAAATATTGGGGCTATTAAAAACGCTACTAGACACCTCAATGGTAGTGTATAGGATATTAGAGGGATGAGCTTTGATTGGCCACTTGACCTTTACTTATCCCTTCTAGTTTGTGTTAATCTTTAATTTTCCAAGTGTCTCCAAGCATGAATACTGCTTAAATATAATCTATTCAACTGTATAGCTTTTTTCACTTGTGTTGGAGGTGTCAATGCTCAGATGTAACTTGGCCATATATACCTTTCAGGTGGTTGTAAAGATCCTAAGGAACCATTTGAAAATTATTCTGGTATCTTAACCATCATTAATAATAGAAATCTGGAACTGGATCCATAAAAAACTGTTGAGGCTAGGTCAATTGTAATTTTTAAAACTGAGATTGATAGACTCGTGCACTTCTAGGATAATTTTCAATTTTGTATTTGCTTTCAATTTACATCCCAAAATCTGATCCAATTTATTCAACTATCCTTGCTATAATTATTTCAGGTGTCACACCCACTGTAATTATCCCAGGTGTCATCCCCACAGTGATGTGAATATATTTGGTTTTGCCAATGCAATACCTCCCGATACCTCTGGTATCTCCTTGCTGAATGCAGCATTTTGAGCAATAAGTAGTACTTTCACTTGCTTGAGTCCGATTTGAGCACACATGGCAAATGCTTCATAAAACAGAATTATAAGCCTGGATTCCTGCTAGATTCCGGATCTGGAAGTCCCGCCACCCATTTCTGACAGATCCTATTTTCGCCAGAACGGATCTCACTCACGGTGGAACCCCGAACCCAGCAGGGCCATTTGAACTCAATGCTTCATTTTTACTGGAGTAAGGGTTTTTTCCCCCAAGTGTGTGGCTTACAATTTTTTTAGCGTAGACATAAATGTTCGTTAAAGGAGGATAAGGTCTGTCGAACTGTAAAGCTGTCAAGTTATTAAAATTCCCAGGTATTTTAAATTAATCAAACAGCCTGCATGTGTCTCTGAGCTAAAAGAAATCAGTGCTTGCAGTCTCAATAGCTGTTTGTTGACAAAAACTTCAAGGCTATCATTTTAGAATTATTACTGCTTGACTGCTTCCACAACCTGCCATTATCATAGTGGGGGGAGCGATAAATTCACAGTTTGATTGACAGCTCCTAGAGGTTATGAACATACAAATTAGGAGCAGGAGCAGGCCACTCGGCCCTTGAAGCCTGCTCCACATTCAATAAGATCATGGCTGATCTGAATGCCACCTCAACCACACATTCCTGCCTACCCCCGATAACTGCCTCTCCCCACTCCTGGGCCTGTGAGTTGTGGCCTCTCCCCCTCCATGGTCCTATGAATTGCAGCCTCTCCCCCTCCCTGGCCCTCCGAGTTGTGGCCTCTTTCCGCTCTCTGATCTTCCGATTTGCAGCCTCTCCCCACTCCCTGACTCAACAAGCAGTGGCCTCTCCCCTCTCTGATCCTCTGAGTTGTGGCCTCTCCCATTTCCTGACCATCCAAGCTGTGGCCTCTCCCCATTCCTGATCTCTGAGTTGTGGCATCTTCCCCTCCCAAATCTCCCGTTCCTTGTCTCACCGTCTCGCCTCTGCTGTCTCCTGGACTTGTGTTAAAGATCCAGTTCTGATTCAAAACCGGAGCGCTGATGGTGCATAAATGGTGCAGAAATGCCGTGATTAGGCTGCTACAATGCAAGTTCTTTTAAAATGCTCCCATTCGCCACTTCCCTCGTCTGAATCCTCACTGTGAGTGAGGACTCGGGGGAAGAAAAGTGAGGCAGGAGCAGCTTCAACAGTCAATTTTTAAAAAAAATACGGATTAAGCAGCCCCATTGGGGCTTGCACTTCCACAGCATCTGAGCTCCAGCTTCAAATCGAATCAGGATCTTGAACAGAAATGCAGGTGCGGGAGAGGGAAGCGGTGAGGGGAGGAGATGAGGGAGGGGGAGAGGCTGCAACTCTGAGGTCGGGTGGGGGGGGGTGGGGGGGCAGTAGGTGGTGGGGGGTTGAGAGACTGCTACTTGGAGGTAGGGGAATGAGGAAGGCTGCAAGTTGGAGGGTTTGGACATCGGGGGGTGGGGGCATGGGGGTAAAGGCCGCAACTCAGAGGTCGGGTGAGGGGGAGGCCACAACTCGGGAAGCTCCAAAATGGCACCATTTTGGCATCATGCGAGAAACAATGTTAACGAATCTCGCGATGCTCAACAAGATTACAGCCTCCACTAACTTACCAATGTTAAAACAAAACCACATTCAACGAGGCAACGTTAAACGAGGACTTATTGTACCGGAATCAGTTTAATGGTCCACATTTGTCTTCTACATTTTTTTATCTTGTTCTTAAAAGCTTTCCATATGTATTCACATTGGTTTCATCACCACCTAATAGAGTTAGCCAATTTACCCATTCCAAATCGTCTGTCCTTTTAGTGGTAATGCTCTTCTGAAATCTGGTGCCTTTCCAATACAACTCTGTCTGCCTACCCACAGAACTATCCAAAGAACACCTTGTTCTCTCAGCGTTCTGCTTCAACCATTACTCATTCAAATCATTTGTTATTTGCAGGATCTTGTTGTCTGTAAATTGGTTGTTGTGTTAGCCTACATAACATCAGGGACTACACTTCAAAAAGTAATGCATTCATTGTAAAGGGTTTGGGACATCCTGAGGATGCAATTTCTATTTTTGTGTTAAGCTTGATTTGCATTTGGAATTCGATAAACTATCAATACTGGTAAAGGCCATTCTGCTAATCTCTAAAGAAAAAGAAAGATGCTAAGCGACAAGGGGCTGAACTTCTGCTCCCAAGTCAGCTGTGCAGAGTTGGGAGACTTCCCCGAATGGTGGGAGTTGGATTTTCATTCTGGAAAACATTTATGTTCATAGCCTCACACCACATTCACTTTTCCAGAACCACGTTATCCAATTCAGGGTCACAGGGAGTTGGAGCCTATCCCAACAGGGCAAGAGTGCTAGGCGGGGTGCACCCAGTCCCATCACAGGGCACACACTCGCACACACTAAGGGGCAATTTAACCATAGCCAATCCACCTAACCAGCACGTCTTGGACAGTGGGAGGAAACCAGAGCACCCAGCAGAAACCCACACAGACAAGGGGAGAACATGCAAACTCCACACAGACAGACACCTGGGGTCAGAATTGAACCCAGATCGCTGGAGCTGTGAGGCAGCCTCACATCAAAGAAAGCTAATTTCTTTATGACCGCTTGGAGCTGTCAATCAAACTGTGAACTTACAGGCCCCGCTAGTTTTAATGATGATAGGTTGTAGAAGCAGTCAGGCAGAAATAATACTATAATGATAGCACTTAGGCTTATGTCAATGACATCTGGTAAAATTGCAACACCGATTTTTTTCAACTGCAGGTTAGCTGTTTTTTTCCAAATTTAAAAGGCAAGGGATTAAATGACTTCAGTTATGGTAATGCCATTAAATGTCATGGGGAGATGGTTAGATTCTCTCTTGTTGGAGATGGTCATTGCCTGGTACTTGTGTGGTGCGAAAGTTACTTGCCGCTTATCAGCCCAAGCCTGGATATTGTCCAGGTCTTGCTGCATATGAACATGGACTGCTTCAGTATCTGAGGAGTTACAAATAGTGCTGCACATTGTGCAATCATCCGCGAACATCCCCACTTCTGACCTTATGGTGGAGGGAAAGTCATTGATGAAACAGCTGAAGATGGTTGGGCCTTGGATACTACCCTGAGGAACTCTGTCAGTGATGCCCCAGGACTGAGATGATTGATATGATTCCGTGAATATGACTATGTCAGGCTGTTGCTCGCTTAGTCTATGGGACAGCTCTCCCAATTTTGCAATTTTGGCACAAGCCCCCAGATGTTAGGATGGAGGGCTTTGCAGGGTCAACAGGGCTGGGAGTGCCGTTGTCATTTCTGGTGCCTAGTTCGATGCCTGGTGGTCCGTTTGGTCTCATTCCTTATTGGCTTTTCTGTAGCGGTTTGATACAACTGAGTGGCATGCTAGGCCATTTCAGAGTCAACCACATTACTGTGTGTCTGGAGTCACATGTAGGGTCAGATTGGGTAAGGATGGCAGATGTTCTTCCTTAAAGGGCATTAGTGAACCAGATGGATTTTTACAACAATCGATTCATGGTCACCATTATGGAGACTAGCTTTTAATTCCAAATTTATTAATTGAATTTAAATTCCACCAGCTGCCATGAACATCAGAACATTAGCCAGGGCCGATGGATTGCTGGTCCAGTGACATTACCACTACTCCACCGCCTCCCCTAAATGTACCGCTCCCTCCATGATACGCAGATGTGTAAAATACTGCCTGGTCCTGTTCCCCTCTCCTCCCACCCCACCACCCAGCGAAAACGTTGGTGCCAGATTCGGGGGTGGGACTTCTGGATTCCAGGCTCCTGCGGAATTTTGACTAAGATGTGGAGCCCTTCTGCCTTTGTGAAAATTTGGGCCAAAGACTGCCTCTTTTGAACTTCACAAACTCCAGCTTCAATCTTATGTGGATAAGTAGTTCATTATAAAGGGGCCATTCACAACCAACAGCATTTTATAATCTCCTGTTGTGCAAGTGACTACTACAAACCTTTTTCTTTTGGTTCAAATATGGTCTGCATAAATCAAAATATAGCAACGGAAAAGGGCCCCCTTGATTACTGTAGTAAATCATAACATGTCTGGTACCTTAGGATCTTAAAGACAGAGGTTCTGGAAAGTTGTGGATCTGCTCACTGTAGAGAGCCCTTACTTCAGTTTTTTGGGGGCTGGATCTAATTTAAGCAGTTTATGGATGGAAAACTGTTAAAATTCCTGAGAAGCTGCAGTAATCTACTTCCCTCCATTATTAAGCTTTAAAATACGCATTTTTTTGATTTATCATTCTAGCAGATCTTGTCTTCATTTCTCTGTACTTTCTCAAACATTATCATATATTTTTCAATTATGGCCCTTTTCTTCCTTCCTTTCCTGAAGGCCCACGTGTGTATTCCTGGGAGCTCTAAGTACCTCACCCAAGAGGCTATTCTTCATCTTTGAGTTTAGACAGCAAGTGCCGCAAGTTCTTTGATTGTGAAGACTAGTACATTAATTTTCAGTTATATGAATTCATTCCACATACAAAACTCTATTTCTCTGGAGCTAGCACTTCTTTTAATATTGATATATAGTACAAAAATAAAATCTGTTCCATTCTCCCATGTTCTTCATTTCCCAAATTGATGAGTACAATGTAATTGCGGGTATGGGAGAAATGTATGCATGTGCGTGTATAGGTGTGAGTTTTCTCCAGTGTCAATACTACATCACGCCACTGTATTCAGCTTGGTGGCACTGGTAGTTAGCGCATCAAATGCAATTGGTTTGAGCGTTACGTCCGTGTGCCAGAAGTATGCAGAGTAGGCAGATTGTGATGTCAGTCATGATCTAATGTTGATTTGATGCCTGACTTGTCACTTTGGACCTCGTCAGGCTAGTTAATGTCCCAGGTATCAGCCTTGGCACAATTGGGTACGCTGTTGCCTCTGAGTCAGAAGGTTGTGTGTTCAAGTTTCACTCCAGGACTGCAGTACCGAGGGAGTGCTGCAGTGTCTGAGGTGCCGTATTTCAGATGAGTCATTAAACTGAGGCCCCATTTACCCTCTCAAAATGATGTAAAAGATCCCATGGCACTACTTCAAAAAAGATCAAGGGAGTTATACTGGTGTCCTTGTGTGACGAAAGTATAATAATTTTCATAATATTTTTCTGGTTTATTGTGAAGTAGGTTTATGGGGACAAGTATAGTTGGGTCTGTCTGTGTGATTTCATTACATTTGGATTCAGGTAGAGTGCAAGTTTTAAATCAACAAAATAAGCTTGGTGCTTGACATACTAACAAGTAAACATGGATGCTGGCTTAGCATGTAAGGTGTGAAGGGATTGTTGGATTTCAAAGGGATCATTAGTCTGTTCACAACTAGCCAGATACGCAGGGCTAAGGAGTGTGTTTATTTTTCCCAAAGGCTACTGACAATATTGGCAACATGAAAGTTTTTATGTTATGAAGATACAGTTTCAAAGACACACAGAACAATAGAATTTACATATTACAAAGAGAGAAACATATATAGAAGAGAATGAAAGGCTATGTGGGAAGAGGATCATGTAAGATCTAACAGGAGTATGTGAAATAGCCTTAATGAAGCCTCCAGCCATTTGTGCATAAGTCTGCTATATAATGAAACTGAAGTTGGGGTAAAGTCATTTGGAATTCCACTGTCAAGTGGGCATTGTGTTAACTTGCTGGCTCTGTTTTAAATCTAAAATCTATTTTGGACTGTTGCCTTAAAGAGAATGTAACTGGGGGTTAGGTTAATTAGGAATTTCAGGAGTTATTATAGTAATATAATGTATGTGCTTGAAATCTTTTATATTTTGTTAATACATATTTTAATTTAATTTTTAAAATCTCTATAGGTCTTGGTCGACTTATTACTTCTGAATTCAGTGTACACATCTCATAATAAATACAAATTGCAAAACCGTTGTGATAGCGTAACTAAGATTCTCTTGTGGATTTGGTCTGCCTGGCACACATTATCTGCCGCGTCATAACACCTCGCCCATATTTATCCCTCAATTAACATCAGAAAAACAAATGGCCCGGTCAATATGACATTCCTGTTGATGGGATCTTGCTGTGTGTAATTTACTGCCACATTTCCTATATTACAACAGTAGCTACACTTAAAAGAAAACCACTTTCTTCATTTTAAAGCACTTTGGAGCAGTTGATAGTTGTGACAGGTGCTATATAAATGCAAGTCTTTCACTTTTTCTTCTTCAACATGCACAGCATAACATGCAAGCTACAGCAAAAAGGGCACCACCCCACCAATGCTATTTAAAGGGGTCAGCAATAACTTGCAGGTCAGTTGCTGATTACTTTCTACTGGCTTTGTTTGAGGTTCGTCAAGGTTGTAAAACAACAATGATCAGCTGTAACTCATTGCTGTTCACTTTTTTATAATGGAAATGTTGGGTCTGGCAATCTTTTCAGTGGTTATTTATCTTACAGAACAGGGTATCCCAATACTTTTTTGAAAGCTGTCACTGCATTCACCAGGATGCTAGTCTTAATGCGTCAAGCAGTCAGTGACTAATTTTTAAATAACAGGCAGTCTTTCCTTTTAATCCTTCATCAGGTACCATTCAGAAATGACTCACCTCTGCTTCAGAAGCTGTTTGTTGTCTTCAATATTCATGCTGTCAGCATAGTCCCTCCTGAATATCTCAAAAGCCTCCTGACGTCCAAGTGACATTTCCCCTGCTGTGGAATAGATGGAAGGCAGAACAACTAAGTGAATATGTTCTTTGTAAATATCAGCAGACCAACATGGTGTTGATTGTAGAAATGTCTCAGCTACATAATAAAAAGTGAAAGGTCACCTGTCAATTAATAAAAGAGGTGCAAAGCATTTTTCGGGGTTTCTTTCCACTGCCAAAAGCAGTAAAAATGTATTTTCTTGGCGTAAAATCAAAATCTACAATTTCACCTACATGCTTAAACAAGAAATTTGCTATATCAGTTACGGAGAAAATACCTCAAAATTAAAGTGGCTTTATACACCGATACTGTCAGTGAGAACTTATACCCCAAATTCCTGAAAAATGCATTAACACATGGCAGAATGTTGAAACAAAGAATGTTGTAAGGCAATGGAAATCAGTGTAAATAACTGGGGCTCAAGGCAAGTAAGGAACAAACACGACCTCTCTTCTTTAAGTCCCTCTTCATCTTATGAAAATGAGCTTGAAGCTTCCAATCCATGATCTATGCACATGAAAGCACAGCATTTTTAAGAAAATGTGATTATGCAAGCTTTCGATTTTTTGAAAATGTGATTATGCAAGCTTTCGATTTTTTGTAACAAATTCTGATGCCATAAAACAGCATTCAAAGATATAAAGAATACAGTGAACGTAGCATGCAGTGAGGGGAAACACTGGAAAAAAATACCACCGAACAAAATTGTTATAAAACACCAGACATGGTGGCTTCTGGTCTTGCTACACCTAAAATTTAGGTGTTTATAGGACATAATAATCAAAAGTAGCTAGGTCTGATTCCAGATCTTTGCTGAGTTAGCAGCCACCAGAGTGCCATTAGCTCTGTGTCTAAGGTTAGTTAGGGATTTAAAGAATTATTAACAAAGGGTGCCATTTCTGATTACCATCCAATGACACAAGCCGAAACCCAGAAGCCTGTGATCATAATGTTACATGCAGCACAGAAACAGGATATTCAGCCCAACCAGTCAATATTGGTGTTTATGCTCCACTTAAGCCTCCTCCCATCTTTTTCCATCTAAATCTATCATCGTAATCACCATTATAACTACCATCGTAGCCCCATTGCACCCTCATACACTTAGCACTGTGGCAAGCCTCACCTCCACATCTCTCAGCAGGCACACACTGTCAGCCATTCAACTATGCCAGGTATAATAAAATACAAAGCTAGGTGGGGAAGTAAGCTGTGAGGAGAACACAACGTCTGCAAAGGGTTATATATAGGTTAAAGGAGTGGGCAAGAAGGTGACAGATAATGTGGGGAAATGTGAGGTTATTCTGTTTGGTAGTATGAATAGAAAAACAGGTTATTCTTTAAATAGGAGAAACTATTAAATGTTGTTATTCAGAGGGATTTCCTTGTACATGAAACACAGAAAGATAACATGTAGATACAGCAAGCAATGAGGAAGGCAAATGGTATGTTTGGATTTATTGCAAGGGGGTTGCAATACAGTAAAAGGGTCTTGCTGAAACAGGACTTGCAGGACACACAACAGCAGTTTGGATCTCCATACCTGAGGAAGGGTCTACTTGCCCTAGATGTGATGCAACAAAGGTTCACTAAATAGATTCCTAAATTCAATAAGAAGAGCGCACCTCCCAACAGCAGGAAAGGAAGTGAGCGTCACTTCTACTCATGTGTCGGGAACTGTATCACACACAATTATGATGCAAATCATGTGTGCGGCTGGCAGATGCTCCACATGCAATCACGTGGTGGGGGCAGGCAGAAAGTGTCCATCCCCGCTTCAGTTGACGCAAGCACACCTGCATAATTTTTTTCCGGTAGTCGCAGGCTAGTTGAATGTTAAGGGAGAGAAACCCCTTCCAATTTACAAATGCAGCTGGCTGTTCCCAGGAGGCTCTAATGATCACGTGAGTGCACTCAAATACAGCTTGTACTTATGGGAAGCAAGTAATGGCCCCTAATCAACTGTTCTTGCTGCCTGGCTATCATAATTTGTTGTGAATCAAATTAATTTGTTGGCCCTTCTGAACAGGGCATTATCCACCTCCCTTATGCATTTATGCGTTACAGCCTAGAAAATGGGCCCCGGAATGGTGCAGAAATTTACAGCCAGTGTCACTTTGGCAGCAACTGTCATTGAGTTCCCTCCGAAGCCAGGGGGCTTCAGGTCTTGTTGAAGGAGTACACATGGGTCAGTGACCGGCTCCCAGGAAAGCCTTAGGCATCCCTGGCATTGACCCTCAGACATCTGAAGGTAGTTAGAGCGTGTTCTGAACATGCAACGATGCTCCAATGCTAAGAGGTCTGACCAGAATTCTTGAAGTCAGCGGCAAGATTTTCTCTTCAAGCAACACCACTCTTTTTGACCTAATGGAGTTTAAATCGCCAAGCACTCCTACAAATTCAGAAAGAGTAAGGAAAGAATAAACGGTAACTAAACTGAGAATAACTGATTATCTCTTTAAATAGCATTTGGTGTGGGATTCTTCCTGCTGCTGAGCCTATGTTCAGCTGTGTCTCTTTAAAAGAAAGCGTTAGCTGGAGCTTTACTGGCATCAGGTCAGCATTACATGCTGACTAATGTCAAGATCTGCATTCTTTGCATACTTCTGGTGCATGCTATCACCAGCTCTAACACCCTCACTAACATGGTGTTGTGAATATCTAATTCATGATTCATGGGATTTGCAATATAACTTTTAGTTTAGGAAATTAAAGTTTTACCTGTAGAGAATGGGGTGAATGCAACGCAAATAAGAATAGAAGAGACATAGCTATAAAACAATAGGTGAAGAAACTTAATGCGTGACCAAAGTGAAAAAAAAACTGAAAATGGGAACAGAAAAGGGAAACATAGAAAGGAAACTGATCCTCCAGTTATCAAAGAAATAAATAAAGACAGAAAATGCTGAAAAAACTCAGCAGTTCTGGCAGCTTCTGTGGTGAGAGAAACAGAGTTAATGTTTTGAGTCCTGAGGACTCTTCTTCAGAGCAGAAAGTGTGCATGCGACCCAGAGGCTATTTTGGTACCAAGTCAACAGCTATAGCATAAAAACTACTGGTGAACGGGGGCCAATTTTACATCCATAATTTAAATTGTACATGTACCAAAAATGGTTTGACACCGAATGGTCTCATCAAGGGATGCTTCACTCAAATGGTGGATGATTTACCCATTTTTGTGATCAATAGGCACAGAAATGTACACTTCTGACCAGGTTATAATTGAGGTTCTTATGAGGACTCTGACTTAGGAAAATAAAGTTAGCTGATTTTCATTAAGAAATACTCAAAATGCTAAAGTTATATATCTAACTCAACAAATTTTACCTTGGTTTGTTGTATAAGGGTATCTGGCCTATCAAGGGTTAATGTAGGACTGGGAAACAGTACTGTCCACAATGTGATGTAAAGAAACACATGGCCTGAGGTTAGAGACCTGTGTAGAAGCAAGCATGGAGTTAGCTCATAGATTGGGCTATGTCCTATATATATATTGACATAGTTATGTGCTATCAACAAACACTTAAGCTTCAACCACACAAGACTCAGAACCTCTTTGTAGGACCTACTGAACTGAACATACAGCATGCAACATGGTTCAGTTGGTAGCACTCTTGCCTCTAAGCTAATCTACAGATTTAGTCTCATAGACTAACCTGATGCATCAAAGAGCACCACCGAGAATAAACAGATGAGGCCAGGCTTCAACATTAAATCCAAATGACTGTTTCTCCAAAACGCCACATTTTTTAAAAACACCAGAGAAAATTGTATATCAGAAATGTCAGCTGCTAGCTCACCCCACCCACCTCCCACAAACAGGCTGATCTTGTATCTCAGTGTTCTGAGTGGCAACCATATTTGACTGTGAGAACTGAAGCTGTCACAAATTACATGGTGATAAGCGGTGCTGGTGGACCCTTATTCATTTTTAGATATACATCTGTAAGGCTGCCCAGCATAGCTAGTGCAACATTAACACTGCACACTAGTGACTTCTTAATGGGCTAGCTCTGCATCTTATCCAGGCCTTCAGGAGGAATTTTTAAAAATTCATTCATGGGGTGTGGGCATTGCTGGCTAGGCCAACATTTATTGCCCATCTCTAATTGCCCTTGAGAAGGTGGTGGTGAGCTCCCTTCTTGAACTGCTGCAGTCCATGTGACGTAGGTACACCCATAGTGCTGTTAGGAAGGGAGTTCCAGGATTTTGACCCAGCGACAGTGAAGGAATGGCGATATATTTCCAAATCAGGATGGTGTATGGCTTGGAGGGTAACTTCCAGGTGATGGTGTTCCCATGCATCTGCTGCCATTGTCCTGCTAGATGGTAACAGTCATGGGTTTGGAAGGTGCTGTTGAAGGAAACTCAGTGAATTGTTGCAGTGCATCTTGTACATGGTACACGCTTTTGTTTGTGGGTGCAATGCCAATCAAGCGGGCTGCTTTGTCCTGGATGGTGTCAAGCTTCTTGAGTGTTGTTGGAGCTGCACTCATCCAGGCAAGGGGAGGGTATTCCTTACACTCCTGACTTGTGCCTTGTAGGAGGTGGACAGGCTTTGGGGAGTCAGGAGGTGAGTTACTCGCCGCAGGATTCCTAGCCTCTGACCTGTCCTTGTAGCCATAATATTTATATGGCTAGTCCAGTTCAGTTTCTGGTGAATGGTAACCCCCAGGATTTTGATGGTGGGCAATTGAGCGATGATAATGTCATTGGATGTCAAGAGGCGATGTTTAGATTCTCTCTTGTTGGAGTTGGTCATTGCCTGGCACTTGAATGGCACATGTTACTTGCCACCTTTCAGGGGATGTGAGTAAGAATTTTTTCACCCAGAGGGTGGTGGGAATCTGGAACTCACTGCCTGAAAGGGTGGTAGTGGCAGAAACCTTCATAAAATTTAAGAAGTATTTGGATGTGCACTTGCGATGCCATGGCATATAAGCCTAAGGGCCTAGTGCTGGAAAATGGGATTAGAATAGTTAGGTACTTGTTTGACCGGCACAGACTCGATGGGCCAAAGGGTCTTTTTCTGTGCTGTAGCCCCATATGACTCTATGGCTTTATGAGTCCAAGCCTGGATATTGTATAGGTCTTGCTGCATTTAGATATGGACTGATTCATGGAAGGTAGCAATTGGAGGCAAAGTTAAGGAAAATCAGAAGGTGAGGAAACCTGCCCTGACATCTTCCACTATGCAACAGCAGTCATAGCCTGTTTATAAATGTGTTTCTGGATTGCCAGGTTACAGAGCTGCATGGGGTTAGATAATTTGGATGGAATCATTACAGAATAGGGCAAAATTGCTTAAACATTTCTAATTTCCTGTGTCTTGTCCTTAGGTTTGGAAAAAAATGGTAGTCTGAGTAGATTTCTGGCATAAACAACACTGAGACACACATAGTGAACCTTCCAGTAAGCAAAGTACCAAGGGCAGCATTACATTTTTCTTTCTACTGTAATCAAGCAAATCATAATCAACTAAACATGGTATGAAGAGAGCTCCCTTACTTTAAGGTCAAAAATTTTCTGCTCAACGTATGGTCTGTGTGATACATATAAAGCCAAAGCAGCAGACTAAACATTTTGTGCAATGTTGTACGTAATCAACAGGTAGTAAACAAATAAAAAAAAACCAAACATTTACTAATTTGCAACAAACTTGCAAATTTTCCATCAGAGAGGCTTAAAAGTTGGTTTATCCTACCTGCCCCCACGCAACACTGCCAAAAGTTTGATCCTACACTTCGGGACTAAATGGCCATTACTTCCCTGGTGTGCCTATACAAATGTGCCAGAGAAACACATTAAAATAAGTCAATAAATGATAACCTGAGGGTTGAAAACTATCTGTTACTGACCAGTATGCGTGGCTCATTACATTAAAATTGCTCCTGACGTTAGCATTGAATCCTATTCCTCCACTACATCCACTGATATTATGCACAGGTAAAGAAGATTCAATGGAGAGCTTATTCTAACTTTGGGGGTAGCCACCTGATAGTTATATAGAGATATGGATACAGGATAGCAAATACCTGATTTTACCCTGCTGCTTTTGAAAAATGGAACAGCGTGGAGAGCAGGGAGAGTTCATTTAAAAAAGAGCGCGGAGAGAGAGGAGACTTCATTTTACAACAGAGCATGGCGGGCAGGAGACTTCATTTAAAAAAGAGCGCGGAGAGCGGGGAGACTTCATTTTAAAAATAGCGCGGACAAGGAGGCTTCAGGATGAATTTACCCAGAATTGCACTAAGTGCGGTAGCAGGCGGGTAAAATGGAGTCCTACCTGCCGATGAAAATGGCGGGCTTTCACACCGTATCTTCCTGAGCCCGCCTCACTATTTATTAATTCCAAGGGAACATGCAGTTTCCATGGCAGGTGCTCATTTACATGCTCGCCATCATCCCATTGTTGCATCACACTGGCCGCCATCTTTAAAAGGCAGCTGCCAGCAAAGTGCTCACCACCACCAGCTCACCACTGCTGCCCAGGAGACATGGTCAGCAAAGGAAAAAAGGCAGCAGCCCCCCATTTCAATGATGGGTCCCTTGAGCGACTGCTGAATGCTGTGGAGGCCCACTGGGATGTGCTCTACCACCACCCTAGCCACAGGATGAGCAGCAAAGTCACCAACCTGGCTTGGGAGATGGTGGCAGCGGTGGTCAGTGCAAACGCCCTGCAGAGAAGGACAGTCATCCAGTGCCACAAAAAGATGAATGATCTCCACCGTTTCGCCAGGGTAGGTCATTCTTTTCATCACTCCCAACTCACACACTCACAAACCCATCACACATCCACAGGGCCCTCACTCACTGCCAGTGCAAGGGACATCAAAGTTCACTCTTTCACACACATCCTCATTATCCTCATCCCGTCCATGGGACCATTCACCACCCACACAGGCCAGGCATACTTATCATCTGGCCTGGCAGGCATCTTGATACACTCTCCCCATCTTTATCCATGCAGGGCAAACTGGCACACAACAGGAGGGAAAGGTTGCAGACAGGTGGAGGGGTACCGGAGATCAAAGTTCTGATAAAATTCGAAAACAAAGCAATGACCGGGACTGGTCCTGTGCTGACAGTGAGGTCGGCGCTGCTCTACCAAGTGAGGATCCAGCAGTGCAGCATCCATCAGGCAACCATGCCATGACTGATGTATCCTCTTTCACAGGCCACTGCCATGCACTAATTGACACCCCTTGCATTCGCAGGCATATGCCAAACAGCCGACAGAGTTCATGGCCCAGGGCCTCCACTCAAGCCCGAAGAAACCTCTGAAGAGGAATCTGAACGGACCCTCACTGAAGACCCATCACAGTGCTTACCCACACCCTCCACCAGCGCAGAGACACACACCTCGGTGGAACTTAGCTTTAGAGTAGCCTCGAGATCACAATGTGGTGAGCACATCACACTTTCTGATCCACAGCAGGTGGAGACAGGTACTTCCCAGGTCCCTGGCACTTGGAGGGCTGCTGGAGGCCAGAACGTTGCTGAGTCCAAGTCAGATGTTGAGCCTCTGGACTTGGTCATGTCACAGTTGCTGGAGCTGCAAAGGCTAACTAGGGAACATCAGGAAGGGATGTCCACTGCTCAGATTGCAAGGCACAATGGAGGAGTCCATCCTTCTTCAGGCTGAGGTGATGGCGCCGGCATTGCAACACACCGAGGTCAACATTGGCAGGGTGGCGGCCACCATGGAGACCTTGGACCAGGATGTCACTCCTGCATTGCTGCCCGGGCTTAGCTCCATCGCTGATGCCATAGTTGGCGTCCAACCGTGTGTATCTGAGAGGGGTGTTGGGTAGCTCGATCTCACTCCAGCTACCCTTTCCGCTCATGGAGTCAGCCAAAGGCTCCCAGTCACCCATAGGGAGGACAATCAGCAGATGCACAGTCCAGGACCATCCACCCTGGGGACTCTGGGAGTGACCGGCCCATCCGAATCCCATCTTCATGTGACCTCTGCAGCTCCAGCTTCACAGGCTGAGGAGGGTGCCACTGCCACACAGCAGGATCCTGAAAGCAGGCCGGGGCCCACCAAGTCTCGGCCCTCCAGAGGCCCGCCAAAGTCATCACAGACAGGGTGTCACAGTCAGCAGGCTGCCTCCTCTGCTGTGGATGTCCGAGGAGCATCAAACCGTAGCAGCAGGGTTAGGAAAGTTAGGTAAAAGTAGTTGCACAGCCTGGCCACGGATGTTGGTCACTTGTACATACTGTTAACTATTGTCAATAAACTCCTAAGAATGTCTGAAACAAAAACAAAATGTGCTGGACCCAGCACTTTTTGTTTTTGTTTCAGATTTCCAGCATCCACAGTATTTTGCCTTTATCCTAAGAATGTCTCCCTACCTGTGTCTCCCTGTTCTGATGAGTAGTGTTCTTGTCACTCAGATGTGAAACCTTTCTGCACAAGATAAAGGCAGGTGTCTCAGCCCAAGGCCTCTTCCCTGTGCTCTGTGCGGCCTTCAGACCACAGTGATGGTCCAGCCTCACACTCCCTGGAAACATTACTGATGATTACACCTCGGCGGTGCTGGTCATTGCTGCCAGAATGTAGTGGGCAGGTGCCACAGGGTTCTCTCATTCTCTCTGTGTGTTCTCAGCATCTTTAAGGGGGGGGGGTTGGCCCTTATCACACCAGCATCTGCGACCAATGATGCTGTGCACCAGCTCCTGAAGGGCTGAGGTGCTGAAGGCGGACACAGCATTAGATGCATCTAAAGTTTCATGGCTGCATCCCCGAGATGCCCTTATCATGGAACACAAGTGCACTGCCATCAGCCAGACAGGAGTCAGACATTCTCAGAGGCTTTATGGAGATCTATGGAGTGTCCTCACTGCATGTTGTCATCATCCTCCTGTGATTGAGTGACTATTAGGGCATCCACTGTATCTCCATGGCAGGAGCATTTTCACAGAGGGTATTGGCGCTGCCATAAGCCAGACTGGAGTCAAACTTTCACAACTGCGATGTGAGGATCTACAGGGACACCTTACTGCATGTCGTCATCATCCTCCATAAATCTGGCAGCTATGAGGGCCTCTCGAGCGCACCTGCCTCATCTAGTCAGTGCAAGAGCCTCATTCCCATCATCGTCACCACCGAGAATCCCCTCACACTCGGCCCTGTCGACATCCTCCTCATCGGAGGAGGTGTGTAGCTCCTCCATCTCTTTCTCAGCCAGCTCATCTCCCCGTCGCAGCACCAGGTTTTAAAGGGTAGAGCAGATGATGATGATGCGTGACACCCGCTATGGACCGTATTGCAGGGCTCCAGGCACCGGAACCGCATCTTCAGCATCCCGATGGTCTACTCCACCATGTTGCGAGCTGCAGCATGAGCCTCATTATAGCGTCGCTCTGCTGCAGTCTGAGGCCGCCACACGGGTGTCATCAGCCACTTCCTCTTTGTCCCCAAGGAGCCAACCCTGCAGTCTCTGTGGACCCTGAAAGACTGCAGGGATCAGTGAGTGACTCAGGATGTAGCATCCAGTGCACTCCCTGGAAACCATGTGCATACCTGCAGGATGCGTATCTGGTGGTTGCATGCCAGCTGCACGTTCAATGAGTGGAAGCCCTTATGGCTGATGAAGTCCACCGAATGTAACGACAGAGACCTCAGCGCCACATGAGTGCAGTCAATCACACCCTGCACCTGTGGGAATTCCAAGATCAGAGTGAATCCAATGGCCCATGCATCCTGGCAGTCCCGGACCTGGGCGAAATGCACAAAGTTGTGTGCCATGGAGGAAATGGCATCCATGACCTCATGGATGCATTTGTGGGTGGCGGATTGTGAAATCCCACAGAGGTTACCTGAGGAGCCCTGAAAGGAGCCAATGGCATAGAATTGAGCGCCGCAGTCACTTTCACAGCCACTGGCAGTGAATGCCCTCCATGTCCCCTTGGCGCCAAGTCTTGCAGTAAGTGGCAGATGTGAGCCACCAAGTCCCTAGAGACGCACAGTCATAGATGACACTGGTTCTCAGTCATCTGCAGCAATGGTAGGCGGTATCTATAGGCCCTGGATGTCGCTAGGCATCGACAAGCCACAGCTCGCTGTCGGTCCTGGGCAGCTTGTGCAGGAGCCCCTACTGCCCCTTCTTCATGAGGTTACTGTTCCTACCTTTGCACAGCCAAGAGCCTTAGTCGCTCTCTCCTCTGTCTTCTACGGTCTCTGTAGGCCATCAGGCATACAGCTAGATCACCAGGATCCATGATCCTGACGTGGTCCTCCTGTAGCATGAAAGAGAGAGACGTGGTTGTCATGATTGTACTTACCGTCTTTCCTGGCCCTGTGTGAACGACCCTTAATGTTTCCCGGAGAGTGCTGGTCACCCCTCGGATGGCCAGAGATGAGTGCGCTGCATGGCTGCCTTGTCAATCTGTGACATGGGGCACACGGGTCCAAATCTGGGTGCTGAGATTGCAATGGGCTGTGAGCACCTCCAGCAGTGACTGCTACATGGCCAGCGTTGGCTAGGCGATTGTACATATGCAGTCCAACTGCTCCGCGGTCCAATTACGTGGTGGTGGACTCCAAGTCTGTGCTAGGGGGAGGGGGGGGGCGTGTGGGGTAAGGCATGGAGCACTTGGTGGCCCTTAGGTACCTCCACGTTGCTTGTATGGGTGGGCAATCTAGGAGCCCCACCTATTTCACCCCTGTGGCTGAGCCTGACCTGTCTCAGTTGCAGAGGCATGGTCAGTTTATATAGGTGTCCCTAATGTGTGGCCACTTCCCTCGCTTATCCTGCCCCCCACCTCGATTGCCTGTGCGTGGGATGCAGCGCCAGGGCAGCACTTGACCCCCCACCACACCAACAACAGCTGCTCCCGAGGCTGGCCAGCACTTGCCCCTGGACACTACACACCCCCCTCCTCAGCAGTCGCCTCCGGGGCCAGGCATCAGCTGCCCCCGCCTCCTACCCGGTGCCCCTGAGGCCCGTAAACAGCAGACGAGCTGTGGAGAACGCTGCTGCTCACTCACCTCAATTTCCCAAAGTGAAGGTCACCTAGTGCACGTCGCCAACGTTGTGAAACGCATCGGCATGCTTTCCCGTCAACGTGGACGGACGATATGGCGGGATTCCAAGGGCCTGGCGGGATGGCTTTTTAATTATATGCGGATGCATTTTAATTAGCTCACCAACCGACGACGGGAAACGCAACCTGCCATTGGCGAGCTGAGCGGACGATTGCGGTCTGCCTTCACGCCATCAAGAAGCTGGTCGTGCCACATTTTCTGTGCATGCCACCTATCATGCCTGCTGCCAGCGGGCTCGGAAAATTCCGCCCTTCATTTTCAAAAATACGCGGAGAGCAGGGGGGGACTTCGTTTAAAAAAGAGCGTGGAGAGCGGGGAGACTTCATTTTAAAATGAGCGGGGAAAGTTCATTTTGAAAAGAGCGCGGAGAGCCGGAAGGCTTAATTTAAAAAAGAGCACGGAGAGCGGGGAGACATCATTTTAAAAAAGAGCCTGGAGAGCAGGGAGAATTCATTTTAAAAAGAGTGCAGAGAACGGGGAGAATTTATTTTAAAAAGAGCGCAGAGAGCCAGGACACTTCATTTAAAAAAGAGCCCGGAGAGTGGGGAGACTTCATTTTAAAAAAAGAGCGCAGAGACGTCATGTAAAAAAGGGCACGGACGGTGGGGTGACTTCATTTCAAAAATGACTGAGGAGAGCGGGGAGTCTTCATTTTATAAAGGGCGGGGAGAGCGGGGAGACTTCATTTTTAAAAGGAGCGTGTAGGGCGGGGAGAAAAAAAGAGCATAGAGAGCAGGGAGGCTTCATTTTAAAAAGAGCTCAGTGAGTGGGGCGACTTCATTTTTAAAAAAAGCCCAGAGAGCAGGGAGATTTCATTTTAAAAAGAGCGGGGAGAGTGAGGAAAATTTATTTTTAAAAAGGGCATGAAGAACAGTGAGATTTCATTTTAAAAAGAGTGCGGAAAGTGGGGGGTGTTCATATTAAAAAAGAGCGCGGATAGCAGGGAGGCTTCATTTGTTTAAAAAGTGCAGAGAGCAGGGAGACTGCATTTTAAAAAGAGCACAGAGAGTGCGAAGACTTCATGCAAGACCAGAAGCGGAGTGACACGACTGCAGGGAAAGCAGCTGATTGGTGAGTAGGATTGGTGAGTATTTCCAGTCTTTAAATTAAAAATAAGGTCTTCAGTTTGTGTTTAGGTCTCTTGTTTTTTTGTTTCTCTCCTTTTCTTAAAAATAGCCAGGACCTTCCAAAGTCATCTTATCCCATTTGTGACCACTATCCCCATGGCCTCACATGCCATGGCATCGCTGCTGCACATCCAAAGATGTTTTGCATCTTAGGAGGGTTGGTACCTCCACCACCCTTTCAGCCAGTGCGCCCCACATTACTCCGTCCAAAAGGTCCTCAGCACCTCACCTGTCAACCTCATGGCACTCAACTTAAATAAATGCCACCACGTTACTCATCCCTGCACCAAGGGGAAATGTTGCCTTCTGCCCACCCGTTCTATACCCCTCATAACGGTATGAAGGTCAATAATGTGACCTGTCAATCTCCTGTGCTCCACAGCAAATGTCGCAAGTGTTTGCAATGTTTCCTCATCACTCCAACTCTCCAGGCCAGCATGCATCCAGGTCAGGTACCTCTGCACTCTCCCCACTCCAATGGCACATAACATTCTATGTGGCATTCCTTAGGCCATCTGACCAGCCTGTCTGTATGAGCGTCTAATGTTTGGGCCTCCTCTTGACTCTTTTCCACCCCACCAATGCTCGTCTCCATAGGGTCTTGAAGGGTGAGCGACTTATGATACTGGGGTGGAAAGGGATGAAAGGTGTTACTGACTGAACGCTAACTGATGCACTGTCCTTGTTGTTAATTTCAGCATCACCACCAGATCAACGCGCCCATAGACACCACAGCCCCCCCTCCACACCTGAGGCCCAAGACGTGCAACTTGCGGCACATCATTTCAACCAACCAGGCACCAGAGCAGACACACACACCTTGGTGGGAAATTTAATGCCGGCTAGTGTCCCGGGTCACAGTGGAGAAAGCACATCACAATCGCTGGAGGAGATGGCACGGACAGACAGTGCCGATGGTGCCAGCAGCCGGAGGGCTGCAGGGGGCCAGGCACATGCTGAGTCCGGCACTGATGATATTCCTCTGGAGTTGTCACTAATGCAGCAGCTGCAGGACAAGCGGCAGAATTTGCAGGAGCATCTGGCAGGGTTGCATGAGGGTGTGCTTCAGTTGGTCTCCATGGTGGAGGAGTCCAGGCAGACTGTAAGTGAAGGCATGAACCTCAGGACAGAGTTTCACGCTTCCTCCACTGATAGATTGGCGACTCTCATGGAGAGAGGTTTTGATCGGATTGAGAGTCTTCTGATTGGGTTACGCTCTGACCTGCAAGCCCTCACAGCGGTAATGGCCAGGGGTGGTCATTCGCAATGTGGGAAATGTTCTGGGCATCAAATGTCGGCGCTTGGTGCCCATGCATCTGCGGTGAGCAGGGAGGTCCAATGTGACCTCACGTCGGTGCAGCAGCTACCTGTCATCGCTGCGAGCTCCGCTCAGGGCGCTCCGGATGAGGGCAGCAGCTCCTCCGCCCCTCTGCCAGTCAACATTGCATCAGTTGAGGCTGTGACAACTGGGGAGGTGCCAGTTCTGAAAAACAGACAATAAGAGCTTCTTTAAATATATAAAAAGGAAGAGAGAGGATAAAGTGAACATGGCCCCTTAGAGAATGAGGCTGGGGAAATAATAATGGGGAACCAGGAAATGGCAGAGGAGTTGAATAAGTACTTTGCATCAGTCATCAAGGTAGAAAACATTAATAGCATTCCAAAAATACTAAATAATCAAGGGGCAAAAGGTGGGGAGGAAATAAATACAATAACCATCACTAGAGAAAAAGTACTAGGGAAACTAATGGGGCTAAAGGCCGAGAAGTCTCCTGGGCCTGGTGGGTTGCATCCTAGGATATTAAAGGAAGTAGCTACAGAGATAGTGGTTGCATTGATAGTAATCTTGCAAGAATCATTAGATTCTGGAAAAGTCGCAGAGGATTGGACTACGGCCAATGTAAGACCCTTATTCAAAAAGGGAGACAAAAAACTATAGGCCAGTTAGCTTAACATCTGTCATTGGGAAATTGTTGGAGTCTATTATAAAGGATGTAATAGCAGAGCATTTAGAAATACATATTCTAATCAAGCAGAGTCAGCATGACTTCATGAAGGGGAAATCATGCCTAATAAATTTATTAGAATTCTTTGAGGGGGTAACAACCAAGTTAGATAAAGGGGAACCAGTAGTTGTAATGTATTTGGATTTCCAAAAAGCATTCAATAAGGTACCACACATAAGGCTACTTAATAAGATAAGAGCCAATAGTGGTGGGGTTAGTATATTAGCATGGATGGGGGATTGGCTAACTAATAGAAGGCAGATAGTTGGGATAAGGGGTGCATTTTTGGGATGGCAACCTGTAACTAGTGAAGTACCACAGGGATCAGTGCAAGGGCCACAAATATTTACAATATATATCAATGACTGATGAGAGAAGTGAATGTACTATCACCAAGTTTGCAGATAACACTAAAATAAGTGGGGAGGCAATTGGTGAGGATGACGCAAAGAGTCTACAGAGGGATATAGACAGGTTAAGTGAGTGGGCAAAAACTTGACAGATAGAATATAATGTGGGAAAATGTGAGGTTACGCACTTTGGCAGGAGGAATAGAGGAGCTGAATATTATTTAAATGGAGAAAGACTGCAGAAAGCTGCAGCACAGAGGGATTTGGGGGTTCTCATGCATGAATCACAAAAAGCTAGCATAAAGGTTCAGCAGGTAATAGGGAAGCAAATGGAATGTGGCCTTTATTTCAAAGGGAATGGAGTATAAAAATAGGGAAGTCTTCCTAAAACTAGACCACACCTAGAATACTGTGAACAGTTTTGGTCCCCTTATTTAAGGAAAGATATACTGGCATTGGAAGCAGTCCAGAGCATATTCACTAGGTTGATCCCAGGTATGGAGGGATTTTCTTATGAGGAGAGGTTGAGTAGGTTGCTGTTTAGAAGAATGAAATGCAACCTAATTGAAACATATAAGATTCTTAGGGGGCTTGACAAGGTAGATGCTGAGAGGTTGTTTCTCCCTGTGGGAGAATCTAGGACCAGAGGGCATTATCTCAGAGTAAGGGGTCACCCATTTAAGACAGAGATCAGGAGGAATTTCTTCTCTCAGAGGGTAGTGAATCTGTGGAATTCTTTAACGCAGAGAGCTGTGGAGGCTGGGTCGTTAAGTGTATTCAAGGCTGAGATAGACAAATTTTTAATCAGTAAGGGAATCAAGGGTTATGGGGGAAAGGCAGGAAAGTGGAGTTGAGAATTATCAGATCAGCCATGATCTCATTGAATGGCAAAGCAGGTTCAATGAGCCGAATGGCCGACTTCTGTACCCCCGTCTTATGCGTTTACAAACCCACTTCACACAATCGTG
This sequence comes from Cetorhinus maximus, assembly GCF_964194155.1. Classification (NCBI taxonomy): domain Eukaryota; kingdom Metazoa; phylum Chordata; class Chondrichthyes; order Lamniformes; family Cetorhinidae; genus Cetorhinus; species Cetorhinus maximus. The sequence goes on along the minus strand of NC_135883.1, from coordinate 154,984,925 downwards.
CTGCTTTTGGACTGAGTAAAAGGTCACAGCCATGCAATACTTCTGATTTCATTTTCTCAAAGTACTTGGTCATAAATAACATGGCCACAAACAGTTGACCTTAAAACCAGCCACAGTAGGTCGTGGATAATTTTGCTGGGTTTGCTTGAAATCAACGGAAGAAAAACAAACAATTGCAAACAGATGCAGATTAGCTTTCCTTTTAGAACAAAAAGTCATGCTGATTACAGGATGAGCTCACCCACCAATTGGTGGCACGCTCATATAAAGTCTAAGCATATCCTAAAACAAGGCCAAGAGGAAAAGAGGCATTATATGCGTGCTTATATGTTTACTGATTTCTGGAAAAGTGGCTTTTTTCCATTGCAGACCTCAAGTTATATTTTACAATAGTTCAATTTGCATAAACTCAGGGATACTCCATTCCAGATGGTGGTATTTATTCACTGTGCTCTCCAAACAGCCTTGTTAAAAGCTGCATCAGGAGGAGAAAATAGGTGGAGAGGCACTACTTGCCACATAAAGCATTTCTATACTTGAGAGATCATATGATGGAAAACATCTCAAAGTACTTCAGATGATGAAGGAACAAAGAGGTCCAAAGTCAGAAACGGATGCAGCATTTTTTTTTAAATAACATAATAAAATGTCTGAGGCATTTTAGAGAGGCAATATAAAATAAAATATGACCTCAAGCTACATAAGGAGATGTTCGGGAAGATGACCAAAAGCCTGGTCAAAGAGGTAGATTTTAGGGAGTTTATTAAAGGAGGAAAGAGAGGTAGAACACTGGAGAGGTTTAAGGGAGAGAATTTCAGAGCTTAGGGCCTGGGGAGCTGAAGGTATGGCTACCAATGGTGGAACAATTAAAATTAGGATGCTCAAGAGGCTGAAATTAAAAAAACACAGATATTCCGGAAGGTTGCATAGCTGAAGGTTATAGAGATGGAGGGGCCAGGCCAAGGAGGGATTTGAAAACAAGGATGATAATTTGAAAATTAAGGCCTTGTTTAACCAGAAGCCAGCGAGTACAGGAGGATGAGTGAACAGCATTTGGTGTGAGTTAGGACACGGGAAGCAGAGTTTTGGAAGCCCTCAAGTTTACAGAGTGTAGAATGTGGGAAAGAGGCCAGGAGTGCTTTAGAATAGTCAAGCTTAGAGTCTGTAGACCAGATTTTCATGTTAGAGTCGGGAATCATGAGTCGAGCTATTTTCCAACATCAGGAACCAATCCCCCCTACCTGGCAATGCCGCCAACGCTATTTTCATGGTTGGGTGGCAGGGACAGGCTGGAGTTGAGGCCACCATCTCCCAAAGCAAGCCCAATCCGGGAACAGAGACGGTGGATGCCGAGGCAGGCAGGTTAGAAGGTCTGCCTCCATTCGCTGAGACATCAGCCCAGTTCTGTAAATGAGGGTTAGGCACACTAGCCCTTACTGCTCACCACTCCTTACATCCATCTACAACCCACCTAGCTCTCATGCCCCCTCTATACTTCCCATGCCCTCTCATATCCCCCAAGCCCCCTCTATATTCCCCATGCCTACTTACTCAGTATCGATTATGGACAGAACTCATGAGCCCTATAATAACATTGAGAAGTCTTTGGGATGCTCATGATATTGTCAAAATAAACAGGCATTCAAAAACCTTGCCTCTTCTTAGGAGGTCATAAACAGTCAATCAAACACACAACCATTCAAACGCCACTTGAAAAAGCTTAATCCTCTTAAGTGGTCATAAAACTGCCAACACAGACAAACAGCCATTCAAAAACCTCTTCAAAAAGCTTTAATCCTATTAACTGATCATAAAATTGTCAGTCAAAACAAAGCTCACAGTACCCCTGACAGCTGTATCAACTACCATTGCTGAGTTGGGGTTTGGAGCTCAACCAAGGACTCATAACGGAATTCCAAAGAACACTTGTGTCAACAAAGCCTCTAGAGCCGAATACATTAAAATGGACAGGACTGTCAATCCAAAAAGATCAAATCACAGGGGAAAATTGACAAATTAAAATCTTAATCTCAATACTCTTGAATGCAAAACAGCACTTTATCCATTAGATAAAGTATTGTAATGTACATTTTACAATGCTGGTCAATTTAATGGTCACTTACCTTTTCTAAACACAATCCTAGCATTGATCACTGTATGAAAAACATATTCAACATCATGACACATGAAATGGTCAACACCTTTTGAACTTACCTATAAAATATTCCTGACTTCAGGTCAGGCTTCCCCCATGCTTTACAACTCCTTTGAGGTGCTGTGAAACACATTTCTTAACAAAACGGGCCAGACTCCACAGAAATAGTGGGAGTTAAAATGCCCACCCCTGCAAGGCAAAGGCTGGATTGCTGTGTGCAGGTTCGCGATCAGCATCTTTATCCAGGGTCCATAAAACCCCAGAGTTGGGTCCCACCTGCCAGTTTCAAATTCCATCTATCTCTGTTCCGGCTCAAATGGAGGCATTAAAATCCAGACCTGCATATTTGGTTGAATAAGTCCAAACATACACAAGCGCAACCTTTCTTTCAGCGCAGGAGTCATAGGCTGGGCAATTAGCTGGTGGCATCTCTAAATCCACTCTGTTACTTCTAGGCAATGTGAAAAGGAACGACATAAAAAATCTCCTGGTTACAAGTTTATTTTATTCTTTTACCCCAACAAGGCCACACCCCTGCACTCAGTGGGGAGCTGCTCAGCTGACCTCAGCAAGGTGACCAGTTAACTAGTAACTTTACAAAATAAGGTGGCAAGTTTTCCTAAACTGTGTCCTGGTTGGGAGGCATCCAAGTTGGGAAACTTCCATACTGGCTAAGCAGCCAACAACTGAGCTGTTTGGTTTACCTGCTGTTACAGTCTGACAAAGTAGTCACCCTGTATTTGCTGTCTCATCTAAATGTGAGTTTAATAAATTCCCTTTTTTTTGACATGACTTCAACTGCTCCACACAAAAAAATTGTGTTTGGAAAGTGAGAGAGAAAAACAGCAACAAACATGGTATATCGTCCTTTGATCACTGATCCTGTCAAGGAATGTTTTATTCTTTTTCCCCCAAGAACTGTTTTTGATATCAAGTGGGAAAGCAGGAATACCATATTCAAAGCAGACCGCAAAAGCGAGTTACCGACATGTGCACAGAATCCCATGAAATGGAAACTTGACTGCCATTTCACTTCTATCCAAGGATATAATGAGAAAACAGCAGGATATATGTCAGTGAATTAACACATTATCAACTAGCCCCCTTAGGATTCAAGAAAAAAATCTGTAATAATCAGTGCTCTACAATACATTAGGTGTTTCACTGTCTATTGTCAATGCATAATTGGTTTGTAGATGTTTTTTGTTCCTCCTGGGATGAGAAGTACTGTAGCAGAGAAAGGCCTTTCACAGCTGTGCAATTAATATTTGTTTAATGGAGGGAATTTTAACAAGACATGGGAGGCAGTTTGGGTGCACGCAGGGAGTTAAATACCCTAAAAGTGACATCGGGTCAGGATCCCATCCACTTCCAGGTTTCAACAGGGCAGTTTTGCAGGCGAGTGAGGAAACCCTTTGGAGCTGTCGGGTAAGTAACTGTGATATGCAAATGAGTCATTACTTGCTGTTTTAACCAACCATTTTGGATTTATCTGCCAATGGACTTATTTCCTGAGCTGTTAGCAACTCGTTAGGGTCAACCAGGGAGAGATTCTTGAGTAAAACTGACAAGCTGGCAAGGCTGTGAAACTGAAGAGCTGCAGCCATGCCCAATTGAGAGGCTGCTGCTCTTCTTAGAGTGAACATAAGCACATAAGGAATAGGAGCAGGCGTAGGCCGTTTGGCCCATTGAGCCTGCTCCGCCATTCAATAAGATCTAAGCTGATTGGATTATGGCTTCAACTCCACTTTCTGTCCGGGTCCCAAAACCATTGACTCCCTTGTAGATCAAAAATCTGTCTAACTCAGCCTTGAATATATTCGATGACCCAGCCACCATTGATCTCTTGGGTAGAAAATTCCAAAAATTAACAGCTAACTGCACAGTTAGTGCAGGGGGAATGGGGTATAAAAGTAGGGAAGTCTTGCAATAAAGGCTAAAGTGCTTTTATTGCTGGGCAATTGATTGACAACTTCTTGGAATTCAGTTCACTTCACCTACTTTCAGCTGCACTTCCCTGCTGCAGGCCTTCACCACATGGGAGCAACTTTTGCAGGTCTCCTTACACCTCAAATGAGGAACAAAAAGATCAGCTCTCTCACTATGTGGGAGCACCAGTGCTTCAGGAGGCTCAGCTTTCACAGCAGGTTGCTGCTGACATCTGCAGTCTCCACAATGGTGGTTTGGCAGTTATGGCCATTTCCTTTCCCCAGTCTTGTAAAAAATACTGAGAGGAGCCCCCTGCCACCTCCCCCTCCCCCTCTCTGTCCCTTATCTTCAACAGCAGGTTGCAGCTTCTTCAGTGATGTAAGGGCCTCCTATTGGCCCTCCAGCTTTGAGAGCTTGCTCGCTGTTCTTAATTGCCTAATCCTGCAAAAATCGCTGTTGGGTGACTCCAGAACCCCTTTTTGGAAAAAACTTCTCCCAAAAATAATAAAATAGAGAATATCTGATTATTTTTCATGTTTAATGGTCACTGATAAAAGCACAGAAACATGCAGCCTTGATGCATTCTGGAGATGCAGTTGTCAGTTATTAATTATGAAGAAAAATGCATTCTTTATATTTTTGAAGCCTAATTTTATCTCCTTTGTGTAAACCTCCACTTATTTGATATTCTCCCATGGTATCAGAAAAGGAATGGATGGGCTGTTGAGCTGCACTGTCCATTAATGATGCTTTTGCAGCAAAACTTCATGATGCCTCTTTTCTTTATTTCTGCTGATTTTTCCCCCCAGATTTTAAGCTGTGAATGGAGATGACCTTATCTTGGAAATTATTTGGAGGAAAAAGTCAGTTGAGCATTTGATTTGAAATATGCAGTTAAAAAGGGGAAATTAGCAAAGCATCCTGGGGTTAACAGATATTTCTTCTGATATTAAATTAGCTTCCTCACACTGCCAGAGCTCAGTTACTTCCCACAGCCAGTACCCTTGATATCCTAAGCGTTCACAGTTTATCCAAAAGAAACTTAACAGGAACTGACCAAATCAGGCCTTTTGCCAGCATGAGGCTAAGCCCACTGGAGAATGATATAATAAACTTTGATTGTCAGGAAGCACAGCAGTGAGTGAAATGATTATGAATAGAAGTTCCAGAGATCTGAATGGGTACTTATTCAAGTCAATATATACTTCATCCTATTTTTGATTTTGCAAGCACAACCATGTGGTATAATGCTTTATCCATCTATGCTTTTAAAGCCATTACTACATAGAGTCACTACAGCACAGAAGGAAGCCATTTGGCCCATCATATTTCTTGTTAGATACTTGTTTTATCCTAAAATTCATGTCTGTTTTATAGAAAGTTTAAAGAAATCAGGAGAAAGGGGGATTTCTAAGCTAACTGTAGTTTGGTTTTCTGTAAAGGTTTTTCAATGGTATGTTTTCCACTTTGAAGTAGAAGGTTGTCAAAAATATGGGAGTAGCACTGATTTAAAACTGTTATTTGAGAGAGCAGAAAAGTTTTGTTACTGTAAAGACTCTGGCATGTGCAAAATACAAATACTATTTGAACTCCACTCCATCATTAGGCCTGTTTAGTGGGCAAGGTGCCACTGGGATCAGCCCTAAGGCAAATCAACAACATGTTGTACTACTGCTTGATAATGTGCCCATCTTAGAAGTGCCTGACCCCATCTCGCTTCTTTCTTTTGTGGGGGGTAGGGTGGTGGGGGGGGGTGCAGTGGGGAGGATGGAAAACATTTTTTAAAGGAGAGGGTAGGTGAGATATAAAGAAAATCTATGTTTTAACCAGCTACCCAAAGTCTTTTACATTATAGTTTCTTTCTGAAAGGTCATTTCAACAAGAGATTTATCTTCCTTCCTTCCCTAAATTGCACTGTATCAAGTGACATGGTTTGGGCAGAAAAAATGTTTTTATTATTTGAAAGCAAATGATCCTCCATTATATTACTTTAGTATCCAGTTTAAGTACTGATTTTTTGAAACATGGAACTTACATCTGATCAGATACAGATAAGGCCACACAGTACTCAGTTTGTTGGAATGTTAATACATGCAATCCAAATAAGATGGATCATCTTGCACGGCAAGCCGAATTCTCCTTCCCCTTATTAAATGCAGATAGACCCGTGTTGTGGTTTTCACATCTGCAATTGAAAGAAAATCAACAGTGTTGACTAGTGTGTTTGTAATTTCCTGGTCTCCATCACAGTGGAGTTGTCACCACTTCTATTTTGGTGATCATTTAAACCTGGTTATTTAAATGGAATTAGTCATTCAGTCTGCATCTCAACCAAAGTCTACTACAGAAATTGAGGTTAATTACACCCAGTGTGCAATTTGGGTTTATGGTACAAATTGTTTTGGAACTAAAATGATCAGGTATCCCATGCCCACATTAATTAAGTCCTATTGTTCATAATAAACTTTGCTGATATGCACATTGCATTCTGTCTATCTTGCACATTCGTCAAGCTAAGATCACAAGAGTCTGCCCAGACTACTAAACCAGTGCTTGCTGAGTTTCTGCCAAAACATATCAATATAGTCTTGTCTGGTAAACTGTGATAAAGTTTGGAGTATTCACATTTAAAAAAGAGCGCTGGGAGATTGAAAACAGCGCGAGAGGAGAGTCAGTCGGGAGATTGAAAACAGCGCGAGAGGAGAGGTGATTGGGAGATTGAAAACAGCGCGAGAGGAGAGTCAGTCGGGAGATTGAAAACAGCGCGAAAGGAGAGTCAGTCGGGAGATTGAAAACAGCGCGAGAGGAGAGTCAGTTGGGAGATTGAAAACAGCGCGAGAGGAGAGGTGATTGGGAGATTGAAAACAGCACGAGGGGAGAGTCAGTCGGGAGATTGAAAACAGCGCGAGAGGAGAGACAGTCGGGAGATTGAAAACAGCGCGAGAGGAGAGGTGATTGGGAGATTGAAAACAGCGCGAGAGGAGAGTCAGTTGGGAGATTGAAAACAGCGCGAAAGGAGAGGTGATTGGGAGATTGAAAACAGCGTGAGAGGAGAGTCAGTCGGGAGATTGAAAATAAAAGGAGGGGAAGCTGAAGAGGAGCGGCCAGCGTGTGAGTGGCCCATTGAAGGAGTGGAGCTTTGAGGCTTTGGCTCGAGAGGCTTCAGTGAGTAGAGGCTAAGGGCGAGTTTGCTCCCAGTGAGGTAAGGCCAGGTAAGTTCCTTTAATTAAATTAGGAGTAGGTAATGGAGGCAGCAGGTAGGGCAATCGAGTGCTCCGAATGCAGCATGTGGGAAGTCTGGGACAGCAACATTGTCCCTGATGACTACACCTGCAAAAGATGCATCCAGCTACAGCTCCTGACAAACCGAATTAGGGAACTGGAGCTGGAGCTGGATGAACTTCAGATCATACGGGAGGCAGAGGCAGTAATAGACAGGAGTTTCAGGGAGACAATCACCTCTAAAAGTCAGGAGGGAGGTAGCTGGGTGACTGTCAGGAGAGGGGAGGGGAATAGACAGAAAGAGCAGAGCACCCTTGTGGCCGTTCCCATCAACAATAGGTATACCGTTTTTGGATACTGTTGGTGGGGACGACCTACCAGGGACAAGTTGTAGTGGTCGCGTCTCTGGCACCGAGACTGGACCCTCAGCTCAGAAAGGAAGGAGGGAAAAGAGGAGAGCAGTAGTGAAAGGGGATTCGATAGTTAGGGAGACAGATAGGAGGTTCTGTGGGAGAGATCGAGAATCCCGGATGGTCTGTTGCCTCCCTGGTGCCAGGGTCCGCAATATCTCGGATCGAGTTCTCAGTATTCTCAGGAGGGAGGGTGAGCAGCTAGATGTCGTGGACCATGATGGGACCAATGACGTGGATAGGAAGGAGGAGGAGGTCCTGCAAAGAGAGTTTAGGGAGTTAGGTGCAAAGTTGAAGGACAGAACCTCCAGGGTTGCAATCTCAGGGGTGCTACCCGTGCCACGTGCTTGTGAGGCTAGAAATAGGAAGATAACGCAGCTAAATACGTGGCTAAGGAGATGGTGCAGGAGGGAGGGCTTCATGTTTCTGGACAATTGGGCTTTGTTCCAGGAAAGGTGGGATCTGTTCCGACGGGACGGTTTGCACCTGAACTGGACGGGGACTAACATCCTTGCGGGTAGGTTTGCTAGTGCTGCTCCGGGGGGTTTAAACTAGATTTGCAGGGGGAGGGGAACCATAGTGTTAGAGCAGATAGTGAGGTGGAGGAGGATAAAGGTCAAGCGAGGAATGCATGTATAGACAGAAATCAAGGGTTTGTACATGATAGAAATGTTCTCAGGTGCATCTATTTCAATGCAAGAAGTATTGTCGGAAAGGCAGATGAGCTTAGGGTGTGGATGGCACATGGGATTACGACATTATTGCTATTAGTGAGACTTGGTTGCAGGAGGGGCAGGACTGGCAGCTCAATGTTCCGGGGTTCCGTTGTTTCAGACGTGATAGAGGGGGAGGGATGAAAGGGGGAGGAGTGGCATTACTAGTCAGGGAAAATATCACAGCTGTGCGTCGACAGGACAGCCCGGAGGGCTCATCTACAGAGGCCATATGGGTGGAGCTGAGGAACGGGAAAGGTGTGACCACACTAATAGGGTTGTATTATAGACAGCCCAATAGTCAAAGAGAATTGGAGGTGCAAATCTGTAGAGAGATAGCAGACCGATGTAAGAAACAGAAAGTTGTGATAGTAGGAGATTTTAACTTTCCACATACTGACTGGGACTCCCATACTGTAAAAGGGCTGGATAGCTTGGAGTTTGTCAAATGTGTTCAGGAAAGTTTTCTAAATCAATATATAGAGGTACCAACGAGAGAGGATGCAATACTTGATCTCCTATTAGGGAACCAGACAGGTCAGTTGACAGAAGTATGTGTAGGCGAACATTTTGGGTCCAGCGACCACAATGTCATTAGTTTTAAGTTAATTATAGATAAGGATAGGTCTGGTCCTCGAGTTGAGATTCTAAATTAGAGAAAGGCCAATTTTGTGGAAATGAGAAAGGATCTATGAAGAGTGGATTGGGATAAGTTGTTTTCTGGCAAGGATGTGTTCAGTAAGTGGAAGGCATTCAAAGGCGAAATTTTGAGAGTGCAGAGTTTGCATGTTCCTGTCAGGATTAAAGACAAAGTTAACAGGCACAGGGGACCTTGGTTTTCAAGGGATATTGGCGATCTGGTTAAGAAGAAGAGAGAGGTGTATAGCAGGTATAGGCAACAAGGAGCAAATGAGGTACTTGTAGAGTATAGAAAATGTAAGAAAATACTAAAGAAGGAAATCAGGAAGGCAAAAAGAAGACATGAGGTTGCTTTGGCAGATAATGTGAAGGTAAACCCGAAGGGTTTCTACAAGTATATTAAGAGTAAAAGGATAGTAAGGGACACAATTGATCCCCTTGAAGATCAGATTTGTCGTCTACGTGTGGAGCCTCACGAGATGGGGGAGATCTTAAACAGTTTTTTTGCATCAGTATTTACTCAGGAAACTGGCATAGTGTATAAGGAAGGAAGGGAAACAAGCAGTAGTGTCATGGAACATATAGAGATTAAAGAGGAGGAGGTGCTTGCTGCCTTACAGCGAATAAAGGTAGATAAATCCCCCGGGCCTGACATGATATTCCCTCGGACCTTGAGGGAGACTAGTGTAGAAATTGCAGGGGCCCTGGCAGAAATATTTAAAATGTCCTTAGCCACGGGTGAGGTGCCGAAGGATTGGAGGGTAGCTCATGTTGTTCCGTTGTTTAAAAAAGGCTCCAAAAGTAAACCAGGTAATTACAGGCCAGTGAGCCTGACGTCAGTAGTAGATAAATTATTGGAAGGTGTTCTGAGAGATCGGATATACAATTATTTGGACAGCCAAGGGCTGATTAAGGATAGTCAGCATGGCTTTGTGCGTGGTAGGTCGTGTTTAACGAACCTTGTAGAGTTTTTCGAGGAGGTTACCAAGAAAGTAGATGAAGGAAAGGCTGTGGATGTTGTCTACATGGACTTTAGTAAGGCCTTTGACAAGGTCCCACATGGAAGGTTAGTTCAGAAGGTTCAGACACTTGGTATCCATGGAGAGGTTGTAAACTGGATTCGAAATTGGCTGTGTGGGAGAAGACAGAGAGTGGTAGTGGATGATTGTTTCTCAGACTAGAGGCCTGTGACTAGTGGTGTGCCTCAGGGATCTGTGCTGGGACCATTGTTTGTTTGTTGTCTATATCAATGATCTGGATGATAATGTGGTAAATTGGATCAGCAAGTTTGCTGATGACACGAAGATTGGAGGCGTTGTGGACAGCGAGGAAGGCTTTCAAAGCTTGCAGAGAGATCTGGACCAACTGGAAAAATGGGCCAGAAAATGGCAGATGGAATTTAATGCAGAAAAGTGTGAGGTGTTGCATTTTAGAAGGATAAACCAAGGTAGGACATACACAGTAAATGGTAAGGCACTGAGGAGTGCGGAGGAACAAAGGGATCTGGGAGTTCAGATACATAATTCCCTGAAAGTGGCGTCACAGGTAGACAGGGTTGTAAAGAAAGCTTTTGGCATACTGGCCTTCATAAATCAAAGTATTGAGAATAGGAGTTGGGATGTTATGGTGAGGTTCTATAAGACATTGGTGAGACCAACTTTGGAGTATTGTGTGCAGTTCTGGTCGCCTAACTACAGGAAGGATATCAGTAAGATTGAAAGAGTGCAGAGAAGATTTACTAGGATGTTGCCATGTCTTCAGGAGTTGAATTACAGGGAAAGATTAAACGGGTTAGGACTTAATTCCTTGGAGCGTAGAAGAATGAGGGGAGATTTGATAGAAGTTTACAAAATTACGAGGGGTATAGACAAAGTAAATGCGAGTAAGCTCTTTCCACTTAGATTAGGAGAGATAAACATGAGAGAATATGGCTTTGGGGTGAAAGGGGAAAGGTTTAGGGGGAACATTAGGGGGAATTTCTTCACTCAGAGAGTGATGGGAGTGTGGAACGAGCTGCCATCTGACGTGGTAAATGTGGGCTCACTCTTAAGTTTTAATAATAAATTGGATAGATACATGGATGGGAGAGATCTGGAGGGTTAAGGACTGGGTGCAGGTCAATGGGACTAGCAGAATAATATTTCGGCACAGACTAGAGGGGCCGAATGGCCTGTTTTTCTGTGCTGTAGTGTTCTATGGTTCTATGTTCTATATATAAGGTATTTTCAAAAGTGCAAAATGTAGAATTGTGAATGGTTGGAATGGAAAAGCATTGTAATTTAATCAAGGCCTTCAGTAATACAAATTAATAGTTAATCCTCTCATCTCTTGCCTCCAACCTCCTTCTCAATTTTAATTTCTCGTCTCTCTTTGTTAGAATCACTGAGGAGGTAATTTAAACTTTTGGTGGTAGTGTACATCAATCACCCGCTACACACCTCACCTGACTTTCCTTCCCTAGCAAAACTGGAATCAATGGGAATCAGGGGGAAAACTCTCCACTGGTTTGAGGCATACCTAGCACAAAGGAAGATGGTTGTGGTTGTTGGAGGTCAGTCATCTCAGCTCCAGGACGTCACTGCAGGAGTTCCTCAGGGTAGTGTCCTAGGCCCAACCATTTTCAGCAGCTTCATCAATAACCTTCCTTCCACCATAAGGTCAGAAGTGGGGATGTTCGCTTATATTTGCACAATGTTCAGCACCATTCGTGACTCCTCAGGTACTGAAGCAATCCGTGTCCAAATGCAGCAAGACCTGGACAAAATCCAGGCTTGGGCTGACAAGTGGCAAGTAACATTCATGCCACACAAGTGTCAGGCAATGACCATCTCCAACAAGAGAATCCAACCATCGCCCCTTGATGTTCAATGGCATTACCATTACTGAATCCAGCACTATCAACATCCTGGGGGTTCCTACTGACCAGAAACTGAACTGGACTAGCCAGATAAATACTGTGGCTACAAGAGCAGGTCAGAGGCTAGGAATCATGCAACAAGTAACTCAGCTCCTGACTCCCCAAAGCCTGACCACCATCTACAACGCACAAGTCAGGAGTGTGATGGAATACTCCCCAATTGCCTGGATGAGTGCAGCTCCCACAACACTGAAGAAGCTGGACACCATCCAGGACAAAGCAGCCCACTTGATCGGCACCACATCCACAAACATTCACTCCTGCCACCACTGACGCACAGTAGCAGCAGTGTGTAACATCTACAAGATGCACTGCAGGAACTCACCAAGGCTCCTTCAACAGCACCTTCCAAACCCACAGCCACTACCATCTAGAAGGACAAGGGCAGCAGATGGTGGGATCACCACCAACTGAAGGTTCCCCTTCAAGTAACTCACCATCCTGACTTGGAAATATATCGCTGTTCCTTTACTGGGTCAAAATCCTGGAACTCCCTTCCTAACAGCACTGTGGGTGTACCTACACCACATGGACTGCAACGGTTCAAGAAGGCAGCTCACCAGCACCTACTTAAGGGCAACTAGGGATGGGCAATAAATGCTGGCCCAGTCAGTGAAGCCTACATCCCATGAATCAATAAAATAAAAAAAAATCCAAAAAAAAATTTGGTGCTCCAAACAATGCACTCTGTAGAGTCTTCATAGTCTGGGTAAAAATATTCTCATGCACCAAAAAAGAGGAAAATTTTATTTGATCCTAGTATTAACCAGTTTCTACAGTAGAGAAAGAGTTCACATTTATATAGTGTCTTTCACAACTTCAAGACATCCCAAAGAACTTTACACCCAGTAAAGTACCTTCTGAAGTGTAGTCAATGTTATAATGTAGGAAACGTTATTTTATAACACACATTGAGGTTCCAATATAATAAAAAACATGTTAATGGTGCTTCCGATGTTACATTGATCAAAGACTTTGAAGTTTTGGTAATAGATCATGGTGAATACAATTGCAACGGGTCAGAAAATTACTCACACAATATTTGGAACACTTTGTCTGGAGGGCGGTGGAAGCAGATTCAGTAGCAACTTTCCAAATGAATTGGACAACTATGTGAAGGGGAAAATCTTGCAGGATACAGGAAAAAGAGCAAGAGAGTAGGGCAAATGTATAGCTATTTCAAAAAGTCAGCACAAGGATGATGGGTCAAATGGCCTCCTTCTGTTCTCTAATATTTTTAATTCTATGTTATAAGGCTGATAATGTGATTTTTAGTATTGCTGAAAAAAGACAGATGCTGTCAGGCATTTTGTCTTGCACTCATCAGGGCAATTCACAAGAATACCAAATTGTAAAGGTTGGAGACAGAAGCAACATGTACACACATTGCGCCTTTTTCAACTAAACAAAATAGGCATCAGCCATTCACTGGTTCATTCCCCAGGGCAATGCCTTGACCAGCCAGAGTCAATTTGCCTGGTTTGCATGTAAACAAAGCTTGGCAGTTAACTGTCAATTATCACTTAACTGATGTATTCTCCATGGCAATGCCCCAATGAATCAGAATCCACTTGCCAACCAATCAGCACTCTCTTCATATGGTATAAATTGTTGTTGCCTTTACAATTTGGTATTCTTGTGAATTGTCCTGATGCATGCACGATGAAAAACTTCGATGGCATGTATCTTTTTTTCAACAATACTCAAGTTCTGTACTACCAAACGACTAAATTTGATTTTTGCTGTAAAACTACCACTGTCCTTCATTGTGGAATGCCAGGCCGGTTTAGTGCTCCCTGTTCATAGGGCACACCATAATTTGGTTCTGAAGTATCTGAATCAAGAAAGCTCTGCACATTTATCTGAGCATTCTTTTCTTTCATTTGTTCATGGGATGTGGGTAGCGCTGGCAAGTCCAGCAATTATTGTCTAATTATAGAATCATTGAATGGTTACAGCACAGGAGGAGGCTAGTTCGCCTGTCCAGCTCATGCTGGCTGTCTGCAAGAGCAATTTAGCTCAACCTAATCCCCTGCCCTTTCCCTGTAGCCCTGCCAATTTTTTTCCTTTCAGGTACTTGTCCAATTCCCTTTTGAAAAGCACGATTGAATCTGCCACCCTTTCAGGCAGTATATTCCGATCGCAAAAAAAACTTTTCCTCATTTTGCCATTGGCTCTTTTGCCTATTACCTCAAATCTGTGTCCTCTGGTTAGCGACTGACAATGGGGACAGTTTCTCTCTATCTACTCTGCCCAGACCCCTCATGATTTCAAAACACCTCTATCAAATCTCCTCTCAACTTTCTCTTTATTGGAGCTTCTCCACATAACTGAAGTCCCAAATTCCTGGGACCATTCTTGTGAATTTAAAGACTTCACATCATTCCTAAAGTGTGATGCCTAGAATTGAACACAGTGCTCCAGTTGGGATCAAGCCAGTGGGTGACAGAGAGTGTTATGATTGCTTGGTTGAGATTAACTACTGGACTCAGTCACCTCCTCTTCTTGGGCTCATCGAGAAGCAAAGCAACATATTTTAGAATGCTAGCAGTAAGAGAGCTATTGATACAGAGCTTACATGCGCTGTAATATAGTTAATGCTCCAGCATTGCAATATATGCATGTTTGTGAGAAAGTGAAAGAGTTAATAGGGAGATAAAGGCCCCGATATGTACAAGAAGACAGGGAGGGCGCAGGTGAGGTAAATGACTTAAGAATCAACAAGTCCAGGATTGCAAAGGTTCTCCTAAAGTTGATGGCAGGGCCTCATGACTATTTTTAAGATCCCTCATCTGCCCGGCAGTGGGCTAAATGAACAGCCTAATCTGTGGACAGAAGGGATTACCATTGGCAGGAGATGGCAACTAGGAATCCTTGGGGATGGTTCCCACAACTGAGAGGTTGGAGAGGTTTGGCAATTGGAAGGACTGAGGGGTGCAGCAGGAGGGAGAGATGGGGGAACTGGAGCGGGAGGGGAGAGAGGAGGAGTTGGTGATCGGGGCCAGTGGAAACCAAAGGCTTCCTTAATTAACCGGGGGAACACTCCTGCACCACCTGGCCTAAAAGATGTGCTGAGCTTGTGGATCCAGCCGCTCCCACCTTCCGTTCAGTGCTGGATTTCCCAATCCCTGGAAAACCTATGTAACAACAGTAAATTTCAAATCAGGTTCACAATTGCACTGTGGGAGCCTGATTTAAATATGTTAATTAAGCATTCTGTCACTCTAAGATCGGACATTCCAATATCAGCAACCATAAAAAAGGTGACAGGCCCTTTAAGGTGCCTTAGGGTTGTGTTCCCATATTTATCTGTTTAGCCCCCTACCCAAACCTCTCCCAACCATCTTGGGGGCGGAGAATATCAAAACCAAAGGGTCCAAAGCAAAGGAAACTGCTAAAGGGACATATATTGAAACAAGAAAGATGTGAGAAATTTTGCATCACCTAACTGTCCAACTAACATCCATCTTACATGTATATGCGAATATGAATGTGTAACCTGTATGTGGCCTTTGTTGCTTGCCACCTTTAAAGGGCCACTGGGAAAATGCAATGTCATAGCAGCAAATGCAGAGTAATTGATTGAAAACAAGCGTGCCTACATATTTGGGAAGTACATGAGCACTGTGCATTCTCCCTCTTAACTCAATTGTGTAGAACATTGGTGAAACCTCACCTGGAGTATTAGGCACAGTTCTAGTCCCCTTACCTAAGGAAGGATATACTTGCCATAAAGGGAATGCAGCAGAGGTTCAAGAGACTAATTCCTGGGATGTTGGGACTGTCTTATGAGGATAGATTGAGGAGATAGGCCTGTATTCTCTAGCATTTAGAAGAATGAGAGGTGATCTCATTGAAACTTACAAAATTCTTAAAGGACATGACAGGGTGGAAAGGAAGCTTCCCCTGGCTGGGGGTTCTAGAACCAGGGACACAGCCTCAGATTAAGGTGCAGGCCAATTAGGACTGAGATGAGGAGTAATTTCTTCACTCAGAGGGTAGACAATCTTTGGAATTATCTACCCTAGAGGGCTGTGGAAGCTCAGTCATTGAGTATGTTCAAGACAGAGATGATAGATTTCTAGATACTAATGACATCAAGGGATATGGGGATAGTGCAGGAAAATAACGTTGAGGTAGATTATCAGCCATGATCTAGTTGAATGGCGGAGCAGGCTCGAGGGGATGAATGGTCTACTCTTGCTCCTATGTTCTTCTGTGATGGTGCACTTACAGTGCTAGTGCTGTTAAGATGCCTTTAAAGCAACATTGTAAAATGTGACATCTACCTGACGCCAGCAAATTATGTTCACACCTGGTTCCAGGTTCAGTGTAAAGGTGGGACAATTTTATCCAGGTTGCTCTAGTTCCTCACTGGAGAGATGTCTTCATCCCTAAAAATGCCCACCCCCAACATTCAAGGACTTTGTACAGCAGCTCCTCTAAAGTGTTATGATCCCAGACCAGGCTCCCAAATTGTGTTACAGTCCCGTATGAGATCCCAAAATTTGTTAGGATCCAGTTGGAGACCATTAACCTTTTTGTTAAAGTCAATAAAATTTGAAATCCCAATTACTTACTAAGAGAATAAAGCCACAAAATTCCACTGTTTTAAACAAATAGAAGAAATTTTGCTACACAAAAATCAACAAAGCAAACAGTCAATACCCTATCTTATACTCTAACACACAGAAATAACATGAGGTAACATGAATTAACAGGCAAACTGTGATTGAACACACCACAAACTGCACATTAAATGGCAGACACCACCAAGATAGGTTCCCCGAATTTCTCAATAAACCATGCAGACAACAGTTAACACTGTGACTCACAAAATCCTTTAAACGTTCTATCTTCCTCATGAGGGATTTCAGCTCCTCTTCTTCCAAGAGCTAGTCTGATCCCCAGCTGATAGTAGCTCTCCTCTACCCGAGTCCCACAGGTACAATCTTAAACCAAATGGCACACTATTCCAAATTTCTCCCAAATCTGCTCACAGGTCCAGCTTTCTTGGTCTTATTTTCCAGCTGAGCTGACCTCCTACTGAGACTGAGTTTCCCCTGTGTCAGTCAGGCTACACTCCAGCATCTAAACACAGGCACAGTCTTAGCTTCCCAGCCACACTGCTGCTAACAACTGCTCCTGGGCTTCCTTGAGTGCCAACTATAGCTGCAACGAGAAAATGGCGCTCCTTGGGCTTCCCTGAGCCCCAACCCTTAGCAGCACAGAGCTACCAATGGTTCACAGGGCTTCTCTGAGCCCCGGCCCCCTCAGCAGTACTGAGATAACAGCAGAACTTCAGCTATGGGGAGTCAACCTTCCTCTTCATCTGCTGCCCACTGGCTGCTGCTATTCACTCTGCCTCTTGAACCTGTCAATGTCTCCCATAGAACCATAGAAAAGTTACAGCACCAAAGGAGGCCATTCGGCCCATCTTGTCCATACCAGCCCAAGGACACCCAGGTGCCCTTTCTAATCCCACCTTCCTGCACCCGGCCCATAGCCCTGCAGCTTACAGCACTTTAGGTGCAGATCCAGGTACTTTTTAAAAGAGTTTAAAGTTTCTGCCTCTACCACCAACTTGGGCAGTGAATTCCAGACACCCACTATCGTCTGTGTATAAAAGTTCTTCCTCATATCCCCCCTACACCTTCTGCCACTTATCTTGAATCTATGTCCCCTGGTTCTAGAATTCTCCATCAAGGGAAACAATTTTAACCTGCCCACTCTATCTATTCCCCTCATAATTTTGTACACCTCAATCAAGTCATCTCTCAGCCTTCTTTGTTCTAAGGAGAATAACCCCGACCTATCCAATCTCTCCTCGTAGCAACACTTTTCTAACCCTGGCAACATTCTTGTAAACCTCCTCTGCACTCTCTCCAGAGCTATTACATCCTTCCTGTAATGTGGTGACCAGAACTGCACACAGTAGTCCAGTTGTGGTCGCTCCAGTGTTTTATACAATTCCAACATTATATCCTTACTTTTATATTCTATACCTCTGCCAATGAAGGAGAGCATTCCATATGCCTTCTTTACAACCTTGTCTACTTGAACTGCTGCCTTCAGGGACCTGTGTACTTGTACGCCAAGATCTCTCACTTCATCTAACCCTTTTAGTATATTCCCATTTATTTTGTAATCCCTGTAACTGTTTGACCTCCCTAAATGTATGACCTCACACTTCTCTATGTTAAAATCCATCTGCCACTCCACCAACCCATCTATATCATTTTGGAGATTATGGCTATCCTCTACACTATCCACTACTCGGCCAATCTTTGTGTCATCTGCAAATTTCCCAATCGTGCCCCCCACGTTCATGTCCAAATCGTTAATATATAACACAAACAGCAAGGGTCCCAACACCGAGCTCTGTGGAACACCACTTGAGAAAACTTTCCATTCGCAAGGGCATCCATCGACCATTACCCTTTGTTTCCTGTTACAAAGCCAACCTTTTATCCAGTTTGCCACATTACCCTGAATCCCATGGGCTTTTACTTTCCTGACCAATCTGCCATGTGGAACCTTGTCAAATGCCTTGCTAAAATCCATGTACACAACATCCACTGCATTACCTTCATCAACCCTTCTTGTCACTTCCTCAAAGAATTCAATTGAATTTGTGAGGCAAGACCTTCCTTTTAACAAATCCATGCTGACCATCCCTGACTGGTCCATGCCTTTCCACATGACAGTTAATCCCACATGACAGTTAATCCTATCTCTCAGGACTGATTCTACTAATTTGCTCACCACCGATGTAAAACTAACTGGCCTATAATTGTTTGGCATTTCCTTTGATCCTTTTTTAAGCAATGGAACTACGTTTGCATTTCTCCAGTCCTCCGGTACCTCCCCTATATCTAGTGAAGATTGGAAAATCATCCTCAGAGCATCTGCTATCTCGTCCCTGACTTCCTTCAGCAGCCTCAGAAACAGTCCATCTGGCCCTGGTGACTTATCAACTTTCAAGGATTTCAATCTTTCGAGTATTTCCTCTTTGTTTATGAATATCCCGTCCAATATCTCACAAGGTTCCTCCTGGACTACTATATCTACATCTTCCCTTTCCTTTGTAAACACGGAGACAAAATATTCATTCAAAACCTTTCCCACAGCCTCTGCACCTACACACAGGTTTCCATCTTCATCTCTGATAGGTCTCACTTTTTCCTTAACTAACCTTTTAGCATTAATGTATTGGTAAAACATCTTTGGGTTATCTTTAACTTTACCTTAGTGTTCTACCCTTGTTCCTGGGCAGGATCGAATGTATCAATTCTTCATGCATTCTGTGCGTTAAATGCTACAATCTCCAGTCAACCAAAGGTTACCCCCACAGGTGCTAACTTAAAAAAACATGCGGACAAAAAGAAATTTAAAAAAATAGATTTCACCATAAACACAAGGATGAATGGAACAGTGCATCTTTGATGACTTGCTGTAATTAATTCCCCACAACCTCTTCGGTAACATGATAGTAACCCTGACTCCTGTACACTCCCAGAATATCATGCACTGGACACCAGGATTACTATGATAATGTGTTAATGAGCTCCCTTTGCCAGACTCTATTGTTGACCTCCGTATGTGGTCAATATGTGGTCACGTGTCCTTAGACAGAGCTGTAAAATCTTTTTTTTTCCTGGTGCATCAGTCACCCATCGTATTTGCCAGAAAGGCTGGCTCACAATGTCAGCTATAATCATGATGCCACAACCAAAAGTCATGTCAAGGCAAGCATCGTGTGCAAGCCTCAAAATTAATCAATTTCAGGTGTTTGAGTCAAAGTTCTGAGAAAGGGTACACGCCTAATCAATAGTTAATCAATAGTATGCTCATAAATATATGATTCAATCTTTTCTGTTACTTTGGCTATCCAGCATTTGTAATTTTTTTCTCTACTTAGTCTTTTCCACTTTATTGTTCAATCATAGAATGGTTACAGCACAGAAGGAGGACATTCAGCCCATCATGTCTCTGCCAGCTGTCTGCAAGAGTAATTCACCTAGTCCCACATCCTGCCTTTTCCCCATTGGAATTTTTTTTTCTCCTCAGATAATGATCCAATTCTCCTTGGAAAGCCATGAATGAATGTGCCTCCACAACACCCTCAGGCAGTGCATTCCAGATGCTAACTACTTGCTGTGTAAAAAAGGTTTTCCTCATGTCTCCATTGCTTCTTATGTCAATCATTTTAAATTGGTGCCCTTCCTTCAATGGGAACAGTTTCTCACTATCTGCTCCATCCTCATGATTTTTGCATACCTCTATCAAATCTTCTCTCAACCTTCTCCAAACAGAACAGCCCAACTCCTCCAATCTATCTACATAACTGAAGATCCTCATCCCTGGAATCATTCCCATGAATCTTTTCTGCATTCTAATGCCTTCAAATTCTTCCTAAAACGTGGTGTGCAAAACTGGATGCAATACTCCAGCTGAGGCTGAACCAGTATTTTATACAGGTTTATCAGGAGTTTCTTGTTTTCATACTCTGTGCCCCTATTTATAAAGCCCAGGGTGCCGTATGCTTCATTAGCCACTCTGTCAATCTGCCCTGCCACCTTCAATGATTTGTGCACATATACCCTCAGGTCCTTTGCTTCTGTACCCCAGCCCTTTAGAACTATACTCTTCATTTTATATTGCTCACCCATTCTTCATACCTTTTACACCCTGATCTTCTCATTTTGTGCAAAATAATGTTAAGAAGCAATGAAATGATAATATTCTTGAAAGGATTCTGATGTTTATATAGAAAATACCAGATGACTAACGTTAACTACACCTACAAGGCAGCAATCTAATCAAGAAGATCAGAAGCTATCAAAGCATGCCAAAGAAGTGACAGTGATTTCTAATATATTTGCATTCCAAGATCCACAATGGCTAATATTTTCTATAATTTAGATGCTTAATTAAATAATTTCATTTCATTTTAGGTCTGTCGTGACCTCCATGAGCTTAATGAAGCTTATGCTACAACTAAATGATTGAGACAGCATCATTCAAAGTGTTTGTGCTTGATTACCAGGAAATCCTACAGCCAATGTATATTGTAATGGATTTATTTTGCCAATTTGAATCAGATTTACAAGAAGTTATGTGTTAAAATATTCCACTCATGGGATTTGGCATGACCTATATTTGAATTCAGCAGATAAAAGGGATATAAATAGTCTTTTCCTGACTAAAATGAAATTGGACAGTTTTAACCCAGTTCCCAAAAGGCTCAAATACATAGCACAAAACTGCTCTCCAACTGCCACTAAGTGGATCAAATTCAAAGAGGCCAGAAAAATCAAGAGTGCATGAAATGTAAATGTTACACTGGGGAAGTATGTGCATGACTGAAATTGTTACATACTGTCGAAACAATGCACCAAAAACTCTGTATTGTGCATCTGGCATATTTCATGTCCAATCTAGGGCCAATCCCTCAAGTAACGTGTTTTATTCCAACACATGCCTTTTGTCTTGATGAGTAATTGTGCATTTCCCCAAAAATTCAATGTTGTTCCATTGATGGTATCCAACTATCCCTCCTCCTGTTCATCCCTCCACCCACCCCCAACCACCCCACCACATCTCTTGGGATGAAAGTCAGATGTGTTTTTTTCTATTCTTTTATTCTAAATATCTTTCTTAAATGGATGCAAGTTGGAAAAGCTATTTGAACCATAAGGATTAAATTATAGCTCTGAAATTGCACCCTGTTATTAATTTTAGTTATGTAACAATGGGCTGCACCAATAGTGAATCAATGAACAGGGAAGAGGCTGGTCAATCTGAAGGAGTACACTAAAGATTATGTCTCAATTTTTCTCTTTGAAATTTCAGGAATCTGTTATTTAATGCCCAATCAGTTGTCACTGCTGTTTTAGCCACCACACTCGTTTCCCTGACATTATTTTTATAATTGTCTTCATGGCTCAGGCAGGTGACCAATACTTTACCTTGCCAGCAATCAGCTAAATGACAGGCTATATACGTCTTGCAGTAACTTTTCTCATTTTTAAAATGATATTGATCCTACGCACATCATAGGAGTAGAGACTAAATTAATAGGTTCTGGGAAAGTCTACTGAATTGGACTGAAATTTCTTGGCCCATTGGAAACAGGTTGGCAAAATGACAGGGAGAGAAGCTAGGAGGGAAGCCCGACATTTTCACACTGTCATAGGATATAATCACCAGTGAGAAACATGGCACCCAGTTGGTGGCCAATTGAGCCACTCAAATGTCCAATTAAGGGCCATTTCCTGCCTCCGCAGGCATTTTGCCCATGTTGGTCTGTCACTGCATGGGGAAACCACAAGGGCCTTCCAGCGTGTCCAGGAGGTGGGGTGGGGCCCTCCTTTCTTGGGTGCTCCATTGCCCACAGAAGGATTCCCTAGCGGCAATTTCCAACCTCACGGCCACAGCGCTGCCAGTGTTCTACAGCCTCCCCCAATACCTTCGATCATCTGGCTACCAAGCTCCTGCTTTTCCCAACTTTCTCTGTCTTTGGGTTGTCCTCTCCTTGAAGCTGCAGCCTCAACAATGGCCACCACTAGTAGTGGCACTGCTGAGGCTGCTGAGCTTCTAGCCTTCTGATTGAATTGGTGGCTCTTGGGGCAGTGTGGCAGCTCTTAATCATCCGCCGCCAGCAAAATGCCAGTCCTGCTGCCTCTAAAGTGGGATTTCCCTTTGCTTTTGATGGGACTGGCAGTAAGTCAGCTCATTATCGCATCATTGCTATTTCTCCTGTGGTTGGTGATTAAGATTTGAGAAAAAATCTAGGCTGGCAGTCCGATGCAATACTGAGGGAATTCTACACAGCAAGAGGTGCTTGCTATCTTCCAGATGAAATGTTAAACTGAGGGTGTGGCTGCCCTCTTCGGTGGATGTAAATGATCCCATGGCACCATTTTAAAGAAATCCAGGGAAAATCTCTCCAGCATTCTGGACAATATTTATCCCTCAACCAGCATCACAAAAATAGATTATCTGATCATTATCACATTGCTGTTTGTGGGACCTTACTGCATGAAAATTGACTCCCACTTTTTCTTCAGTACAACAGTAACTATATATCAGTGATTGTACAGTATGTTAGGATGTCCCGAGGTCATAAAAGGCACCAAATCAATGCAAGTTTTTTTTTTAATAATAGCATAAACTTGATTTCACTTAAAATTAACTTGAAATTAACTAATCACATTTCTTCCTTTTCCCCAAATATCTGGAGGAATAGAAAAACGAAATGATGGTGTGCAGAGCATGAATGTAGAATGAAAGAAGATCATAGATCATCTATTGTCTTTTCCATTTAGAATCCTCCATGCATTAAAGTATATAAAACAATAAGAAAGGGTAGAAGAGATCATTGTACTACAGCCTTAATAACGGCTGAAAAGAATGATTAGCTAAAAATGTTGAGGGTTTCTGTTAAATCTAGACATTAATACTTAATATGTGTATGAGTATTGCTTCATGTATGCCTATCATATGTCATCAATTAGAACTTAATTGAAAGATGCCCAGAAAGCAGCAATGGAATGGGTGGAATGATTGCTACTTGGGCTTCTTCCCAGCAAGATGGTAGGAGTGTAGGATGCACTAAACCAAGTATTTGGCTACCAAGTTTTAGTTTCCTTTGAGTCCTTGAACCACAGACTGCGAACTTGCTTGGTGCCAGAGGCAAAACAATGTCCCGGACTTTGTGGGTAAAACAGTGGGACAACAATTTCCTGAAGCAAATGCATCTGAGACCTTAACCTTTGGTTAAAAAGAAACCTCTTGAGTAAATGCCAAGGGCCATGCAGTAAGAATGTCAAATAAAGCTGATATACAATAACACCCTGAAGTTGGCCCAAACAACCTGTCCATTTTCCACATAAAAAGTGTAAACTAAAATGTTCAAAGCGGTTCAAACTGTGGGTGGCGTAACTTGTGAAGAACCCAAATTATGTTCCCATTTAAAACAGGCATACCAGGTGACAGGCATAGTCATATTATCAATTCAAACAGTGGTAGATTTTAAATCAAAGCTGAATAGGTGCTAGATCACAACTTGTCAATTGGAGTGGGAATGAAATTCCACAGCTTGGTATTCCAGGCCGTCATTGTGTTGTGTAATTTGCATTCGTTCAGCATCTCTCACATAGTAAACATCCCAAGGAGTTTTGTGCAACGTGTACCATAGCAGTACTAAGAGGTACAATAAATTGGCAAATGCATGATAAAAGAGATTGTTTTTGATTTTTCAAGGAGCACAGCAACCAAACTTAGTCAACAGTCACATTACTCCCACAGAGTCTAATTTTGGTCCAAACGTTCATCAACAGATATTTCATTTTGGAGCCAAAGAGAAAATGTCTACCCCTTCCCATCACTCACCAGCACCCACCTGGCCCTCCCTTCCTCACTAACATCTGGGCGTTTGTGCCAAAAATGGGAGAGCTGTCTCAAAGGCTAGTCAGCAATTGCCTGATGTAGTCATGCTCACAGAATCATACCTTACAATGTCCCAGACAACACCGTCACCATCCCTGGGTATGTCCTGTTCCACCTGCAGGACAGACCCAGTAGAGTTGGCAGCATGGTGGCATGCAGTCAGGGGGGGCTTGCCCTAGGAGTTCTCAACATCGACTCGGGACCCCATGAAGTCTCATGGCTCAGGTCAAACATGGGCAAGGAAACTTCCTGCTGATTACCAGGCACTGCCCCTCATCAGCTGATGAATCAGTACTCCTCCATGTTGAACATCACTTGGAGGAAGCACTGAGGGTGGCAAGGACACAGAATGTACCCTGGGTAGGGGACTTCAATGTTCATCACCAAGAGTGGTTCGACAGCACCGAGCTGGTTGAGTCCTTCAGGACATAGATGCTATGCTGGGTCTGTGGCAGGTGGTGAGGGAACCTACACTTGGAAAAACATACTTGAACTCATCCTCAGCAACCTGCCGGCCGCAGATGCACCTGTCCATGACAGTATCGGTAGGAGTGACTGCCGCACAGTCGTTGTGGAGATGAAGTCCCATCTTCACATTGCGAATACCCTCCATCGTGTTGTGTGGCACTACCACTGTGGATTTTGAAGATATCTAGCAACTCAAGACTGGGCAACCATGAGGCGCTGCGTGCCATCAGCAGCAGCAGAATTGTACTCAACCACAATGTGTAATCTCAAGGCCCAGGATATCCCCCACTCTACCATTAACACCAAGCCAGGGGATCAACCTAGGTTCAATGACGAGTGCAGGAGGGCATGCCAGGAGCAGCACCTGGCACACCTAAAAATGAAGTGTCAACCTGGTGAAGCTACAACACTAGACTACCTGCATGCCAAACAGCACAAGGAGCACAAGATAGGCAGAGTTAAGCGATCCAACAACCAACGGATCAGATCTAAGCTCTGCAGTCCTGCCACATCCAGCCATGAATGGTGGTGGACAAGTAAACAACACACTGGAGGAAGAAGGTCCACAAATAACCCCATCCTCAATGATTGGGGAGCCCAGCACGTCAGTGCAAAAGATAAGGCTGAAGCATTTGCAACAATCTTCAGCCAGAAGTGCCGTATGGATGATCCATCTTGGTCTCCTCTTGAGGTCCCCAGCAACACAGATGCTTGTCTTCAGCCAATTCGATTCACTCCACATGATATCAAGAAATGGCTGAAGGGATTGGATACTGCAAAGGTTTTGGGCCCTGATAATATTCCGGCAATAGTACTGAAGATTTCTGCTCCACAACTTGCTGTACCCCTAGCCAAGCTACTCCAGTACAGTTACAACACTGGCATCTACCCAGCAATGTGGAAAATTGCCCAGCTATGTCCTGTACACAAAAATCAGGACAAATCCAACCCGGCCAATTACCGCCCCATCAGTCTACTCTCCACCATCAGTAAAGTGATGAAAGGGGTGATCATCAATGCTATCAAGCGGCACTTGCTTAGCAATAACTTGCTCACTGATGCTCAGTTTGGGTTCACCCAGGGCCACTCAGCTCCTGACCTCATTACAGCCTTGGTTCAGACATGGACAAAAGAGCTTAACTGCAGAGGTGAGGTGAGAGTGACGTCCTTGACATCAAGGCCACATTTGACCGAGTGTAGCATCAAGAAACCCTAGCAAAACTGGAGTCAATGGCAATCAAGGGGAAATCTCTTTGCTGGTTGGAGTCATACCTAGCACAAAGGAAGATGATTGTGGTTGTTGGAGGTGGCAGGAGTGAATGCTGTTGGAGCGGCTGGTTGCTGGGCTGTCGCTTGGTGAGGGGCGCATTGCTGTAGTGTAGCTGAGTCCACAGAGTTGCTGCCAACGGATACACCAAGAAAGCCACTGTGAAAGGGAAAGATAGGGAGGGAGTCAAAGAAGTTCTGCAAGGTCCAAAAGTTTGTAAGGATCCTGTCATTCTGGCCATGCATGCTGTGGGAGTCAATGTCTACAAACAAGGCAAAGACCCAGAACTGTGGCCAGATACCGAATACCCTGAGTGGTTGTTTACGCTGAACCTTGGACCCCCAAAGAGTCCGGATGAACTGGACCCAGAATCTTGGGAATATTGGAAATGGATAAGAAAACAGCATATGTGGCAACATAACAAAGTTCACAAAGGAAAGAAATTCTAGGAAAAACATAACGACAATGCAGCCCAAAGGCCCATTTCCCTCAAATGAGGACTGCAGTCTGAACAGAGAGTTTGAATCGCAGCCATCCAGTGCTAGTTACAATTCAAACCAACAGACAGTGCACTAGAGCAATGCTGTGAACGGATTGAGTCTGGGTTCCTTGGCTCTATGTGATGTCACTCAGACAATGCTACCTTGGAAAAGTATGTTTAAAGTTTTGATTTACTGGTGAATGATACAGAATAAAAGTAGCATCTCAGCTCCAGGTCATCACTGCAGGAGTTCCTCAGGGTAGTGTCCTTGGCCCAACCAACTTCAGCTGCTTCATCAATGGTCTTCCTTCCTTCTTAAGGTCAGAAGTGGGATGTTCAACTGATGACTGCACAATGTTCAGCACCATTCACAGCTCCTGAGATACTGAAGCAGTCCATGTCCAAATGCAGCAAGACCTGGACAACATCCAGGCTTGGGCTGAAAAGTGACATTCGTGCCACACAAGTGCTAGGCAATGACCATCTCCAACAAGAGAGAATCTAACCATCATCCCTTGACATTCAATGGCATTACCATTGCTGAATCCCCTACTATCAACAACCTGGGGGGGTTACCATTGACTAGAAACTGAATTGGACTAGCCATATAAACACTGTGGCTGCAAGATCAGGTCATAGGCTAGGAATCCTGCGGAGGGTAACTCACCTCCTGACTCCCCAAAGCCTCTCCACCATCTACAAGGCATAAGTCAGGAGTGTGATGGAATACATCCACTTGCCTGGATGAGTGCAGCTCCAACAACATTTAAGAAGCTTGACACCGTGCAGGACAAAGCAGCCCCCTTCATTGGCACCCCATCCACAAACATTCATTCCCTCCATCACCAGCACACAGTAGCAGCAGTTTTTACCATCTACGAGATCCACTGCACAAACTCACCAAGGCTCCTTAGACAGCACCTTCCAAACCCATGACCACTAACATCTCAAAGGACAAGGTTAGCAAGATACATGAGAACACCACCACCTGGAAGTTCTTCTCCAGGCCACTCACTATCCTGACTTGGCACTATATCACCGTTCCTTCACTATTGCTAGGTCAAAATCCTGAAACTCCCATTCTCGCAGTATTGTAGGTGTACATACACCACATGGACTGCAACAGTTTAAGAAGGCAGCTCACTACCACCTTCTCAAGGACAATTAGGGATGGGTAATAAGTGCTAGCCTGGCCAGCAGAGCCCACACCCCTTGCATGAATTAAAAAACAATTCTAGGAGGTTAGTCAACAGCTGACAACTGGACTGCTCCCTGAAGTTTGAATGGCTAGAAGGTGCTTACTCGCTGCAGCCACTTACCCTGTTTATACAGCCTGTTCATCCTTTCTTGTTTATCCACGCATCTCAGGTATCATCCTTGTAAATCTCCCCCACACTCTCTTCAATGCCTATATATCCCTTTCATAATATGGCAATATGGCTCCACCTCTGAGGGTGATGTCTTTCAATTCACAGTGGAAGCGCTGTCATGACATTCTCTTGCGCCCTCCTCCAGTGCAGAGACATTCACCTCCATGGGTGCACGTTCTAGAGTAGGCTTGGGGTCACAATCTGTTGAGCACATCATAGACACGGGTCTACAGCTGATGGAAGAAATGACAGTCGAGGTCTCTTAAGCTCAGAGGACTGAGACTAGGCCCCTGCTGGACTCAGCCATAAGTCTGAGAGAGACTGGCCAAGGAAGGTACACCTGCATCTGTGCAGGAGACCCTCAGCAGCCTGGAACCCTCGAGGCCTCAGACCACCAGGGGGCTCCTGCCAAGGTCATCACAGTCAATGGCATAGTAGTCAGCAGGCTGCCTCCACCTCAGCTGTAGATGCTGGGACTGCATCTAGGCGCAGCAACAGAAAAAGAAAGGTGAAGAAATTTTGAAGGCACATATGTGGCACAGTTATATGATTCACAATTCCAGAAATTTTGAAGGCACATAGCTGGCAGAGTTATATGAATCGCACTTCCAAGTATATGTTTAGTTGAATTGTGTATAGGTTTGCTGTATTCTCATTATGCTACTAGTTGCTGCAATGGTTGCGAGGATTTAAGAGCATTGTGCTTCATTCCCCATCGGATTGCGATGATGTGGTTCTGCCAATGCGCCACTTTTTGTCTCGCATCATCAGTAATGTCATCCTGAGTATCCCGACTTGAGTATATTTAAGCCTTAAGGCCAACTGGTCATCATTCATGAAAGTGCGGCCTAGACACGCATCAGCCAACCCAGCAGGTATTGCTCAACTGGTTTTGAGCCCTCTGAGAGTGCTGTCTGCGCAGCATTTGGAGCCAAGACATTGCATGTCCTGCGGGTGTCCTGCTGTGATTTGTGAGGAAGATGCACAGAGGCCTCAAGGGGAGATAGAGAGGCTAAATGAGTGGCCAGGAGCATGGCAGATGGAATATGAAGGTCACAGTGGCTCCTCACTGTGATCTGAGGAATAGAAAACCAGAGTCTTTCCTATATGTTGATATAATGAGCAACGTGGACAGCCAAATTGACCTGGCTGTCCTTTTTCAAAAGTAACTGTTAGCTAACATGCAGGCAGTAAGTAAGGAAGCAACTAGGAAGTTACCCTTGATTGCAAAACGGAGTGAGTATAGGATTAAAGAGGTCTGGCTGCAGTTAACTCACCTGGCGACCTCAACTGTGTGTCCTGTTTGTTTTCTTATCTAGGAAAGGATAGCCTTCCCATCAAGGGATTGCAACCAAGGTTCACTAGACTCATTCCAGGGACTGAGGGATTGTCCTTTGAGGCAAGAGTGAGGAGAATGGGTCTGTATCCTCAAGAATGCAGAGGACTGAGAGGCTATTTATGTGAAGCACAAGGACATTTTAGAGAGCTCTGCAGGGTGGATGCATGAAGGATGTTTCCCACGTCTGGGGTGTCCAGAACAAGGGGACACAGTCTCAGAGTAATAGGTAGGTTATCAAGGACTGACATGGGTAGGAATTTTAACACTCAGAGAGTGGTAAGTGTTTGGAAATCTCCACCCCATAAGGCAGTGGAGGCTCTGTCATACTCAACTAGTAGATCGATAGATTTGTAGCTAAAGACCCAGGACCCTGGAGGATATAAATCGGCACATTGTTGTCTTACCCCCACTCCATTACCCCAGGCCGTAGAGAGCTAACACCTGCCTCCCTCCTTCCATTCGCTCCCCTCTGCCTTGATCAACTTGAGTTGTCCTTTAGTACAGGGTTTACTGCAGCTCCTGACCTTGCTGGGACCTCAATGTCATGAGACCCATGAGGGGGCCAAACCTGCTGCTGTTTGGGCTTCAGCATAGAGAGGAGAACACACCTCAGCATGGTTCTCATCCAGTTGTCTCATGATTGTTAGGGCATCCTTTTAGTCAGCCAATTGTGCTCACCATTAACTCCTCCCAGCCAAAATGACCCTCCTCCCTCCTTGACTGGGCAAATCAGATTGGCAGGGGTAACATGGAAGGCAAATTTGTAGAGTGCATCTGGGATTGTTTCTTAGAGCAATACATTGCAGGACCTAACTGGGAACAGGCTATTTTAGACCTAGTAATGTGTAATGAGGTGAGATTAATAAGAGATATCGTAGTTAAGGATACTCTAGGGGGTAGCGATCACAACATGGTAGAATTTCAAATTCAATTTGAGGGTGAGCAACTCGGGTCTCAAACCAGTGTCCTCAACTTACATGAGGACAATTATAGAGGTATGAAGCAAAAGCTGTCTAAAGCGGCTGGGAAAATAGACTAAGGGGAAAGTCAGTGGATGAGTAGCGGCAGGCAGTTAAGCAGATATTTCATAACAGTCAGCAAAAATTTATCCCGGTCAAAAAGAAGGGTTCAATGAGAAGAATGAACCACCCATAGTTAACAAAGCTGGTCAAGGACAGTATCCAATCAAAAACTAAGGCATACAAAGCATCGAAAACTAGTGGTAGGCCAGAGGATTGGGAATTTTTTAGGAACCAGCAACGGATGACCAAAAAGCTAATAAAGGGAGAGAAAATTGATTATTAAAGTAACTGGCAAGAAATATAAAAACAAACAGCAAGAACTTCTATGGGTATTTAAAAAAAGAGTGGCTAAAGTGAGCGTGGAACCATTAGAGGATGTGACTGGAGAATTGAAGACGGGGAACAGGGAAATGGCAGATAATTTAAACCAATATTTTGCATTGGTCTTCACGGTGGAGGACACCATAAACATCACAAAGATATCAGATAAGCAAGGAGCTA
Source organism: Cetorhinus maximus (assembly GCF_964194155.1). Lineage (NCBI taxonomy): Eukaryota > Metazoa > Chordata > Chondrichthyes > Lamniformes > Cetorhinidae > Cetorhinus > Cetorhinus maximus. Next base: position 154,954,039 of record NC_135883.1, on the reverse strand, counting down.
ATGAGAGGAAAGATCTTATAATAGTCTCCATCACGAGGGACAAATTATTTGACAAACTAATGGGACTAAAGGCAGACAAGTTGCCAAGCCCTAATGGCCTGCATCCAAGGGTTTTAAAGGAAAAGGCTGCAGAGATAGTGGAAGCATTGGTTGAAATATTCCAGAACTCACTGGATTCCGGGAGGGTCCCAGTGGATTGAAAAACCACTAATGTGATGCCCCTGTTTAAGAAGGAAGGGAGACAAAAAGTAGGAAACTATAGGCCAGTCAGCCTAACATCTGTAGTTGGGAAAATGCTAGAGTCTATTAAGGAAGAAATAGCAGCTTAACACAATCAAGCAGGATCAACATGGTTTTGTGAAAGGCAAATCATGTTTAACAAATTTGCTAGAGTTATTTGAGGATATAACAAGCTGAGTTGATAAAGGGGAACCAGTAGATGTAGTGTGTTTGGATTTCCAGAAGGCATTCGATAAGGTGCCACATAAAAGGTTTTTGCACAAGATAGGAGCTCATAGTAATGTATTAGCATGGATTGAGGATTGGTTGACACACAGGAGAAAGAATCAGGATTAATGGGTCTTTTTCAGGTTGGAAAGATGTAACTAGTGAAGTGCCACAAGGATCAGTCCTAGGGACTCAATTATTTACTATCTATATTAATGACTTGGAGGTGGGGGGTAGAGTGTAATGTATCCAAATTTGCTGACAATACAAAAATAGGTGGGAGGGCATGTTGTGCTGAGGACATAAGGAATCTGCATGGAGATATAGATAGGTTGAGTGAGTGGACAAAAATTTGGCAGATGGAGTTTAATGTAGGAAAGTGTGAGGTCATGCACTTTGGTAGGAAGAATCAAAAGGCAGACTATTATTTAAATGGAGAGTCCAAAAATGTGCAGTACAGAGGGATCTGGGTATTCTTGTGCATGAAACACAAAAAGTTAGTATGCAGGCACAGCAAGTAATTAAGAAAGCAAATGGAATTTTGGCCTGTATTGCTAAGGGGCTGGAGCTTAAAAATGGAGAAGTCTTGTTACAACTATACAGGCTGTCGGTGAGGCCGCACCTGAAATACTGTGTACAGTTTTGGTCCCGTATTTAAGAAAGTATACACTGCCATTAGAGGCAGTTCAAAAGAGATTCACTAGGCTGGTTCCTGGGAAGAAGGGGTTGACTTATCAAGAATAGCTAAATAGGTTAGGCCTTTATACATTAGGGGCAGAAATTTCCCCCCATCGGGGGGGTTGTGCAGGGGCAGGCACGAACCTGATCGGCGCTGCGCCGCCATTTTATGTGGGCGGGCTAATTAAGGCACGCCCAGCGTGACCCGCGTCCGGAAGTGCTGAGTGCTCCCTGTGTGGGTGGGGGGGGGGGGTTCCCAGAATCGGGGCCTGCGCAGAAATCTCCCTGAAGCACCTCTGTGTCTCAGGGAGATTAGTTTAAGGTTACAAAATTTAAATAAAGAAAAGGAAATATTTTAAGACATGTCTCCTCATGCGACAGTGTCACATGAGCTGGGACATGTTCATGAATTTTGATTAAAAATTTTATTTAATTAATGAAACCTTCATGAAACCTCATCCCGCTCGTGGATGAGGTTCCATGAAAAATGCGAAGGCCGCCTGGGCTCTTCGCCTGCCCGCCAACCTTAAGGTTGGATGGGCAGCCCTGTTAATTGTTTTAATGGCTATTTAAATGGCCTTAATAGGCCTTTGACAGTTAGGCGGGCACGCAGCCGAGTCAGCTGTGCGCCCGCTGAACTGAAAATCTAAATGATGCAGTGACGTCGGGACGCCCGCCGCACATCACCGCGCGTCATTTTACAAGCCGACCCGAAAATTCTTCCCTAGAGTTCAGAAGAATGAGGGGTGATCTTATTGAAACGTACAAGAGTTTAAGGTGGCTTGATAGGGTAGATGTTGAGAAGATGTTTCCACTGGTGGGGGAGTCTCAAACTAGGGGACATAGTTACAGAATAAGGGGACACTCATGTAAAACTGAGATGTGAGGGAATTTCTTCTCTCAGAGGGTAGTGAATGTCTGGAATTCTCTACCCCAGAGAGTTGTGGAGGCTAGATCACTGAAAGTATTTAAAGAGGAAGCAGATAGATTTTTGAAATATTGGGGAGTTGAGAGATATGAGGAGCTGACACAAAAGAGAAGCTGAGGTCTGAGGCAGATCAGCTATGATCTCATTGAATGGCAGGGCAGGCTTGAGGAACTGAATGGCCTACTCCTGCTCCTATTTCTTATGTTCTTATGTTTCCACTTCAAACGATCGCACTTTAAGAACGACTGCATTTCGACAAACACATTTTAAAAATGTTGCGTGGCACATTGCAGACCTGCTCCATCGCCTTCCACTCCAGCCCCGTCACTCACCAACTTTTCTTTTCATTCATTCGTGGGATGTGGGCGTCGCTGGCTAGACCAAAATTTATTTCCCATCCCTAATTGCCCTTGCTCAGAGGGCATTTTAAGGGTCAACCACATTTTTGTGTGTCTGGAGTCACATGTGAGGCCAGCAGATTTCCTTCCCTAAAGGTGAACCAGTTGGGTTTTTATGAAAATTGACAATGGTTTCATGGTCATCATTAGGCTTTTAATTCTAGATTTTTATTGAATTCAAATTTCACCATCTGCTGTGGTGGGATTTGAACCCGCATCCCCAGACCATTACCCTGAGTCTCTGGAATACCAGTCCAGTGACAATACCACTATGCAACCACCTCCCCTATTACCCTTGACCAACCTGATATAACCATTAATCTCCTTTCTGTTACCCTTCAATCTTTCTCCATTACTCTTCAGCCTATAACCATCACCAGCCACATGCCTTCTCTTCTTTCTGAGCCTACTTGTTACTGTCCCCATGCCCAACGTGACCCCTCTTGCTATCTGTGCCACCTGTTTTATTCATTTCATTGATCCCCCCTGCCCCATGAGATCATCTGCTACCTGACCAGGACCTTAAACGTGCCACCCTACCTGGCATCTTACAGCCCCCCCCCCCACCATCACTGTGACCATCCACTGCCCAGCATCCTCAGTTCAGCCCCCAGAACCCACCATATAAAGCACCAACCTGCCATTTATGACCATCTGTCTTCCACCATCCTTTCCAAGAAACCCTCTGCCCCCACCCAACTACAGGACCCCTACACCCAACAAGCAAGGCCCTTCCCTCCCTCCCACATCTCTTCACCTTGAATTCCCTCCCTGCTACGGACAGCCTGCCTCCCTCCCTGCCCCAGAAGTCTGGCTTCCTTCCTCGGACACCATCCCTGCCCCAGCCAGTCTACACTTCCTTCCCCAGATACCATCCCTGTCCCACAGCATCGGGCTTCATTCTCCAGAAGCCATCTTTGCCCCGGACAGTCTGGTTTCCTTCCCAGACACCCTCTCACCCTGCTCCAATGACCTTTGCACCTATGCAAGCCTCCTTCACCCTAATCCAGTCAGCTCCTTCCTCTTTCCCTTGGTCATCCTCTGCATACCTTCAATAACCGACACTCAATCATAACCTGCTATAGAAAAACGTTCCTGAAAGAGGGCAAGGTGGTGGCTACTCACTCCAAAGTACAGGAAGATGACTATCTCGCCTGGTGCATGCCATTTATATGCAGTCGTGAATCTGAAAGCATGCATTTCTTGTTCACGGAGAACTTAATTATGTGAGGGGACCTAATTCTGGTGAGCTGGCCTTTTAATGACCATGCCTCAAGTAACAATTCAGAGATCACGACCCTTGATGTTCTGCTCATTAATTTCGAACCTAGTTCCTCAAACTCCATCAGGAGAATCTCATTCATAGTTCTACTCATATCATTGGTTCCTAAATAGACCACAATAACTGGCTCCTCTTCCTCCCACTACTTATCTATGTTCCTGAAGGCTTCGGGTGTTTGACAAATTGTCCTGTTGCCAGGCTGATTGTCTGGCATCCACTCTTGAATAAGCTGTGATTTATTCGAGTTAAACATTGGAAAAATCAAAGCCATCATCTCCAGCTTTCAATACACCTCAGCACCTGTGCAATCATCCTCCCCCTCCACTGTCTCATGCTGAGCCAGGCTATTTGCAATTTTAGTATTCACTTCTCTGCAAAGGTGAACTTCTGACCTCATAATCTGGGCAGGACCAGGACAAATGTCCTCGGGAGGATGGAGAGGGGGGTTGTTTGCTAATGCGGTCAGGGAGGGTTACAACTAGAATGGCAGGGGGATGGGAACTTGAGCAGCGAGACAGCGGAGGAGGAAACAAGGATAGAAACAAAAGACAGAAAAGTAAGAAGCAAAAGTGGAAGGCAGAAAAAACAGGGGAGAAAAGCAAATGGGGTCATAGTGCAAAATAAAGCTATGATGACTAACAAAGTTAAAAAGACAAGTCTAAAGGTATTGTATCTTAATGCGTGGAGCATTCACAATAAGGTAGATCAATTACAGTGCAAATAGATATAAATGGTTATGATATAGTTGCAATTAAGGAGACATGGCTGCAGGGTGACCAAGGATGGGAACTTAACATCCAGGGGTATTCAATATTTAAGAAGGACAGACAAATAGGGAAAGGAGCTGGGGGAGCATTGTTAGTAAAGGAAGAAATCAATGCAATAGTGAGGAAGGATATTGGCTCGGAAAATCATGATATGGAATCTGTTTGGGTGAAGATAAGAAACATCAAGGGGCAGAAAACATTGGTGGGGGATGTCTATAGGCCTCCAAACAGTAATGGAGATGTAGGAAGGCATTAAGCAGGAAATTAGAGACGTATGCAGTATGAGTACAACTGTAATCATAGGTGACTTTAATCTACATATATAGTGGACAAACCAAACTAGCAATAATACTGTTGAGGAGAATTTCCTGGAGTGTGTATGTGATGGTTTTTTAGACCAATACGTTGAGGAACCAACTAGAGAGCGGGCTATCCTAGACTGGGTATTGTGCAATGAGAAAGGATTAGTTAACAAGCTTGTTGTGCGGGGTCCCTTGGGGAAGAGCGACCATAAAATGATAGAATTGTTCATTAAGATGGAGAGTGAAGATGTCGAATACGAAACTAGGGTCCTGAATCTAAATAAAGGGAACTACGAGGGTACGAGGCATGAGTTGGCAATGATGGATTGGGGAACCTTACTAAAAGGGTTGACAGTGGATCGGCAAATGGCTAATATTTAAAGAACGTATGCATGAATTACAACAATTATTCATTCCTGAATAATTGTGCAATAGTAAAGCAGGAAAGGAGGCTCAACCATGGCTTACAAAATAATTTAGGGATAGTATTAGATCCAAAGAGGAGACTTATAAAATTGCTAGAAAAAGCAGCAAGCCTGAGGATTGGGAGCAGTTTAAATTCAGCAAAAGTGGACAAAAAGATTGATCAAGAAGGGGAAAATGCAGTATGAAAGTAAACTTGCAAGGAACATAAAAACTGACTGTAAAAGCTTCTATAAATATGTGAAGAGAAAAAGATTAGCAAGGACAAATGTAGGTCCCTTACAGTCAGAAATGGGGGAAGTTATAATGGGGAACAAAGAAATGGCAGAAGAAATCAACACATATTTTGGTTCTGTCTTTACAAAAGAAGACACAAATAATTTCCCAGAAATGTTAGGGAACCAAGGGTTTAGTGAGAGGGGGGAATTGAAGAAGATCAGTATAAGTAAAAAAATGGTGCTAGAGAAATTAATGGGGTTAAAGGCCTAAAAATCCCCAGGGCCTGATAATCTACATCCCAGAGGACTAAAGGAAGTGGCCCTGGAAATATTGGATGCATTGGTGGTCATCTTCCAAAATTCTATAGAGTCTGGAGCAGTTCATACAGATTGGAGGGTGGCAAATGTAACCCCACTATTTAAAAAAGGAGTAGGGGGGGGGAAACAGAATTACAGACCAGTTAGCTTAACATCAGTAGTGGGGAAAATGCTAGAGTCTATTATAAAAGGCATGGTAAAAGAACTCTTGGAAAGCATTAGCGGGATTAGACAAAGTCAGAACGGGTTTATGAAAGGGAAATCATGTTTAACTAATCTACTGGAGTTTTTAGAGGATGTATCTAGTAGAATAGATAAGGGAGAACCAGTGGGTGTGGTGTATTTGGATTTCAAGAAGGCTTTTGATAAGGTCCTACATAAGAGACTAGTGGGCAAAATTAAAGCACATGGGATTGGGGGTAATATACTGGCATGGATTGAGAATTGGTTGACATACCGGAAACAGAGAGAGGGAATAAATGGGTCTTTTTCTGGGTGGCAGGCGGTGAACAGTGGTGTACCGCAGGGCTCAGTGCTTGGTCCCCAGCTATTCATGATATATATAAATGACTTGGATGAGGAAACCAAATGCAATATTTCCAAATTTGCTGACGACACAAAGCTGGGCGGGGTTGTGAGGAGGATGCAAGGAAGCTTCAGGGCGATTTAGACAAGTTCTGTGTGTGAGCAAGCACATGGCAGATGCAGTATAACGTGGATAAATGTGAAGTTATACGCTTCTGTGTGAAAAACAGAAAGGCAGAGTATTACTTAAATGATGATATATTGGGAAATGTGGATGTACAAAGGGATCTGTGTGTCCTTGTGCGTCAGTAAATAGGCAGGTGCAGCAAGCAATTAGGTAGGCAAATGGCATGTTGGCCTTCATTGCGAGAGGATTTGAGTTCAGAAGTAGGGATGTCTTGCTGCAGTTATACAAGGCCTTGGTGAGATCACACCGGGAGTACTGTGTGCAGTTTTGGTCTCCCTATCTAAGAAAGGATATACTTGCCATAGAAGGAGTGCAGCAAAGGTTCACTAGGCTGATATCGGGGATGGCAGGACTGTTGCATGAGGAGGGATTGGTTCGAATGGGCCTGTATTCACGAGAGATTAGAAGAATGATATTTAAATGTATAAAATTCTAACAGGGCTAGACAGACTGGATGCAGGGAGAACGTTTGCCCTGGTTGGGGAGCCTAGAACCAGGGGCCGCAGTCTCAGGATGTGGGGCAGGCCCTTTAGCACTGAGATGAGGAAAGATTTCTTCACTCAGAGGGTGGTCAACTTGAGAAATTCTCTACCATAGAAGGCTGTGGTGGCCGGGTCATTCAGTATATTCAAGAAAGAAATCGAAATATGTTTGGATATTAGGGGCATCAAGGAGTATGGAGAGAAAGCAGGAATATGGTATTGAGATAGAGGATCAGCCATGATCATACTGAATGGCGGAGCAGGCTCGAAGGGCCTAATCAGAATCACAGAATGACACAGTGCAGAAGAGGCCTTTGGCCCATTGAGTCTGCACCGACACGTGAGAAACACCTGACTTACCTACCTAATCCTATTAACCAGCACTTGGCCCATAGCCTTGAATGTTATGACGTGCTAAGTGCTCATCCAGGTACTTTTTAAAGGATGTGAGGCAACCCGCCTCCACCACACTCCCAGGCAGCGCATTCCAGACTGTCACCACCCTCTGGGTAAAAAAGTTTTTCCTCACATCCCCCTTAAACCTCCTGCCCCTCACCTTGAACTTATGTTCCCTCGTGACTGATCCTTCAAGTAAGGGGAACAGCTGCTCCATATCCACCCTGTCCATGCCCCTCATAATCTTGTACACCTCGATCAGGTCGCCCCTCAGTCTTCTCTGCTCCAACGAATACAAACCAAGTCTATCCAACCTCTCTTCATAACTTAAATGTTTCATCCCAGGCAACATCCTGGTGAATCTCCTCTGCATCCCCTCCAGTGCAATCACATCCTTCCTATAATGTGGCGACCAGAACTGCACACAGTACTCAAGCAGTGGCCTCAGCAAGGTTCTATACAATTCCAAAATGATCTCCCTACTTTTGTAATCTATGCCTCGATTGATAAAGGCAAGTGTCCCACATGCATTTTTGACCACCCCGCTAACATGCCCCTCCGTTTTCAGAGATCTATGGACACACGCCAAGGTCCCTTTGTTCCTCAGAACTTCCTAGTGTCATGCCATTCATTGAATACTTCCTTGTCAAATTACTCCTTCCAAAGTGTATCACCTCACACTTTTCAGGGTTAAATTCCATCTGCCACTTATCTGCCCATTTGACCATCCCGTCTATATCTTCCTGAAGCCCAAGACACTCAACCTCACTGTTAACCACATGGCCAATCTTTGTGTCATCCGCAAACTTACTAATTCTACCCCCCATATAGTCATCTATGTTGTTTATATAAATGACAATTAATAGGGGACCCAGCACAGATCCCTATGGTATGCCACTGGACACTGGCTTCCAGTCACTAAGCCAATTTTGAATCCACCTTATCAACTTACCCCGTATCCCATGTGCATTTGCCTTCTTTATAAGTCTCCCATGTGGGACCTTGTCAAAGGCTTTGCTGAAATCCATATATACTCCATCAACTACACTACCCTCATCTACACACCTGGTCACCTCCTCAAAAAATTCAATCAAATTTATTAGGCATGACTTCCCTCTGACAAAGCCATGCAGTTGCTATCCCTGATCAAACCTTGCCTCTCCAAGTGGAGACAGATTCTCCCCTTCAGAATTTTCTCCAATAGCTTCCCTACCCCTGACGTGAGGCTCACTGGCCTATAGTTCCCTGGCTTATCTCTACAACTCTTCTGAAATAGCGGAACCACATTAGCTGTTCTCCATTCCTTTGGCACCTCCCCTGTGGCCAGAGAGGAATTAAAAATTTGGGTCAGAGCCCCTGCGATCTCCTCCCTTGCCTCCCTCAGCAGTCTGGGACACAAATCGTCCGGACCTGGAGATTTGTCCATTTTTAAGCCTGCCAACACCTCCATTACCTTCTCACTTCCTATATCAATTTGCTCAAGAACCTCGCAGTCTCTCTCCCCGAGTTCCATACCTTCATTCTCATTCTCATTCTCTTGGGTGAAGACGGATGTGAAGTATTCATTCAACGCTCCACCGATGTCCTCAGCTCCACCCATAGATTGCCCCCTTGGTCCCTAATGAGCCCTACTCTTTCCCTGGTTATCCTCTTCCCATTGATATACTTACAGAATATCTTGAGATTTTCCCTACTTTTACCAGCCAGAGCTTTCTCATATCCCATCTTTGCTCTCCTAATTGCTTTCTTAAGCTCCACCCTGCACTTTCTGTACTCCACTAATGCCTCCACTGATCTGCTTCCCTTGTACCTGCTGAAAGCCTCTCTTTTCCTTCTCATCATATCCTGAATATCTCTGGTCGTCCATGGTTCTCTGGGCTTGTTACTCCTACCTATCACCCTAGAGGGAACATGTTGAGCCTGTACCCTCCCCATTTCCTTTTTGAACGCCCCCCACTGCTTCTCTGTAGATTTCCCCACAAGTAGCTGTTCCCAGTCTACCTTGGCCAGATCCTGCCTTATTTTACTAAAATCCGCTCTCCCCAATCCAAAATATTTTTTTGCAATTTTTCTATTTCTTTGTCCATAACAAGCTTAAATTGTACCATGTTGTGGTCGCTATCACTAAAATGCTCCCCAACCACCACCTCAGCCACCTGTCTAGCTTCATTCCCCAGAATTAGGTCCAGCAATGCGCCATCCCTTGTTGGAACTTCGACATATTGACCTAAAAAGTTCTCTTGTACACATTTCAAGATATCCACTCCATCCAAGCCTTTAACACTATGTATATCCCAATTAATGTTGGGAAAGTTGAAATCACCCAATATAATTACCCTATTGTTATTGTTTTTAATTGTGCAAATTGTGCACATATTTGCTCCTCAATTTCCCGCTGACTATCTGGGGGTCTATAATAAACACCTAACGATGTGGCTGCCCCTTTTTTATTCTTAAGCTCTCCCCACAAGGCTTCATTCGACGCCCCCTCCAAGATATCATCTCTCCTCACTGCAGTAACTGACTCCTTAACTAATAATGCAACGCCTCCTCGTCTTTTACCTCCTCCCCGTCTTGTCTGAACAGTCTATATCCTGGAATGTTAAGCTGCCAATCCCTCACCCACGTCTCAGTGATGGCTACTATATCACAATTCCACATGTCATTCCTCACCCTTAACTCATCCGTTTTACCTGTAATACTCCTGGCATTAAAGTAGAGGCCAGCCAGCCTTGCCTTACTCCCTTGAAACTTAATGCAGTTGTATTCCCTCGGACTTGATTGTTTTACTGTATTATGATGTATCCCTATTCTGCTAACATTCTGTGTCCCCTCCCCCTGCCAAATTAGTTTAAACTCCTCCCAACAGCACTAGCAAACCCGCCCGCAAGGATGTTAGTCCTGCTCTGGTTCAGATGTAGACCGTCCCACTTGTACAGGTCCCACCTTCCCCAGAAACGGTCCCAGTGATCCAGGAATCTAAAACCCTTCCTCCTGCACCAACTCTTAAGCCACGTATTCATCTGCACTATTCTCCAATTTCTGAGCTCGCTAGCACGTGACACTGGGAGTGATCCAGAGATTACAACCCGAGAGGTCTTGCTTTTTAGTCTACTGCCTAACTCCCTGAATTCTTGATGTAAGACCTCATCCGTCTTTCTACCTATGTCATTGGTACCAACATGTACCATGACCTCTGCCTTATCACCCTCCCCCTTCAGGATGCCCTGCAGCTGTTCAGTGACGTCCCAGACCCTGGCAACAGAGAGGTAACACACCATCCTGGAGTCACATTGACGGCCACAGTAGCGCCTATCTGTTCCACTGGCTATAGAACCCTTATTATTGCTCTTCCTCTCTTCCTCCCCTCCTGCACAGACAGGCTGCTTGTGGTGCCAGAAGCTTGGCTCTGTCTGCACTCCCTGGAGGAACCAGCCTCATCAGCCTCCAAAATGGAATACCGATTTGCGAGCGGGACCCTAGAGGGCTCCTGAACTGCCTGCCTGTTTCTCTTGGACTGCCTGGTGGTCACCCATTCCCTTCCTTCCTCAAGTCCCCTCAGCTGCGGTGTGACCACCTCTCTAAACATGCTATCCACAATGCTCTCAGACTCGCGGGTGCTCCACAGTGTCCCCAGCTGCCATTCCAGCTCTGAAACCTGAGCTTCCAGGAGCTGCAGCTGGACACATTTCCTGCACACACGCTGGTCCCGGGCAGTAGGAATGTTCCCGGCTTCCCACATGGAGCACAAGGAGCACACCATGTCTTTGAGCTCTCCTGCCATGACTCATCCCTTTTAATTAAATCAATTACTCTAGGGCCCTTCTTTCCTGATCCTCGTTACTACAGAATATACAAACTATAAACCACAAAAAGATCTTAAACTATAAGCGATAAAAGTAGTAAATACTTACCCGACCTTACCCACTACTTACCAGTCACTCCTTTCCCTTGTAGCCTCTACTGCTGCAGCAGGGCAAGGCTACTCTCTGAAAATTTAAGAAGTTGGATAGCAAATAAAAAATGCAAAGAGCACCTCTTCCCCTATGCACTGAATTCCCACTGTGCACCAAATTACCAATGCCCACATTCACTCTGGCTGTGTCTCACTCATGATGAGGTCTCTCCCCTGCTCGTGTGCTTCTAAATAGTCCCTTTCCTAAATAGAGCTGAGGTGTGCTGACATGCTTCAAATAGTAATGAACACTTATTCAGGCCCTAATCAGGCTTCAGGTGATTGACAGTTAACTGTCTCACAGTCAGCTGAGTCAGCTACCTTACCAACCTTTTAACTGGACTACTGAACTTACAACTTACTGAACTACTCCTGCTCCTAGTTTCTATAATCCCCTCTGTTACAAGGACCACCCACTTCCACCTCCATAATATTACCTCAGCCCACCTGCTGAAACTCTCCTTTCTGCCTTTCTCACCTTTAGACTTGACTATTCTATGCTTTCCTTACCATCCTCCAACCTCCATAAATTTCAGCCTCTAAGAAACTCTGATGTCTGTGTTGTATCCCATGTCCCGATTACCAATCACCCATGTTGGTCTACAGTGGTTCCCAGTCTTTCAATGCTTCAAAATTAAAATTAAATATAAGTTTATTATCTTGCCCCTCCCTCTGGCAGGATGAGGGTACTGGTTATTTCCAGGTCCAGGCAAACAGGAACATTGAGAATAAAAACATGAAAATAAAAAATGGGAGGAGCTCCCCAAATACTCTCATGAAAATAAAGCAAAAGCATGTAGCCTTATGTTAAAATGCAATCGAAAATGTGGACAGAATTCATTTTTGCAGCAATGCTGTATTAGAAAACCTACATTGTTCACTAACATTTAAGAAAATTCAGCTCTCAGATACTAAGCTTGACAAATTTAATATTTAAAACATGGGCCTGAATTTTACCCTCCGGGTGCTCTTGAGGTCAGCACGGCTGAAAGCAGATGTAAAACCTGCTCCCGGCTTATATCGTGCTGTGAATGTGATCTTATGCTGGGTGGCTAATTTAGTCCCACCCAGCGTGAAACGTGACTGTCGCATGCGTTCTCCATGCAGGAACATGTCGGGCGCCAGGTCCAATGAAGACCCAGTGGGGTGTTCAAAAACAGAAGAGGCAGCTCCCTGAAGGTTGCCAGGAGTTGTGGAGGAGGTTGAGGGAGCTATCTGGAAGCTGCTCAAGAGGTATCCTGGTGTGCAGTCATGGCCTCAGCACCTGGAGGTCATGGAGTGCAGGAGGGCAAGTTGGGTGGGCACTCTGCCCCTGTTTCTCAGGTGAGTGCCTAGGAGTGTTGGAGGAGGAGGTCATTGCCAGGCAGCACACTTTAATGCCCAGGGATGGCAATAGAAAGTCGCCCCAGCTGACCAAGAAGGCCTGGGCAGAGGTCACTGCCCAGGTCAGTGGGCATGGCGCGGTGTGCCCCACATGGTTTCAGTGCCACAAAATATTCAATGATCTGCTGCGGTCAGCAAGGCTAAGTGCAGAAATGACATGGACCTGTGCAGAAGACTTCAGTCGGGTGCCCGTTTCTCAGAACGTTCAGGGGTCTAAGAGCGTGTATGTCTGCCTTGCCAAGGCTGGGATGTCAGCACAACTGGTCTCAGTGCATTGCAGGGTGAGATGTGCCACAGTGACATGGTCCATCTAATGCCTGGGTGGGAACCAGGAAAGGACCTTCAGGGGGACAAAGCAATAATGAGGCTATTTTTCCCTATCAGGAGTCCTCCTCCCACTGTGGAGCGCCGGAGAATAGGTGGAGGAGTGCCAAATCTGTGCTTCCTCATTAAGCATGAGAGTGATGCACTGGAGCTTGAATGCCATCGGCCAGCTCGTTCCTCCAGTCGTGGTGAGGCGGGGGTCTTGGGTGAAGATAAGAGTGCAGGTGACAGGTGCATGAGTGGTGGGTATGGAAACGTAACAGGTTCCTCTCACCAGAAACTGAACCGTTATAGCCAGAGAGCCTACTGAAGCTCCAATGCAGATGGCACCACGTAGCAGGTCTCTGCTGTCTCAGGAGCCTGTCCAGCATGCATAGCGACTTTGATGATTGAATGTACTGATCTTTTGCCTTCCACAGGCAACCCTGAGGAACCACATTGAACTCCAGGGAAAACAGCGCACCTGCATCAGCATCATACTTTCTCTCTGAAGCAGACACCAGCAGATTCTCACACGTCCGTGGAAAATGCACAGCAGTGAGAGCACATCACACTTGCTTGAGGAGCTGGCAGAAGCAGAGAGGTCTGAAGGAGCTGACAGTGGGAACACAGCTGGAGACAAGGACCATGCTGCATTTGAGGCAAATGACGAGCCTCTGGAGTCGTCCATCAGACGCTGGATATCCAGCTGGGTGCGTGGGGAGAACTGGTGGAGATCCATGAGGGTTTGCGTTACATGGTCTCCGTCATGGAGGAGTCTATGCGGAGCATGAGTTCTGCATTGACCCTTAACACTGAGTGCACAGCCTCCTCCATTGAGAGAGTGGCGACTATCATGGACAGGTAGCTTCAGGAGCAGACACAAGGGTTCCTGGGGTTGTGCTTAGACCTGCAAGCCCTCACAGTCTAAGAGATGGATGAGACACCTAGTCTCCCTGCTAGGTCCCCATCCATCAATGGTGAGCAGGAAGGTGCAAACGCATCTCACGCTGGAAGATGAGCTGCCTGTCATCTCTGTGGGCTTCTTTCAGGGTGCTCTGGATGAGGGAACAGCTCCTCTGCCCCTCTGCCAGTGGCCGCTGCATCTGATGATGTCCAGCTATGGGGCTGGATGCACCCTCCCAGACAGAGCCTACTCAGGCTCCGGCAGCCAGAGGACAACCACCAAGGTCATCAGGGCCATCAGGACAGCAGAGTGAGCAGGCTGCCTCCAACGCCACTGTCAGCAGGGGGTTGGTACTAGGACTACTGCTTTTCTTGAGGGCACAATTTCAAATTTTGATGGTGTCACAAAGCTTCGAAGTATAGCGAACTGTGAGAAGAAGAGTGATAGACTTCAAGAGAACATAGGCTGGTGGAATGAACAGGAACATGGAAGGTGATATTTAATGCAGAGAGGCGTGAAGTCATACATTTTGGTTGGAGGAACGAGTAGAGGTAATATAAAACAAAAAATGCAATTCTAGGTGGGTGCAGGAACAGAAAGACCTGAGGGTATATGTGCAGAAATTGTTGATGGCAGCAGGGTTGAGAAAACATTTAAAAAGGCATACAGAATCCAGGCCTTCATAAATAGACTTAAATTTGATTGTTTTTTTTAACGCCCAGGCAGCTCATTATTTGGGAGGGTGTATGCTGAGGGAAGTGTTGCTGTATGATTTGCATTGTTCTGAGCTGCTAAATAGCAGAGATGTATAGGGCTGAAAGAGTGGTGGAGGCAGATTCAATCATGGCTTTCAAAAGGGAATTAGATAAGCACCTGGAGAGAAAAAAAAATTCAGGACTACGAAAAAAGGACGGGAGCGTGGGACTAGCTGATTTGCTCTTGCAGAGAATCGGCACAGACACAATGGGCCAATAGTTTCTTTCTTTGCTGTGATCATTCTATGATTTAAAGTACTTCTGAAAAGTGAACACAAAGCACAGCTCTAAAACAGAAGATCGACTTTTCTGCCTGAATCCAAAACTGCTGGCTTCCAGCATGCTCCTCATCCATTCCTCTTTACAGGATAATGGGGTTAGTGGAGTGCTCTGTTACTAGAATGTCCTGAAATAACTGAAACATTTCTCAAAAACTTTAACCCACCACTATGAAGAGAAGGGAGCAAGCAAGAATTACTGTGGGTGACGGGCTGGCAGAGGAAGAAACGTTATCATTTGAAACAACCAATGCCAACTCATGTACAAGTTCTAACTGTCAAATATCCATAATGTTGTAGATCCTTTTTATATAAATTTCCCCATGAAACATGAGGAATGTAAATGGGTACAGTTCAAAGTCTTTGACTGAATTTTTTTTTCTTTTACGTCCAGGCAACTTACAATTTGGGTATGTGACGAAGGAAGCGCTGCGATATGATGTGCCTTGTTCTGAGCTGCTAACTATCAAAGATGCAAACTCAGAGGCACATAACAGTGCACTTGTGAAATGTGACCATCAGTCTTCTCCCCTCCCTGGTTCCTGATTCTGTGACTGACTAGAGCAGCAAAGAATGAAAGCCAACATGACAAGTATTCAAATGCCACAATTTCCATTGTCATTTTCTACTACAGCAAGTCAAATAACTTAAAAACAAAACTGCAAGTTCCTCCACTGGCCTTGTGATTAAAGGCAACACACCTGTGTAGCCCAAAACTGTACAAAGCAAACATTCCAGGTTTAATCCTTGGTCTATACTGAGTTAGGTAATCTTAGCAAGAGATGCATGCTATTTAAACAAATTCCTCTGCTCAGGGAGTGCAAAAATCAGCCAGGGTTCTTGCTTCATACCACTGTCAGTGACTCTAACTGGAAACTGTGTATGTGTGCATGTGCACGTGTGCGAATTAGATGAGAAGAGGAGCAGGGTTAATTGCGATGCCTTTGCCAGAAGACTAGCTTGTCAAGTCATTATCTCGGAAAAAATCACAAAAATAGCTAGTTGAGCAAGTTACAGAAATTGTGAAATTGTATTCCAGCAGAGTCAATGCTTTTAGAAGAGGGCTGAAAATAGAATTTAAAAGAATAAATAACCTCTGATATTTTCACGGAAAGAAGGTAAAAGTGGCAAATCGAGGATCGTTTCCATAATTGGCATAATTGGTAACTTCTGAACTCTAGACGAGCTAATTCTATTAGAGCTATAAGAATAGGTCTGAGACCAAAACAGCTGCTTATGCTTAAATACACTGCAGGTTGGTGAGCATCTCTGAAGAGAAAATACAGATTAATATTCCTGATGCAAACTCTTAAGAAAAGAAAGAATTGCATTTACATATTGCCTTTCAGGACCAAAACACTTCAGAGTCAATGAAATACCTTCGCTGTGTAGTCACTGTTGTAGTGTAGGAAAGGTAACAGCCAATTTGTGCACAGCAATCTCCCACAAGCAGCAAAGTGATAATGATCAAATAATCTGTTTTTGTGATGTTGATTGAGGGAAAAATATTGAGCAGGACATCGGGAAGAACTGCCCTGCTCTTTTTCAAAAGAATGCTATGAAATCTTATACATCCACCTGAGAGGGCAGACAGTGCCTCAGTTTAGCATCTCATCCGCAAAATGACACTTCCAACACTGCAGCACTTCCTCAATATTGCACTGGAATGCCAGCCATGATTTTTGTGCTCAATTCTTGAAGGGGCCTCAAACCCACAGCCTTTGACTCAGATGCAAGACTATATTATTACCAACTGAGCCATGTCTAAAGGTTTTATATCCAATGGTTAAACTGTTTTTTCTCTTTATGGATGCCATGTGTTTCTAGCCTTATTTCATTGATATTCCTGTTGCAAGTTCTTTTCCTCATCAGTGATTTATGATTGATAACAATCATTAAATTTCCATTTAATGATTTTCTAGTCTCACTTTCAACATCCGCCACTTCAAAATACATTAACAATGAAAGTATACCATGCGTGTGATAATATAACACAGAATTTGATCATACCTATAGTTCACAGGCTGATTTCATGATGCTTTAGCATAATCTTAATTGGGTGTCAGTGCCTCAATTGGCCCAAGGGAGGGCAGGCTTCCCAAGAGTTCTTCCACCGCTGGTAAAATACCAGCGAAGGTGGGTAGGCAACAGGTATGGCACCTCTGCCATGCTACCCATTTCACCCCACCAGCCTCCCAGCTCACTCCCTGGCAGAGTGTAGAATTCCATCATTTGAACTGTGTTCCTTTCTCCACAGATGCTGCCAGACCTGCTGAATGTTTCCAACATTTTTTGTTTTTACTTCAGATGTCCACAATCTGCAGTATTTCACTTTTGTAAGCCAGATATGGTAGTGAACTGCCAGGATATTCATATTCCATATGTACTCTAGTCTGCAGGCTAAAAATGTGATCCCAAAGGGTGGCTGAACTATTGGGGAAGGGTGGGAAGGGGGGTTGCATTGATGGTGGAAATCAATGGGGATGGAACATGGCTATATTCATAAATGACCTGAACTTCCAAGAATGGCAAACAACAGAGGCTATGGAAGATAGTAGTTTTGCTGCTGGCTCGATGAATAGTGAGTCTGGCAGTGACAGCAGACTTGGCACAAAAAAATCCTGGAGCTGAAACCACAGGAACTTGGTGAGACACACGATTGGAGTTGGAACATGGCATACCTAAATGTAGAAATGCCTTCAATGTACGCAAAAGTTAGTGCATGAAAACAAAAGGGGAGGTACTGTAGAAATAAAAATTGTAAACACATTAAAAGGTATGCAAAGCTATTTGGGCTCCAAATAACATAATGAAATGCAAGAATGAGAGGCTTAATGTTACATTGATGAGCAATATCTAACATCCTTTTTACATCCATTATAGGTCAGTGTCTTTAGTGGTTTCCGTGAAGACTCATTGCTAAAGGCAGTGGCCAATTGTGCCAAAGAGATCAGATGTCTCATGTTCAATTCACCTTTAGGTAATGTTCCTACAGTCAGGGTGGCAATAGAGGCAATCAAAGTTGTACTCATCACCCCTAGGTTGTGGAAGAGAAAGGCAAACCAAATAAGATTCCTGCTGACGAGCATTATCCCCTTCTGGAAAGAAAGTATGTGTGGATGTCAAGTAGCAAACAAGAAGATTAGATTTACTTGTGATGCCTTCCATAATCTAATAGCTAACCAACACTCACATGGGGAGATGGTGATGTAGTGGTAATGTTGCTGGACTAGTAATCCAGAGACGCAGGCTAATGGTCTGGGGACATGAGTTCAAATCCCACCATGGCAGCTGGTGGAATTTGAATTCAGTTAATAAATCTGGAATATAAAGCTAGTCTCAGTAATGGTGACCATGAAACTATAATTGATTGTTGTAAAATACCTTCTGGTTCTCTAATGTCTTTTAGTGAAGGAAATCTGCCATCCTTACCTGGGCTGGCCTACATGTGACCCCAGACCCACAGCAATGTGGTTGACTCTTTTCTTCTGAAATGGTCTAAGAAGCCACTCAGTTCAAGGGCAATTAGAGATGAACTAACAAATGTTGACCTTGCCAGGATGCCCACATACCATGAAATAAAAATAAAGAATGAACACTTGGACACAGGGTAACGCAAGAGCCCAAGTTTCTTTCAGTTGTCACTACCTTCTAGAAAGGAAGAAGAGATAAAATTAGGAGTAAACAAAAATGTGGAGAAAATGGCAAGTTTTAAAGAAAATATATTTGTAAAAATATGAAAAGGAAAACAGCCATTTATCTTCACAATTGTACCTGCTCGCTGGTTAGAGTCATCGTCAGCACTAAGGAAGGATGGCGGTTGGGGGAAATGCTTTACTGAGGCTTGGCCGAAGACACATTGTTGAGGCAGAGATTTACTCTGCATTTGGCTGATGGTATTTCTGTCCTTAGGTTTACTAGTTCTATCAATGGGGTTAATTTTAACTTTGGTTGATGATGTAGATTGGGTGATAGTGAATTAGCTGACCATTACATACCATGCCCAATTTTCCTTTCTATTGAAGTCAATGGGTGGGGAAGCCAGGCAGTGTGTGTAAAGTGGTCGGCTGAATTTGCCTATTTTACACCATCAGTTGAAGTAAAAATTATGACTGTAAGTGCAACAAAAAAAAATTCACATATTTCCACTGGCATCCCTCATGTTGGTGAACACAAATTCACAAAAAAATTCTACTTATATTTTTAAAAAGTCTCAAATGACCTTCTTGTGCTGACTGATAAATAAGTCAGATTGGAATGAATAACATTCAAGCAAATGGATGTTTATATTGAAAATAGTGAAATTCCAATCACAGGATAGCAATGATTGCAACATATGTCAAACCTACGCATTACTGAAGAAGCTACAAACATTTTTCTGTCAGAGACAGACTACAGACTTTCAAGTCAATGGATGTTTTTGGCCCTGGTCTTGGCAGCATACAGTTAAATATTTTCACCACTGTGTTTTAATGAAGTTTAATGGTATGTGCTGATGTAAAATCTTTGGTGAGGGCTAAATTTTTCACCTCTTACTCAACTTCACTTGGTCATTATTCAATTTATTAGAGACAAAAACATGCGGACAAAATTTTTTTTAACGTGTAAAATCCTTCAAATGAAAACCATATGTGGCTCTTTATTAAGTGTTTAAAATCATTGTGCTATATTAGATAAATACGGGGCGGAGTAATAGGAATTATTAAAGTATGAATATTATAACCCGTGCAGTTCCTTCATAGAGAAACTTACTATTTGCAAATTTATACGGTTAGATTTTGGAATATTGTCAAACCATAAGATCAACTGAAATTGTTCAACTGTTTTTTGCTACCCCGGCTTGTATTATTACAAATTCAATCATACAGTAATACCTTCCACTGGAAGGAATAGAAGCCTGAAACTGAGTACAAAGTAACACATTTCCTGGACTGTACTATGATGAAACTTGATATTAGTTCCAAATGATATTTTGAGTTGTGTTTTTTTGACTACTCAGAGTAACTATTTCACTGTCATATTTTTGATATAATAATTATACATCGTTGGCAGGGACAGCACTTGTTGGCTATCCCAAATTGCCCTTGAAAACGTCGTGGTCAGCTATCTTCTTGAATCGTTGCAGTCTGTGTGGTGTAGGTACATCCACAGTGCAATTAAAAGTAGGTTCCAAATTTTGACAAAGCAACAGTGAAAGAGCTGTGATATAGTTCCAAGTCAGGATGGTGAGTGCTTGGGGAGGAACTTCCAGATGGTGGTGTTCCCATGATCTGCTGCCCTTGTCCTTCTAGATGATAGAGCTCGCGGGTTTGGAAGGTACTGTCAAAGGAGCCTGGATAAGGTTGGGCAATGCGTCTTGTATATGGTACACACTGCTGCCACTATGTGCCAGTGCTAGAGGCAGTGAGTATTTAAGTTGATGGATGGGGTGCCAGTCAAGTAGGCTAATGTGTCCTGGATGGTGTCAGGTTTCTTGAGTGTTGTTGGCACCGGACATATCAAGGCAAGTGGAGAGTATTCCATCACGGTCCTGACTCGTGTTAAGTGGTGGACAAGCTTTGGGGAGTAAGGAGGCAAGTTACTCGCTGAAGAATTCTCAGCCTCTGACCTGCTCTTGCAGCCACAGTACTTATAACTACAGTATTTACCTTGAGGCAGAGGACATAGCTGAAGTATTAAATGCATGCTTTGCATCTTTCTTCACCAAGGAAGAAGATGCTGCGGAGGCCATGGTGAAAGAGGAGGTAATTAATACATGAGAAAGGTTTAAAATGGGTAAGGGGGAGATATTGGCTAGGCTACAGTTGTTAAGGCACCAGGGCCAATGCAATACATCCAAGAATAATTAGGGAAGTGAGGGTGGAAATTGCAGAGGAACTGGCCATAATTTTGCAGTCTTACCTAGACTCAAGGATGGTGCCAGAGAACTGGAAAATTGTAAATGTTACAGCTTTGATTTAAAAAAAGGGTGTAAAGATAAGCCCAGCAACTATAAAACTCCGGAATTCTGAAGAAGAGTCATATTGAACTCAAAACGTTAACTCTGCTTCTCTCTCCACTGATGCTGCCAGAACTGCTGAGTTGTTCCAGCATTTTCACATTTGACTCTCTGGCTTGACGGTAATGATAGAGTGAGGGATATGCCAGACCCCTTGAGATTAGACTGTGGCTTAATACAATTCTGCTGTTTCTGAGAGCCCACAGCGTCTCATGGATGCCCTGTTTTGAGTTGTGAGACCTAAATTTATCCGATTTAGAACAGTGGTAGTGCCACACAGTATGATGGAAGGGTATCCTCAATGTGAAGATGGAGCTTGTTCTCCAGAAGGACTGTGTGGTAATCACTCCTACCAATACTATCATGCACAGTTCCATCTGCGACAGGTAGATTGGTGAGGACAAGGTCAAGTGGGTTTTCCCCATTTAAGTTGGTTCTCTCACCTCCTATCCCAGGCCCAGTCTAGCAGGCATGTCCTTCAGGACTCAGCCAGCTTGGTCAACAGTGGTGCTACTGAGCCACTGCTGGTGATGGGCATTGAAGTCCCCCCCACCCAGAGTACATTCTGTGTCCTTGCTACCGTCAGTGATTCTTCCAAGCGGTGTTCAACACAGAGGAGTGCTGATTCATCAGCTGAGGGCATGTGCATGTTGCTAATCAGTAGAAGGTTTCCTTGCGCAGCTGTGGCCTGGTGCTACAAAATTGTGTGCAGTTTTGGTCTCCTTATCTGAGGAAGAATGTTCTTGCTGTACAGGGAGTGCAGCGAAGGTTTACCCGACTGATTCCTGGGATGGCGGGACTGACATATGAGGGGAGATTGAGTCGGTTAGGATTATATTCACTGGAGTTCAGAAGAATGAAGGAGGATCTCATAGAAACCTATAAAATTCTAACAGGACTAGATAGGGTCCCGATGGTGGGGGAGTCCAGAACCAGGGGTCACAGTCTGAGGATATGGGATAGACCATTTAGGACTGAGATGGGGAGAAATTTCTTCACCCAGTGAGAGGTGAGCCTGTGGGATTCGCTACCACAGAAAGTAGTTGAGGCCAAAACATTGTATGTTTTCTAGATATAGCCCTTGGGGCGAAAGGGATCAAAGGATATGGGGAGAAAGCGGGAGCAGGCTATTGAGTTGAATGATCAGCTATGATCATAATGAATGGCGGAGCAGGCTCTAAGGGCCGAATGGCCTACTCCTGCTCCTATTTTCTATGTATGTTTCCATGTTCAAAACATCACGGAGTAATTGGCTGGAGATGCGACTTCCGCCAGTCCTGTCTCTGAGAGCTGCCGGCCGATCTGATTGACTAGCACTATAGTCCCAGCAGTGCCAGTAACAGTGCCAGTAGCAGAAGTAGTCTGGACTGGACAGGACTACAAGTGGTCCCCAGATTCGAAGTCACAGGGCAGAATTTTCCGTTCCCGTGCCAAGAGGGAGCGGAAAATTCGGATTGAGGCCAAAAGTTGGATTTCTGCTGGTGAGAAAACAAGTCAGAGTTTTCCCCTCAGCATTTTCATGGTGGCCTAATGGCAGGTCGACTTTCCCGCTGCTCCATATCGGGAACACTATTTGCATGCATTAACGTACCATGAATGCTCATTAACAACAAAATTCAATGGAATCACATTCTCCCAGCAGCAGGAAATTAGGCCAGTCTGATTCACGATAAGTGGTGTGCGCCCACACACCTTCACTTCACTCACATCTTTGCGGTGTGTACAACATTATTGTACCTGCAACAGCATTGCTGCCCTCTCTCGCTGCTGCTTCATCTTTTTTTCATTCATTCACGGAATGTGGGCTTCGCTGGCTGGGCCAGCATTTATTGCCCAACTCTAGTTGCACTTGAGAAGGTGCTGGTGAGCTGCCTTCTTGAACCGCTGCAGTCCATGTGCTGTAGGTGCACCCACAGTGCTGTTAGGGAAGGAGTTCCAGGATTTTGACCCAGCGACAGTGAAGGAACAACAATATATTTCCAAGTCAGGATGGTGAGTGACTTGGAGCGGAACTTCCAGGTGGTGATGTTCCCATCTATCTGCTGCCCTTGTCCTTCTAGATGGTAGTGGTCGTGGGTTTGGAAGGTGCTGACTAAGGGGTCTTGGTTAATTATTGCACTGCATCTTGTAGGTGGTGCACACTGCTGCTACTGTGCATCAGTGGTGGAGGGAGTGAACATTTGTGGATGTTGTGCCAATCCAGTGGGCTGCTTTGTCCTGGACAGGGTCAAGCTTCCTGAATGTTGTGGGAGCTGCACTCATCCAGGCAAGTGGTCACGCTCCTGACTTGTGCCTTGTAGATGGTGAACAGGCTTTGGGGAGTCAGGAGGTGAGTTATTCATCGCATGATTCCTAGCCTCTGACCTGCTCTTGTAGCACAGTATTTATATGGCTAGTCCAGTTCAGCTTCTGGTCAATGGGAGCCCCCAGGATGTTGATAATGGGGGATTCAGTTATGGTAATGCCAGTGAACATCAAGGTTCGATGGCTGGATTGTCTCTTGTTGGAGATGGTCATTGCCTGACACTTGTGTGGCAATGAATGTTACTTACCACTTCTCAGCCCAAGCCTATTGACCAGGTCTTGCTGCATTTGGACATGGATTACTTCAGTATCTGAGGAGTTGCGAATGGTGCTGAACATTGCGCAATCATCAGCGACCATCCCCACTTCTGACCTTATGATAGAAGGAGGGTCATTGAAGAAGCAGCTGAAGATGGTTGGGCCGAGGATACTGCCCTGAGGACCTCCTGCAATGATGTCCTGGAGCTGTCCAACAACCACAACCATCTTCCTTTGTGCTAGGTATGACTCCAACCAGTGGAGAGTTTTCCCCCTGATTCCCACTGACTCCAGTTTTGCTAGGGCTCTTTGATGTCACACTCGGTCATATGCGGACTTGATGTCAAGGGCAGTCACTCTCACCTTACCTCAGGAGTTCAGTATCTTTTGCCCATGTTTGAACCAAGGCTGTAATGAGGTCAGGAGCTGAGTGGTCCTGAATGGAACCCAAACTGGGCATCAGTGAGCAGGTTATTGTTAAGCAAGTTCCGCTTGATAGCACTGTTGATGGCCCCTTCCATTACTTTACTGATGATCGAGAGAAGACTGTCTTGTCACGGCTACCGAAGCTGGTGTGTCAGACGAGATCGGTGAGGTTAGCAGGCAGGGCTGCTATCACTGGCTGCTGCAGGGCGCACGCAGGGCTGCTGGCACTGGGTGCTGCAACTTCGCAGGCAGGGCTGCACTCTACCAGCAGTGAGCAGCATGAGGATGGTGGGAGGTGGGTGGAATAGGCAGAGCAATGGGAATGAAGGGAACAGGGAAGAGAGGGAGGGGATGGGGGATGGCAAGCAAAGGGATAACTGGGGGTGAAGGGAACAAGGAAGAGAGATGGGGATGGCAAGTAGAGGGTTGACTGGGGGTGGGGGAGCTGGAGCCCAACATGGAAGGAGTGCACACAGACTAGACTCATGACTGGGGCAAGGGGGGTTTAGTGTTGCACAACAGGGATGGGGTAAGTATGGACTCAAGACTGGAGGCGGAGGGAGGGGGGTACTGAGTCCTGAAGGAAGCAGGGGGATGTGACAGGCAGTCATAATCCTGGAACTGTGGCCAAATAGTCATGGTGACAGATTAAAGGCAATTCTGGGAGTCTGTGGACCATGTCTGAACCAAGGCTTGGTGAGAGATTAAAGGCAGTATTGGGGCTTTGCAGGCCATGCTACAGGACTATGCGTCATGGTCCCGGTCCAGGAAGGGGCAAGGTCTGTCTGCTTAATGGGGATTATTCACAGCATGGTGTGCAGGACATAATCAGTGCCTCACACATGGTGGTCCTGGGTTGGCTGGCTTGGTACTGGGCTGCAGATGGAATTGTCATGGTCAGGGGAGGCATCTGCAGCATGTAAATTGGGAAAACGTAATAAAAGTGAGGGTAACCAAAGCTTTCGTTCGGGGGGATGGGGGCCTCTGTATGTGACAACCTCAAGATGGGGAGGGGTGAAGTCCACAAGGGGCATGGGGACATCAACAGTGATGGGTTCACGGCGGAGGGCAGAAATGTCCACAAAAATGCCCACAACAATCACAATGGTTACTGGGGGTGGAGAGTGACCAGAGGGAGGTCCACCTGCACACCATGGGGTTCCAGGATGATTGGAGGGATGTGAACTGTGACAGGGGGAGGGCTGAAGCTGGCCTGGAGAAATGCAACACCACCATGTTAATATCCCAAATCAATGACAGAGTTTAAAGATGAACTTGAAAAAAGTTGCCAAGAGGCAGTGTGGGAGGAGCCCATAACTAGACTCGGGTGCCCTTTCAGGGGAAACCTCATGCTTATCAGATTTTCAACAAGGAGATGAAGGATCCTGATGAGAGAACTGATGAAGACTTCATTGAAAAGCTAGAGTTAGTAACTCATGATGTGCTTTTACACAAGACTACACTAGGCATTGGGGTCACATTAGAGGAGGTCTCATTGAGCATTTAACCATCAGAGGAATGTGAAAAGGGAAGAGGCAGCCAGCCATTAAGGGAGCACAGCTGCTGGACATATGCAAGAAGCTCTAGTAAACCTTGCAAACTGCATGGTCTATTTAAATTACATGACTGTGCTCAACCCTCTTCTATCCTATATGGGATTGAGATATCAAGTTGTTAGGATGGCTTCTTAGACACCTATGATCGGTGAGGGAGTACCTCCCCCACAAGGGTGGATCTGGGAAAGACAGGTAATGCAAATGCAGCCCAAGCGAATGATAGTGGCTTTTTGGCTTGGAGTGACCATAAGATGTAGGAGCAGAAGTAGGCCATTCGGACCATCGAGTCTGCTCTGCCATTCAATGCAATCATGGCTGATCTGATAATCTTCAACTCCACTTTCCTGCCTTCTCCCCATAACCTTTGGTTCCCTTACTGATTAAAAATCTGTCTATCTCAGCCTTGAATGTACTTAAAGACCCAGCTTCTACAGCGCTCTGAGGTAAAGAATTCCACAGATTCACTACCCTCTGAGAGAAGAAATTCCTCCTCATCTCTGTTTTAAATGGGCGCCCCCTTACTCTGTGATTATGCCCTCTGGTCCTAGATTCTCCCAGAAGGGGAAACAATCTCTCAGCATCTATCCTGTCAAGCCCCCTAAGAATCTTATATGTTTCAATAAGGTCACCTCTCATTCTTCTAAACTCCAATGAGTACAAGCACAACTTACTCAACCTCACCTCATAAGAAAATCCTTCCATACCCAGGATCAACCTAGTGGACCTTCCCTGGACTGCCTCCAATGCCAGTATATCTTTCCTTCGATATATATATATTAACATATTACAGGATAGCTTAACAAAAAGACTATGCTAGGGATTCAGCAACCATCATTACTCACAGCAACAGCTGCAACTACAGCTGCACTCACACACTACTGACTGGCTGCTGGTCGTACGCTGCTCTACATCCTGGTCCCCTGATGATTTGCTTATTCTCTTAAAGCAATATCCTAAATAGGCAAGTGGAGGGTCAAAGTCAGCAAAAATGCGAGCCTTTCCAGAAGCCTGCTTCAACCTGTCAATTTCCACGTTTAATTTTGGCACATTAGGCTGGTTGTACGTAGCCCTCTCGGCTACCTATGTTAATTGCATAATTAGGTGCAGATTTAAGGGAAGGCCGTAAGGGAGGGCAGCACTTTGAGGAAATCCAGATGTGGTGCAGAGTTGGGAACAGAAGCCATTGCTGAGGATGTGGAACCCAAGCAAGGGTTGTCCCACTGAATTGGCTAACAGAATAGAGACATTGATAGACGATAATGTGTTTAATTACAAATTAAAGAATTTTGAAATGTAGTCACTGTTGGTATGTAGGAAAATATGGCAACCAAACTGTATACAGCAAGGTCCTACAAACAACAGGTGAGAATAATGACCAGGTAACCTGTTTCTTTGGTGTGTATATGTTGGCCAAGACACTGAAAAACACCCTGTACTTCTTTACATTCTTTTCCAATCCTTTACATTCACATGAACTACTAGAAAGGCAGATGGAAGTTTGGTTTGATGTGACGTCTGAAAGAGAGCACTTCCGAAAATAAATTTCATTACTCCACTGGAGGATTAGTCTAGATAGGTAGGACTAGGTTCAACTCCACAGTCTAATAGGCTGCTAATGTTCATGGTCTAGGCACATACATACAGAATGTGGCTTCTATGTTGAACCAATCTGATAATTGAACAGCTATGGCAATCTTTGATACTCTTCTCAATGAGAAACAAGGCAAGAAGAAGGCAAAATTTGTTGACTAAGTTCTGATGGCATCATTGTGCCAAAGCAGAATGTCATCACAGAGAGATACAAGAAGTTATCACTCATCAAGGAAAATCACTGCTGAATGGCTGGCTGACATGAATGCCAGGATTGCATTTTGTGGCAGAGCTCCAGGGCTGTGGCACTTTTCCTCAATGCTAACATCACAGCGCTGTGATTGCAGATGATTTAAATATTCACAGTGTAATCTGCAATTGAGGCACTCCTTCCCATTCAGTCCCACTATAACCTACAATATCTCCACTCATTTTAAGGTTATATGCAACACGATAAATGGAAAATAAGAAACATCAGGAGTTAGAAGTTTCTTGGTCTGTCCCTCTACTACCTAACTTTTCCACTATAGCATACCTTTGTGCTTTGAACAGCATTACTATCTCATTAACAAAAATAAAAATACCTGGAAAAACTCAGCAGGTCTGGTAGAGAGGAACACAGTTAACCGCTACAATCACACTCTCACCCTTCCAGCTCACTGTGGCCCCTCTCATACTCACCATTCCCTCCTACCGTGCCCACCCTCAGTCATTGACTCCACAGACACCTCCCTTGCACATTCACCTGGACTTCGCCCCCCCCACCCCCCTTACTCCCTCCTCCACCCTTACTCCTTGCTCTCCTCGGACTCCTTCCCCCTCTGAACTTCTGCCCTCCACTTCGAAATCTTCCCTCCCCACCAGACTCCTTCCTCCCCTGGCCTCCTTCCCTGCTCCGAACTCCTTCCCTCTCCAAACTCCTTACCCCACCAAACTCCTTCACCCCATCCAAACTCCTTCCTCCCTCCAAACTCCTTCCCCCCTTCCAAACACCTTCCCTTACACCTACCTCCCCACCTGCTGCATTCTCCCATTAACCCTCCTCCCTCCGTACTCCTTCCACTCGCCCTAACCTCACCCCTCCCGACACCTTTGTTTCCTCCTCTCCGAGGATCAGCCCCCTCCAACAGCTTCATTATGCACCCCCCCACAACCAGTACACCTTCCTCTCCCACTCAGAGCCGGGTCTTCCTCTCCCCCTACCTCACTGATCATCTGTAGCAGCCAATGGCCAAGACCATGATGTTCCAAAGCAGACTCGAAACATCAACGGAGGCCTCCCACCTTCCGTGAGCTGCTGGGTCTGGTAGCTGTTTGCCTCCAGCATCTTCTGCTCCTCGGATGTCCGTGATCTGAGCAAGGCCCTAATGCTGAATCCTGACTTCTGCATGTCACACTTGTCCATACATGTTCTGGGCCGGCGTGTTTTCTCGCCGACATAAGTGAAAATCTGGTGTGGGGGACAATTCCGGTTAGGCCTTATTTTGCATCCCATTAGCGGGAAATCAAAGCGGATTCACGCCAGCCTCCAGAGGGATTGGCGTGCAACCAATTTTTGGCCTTCTCGCCATATTGCCCCCAACCCCCACCCGCTATGACGCCAGATGCCAACTGGGCTGAAAAATTCCGGCCTACGTCTTGCTGACAATAGAGACATGTTGAAGCTTTTCGTCCTGCACTTGTCAGGACAATTCACAAAAAATACCAATACAAGGGGAAAACAACAATTTATACCGTATTAGAAGAGAGTGCTGATTGGTTGGCAATGGACTCTAGTTGTGAAGTGTTTTGTCACTTCTTAACAATTAAGAATACACACACAGCTATCTGCTTTTGAACTCCAACTTGCTGTATGAAAAACAGAAGGTTCCTTTATTCCTTATTCTCCATCAGAGGGCAATACATCCGGGACTTAGCACACCCTGCTGGCAGGTTTTATATATCAATTCTTTTTAACTAAAGTGTCCTTGTTACAAAAAAGCATAAACATTAAACACAAACATCATAAATTGGTAGATGCGTTGCCACACAGAATGCACCAATTGATGGTAACTGCTAAGCATTGTATGAAATTTAAAACAGGCAGCTTGTCGCCCTCACAATTTGCTTTACAGAACAGAAATGGCCATTCGATCCAACTGGTCGATGTGAGTGTTAATGCTCCACATTAGCCACTTCTCGTCTTGCTTTATCTAACACTATCAGCATATCTTTCTATTTCCTTCTCCCCCATGCAGTTACCTAGCATCCCTTTCAATACATCTATGTTATTCACTTCAAGCACTCCATATGGATCTAACTACTCTGAGTTCCACATTCTAATGACTCTCTGGGTAAAGAAGTTTCTCATTATTATCTTATACTTATGACACTTAGGCCTGGATTTTTCCTATGGCGGACGGGCTGGGCGGGAGGTGGGGAGACAATCACTGCCCGCGATCGGCTGCGGGCCGCCATTTTATGCAGGCGGGCCAACTAAGGCCCGCCCAGTGTAACGTGCGGCCGGTAGTGCTCAGCGCTACCTATGTGGGCGGGGGGAGGAGGGAGAGTCGGGGCCTGCGCTCTTTCGTGCATGCGCACAAAAGAGAGCAGCAATCTCCCTGAGGCATGGAGCTTCCTCGGGGAGAGTGAATAGATAATGAAAGAGTTTAATAAATGATGTAAAAATTTATTGAAACATGTCCCCTCATGTGACAGTGTCACCTGAGTTGGGACATGTTTGTAAAGGTGGGGAAATTAATTTATTGATTTTATAAGAGCTTCAGGAAACCTCATCCAGCCTGTGGATGAGGTTTCCTGAAAAATGCGAAGGCCGCTTGGGCTTCTCAGCTGCCCACCAAACTTAAGGTTGGACAGGCAGCGTTCTTAACTAGTTTAATTACTTTCTTAATGGCCTTAATAGGCCATTAACATTTCGGCGGGCACACAGCCAACTCTGGCACATGCCTGCTGAACGAAATATCATGATGGCGCGCAATGACGTCGGGATGCATGCCCAACGTCATCGCGTGTCATTTTACAGGTCAGCGTGTTGGGCCCGCCCCTGCACGCTAACCAGAAGATTCAGCCCTTAGTTTTTGGTTCCCCTACAAGTGGAAACATTTCCTCTAATGTCCACCCTATTAAATCCATTCAGGATTTTAAAGAACTCTGTTGCATCATCCTTAGCCTTCTAACACATGAATTAGGAGCAGGAGTAGGCCTTTCAGCCCCTTGATCCTGCTCCACCATTCAATAAGATCATGACTGATCTGATTGTGGCTTCAACTCCACTTTCCTTCCTACCTCCTATACCCATTGACTCCCTTATCAATCAATAATCTATCTAATTCAGCCTTAAAAATATTCAAAGCACTGCCTCCACCGCAATTGTGGAAAAGAGCTCCACAGACTCACAACCCTCTGACAAAAAAAAATGCTCCTCATCTGTGTCTTAAATGGGAGTCTCCTTATTTTTAAACTGTGTCCCCTATTTCTAGTGTCTCCCACAAGGGTCCTTTCAGCTGTCAAGTCCCCTCAGGATCTAATATGTTTCAATAAGATTGCCTCTCATTCTTCTAAACTCCAATGGATACAAGCCCAACCTGTCCAACCTTTCCTCATCGGATAACCCATTCGTTCTAGGAATCAGTCAAGTCAACCTTCTCCAAAGTGCTTCTAATGCAATGATGTCTTTTCTTAAATAAGGAGACCAAAACTACACAGTACAATGTGGTCTCAGCAATACCAGACAACTGTAGAAACGCATCCCTATTTTTATACTCCATTCCCCTTGCAAGGAATGACAACATTCTTTTTTCCTTCCTTATCACTTGCTGTACATGCATATTAACATCTTTGTGACTCAATTACCAGGACATCAAGATCCCTCTGCACCTCAGAGTGCTCTAACCTCTCTCTCTCCCCATTTAAATAATATGCTTTTTTTTATTCTTCCTACCAAAGTGGACAAGCCCACATTTTCCCGCATTATACTCCTTCAGACAAGCTTTTGCCCACTCACGTAACCTATCTATATTCCTTTGCAGACTCCTTATCTCTTCTTTGCAACTTACTTTTTTACCTATCATTAGTAAATTTAAAAACCTACGTTTGATCCCGTCAATCTAAGTCATTAATACAGATTGTAAATAGTTGAGGCCCCAACACTGATCCCTGTGGCACTTCACTCATTACATCTTGCCAACCTGAAAAATGACTCATTTATGTCTACTCTGTTTTCTGTGAGCTAACCAATCTCCTATCCAATCTAATGTGTTACTACCCCTTACACCATGAGCTTTTAATTTGAGTAGTAACCTTTGAGGTGGCTCCTTGTCAAATGCCTTCTGAAAATCTAAGTACATCACATTCACTGGTTCTTCTTTATCCACGTTGCTTGTTAATTCCTCAAGGAACTCTCATAAATTTAAATAGTCAAGCACGATCTCCCTTTCACAAACCATGCTAACTCTGCACTGCATTGTGATTTTCTAAGTGCCCCACTATAACCTCTTAAATGGTAGATTCCAGCATTTTCCCTATAACAGATGTTAAGCTAACTGGCCTGTAGTTTCCTGCTATCTGTCTTCCTCCTTTCTTGAATAGAGGAGTTACATTCACTATTTTCCAATCTAATGAGACCTTTCCAGAATTTAGGGAATTTTGGAAAATTAAAACCAATGTATCCACTATCTTAGCAGCTATTTCTTTTAATACCCTAGAATGAATTCCATCAGGATGTGGGGGCTTTTCAGCCTTTAGTTCCAGTAATTTTCTCAGTACACTTCCTCTGGTGATTGTAATTGTTCTAAGTTCCTCCCTCCCTTTCACCGATTGTTGCACACTTATTTCCAGGATGTTATTTGAATCATCTACAGTGAAGGTAGATGCAAAATATTTGTTCAGTTCATACGTTATTTCCTTTCCATTATTAATTCCCCAGATTCACTCTCTAAAGGACCACCATTCACTTTACTTAGTCTTTTTCTTTTTAAATACCTGTAGAAACACTTATTCTTATCCTTTTTAAATACTTGTAGAAACTTTACTAGAGAAAAGAACTCCAGCTCTGTTTTTCTTTCTCCACAGATGCAGACCTACTATTTCCAGCATTTTCTGATTTTATTTCAGATTTCCAGCATCTAAAGTATTTTTCTCTTGCTACCTTTCATGATTTGAAAAGTTGTACCTCTAGATTTCTTTACTCCTGTACCTAATTTAGAGTCTTATTTTGTAAGAAGCAAGTGGTTTCCTTATTTCTTCTATCCAAATGCCCCAAGTCACATTTGCCTTTATTGAAACTCATTTGACATTGCCATTCTATATTTTGTCAGTCTCCCTCAGTATTAACCACACCCTTATTCTGATGTCAGTGCAAATTTTGAAGTCGTATTTGTGATTTCTAATCCGAATATTTATAAAACTTTCGGTATTTAAGTTCTAACGTT
Organism: Cetorhinus maximus; assembly: GCF_964194155.1. NCBI lineage: Eukaryota > Metazoa > Chordata > Chondrichthyes > Lamniformes > Cetorhinidae > Cetorhinus > Cetorhinus maximus. The sequence continues at coordinate 154,921,546 of NC_135883.1, read as the reverse complement.
TATTTTCACCAATTACCATTCAAGATTTCCTGTCTTCCACTGAAGGAGTAATCTACATTTGCTTTGATCATATCATTTAATGGTATAGGTACTTGGTAAGGTGAAGATGGGTGACCATTTTCATTGTCAGTTTTCTTTAACAAATATCTCTACTGAAATAAAAACACAGATATTCAAGATGCTAAATTAATGAATTCTGTGATGCTTATTGTTGTCTTTAGGGCATCCGTAAGAGTAGAAAATATCAATAACCACAGAGTAATATCACATTTTGGAAACCATAAAAACTCTAAAAGTTAGGACAGAACTGAAAATCATTATCAAAGAAATGCAACTGAATATCAAGCCGCTGTCTGTAATTAAGTGTTGCAGAATTTCATGGATGCATTATGGTTGCTACTGGACATTAAGTAATAAATTCATCAACATGCAGAAAAATATAAGAGTACTCGCATATGTTTACTTGCAAGAGGACCAGGAATCCTAAAACCAACCATTGTAGCTGGTGCTATCAGATTTCTCCTGAATAGCAAGGTTAGACTAATGAGTAGAACAGTTCCAAATTTCACTCTTCCACACTGCTATGTTCTACAGGTTTCTTTGAGTGAAAAAGAATATTATTTGGAGAAAAGGGAATTGACTTTATCATTAGCTAAGACAGTTTCTATCATTCAAGTGCTGAACCATTCTTTAGTCAGCCTGGTGGTACGTCTAAGCTAAGAATATTAGCAGAAAAATGCTAATCACACTCATATGATATCATTCAGTCTGCTATTTTAACTCAAATATTAACTCATTTATTTTAAATAGGTTAGTGCCTCTGGAGGAAGGGATCACCATTCAAGTTCCTTAAGCTATCATCTACAAATATCAGTAACAGCAATTTCTAAGGCAGAGTCAATTCAGTTCATGCTATTTGTCAGGCCCTTGAAACACTAATCCTGTCTGGTACTATGCATCTGGGATACAGCAGGGTAGTTATTAATGAACCCTTCATGGAGTTTAGTGGGACACTCCACACGAAGTTATGGGATAAAGATATGTGGATTTCACTTTATGGTAATCGTTTTGATCCTCTTTATGATTAATATTCAATATTACAACATAGGATCATAAGAAATGCCCACTTATTAATGATTGACTAGTTACCTTCTCAATTTCTTCCAAAAAAACTGAACTCTATAAGAAACTCCCGTAACTTACTCTGTTACTGACACTCAGTTCACCCAATGGATTGGAGAAGCTAAGGTTGGTCTCCTTAGAGAAGAGAAGGTCGAGAGGAAATTTGATAGAGATATTCAAAATCATGAGGGGTTTGGTGTAGAAACTGCTACCATTGGGGGAAGGATCATGTGGTTACAATCTGGAATGCAATGCCTGAAAAGGTGATGAAGGCAGATTCAATTGTGGCTTTCAAAGGAAAATTGGATTAGCACCTGAAGGGGAAAAAAGCTGCGTGGGGAAAGGTTGGGGAACAGGGATTTGCTAAATTGCCCTTGCAGAGGGCCAGCATAGGTGTGATGGGCTGAATGGTCTCCTTCTATGCTGTGACCATTCTTTGATTTGACTGCTCTGGTGAATAAAGTATCAATTTTTCACATCTTTCATGATAAAAACACCCTCTCATACCTGGTATTATCCTACTAAGCCTACACTGTTCCAGGCTCCAATATCTTTTTTGCATTATAGTGTTCAACTTTGTCCTAAACCTCTAGAGAGTAACATAATTTCCACTAAATTGGAGCTAGGTAGGGGATAGATATTTCAAGCCAATTTGGTGAGTAATGAAGGGAAGCAGAGATTAGCATATGTTGAAAATTCAGAAAGCTAAAGCTTTGGGAGCAACAAACATTCAGATTCATACTCTGTAGCACTCCCACTCATCCTCTTGTAGTAAAGCTACTTGAGCATTTGTGGATTCATGTCTACTGGCAGTTGTTTGAAGCTAAAGAGCAGTCACTGGTATAAAATAAATGAAACCAACCCTCAGAATTACATAATATTTGTTAAATTGGTCTCAGATGTTGCAAGTTAAAAATAATCGGTTTACCACACAATAAAACGTTTTGAATCAAAATATTTTCCAAATTAAACTGGTGCACAAAGTCATGTACAGCTGGTAGCAAGATGATCTTTCTACCAAAGTTTTAAAGAAAAGTCAAAATTAGAATATGAGATGATCATTCTGCACAGAAATGTGTGTTATTTGTGAGGACCACCTCCATTGCCTACAGAACATTATGTCAATCCCTTCCCTCCAAAATACACACACAGTTTACCAAGTCATGCTTTTTGAGAGACAGAAAATTACTGTCAGTCATTTTTCTTCTAATTAGGATAGCAGACAATTAGCTGACTTTTGTTCAGGCATATGATGGGCAGCATAACCATAGAGGGAGTGCAGCGAAAGTTCACCAGGTTGATTCCTGGGATGGCAGAATTGTCGTATGAGGAGATATTAGGCCGACTAGGCCTGTATTCGCTGGAGTTTAGAAGAATGAGAAGGAATCTCATTGAAATGTATAAAATTCTGACAGGGATGCACACAGTGAGTAATCCTGGTCTTCCCATTTAAAAGGAGTCGTATGCTTTCACTGGTTGCTTGTGATGGTAGAACAGCTTGACATTAAGATTGCACCACCAATATTTATTTATTATAACACAAGGGGCAGGGCAGATGGTATTGTATGTCTACAATTGATTATTAATGGTTTCTAATCTTTGTCGGAGCCTGGCCCCATTTTTCGTCAGCACACTGGTTCACTTTCAAAACTGTTATTCCCCCCCTAACTCACAGGATGGTGGGTCTGCTAATGCAGTATTGATCATTAGTCCCTGGATCAACTCTCACTCTATGCTAGTCTGCCTGTTTCATCCAAGACCAGGTGGGACTCCAGTCTCCTGAATCCTGTGGCTCCATGACAAAATACATTCCTTGTTTTTTTATAATCTATTCATGGCACTGCGATAATTTAGTATATGAGGCTTAACAATACTCCTTAGCAAGCAAATAAACATAACAATTGTGTTGGAAGAAGAGGCAGCAGGATCAATTTTCAATTCACTATAACCACAATTTTGAATGACAGCCCAAGCTAAGTGTATTCAAGGCATTTCTTATACTTGTTTGAGGAGGGGGTTTGTTTCCAGGTCCAGTTTAATCAACACCCCATGGTTCCATTGTAAAAAAACATAGAAACATAGAAAATAGGACCAGGAGTAGGTCATTTGGCCCCTTGAGTCTGCTCTGCCATTCAATATGATCATGGCTGATCCCCTGTCTCAAGGCCATATTCCCGCTCTCTCCCCATATCCCTTGATGCCTTTAGAATCCAGAAATCTATTTATTTCCTTCTTAAATATGTTCAGTGACATGGCCTTCACAGCCCTCTGTGAATTCCACAGGTTCACCACCATCTAAGCGAAGAAGTTTCTCCTTATCTCAGTCCTAAATGGCCTACCCCATATCCTGAAGCTGTGACCCCTTGTTCTAGACCCCATCCCAGCCAGAGGAAACATCATCCCTGCATCTAGTCTGTCCATCCCTGTCAGAATTTTATACATTTCAATGAGATTCCTTCTCATTCTTCTAAACTCCTGCGAATACAGGCCTAGTCGGCCTAATATCTCCTCATACGGCAATTCTGCCATCCCAGGAATCAATCTGGTGAACCTTCCTTGCACTCCCTCTATGGCAAGTATATCCTTTCTTAGATACGGAGACTAAAACGCACACAATACTCTACGTGTGGTCTCACCAAGGCACTGTACAGCTGCAGTAAGACATCCTTGCTTCTGTACTCAAGTCCTCTTGCAATGAAGGACATAATATTTGACTTCTTAACGGCTTGCTGCGCCTGTTTGCTTGCTTTCAGTGATTGGTATACAAAGACACCCAGGTCCCTTTGTACATCAACATTTCGCAATCTATCACCCTTTACATAACACTCTGCCATTCTGTTTTTCCTACCGAAGTGGTAACTTCACACTTATCCATGTAACATTGTACCTGCCATGTATTTACCCACTCACTCAACTTGTCTAAATTGCCTTGAAGCCTCTTAACACCCTCCTCACTGCTCACTTTCCCAACAAGTTTCGTGTCATCAGCAAACTTGGAAATGTTACATTTTGTTCCCTCATCCAAATCATTGATATATATTGTGAATAGCTGGGGCCCAAGCACTGATCCCTGCGGTACCCCACTAGTCACCGCCTGCCACTCTGAAAAAGGCCCATATATTCCTACTCTCTGTTTCCTGCCTGTTAGTCAATTCTCAATCCATGCCAATATATTATCCCCAATCCCATGTGCTTTAATTTTACACACTAACCTCTAACGTGCAACTTTATCAAAAGCTTTCTGAAAATCCAAATACACCACATCCACTGGTTCTCCATTATCTAATCTGCTGGTTACATCCTCAAAAAACTCCAGTAAGTTTATTAAACATGATTTCCCTTCATAAATCCAAGTTGATTTTTTCTAATCCTGTTGATATTTTCAGTGTCCTAACAGGACACTGAAAAGGAAGAATCACATCCTTTATAATAGACTCTAGTATTTTCTTTACAACTGCTATTAGGCTAACCAGTCTGTAATTCCCTGTTTTCTTCCTCCCTTCTTTTTTAAATAGTGGGGTTACATTTGCCACCCTCCACCATCCGGGACTGCTCCAGAATCTACAGAATTTTGGAAGATGACAACCAACACATCTACTATTTCCCCATGGCCACCTCCTTTAGTACCCTGGGACATAGATTATCAGGCCCCGGGGATTATGTGGCTTTCAGTCCCATTAATTTCTCTAGCATTTTTTTTTTTAGCAATACTAATTTCCTTTAATTCCTCCTTCTCACTAGACCCTTGGTTCCCTAGGATTTCTGGGAAGCTATGTATGTCTTCCTCCGTGAAGACAGAACTAAAGCAGTTGTTTAATTGCTCTGCCATTTCCTGTTCTCTACTATAAATGCTCCTATTTTGGACTGTAAGGGACCTACATTGGTCTTCACTAATCTTTTTCTTTTCACGTACTTATAGAAGCTTTTACAGCTCACTTTTATATTCCTTGCAAGTTTACTCTCTTGCTCTATTTTTCCCCCCTTAATCGATCTCTTGGTCCTCCTTTCCTGAATTCTAAACTGCTCCCATCCCCAGGCTTCCTACTTTTACTGGCAACTTTATATGATCCTCTTTGGATCTAATACTATCCTTAATTTCTTTTGTTAGCCATGGTTGGGCCGCTTTTCCTGTGGTGTTTATGTGCCAGAAAGGAATGTATAACTGTTGCAATGCATACATTCATTCCTTAAATATTAGCCATTGCTTATCCACTGTCATGCCTTTTAATGAAGTTCCCCAATCTATCTTAGCCAACTCACGCTTCATACCTTCATAGTTTCCTTTATTGAATTTCAGGACACTAGTTTCAGATCAGACTATTTTACTTTCCACCCTAATGAAGAATTCTATCATGTTATGGTCACTGTTCCCTAAAGGACCCCACACAACAAGATTATTAATTAACCCCTTCTCATTGCACAATACCAAATCTAGAATAATCTGTTCCCTAATCAGTTCCTTGACATAATGGTCTAAAAAACCTTCTCATCCACAATCCAGCAATTCATCCGCCACAGTATTATTGCTAATTTGGTTTGCCCAGTCTACATGGAGATTAAAGTTGCCCATGATTACTATAGCACCCTTGTTACATGCATCCCTAATTTCCTGTTTAATGCATCCACTACCTTATCAGTACTGTTTGGAGACCTATAGACAAATCACACGAATGTTTTCCGCCCCTTGTTGCTTCCTGGCTCCGTCCAGGATGATTCCAAATCTAAGGCAGAATTTTCACCTCGGCAAACGTGCGCCCGACCCGCTCGAGTGTGAAATGACACGTGATGACGTCGGATGAGGCCTATTAAAGCCATTAAAGTATTAATTAACTTAAATTTTTCGCTGCCCATCCAACCTTGCGGTTGGCGGGCAGGCAAAAAGTCAAAGCGGCCTTTGCACTTTTTAGGAAACCTCATCCATGGGCGGGATGACTTTTCCAACAGCAAATAAAAATAAAATAAAAAATGTTACCTCTCATTCATAACATGTCCCCCCTGCTCATGTGACAGAGTCACATGAGAGGTCATGTTTTTTAACATTTAAAAATTCTTTATTTTTGTTTTTCAAAGCTCTTCATCTCCCTGAGGCAGCTCTGTGCTTTTCCAGCATGCAGTCGCATGCATGCACGAAGTTCCCCGCTCGCCACCCCCCCCAACCCACACAGGCAGTGCTAAGCGCTGCAGCATGCATTTCATACTGGGCGGGCCTTAATTGGCCCACCAGCATGAAATTGCAGTCCGGCCCTGATCGCGGGCGGCGGTCAGCTTCCTGACTGCTCCCGCCCACCCCTGCTGAGCCCGCCCGACAAGGGAAAATTTCTGCTCCTAGATTTTCTGAGCCAATATCCTCTCTCACTATTGTACTGATTTCATTCTTAACTAGCAACACCACATCACGTCCTTTTCCTTTTTGCCTGTTCTTCTTAAATATCGAATAGCCTTGGATATTCAGTTCCAAGCCTTGGTCGCCCTGCAGCCATGTCTCCATAATCACAATCATATCGTACCCATTTACATCTATTTGCATTGTTCGTCTACCTTGTGAATGGTCCATGTGTTCAGATACTGTGCCTTTAGAATTGTCTTTTTAACATTGTTACACATCTTTTCTTTGTACTATGGCCCTATTTTCTGCTAGCTATTGTCTCCTCTGCCTTCCAGTTTTGCTTTCTACTTTTCTGTCTTTCATTCCTGTCTTTGTTTCCCTCTCTTTTGTCTCCCTGCTCAAGTTCCCACCCCGCTGCCAGTTTAGTTTAAACCCTCCCCCACAGTATTAGCAAATACCCCTGCGAGGATATTGGTCCTGGTCCTGCTGGTGTGCAACCCATCCAGCATGTACAGGTCCCATCTTCCCCAGAATCAGTCCCAATGCCTCAGGAATCTAAATCCCTCCCTCCTACACCATCTCTCCAGCCATGCATTCATCTGGTCTATTTTCCTATTCCTGATCTCGCTAGCGCATGGCACTAAGTGTAATCCTGAGATCACTACCTTTGAGGTTCTGCTTTTTAATTTATTTCCTAGCTCCCTATGTTCTGCTTTCTAGACCTCATCCCTCTTTTTACCCATGTCGTTGGTACCGATATGGACCACGACCTCTGGCTGTTCACCCCGCCCCTTCAGAATATCCTGCAGCTGTCCAGTGACATCCTTGACCCTGGCACGAGGGAGGCAACAAACCATACTTGTGTCACATCTGCAGCTGCAGAAATGTCTATCTGTGCCCCTTACGACAGAATCCCCTATCACTATTGCACTCCCACTCTTTTTTTCTCACCCGATCGCAACAACATCTGAAAGCACAGCATCAGTTTTTTCATGTAAGCTGACAACACCCAGGTCTACTTCACAACCACCTCTCTCAATCCCTGAAAACTGTCTGAAGCTGAACATACTGTTTACAACATTGGTGTCATATTTGACCAAGATGAGCTTCTGACTACATATCCATGCCATCACTAACATTCTCATCCTTGTTTTCAAATCCCCCCTTGCCTTGCCTCTCCCTATCTCTGTAATCTCCTCCAGCTCTTCAAAATATATGTGCTCCTCTAATTCTGGAATCTTCAGCAGCCATGATTTTAATTGCTCCACCATTGGTGGCCATGTCATCACCCGCCTAGGCCCTGAGTTCTGGACTTACCTCCCTGAACCTCTCTGCCTCTCAACACTTTTCCCTCTTTTAAAAGCTATCTTTGAGCAAGCTTTTGGTGTGGGCCCTAATATCTCCTTATGTGGCGTAGTGTCAAACTTTGTTTGAAGTGCCTTGGGGCATTTTACTATATTAAAGGTGCTATATAAATGCAAGTTGTTGTTTCTGGAGTATTCAATTTTTTATCACATTGGTCCTTAAGACACACTTTCTAAGCTTTAATTTATTCTCAAGATGTTCACAATAATGGCAAAGTATTAAATTGCATTTCCTTGACTGTTCTAACAAGATGGCAGAGAGCCTCATCCTTCAGCCACCATAGTCCTTCTGATGGTGCTCCCATGGTGATGTCAAGAAGGGAATTCTAGGATATTAGCTCAGCCACACTGAAGGAGCAGCAGTCAATGCCGAAGTTAGGGTGGCATGTTATTTAGAAGGGAATGTGGAGGTGCTGGGTGGGTATTCTCATGATCTTCTTGTTCTATTGTTCTTAGTCATGGACTAGACTTGGAGATACTGTCAAAATAAGCTTATTGTTACTTGTTCTCCCATTATCCCTGTGCTCACTGACCTACATTAGTTCCTGGTATAGCAATGAATCGATTTTCAAGTTCTTATCCCTGGTTTACAAGCAGCTCCATGGCCTCGCCCTTCCCTATCTCTGTAACTTTAAATGTGTGAAAGCTATGCGACCATGACATGGAAAGGAGTGACAACTTGGACCATGAAAATCAACCATCAGGATAAAGCTACACAAGACACTGGTCAACAGTGAAATTGCATGCAATCGCACGCAATATAAACAGCCTACAAGATCTCTTGCTGTGCATCAGCAAATAAAAGTTCCCATTAGCCCAAACCATAACCATTTCAAACTCTCCTAAATTATATGCCTGGAGCATCAATACCAACATTCCACATCACTCTAACAAGTCAATTGGGAAATGGATCTTGGCAACTTGCAGCACAAAAATATGTTTCTGTGAACACAGTATGTACAAAATGTGATGTGATATCGCAATTCCAACTATTTATGTTGAGAAATACTGGACAAATTTGCTTTGCCAAATTTAGAATATGCTGAATGACTGAAAAGTTCATCAGTTGCCAAACTCTCTCCAATTTAGTAAGATAATGTGCCCAGATACTCCTCCTATTGGCAGGTTTGGGACAGGGTGGTGCTAATGCCCACAATATTAAATCGCCACTAACCTGCTGCAATTTCCTCCCAGGACTCTCATTACCCATATGGGGTAACATTGTCTTAACCACACTGGGAGAGTAAAAAATACAGTTCTGTGCAGGCATTAAAAAGTACAGCAGCCAGAACATCCTCACTTCTCAGAAAAAGGACAGGAGCAGTTACCATTAGTGAGCATCAGCAACTGGAAGGGCCCCCAGATTATCTGATGCATCCATGCTAACATCTGCCAGCAGCACCTCCTTCTGACAGATATTGGGGGCAGTTGAAAGTGATGCAGAGAGGCAAAGCCATTCACTGTAACCTTCACCAGCTACTCAAGGTTGTTTGAAATACTGGTTCAATATGCAGTCTGAACAACTTCACTCCCTCCTTACCTATCATGCACTTTGTCTCTCTACGCTGAGCTGCCAGGAAACTCACCTCTGTGAAAATTCAAGCACCTTCTTTACTCAAGGCCGTTCTCTCAACTCACACTGTCTGCCACAAAAGCTTCTGCTACCCTTCAATGATGCTGCATTTAATTTTTTTAATTATTCATTTATGGGATGTGGGCATCGCTAGCTAGGCCAGCATTTACGGCCCATCCCTAATTGCTTTCTTGAGTCGCAGCAGATAATGCAACTTAGCCTTTTATCATTGTCATATATACGACCACTTATACTAAAGTCTACACAACATTCACAGGTCTATGTTTTCTCTACAGTTAACAAAATTGCATACAACCAGTGACACAAAGGATAACCAGGGAAGACCACCATCACTAAAACTTTCTAATCTGTAAGATAAGGAGCATTTGTCTTACCAGGCAGATGTACAGGAGAGACGAAGGACCCAGTTACAAAGAACAAAGAACAAAGAAAAGTACGGCACAGGAACAGGCCCTTCGGCCCTCCAAGCCTGCGCCGATCATATTGCCTGTCAACTAAAACATTTTGCACTTCCGAGGTCTGTATCCCTCTATTCCCATCCTATTCATGTATTTGTCAAGCTGCCTCTTAAACACCACTATCGTACCTGCTTCCACCACCTTCTCTGGCAGTGAATTCCAGACACTCACTAACCTCTGCGTAAAAAACTTGCTCCGCATATCTCCTCTAAAGTTTTCTCCTCTCAGCTTAAATCTATGTCCCCTAGTAATTGACTCTGCCACCCTGGGAAAAAGCTTCTGACTATCTACTCTGTCCATGCCACTCATAATTTTGTAAACTTCTATCAAGTCACCCCCCAATCTCTGTCGCTTTAGTGAAAACAATCCGAGTTTCTCCAACCTCTCCTCATAGCTAATAGTCTCCAGATCAGGCAGCATCCTGGTAAACCTCCTTTGCACCCTCTCCAATGCCTCCATATCCTTCCAGAATTGCACGCAATATTCCAAGTGTGGCCTAACCAAGGTTCTATACAGCTGCAGCATGACTTCCCAGCTTTTATACTCAATACCCCTGCCGATGAAGGCAAGCATGCCATATGCCTTCCTGACTACCTTATCCACCTGCATTGCCACTTTCAGTGACCTGTGGATCTGTACACCCAGATCCCTCTGCCCGTCGATGCACTTAAGGGTTCTGCCATTTACTATATAATTCCTACCTGTATTAGACCTTCCAAAATGCATTACCTTGCACTTGTCCAGATTAAACTCCATCTGCCATTTCTCTGCCCAAGTCTCCAACCGATCTATATCCCGTTGTATCCTTTGACAATCCTGTTCATTATCTGCAACTCCTCCAACCTTAGTGTCGTCTGCAAACTTACTAATTAGCCCAGTTACATTTTCCTCCAAATCATTTACGTATACTACAAACAGCAAAGGTCCCAGCACTGACCCCTGCGGAACACCGCTAGTCACAGCTCTCCATTCAGAAAAGCACCCTTCCACTGCTACCCTCTGTCTTCTATAACCAAGCCAATTCTGTATCCATCTTGCCAGCTCACCTCTGATCCTGTGCGACTTTACCTTCTGTGCCAGTCTGCCATGAGGGACCTTGTCAAAGGCCTTACTGAAATCCATGTAGATAACATCCACTGCCCTTCCATCGTCGATAATCTTTGTCACTTCCTCAAAAAACTCGATCAAGTTAGTGAGACACGACCTGCCCTTCACAAAACCACGCTGCCTCTCACTAATATGCCCATTTGCTTCCAAATGGTAGTAAATCCTGTCATGAAGAATCTTCTCCAATAATTTCCCTACCACCGACGTAAGGCTCACCGGCCTATAATTTCCAGGATTATCCCCGCTACCTTTCTTAAAAAATGGAACAACATTGGCCATTCTCCAGTTCTCTGGGACCTCACCCGGAGCCAGTGAGGATACAAAATTTCTGTCAAGGTCCCAGAAATCTCCTCCCTTGCCTCCCTCAGTACTCTGGGGTAGATCCCATCTGGCCCTGGGGACTTATCCACCTTAATATTCTTCAAGACGACTAACACCTCCTCTTTTTTGATCTCAACATGATCCAGGCTATCTACACACTCTTCCCTAGACAAATCGACCGCTAAGTCCTTCTCTTTGGTGAATACTAATGAGAAGTACTCATTTAGTATCTCTCCCATTTCTTCTAGTTCTCGGGAATCCAGTGTTCAAAAGGACAATGATTCAACATCATTGATCTCATGTGCAGATAATGGAAATGTATATAGTTGCGATGATGGATAAAATGCTAGAGCCCACTATCTGCATCTGCAACATATTTCGAAAGTTTTTCATAGCTGCAGAATACCCTGGAGATTACGGCAGCATGGAAGGCTATTGCAGCATCAAGATATCAGGAAGAGCTTCTAAGATTAGAGGCTTCCAGAGTGGCAGCTAATCTTGCTGCAGTATAAGCTTTGAACAGGGATTATTCAGTCTGTGTTGACACTGACCAGTACCATTTCAGAAACATGTCCAGTGTCAATGGACTGCAAGGAGTGGGTGCAATTAAACCACTTCCTTAACGGTCCCTCCAATGCCTTCACATGAGGGAGTTTCAAACATAAGCCATGCACTCCTTTTAAGTACCAGACAACCAGAAGCTGGCCCCACTGGGATGAATGTTACCTTGGATATCTATGGTTACTGAGGAAACAGCCCAGCCGCTCACTGCTCAATCTTATTTCACTCAGGAAGCACTTCCTATGAATAGTAGATTACAAACTAGAATATGTTAATTGGCACAAAAAGATAACCATAATGTGTTCTGATCCCTGTGGAGACCAACTTCTTTTAAAAAGATATAAATTTCCCAGTGACCAACTCAAAGAATCACATAAGATTTCACATTTTAAAACTTTTACTGTAATAAACTAAAATCAAGATCAACTGAACATGACTTTGTAGGCAACTAATACACTGACAGCCATTCCAGCCAATTTGATGTATGTATTCCTAAATTCAACTGTACAAGTCCACTCAATGCATTTCCTTGTCACTTTCCTAAGAACATTCAACTTGCAGGTAATGTGATTTTGACTAACTTCGGCAACTGAAAAGTTTGTGGAAGTGCTGTGAAGTGTTTTTGGAGGTGTTGAGGTTAGTTCCTGGATTTGTCAGGGAGGTATTGCTGCATCCCCTGGAGGGATGCACATGGAGGGATGAGCATCTGGTGGCCTATCCAGACAAAGGCTGCAATAGGTAAGGACACTGCAGATGGAGCAGAGGCTGCTGGACTCCGCCATACTCCTTGCTAGTGACAGGAGACTGTCTGGCAGACCTGCCAATACACCCAACATCTTAGAATGCATTTTCTTCAGCGATCTCCACTCTGCTGCCCCATACAAGTCCTCATCTGAGCCCCTTCAAGCAGAACTCATCTGCGACCTCACGCTTTGGTGAGCTGGCACACATACTATCCTTTTGCCTGGCCTGGATGCAGGCCACTTGTGCCCAATGACTCAATTTATGCAGATCCCAACTCTAAAATAGCCTTTTAATGTTTTTGCAGTGCCAGTATCTGAGCAAAGTGTCAACTTCAATGATGGGGTCTTTTCATCGGTGTTTTGGTGTTGCTCTGCAATGCCAGGTGCTCTACTGATTCTGTTGCAGCCATACCCATGATGTGGAGAAACATCTCCTCCATAGGACTCTGTTGCTGTTGCAAGCATCCTAGTCCCCCACTAGGGGGATGGGTGGGGAGGGGTTCACCGTGCAGGAAGTGCAACAAGCAAACCCTGGAGTGTTTACTAGTGGGTTCCCCGGGCGAAGGGGTCCCTCGCTCAGTGCCTGATGGAGAAGCCCAGCATCGGGAAGGGGATCCTACTGAGAGACACTCTCCTGTGCTTGCTGCTGACCCCCACCTCAATCCTCTCCCGCCCCCACAGTCCTCACCCGGCGACCCACTTCACTCCATCACTCACCACAGTTCCTCCTCAATCTGAGGCATCGGTTGGCCAGCAGCAGCCACTTCTTCCGCAATGAAGCTTTGAACCTTGGGGAAAGCCTGCTGCTGGTGTGTTAAGTACCTGATCGGCACCAGATGCGGCGGCCCTTCTCGAAAGTGGCAACGTGGGATCTCGCTGGCTTACTTCCTTTTACTGCACTTCCGTCCAAACTGTTCTGCTTATCTTTTCTTTGGATTAAATTTTATCTGCCACCTATCTTCTCTCTTTGCTAATCTGTCTGTCTGTAATTCTGGTTGAAGTCCAAGGTCAGGCATTATGGATTTGTAAACTAAACAGAATTAGAACTCATATTGTATGGCCAGAAGTCATGGAGCCAATGGCATAGGAGAGAAAAGGGTTGTAGTTCTATGATTGGAGTTTCAGGAGCTGAGGAAGAGGTGGAATGGGTGTAATCTCTGAATAACTCTCACAAAACATGCTAGCAAGCATAGGAACTGCAAAATAAAGCAGCTTAAAGTGTGACTGAAAAAATGTCGAGGGAGGGCTTCAGATTTCTGAAGCATTGATACCATTCTGGGAGATTGAACAGGGTTGGGACTAATGTTCTCATGGAAGGCTAACTCATGTTGTGAGGGAGGGTTTAAACTTTGTGAGGGGAGGGAAACCAGAATAAAGCATCAGAGAGGAGTAACAAGGTGCACAGAGAACTAGGAGAGACAATTAGCATGAAAATAAAGACGAGTCCAGAAAGTGGCTCGGTAGCACCACTATTGGCCGAGCTTGTCGAGTCCTAAAGGACGTAGCTGCGAGACTGGGTCTGCGGCAGGTGGTGAAGGAACCAACAAGAGGGAAAAACCTACTTGACTTTGTCCTCACCAATCTACCTGTCGCAGAATGTCTGTCCGTGACAGTATCGACAGGAGTGACCATCACACAGTCCCTGTGGAGAAAAGGTCCCATCTTCACATTTAGGATACCTCCATCATGTTGTCTGGCATTACCACCATGCTAAATGAAATAGATTTCAAACAGATCTAGTAACTCCAAGCTGGGCATGGTGAGGTGCTGTGGCCATCAGCAGCAGCAGAATTGTACTCAACTACAATTTGGAATCATACAGCCCGGCTTATCTGCCACGAATGGCCTTCCCTCCAGGATAAGGTCAGAAGTTGGAATGTTCACTGATGATTGCACAATGTTCAGTACTATTCACAACTCCTCTGATATGGAAGCAGTCCGTGACCATATGCAACAAGACCTGGACAACATTCAGGATTGGGCTTGTCAGCTCCTGACAAATAACATTCGCGCCACTCATGTGCTGGATAATGAACATCTCCAACAAGAAAGAATCAAACCATTTCCCCTTGACATTTAATGGTACTATTGCTGAATCCTCGACTAATCCTGGTGATTACCATTGACCAAAAACTAAACTGGACCAGCTATATAAATACTGTGGCTACAAGGGCATGTCAGAGGCTGGAAATTCTGCAGCGGGTAACTAGCCTCCTGACTCCCCAAAGCCTGTCCACCATCTACAAGGCACAACTTATGAGTGTGATTGAATAGTCTCCACCTGCGTGGATGAGTGCATCTTCAACAGCTCAGTTCATAGCACCCTCGCCTTTGAATCAGAGGGTTGTGGGTTCATGTCCCACTCCCGGAAACCAAGAACTGTGATTGTACTCGAAAGAGTTGCAATCTGTGACTTGATAACTCGAAAGAGTTTCAACAATACATAATAAGATCAACACCATCCAGGACAAAAACATAGCAGCTCGCTCGATTGCCACCTTATCCACCACCTTCAACATGCACACCCTTCACCACTGATGCACAGTGACAGTAGTGTGTACCACCTACACAGTGCACTGCAGCAGCTCATCAAGGCTCCTTCAACAGCATCTTCCAAACCCAAGACCTCTGCCACTAGAAGGACAAGGGCAGCAGAGGCATGGGAACATCGCCACCTGCAAGTTCCCCTTCAATTCACTCACCATCCTGACTTGGAAATATATCGCTGTTTCTTCACTGTCGCTGGTCAAAATCCTGGAACTCCCTCCCTAACAGCACTGTGGGTGTACCTACATCACATGGACTACAGCGGTTCAAGAGGCAGCTCTCCACCACCTTCTCAATATGAGATGGGCAATAAATATTAGCCTAGCCAGTGCCTCCCACATCCTGTGAAAGAGTAAAAAAAAGGAATTAATCAGGCAGAAAGGTGGTGTGTGGGAGGCCCTGCCACCTCTACCAAAATTAAGTCCAGGTGAGATTGCCCGTGGTTGGATTTCCCATCCAGCTGTTAATTGAGGCCTTTAAGTGACCAATTAATGACCATTTAAGGGCCTTATCCCGCCACTGCTGGTATTAACCTAGCTGCGGGCAGGCCTGTCACCATTTGCTTGATGGTAATGGTAGAGTAGGGGATATGCCAGGCCATGAGGCTACAGATTGTGGTTGTATACACTTCTTCAGCCTTGAGTTGCTAGATATGTTCGAAATCTATCCCATTTAGCACGGCGATAGTGCCAAAAAACATGATGGAGAGTATCCTCAATGTGAAGACGGGACTTCGTCTCCACAAGGACGTTGCAATGGTCACTCCTACCAATACTGTCATGGACAGGTGCATCTGTGACAGGTCAACTGGTGAGGACGAGGTCAAGTATGTTTTCCCTCTTGTTGGCTCCTTCATCACCTGCCGCAGACCCAGTCTAGCAACTATGTCTTTTAGGGCTCTGCCAGCTCGATCAGTAGCGGTGCTACTGAACCACTCTTGGTGAAGTCCCCCTCTCAGAGTACATTCTGCAACCTTGCCACTCTCAGTGCTTCTTCCAAGTGGTGTTCAACATGGAGGAGTACTGTTTCATCAGCTGAGGGGGGCAGTAGGTGGTAACCAGCAGGAGGTTTCCTTGTCCATATCTGACCTGATGCCATGAGTCTTCCCAGGGATGAGATTCCAGGACTACTCCGTCCTGACTGTGTACTACTGTGCCTCCGATGGAACAGGACATACCTAGGAATGGTGATAATGGTGTCTGTCTGGGACATTGTGTGTAAGGTATGATTCTGTGAGTATGACAATGTCAGGTTGTTGCTTGACTAGTCTGTGGGACAGATCTCCCAATTTGGCACAAGCTCCCAGATATTAGTACGGAGGACTTTGCAGGCTCAACAGGGCTGGGTGTTCCTTTGTCATTTCCAGTGCCTAGGTGGATGCCAGATGGTCTGTCCAGTTTCATTCCTTTTATTAGACTTTGTTCCCTCCCGCCACGTCAAGAGAGAGCACATAAAATACCCCACTTAGAGCAGAGACGGTTCAGTGAATTAATAGGTGTTCAAAATTATGGGAGGTTCTGACAGAGTAAATATGGAGAAATTGTTTCCACTGGCAAGTGGGAAGTAACCAGAGAACACAAATTAAATATAATTTAGAAAAAAACCAGAGATGAGGAGAATTTTATTGACATGGTGTTACTGGAGGTGAAATTAGGGATGGGTGGAGCTGCAAAACAGAGAGTATCACTTTGGTCACCTATTATATGCTCCTCCCAATATTCAGTTCCATTGATGTCAACAGGACTGATTATCGGGCATGTTATATAACAGCCAGCAAATGTGATTCCGCCTGTTTTGCCTTCCCTCCCGTGTCAAATCTTGTGCCTTTTATGATATGAAATACCCTGTCTAAAATAACATTTACTAGTGCCAAATAGGAATTGGAAATAAATTCAGGCCGATGGGGAACAAGGCGAATTGGACAGCTCCTTCAGAGGCGATATAGGTACAATGGGAAGAATAGCTTCCTTCTGAGCTGTATGATTCAATGTTGATGTAAGCTGACTAACTAAAATGAAACAGAACTCTGAATCATTCCATAATCATATTACTATTCAGACTAAATTCCTATTAAACAGCTATTGGATGAATGAGGCCTTCGTGCCCTTTCAGAGTTGTATGCACTGTATACAGACTGCTCAATTTAAATTTGGAAGCTTCATGATTCAGTATCATGAAGTCCCAGCAATGCCAAATGTCAGTCATAAGAATTAAAATACCAAGATTTAGAAGGTACTTCACAATAAACGGAACTATTCATAATTTTGAATATATGACTTCCAACAATCAAAAATAATTGAAACAATAATGAAATGTTAAATACGTTGAGATGGAACAAGATAGAAGGTCAGAAATAGGAGACAGTTAAGGAGAGACTGACAAATATGTCATGGATACAAGACAAAGGGAATTAATGGTAGCGGTAAAGGGTAAAGAAGGTGCTGATAGTGGCATAAAGGTAATATAGTAGAAGGCGTTAATAGCAGAACAAAGGTTAGCATTCTGTGAAAGCAAAACATAAAAACAAGCGACAGCTTACCCTGTGGGGGAATGGGGAAAAAGTCGGCAGCGCACATGCCAACAGTTAAAGGCCTATAAAGGCCATTAGAGTTATAATTGAAATAAATTTTTTCGCTGCTCATCCAACCTTACAGTTGGTGGGCAGGCGAAAAGGCCAAGTGGCCTTTGCATTTTTTAGGAAACCTTGTCCAGGGGCGGGATGAGGTTTCCAACAGCAAATAAAAATAAAATTAAAATTTTAACATTTAATTTATAACATCCCTGCTCATGTGACAGAACTCTGAATCATTCCATAATCATATTACTATTCAGACTAAATTCCTATTAAACAGCTATTGGATGAATGAGGCCTTCATGCCCTTTCACTGAGTTGTATGCACTGTATACAGACTGCTCCATTTAAATTTGGAAGCTTCATGATTCAGTATCATGAAGTCCCAGCAATGCCAAATGTCAGTCATAAGAATTAAAATACCAAGATTTAGAAGATACTTCACAATAAACAGAGTCACATGAGGGGACATGTTTTATAACATTTTTTAAACTTTATTTTTAATGTTCCTCTGTGCCTCAGGAGGCTTTCCCAATGCTCACCCATGTGCACGTGCGAAGTTCGCGCTCGCCCTCCCTCCCCCCCCAACACAGGCAGCACTGAGTGCTGCCGTGCATGACTCATGCTGGCCAAGCCTTAATTGGCCCGCCAATGTGAAATTGCGGTCCAGCACTGATCGCGGGCAGCAGTCGGCTTCCCGACCACCCTAGCCGAACCCTCCCGATGAAGGAAAAATCCTCCCCAATGTTAAATCTGGAATGCAGTAAGGTGCCTAATTGGAAGAGGAGGTGCTGTTCCTCCAGTTTGTGTTGGGCTTCACTCAAATATTGCAGCAAGCAAAGGACAGACATGTGGACATGAGAGCAGGATGGTGTGTTGAAATGGCAAGCGACAGGAAGGTCTGGGTCATGCTTGCGGACTGAGTGAAGGTGTTCCACAAAGCAGTCACCCAGTCTGCGTTTAGACTAAAAGACGTGCACCTGGTGAGCTGAACTTTGGGAAATCAAATTGCCAGAGGTAGCCACGAGCAAGAATTAATCGAGTATATTTGGGATAGTTTCCTAGAACAATATGTTGTGGATCCAACCAGGGATCAGGCTATTTTGAATCTGGTAATGTGTAATGAGGCAGGTTTAATATATAATCTCAGAGTAAAAGATCCCTTAGGAAACAGTGACCATAACATGGTAGAATTTGGCCTTCAGTTTGAGAGTGAGAAACTTGGGTGGGAAACTTAAACTTACTAAAGTGCTAAACTTAAATAATGGGAATTACAAAGGAATGAGGGCAGAGTTGGCTGGAGTGGACTAGGAAAGAAATTTAGCAGAAAAGATGGCTGATGAACAATGGCAGACGTTTAAGAAAATAGTTCATGACTCACAACAAATATATATCTCAGTAAGGAAGAAGGATTCTAAGAAGGGGATAAACCAACCACGGGTAACCAAGGAAGTTAAGGATAGTATCAAATTTATAGAAAAAACATACAATGTGGTAAAGGTCAGTGGTAAGCCAGAGGATTGGGAAAGTTTTGAAAACCAACAAAGGATGACCAAAAATATAGTGAAGAGGGAGAAAATAAATTTTGAGGGTAAACTAGCAAGTAATATAAAATGGACAGTAACAGCTTCTTTGAATATATTGTTATGGCACAGCCGAAGGTGAATGCTGAGTTTTTAAATCCCAGAGGGAAATTTGAAACAACTGCCACAACTTGTTTTGCAATTTGTATAAATTTCGAGATTCATGCCCTGAATTCAGTCGTAATAAGACCCTCAAGTCTTATAGCTACTTACAAAACTAGATTAAACATTTATTGATAAGAGAAATGATTTTAAAGCATATACATATGTCTACAAATTGCTACTATAATAACTTCCAAATCCTCAGCTTGATCTGACTCCCAGTTACACTTTCATTAAGGCAACAGTAAGACACATAGATTTTAAAAGACCCAGGCAAAGAAACATGATACCCTGACAATCCAATTCAGAGTGAGTCTTCTTAACTTCAGTACTTTGTAAGACTGCAGCTTGAGGCATAGATGCTGAAGGCTTTTCACACTTGCTAAATCCTAAAATGCCTAACCTTACACATAGTCTTCACTCCTTTGAAAGCAAATTCCGATTGTTTGACAATGTGTTTGGACGTTACCTGTCTAATAATAAAAATCCCTCATAGTACCAAGTTTTACCAGTAACCTTTGCGAAAAATAAACACACTGTTTCTCAGTTCTCCTGGCTAGGTGTAATATTTCACTTCCTTTCTTTGAATACAAACTAGTCTCGTATATTTAAAATGTAAATGTTCCCTTTACCTCTTACATTTTAAACTTCCCCCATGTTTACCTACTTAACATTTTAAACCTAGCTTTATCATTTGTTACATCAAAGCCTTCAGACCAGCTACCTTTAATCCAATTAAGTCACACACACAAACACACACACACACACACACACACAGAAACAGATACCACTATTTTCCAATGAATTCTAAAAACATTATTATATCTTCCTGACATCCCCTCCTTATTAAAGAATAAACGGCTTCATTTATATTAACCCACCATATAATATCTCCTATGCTTATCTATATACTTACACTATTACATTACCAGATGCATGCATTAACATAACAATATATATACAAATCCTTTGTATCAACAGAAATCATTTCAGTTGAGAGTCCAGGTTTGTAAATGTCCAATTTTCCTTTAAACTTCAACCTTTGATACTGCATTTGCAATTAGATTTTCTCGTCCCGCTACATGTATAATCTTTAGATTAAATGGTTACAGTAATAAAGTCCATCTGAATAGCCTTGTACTTCTGTCTCGAAAGTTGTCCAGAAACTTTAAACAATTGTGGTCTGTATAAACAATCATTTCTCATGAATTGTTTGCAGCATAAATTTCAAAATGCTGCAATGCTAACACCAAACCCAAAGTCTCTTTTTGATCGTTGAATATCTTCTCTATTGTACATTCAACTTCTGTGAAAAATACCCTATCAATTTTTCAATTCCATTTTCATCTTCTTGTAACAGTACGGGCCTAATGCCTATGTCACTTGCAATAACAACCAACTTAAATTGCTTGGCATAATTGGGTACTGCCAAAACTGGTGTTGTAATTAAAATAGTTTCCAAACTGTCAAATGTCTTCAGACACTCCAGTGTCCATTGAAACTTCTTGTTCTTTATAAATAGTTTTAATTAATAGTGGAGAAACCAAACTACTAAAATGCGCTACAAATTTCCGATAAAATCTACATGCCCAGAAATCTCAAAACTTCTCAAATTTTGTTGTAGGCATAGGGAAATCCATAATAGCCTTGACTTTCACATCTCTCAGACCCACTTTACCATGTCCAATGGTACGGCCTAGATACATAAATTGCGTTTTCGCAAATTTGCTTTTAGCCAATTTCACCACCAAATTAGCTTTTAGTATTTGAGTAAATAATTCTACCAGATGTTGTAAATGCTCCTCCCACGTTTGACTGGAAACTATCCAGTCGTCAACATAAACAGCACAATTGTTCAGACCTGCAATTACTTTATTACAGGTGCGTTTTTCATGCCAAACAGCATGACTTTAAACTGATATAGTAGAAATGGCATCACAAAAGCCGATATCTCCTTTGCTCCCTCTGATAACAATACCTGCCAATATCCATTTAGGAAGTCAATTTTCATTGATCCACTTTCTAAATACAATCTTCCAACCATGGTATAGGATATGAATCCACTTTTGTCACTGCATTCACCTTTCAATAGTCCACACACTGTCCTCCCCTAGCTGATGAATCAGTGCTTCTCCATGTTAAGCACCCCTTGGGGGAAGCACTGAGGGCGGCAAAGGCACAGAATGTAATCTGGGTGGGGGACTTCAATGTCCATCACCAAGAGTGGCTCAGTAGCACCACTACTGACCGAGCTGGCTGAGTCCTAAATGACATAGCTGCTAGACTGGTCTGCGGCAGGTGTTGAGGGAACCAACAAGAGGGAAAAAAATACTTGACCTCATCCTCACCAACCTGCCTGCTGCAGATGCCTCTGTCCATGACAGTATCAGTAAGATTGGCCACCACAGTTGTTGTGGAGACTAAGTCCCTCCTTCATGTTGAGGATACCCTCCAACGTGTTCTGTGGCACTATCACCATGCTAAATGGGATAGATTTCAAACAGATCTAATAATTCAAGACTGGGCACCCATGAGGCATTGTGGGCCATCAGCAGCAGCAGAATTGTACTTGAACACAAACTGTAACCTCCTGGCCCGCATTTCCCCCACTCTGCCATTACCATCAAGCCAGGGGCTCAACCCTAGTTCAAAGAAGAGTGCAGGACGGCATGCCAGGAGCAGCACCAGACATACCTAAAAATGAGGTGTCAACCTTGTGAAGCTATAACATAGGACTACTTGCGTGCCAAACAGCATAAGCTGCAAGTAATAGATAGGACTAAGCGATCCAACAACCAACAGATCAGGTCTAAGCTCTGCAGTCCTGCCACATCCAGTCGTGAATGGTGGTGGACAATTAAAAACTCACCAGAAGGAAGAGGCTCCACAAATATCCCCATCCTCAATGATGCATATCAGTGCAAAAGATAAGGCTGAAATATTTGCTGCAATCTGCAACCAGAAGTGCTGAGAGGATGATCCATCTCAGGCTCCTCGGGAGGTCCCCAGCAATAACAGATACCAGTCATCAGCCAATTTCACGTGTTATCAAGAAATGGCTGAAGGCACTGAATACTGCAAAGGCTATGGGCCCTGACAATAATCGAGCAATAGTATTGAAGACGTGCTCCAGAACTTGCCGCGCCCCTAGCTAAGCTGTTCCAGTACAGCTATAACACTGGCATCCACCTGGCTATGTGGAAAAATGCCCAGGTATATCCTGTATACAAAATGCAGGACAAATCCAATCCGGCCAATTACAGCCACATCAATCTACTCACGATCATCAGTAAAGGAATGGAAGGGGTCATCAACGTGCTATCAAGCAGCGCTTGCTTAGCAATAACCTGCTCACTGATGCCCAGTTTAGGTTCTGCCAGGGCCGCTCAGCTCCAGACCCCATTACAGCCTTGGTTCAAACATGGACAAAAGGGCTGAACTCCCGAGGTGAGGTGAGAGTGGCTGCCCTTGACATCAAGGCAGCATTTGACCGAGTGTGGCATCAAGGAGCCCTAGCAAAACTGGAATCAAGGGGAAAATTCTCTGTTGGTTGGAACGCAAAGAAAGGTGGTTGTGGTTGTTGGAGGTCAATTATCACAGCTCCAGGACATCACTTTAGGAGTTCCTCAGGGTAGTGTCCTCAGCCCAACATCTTCACCTGCTTCATCAATGACCTTCCTTCCATCATAAAGTTAGAAGTGGGGGTGTTCGCTGATGATTGCACATGTTCAGCACCATTCATGACTCCTCAGTTACTGAAGCAGTCCATGTCAAAATGCAGCAAGACCTGGACAATATCCAGGCTTGGCCTGACAAGTGGCAAGTAACATTCATGCCACACAAGTGTCAGGCAATTACTATCTCCAACAAGAGAGAATCCAACCATCGCCCCTTGACGTTCAATGGCATTACCATCACTGAATCCCCCACTATCAAGATCCTGGGGGCTTACCATCGACCAGAAACTGAACTGGGATAGTCATATAAATACTGTGGCTACAAGAGCAGGTCAGAGGCTAGGAATCATGTGATTCAAGCCTCTCCACCATCTACAGGGCACAAGTCAGGAGTGTGATGGAATACTCCCCACTTGCCTGGATAAATGCGGCTCCAACAACACTCAACCAGCCCACTTGATTTGTACCACATCCACAAACATTCACTCCCCCCACCACCAGTAGCAGCAGTGTGTACCATCTACTAGATGCACTGCAGGAATTCACCAAGGCTCCTTTGACAGCACCTTCCAAACCCACGACCACTGCCATCTAGAAGGACAAGGGCAGCAGATAGATGGGAACACCGCCACCTGCAAGTTCCCCTCCAAGTCACTCACCATCCTGACTTGGAAATATAACTCCGTTCTTTCACTGTCGCTGGGTCAAAATCCTGTGACTCCCTTCCTAACAGCACTGTGGGTGTACCTATACCACATGGAAGCTCACCACCGTCTTCTCAAGGGCAACTAGAGATGGGCAATAAATGCTGGTCCAGCTATCGAAGCCCATATCCTGTGAATGAATTAAAAAAATCACAGTCTTTGTGTTCCTTCAGGTTTCGGTACCAGCACAATAGGCAAACTCCAGTTACTGCAACTGGAGTCAATTAATCAATCGACACAACAATTTGATTTATTTTTGTATTTGTGAAATCTTTGCCAGATTTAATCTATAAGGATGTTGCCTTAGTGAAGATGAAACTTCCACAGACACATCATGTATAACTAAATTTGTCCATCCCAGCTTATTTCCACAAATATCTTTGTGTGACCGCAATAGCTTTTCCAAATCACTTTCACAGTTGTCTGGAAGGTAAGTCAATATTACATTTAAATTTTCAAGTGCCATTTCATTACCCAATTTGATTAGAGGAAAATCAATTTCAGAATCCTGCAATTTTACTTCTTCCTCACTATCTACCACCACTATCACCTCCTTTTGGCCCTGTTTCCTGTCAAAGTACTTTTTAAGCACATCTCCTCCTCAGCCAGTCCTCCCTGCGTTGCAACGCCAGGCTGTGTAACACACAGCAAGCTATGATGATGCGCGACACCCTCTGGGGACTGTAACGCAGGGCTCCACCAGATCTGTTGAGATACTGGAACCTCATTTTCAAGGTGCCTATCATTTGCTCCCCCAGAGTCCTGGTCGCGGCATGAGCCTCGTTGTACCATCGCACTGCTGTAATCTAAGGCGACTTCATGGGCGTCATCATGTGTGTGGCCCTTGTTTCTAATGAGCCAACACTGCAGCCTCTGTGGATCCTGGAAGATATCAGGGACGTGAGACCTGCTGGGAGTTGTGGATGCTACCTGGGAATCGTGTGCAGACATGTAGAATGTGTTTGTGATGGCCACACACCAGCTGAACACTCAGTGAGTGAAAGCCCTTGCGGTTGACGGGGTTGACTGCCACAGAGGTCTAAGTGCCACCTGAGTGCAGTCGATGACACCCTGCACCTGGGGAAGACCTGAGATATGCGCAAATCCCAGCACACTTGCTTCCTGGCTTTCCTGATCCTGGGTGAAATGTACAAAGTTCTGTGCCTTTGAGAAGGTTGCATCCATGACCTCCTTGATACACTAGTGTGTGGAGGCTTGCGATATCCTGCACAGCCCTGAAGCCCTGAAAGGAGCCACTGGTGTAAAATTTGAGCGCGGTGGTCACTTTCATGAGCACTGGAAGTGGATACCCTCCATGTCCCCGTGGCGCGAAATCTTGCAGCAGGTGGCATATGTGACCAACCAGTTCACTAGACATGCGTAGTCTTCGACGACACTGGTTGTCAGTCTTCTGTAGCAATGACAAGTGCCATTTACAGACCCTGAGTCTAGCGAAGCATATACAAGCGACAGCTTGATCTTCAGCTGCATTCACTGTAGGCCCTACCACCCCTTCATCTTGCGGGAGGTGCTCCTCCCTTTGCTGAGTCAGGGGCCTCCGTTGCACTCTTCTCTTTCTTCTTTGGTCTCTGTAAGCCATGAGGCATACCACTAAATCACCAGGCTCCATGATCCTGATGTTCTCCTCCTGCAGGATCAAAGAGCGTGGGTTAGCTTATGCATCCTATGAACCTTTCTTGTTTAAGTGTGAAGGCTACTTCACATATGCCAGAGAATGGTGGACACTGCTTGGATGCATTGCACTTCATGGCTGGCTGAAATCCCACCCACCTCCGCCCCATTCCACTTGACCGATTGGTGGCAGCTTCGGCCACTGGGCTGCATGCTGTGCTCTCAGCTCAGATGCAGGCATCCTCCTAACCTGCACTGCAAGCCTGCGCTGTTAGCTTGAACCATGAGGGATACTGGTCCAAACATTAATAAAGATATTGCAAGGGGCTCTGAGTACTTCCACCACTGACTGTGCCATGGCCACCTTTCGCAAGGGGATTCTACAACTTGCCCAATCGGCTAATTGTTTTGCTGCCCCCTAAAACACACATTAATCATCAGTGTGCACCCAAGTGGTGAAAAGTTCTAGCATTTGGTGGCATTTTCATCTTTTTGCGTTGCTGAGTGGGCAGAAAAGCTTCAGAGGCCCGACTCCAAGTGTGAAAATACAGCTGCTGTCGAATAGTCTCAGCTGTGGAAGAATGCTTACTTTTGACAAAATTTTCCATGTGTGTGGCCGCTTCCTCCACCCCTCCTCCCTCCGCGCCCTCACCACCATCCCGGCATGTGTATGTGCACTTCCTTCAGTCTATCCTGCCTTGCCCCGTACCAGCACCACCACCGCGCCATGCCCGCCCAACCCCCGACCCACACTGGAGCCCTTGCCCCGGCACCACACTGAAAGCCAGCCAGGAAAAAGCAACTTGTCTGTGCCCACCCCGAAGGTATGGCGCCTCTTCTATGATGTCCAATGGGTGATGCTCATGAGTGCTGCACAAGGTTGTGTGCACTCACCTCCGAGTTCCCTTCAAAATTCAGCTTGCCAGGTGCATGCCTTTTAAAGGCAGGCGTGAAGCACGCTGTTCTGAAGTCATGTCAACGTAGGCGATAAACGTGATGTGAAGGGATGATTCCGGTTGAAATGAGGTTCCCAACGTGCAGTGGAGGGAAATGTGGTCCACCATTGACAGGTGGAGCTGATGATCGCAAAGTGGTTTCATGACGGGATAAAACCAATTTTTGGCCTTCTTGCCATCTTCCCGCCACGATGCCCACCGCCAATGGGACCGGATGATTCCACCCAATTGAATCTAACAGACAAGTGTCTTGCTCTGATAAAGCAAACTACATCAGATGTAACTCTCCAAGTGCTACAGGAAGTAGTGATGAAAGGATGGCCTGAAAAAAAAATCAAGGGCACACCTTTTGCTATTAAGGGAGGACTGGGCATACAGAGATGAAATGATTGCCCAGGATGGCATCTTGTACAAAGGAACTAGAGTTATCATCCCTAAGGAGATAAGAAATGAAATGGTGAAGCGCATCCATGCAAGCCATTAAGGAATTAAGCCTAGTTTGAGAAATGCAAGAGAAGTGCTCTACTGGCCAAACATGAGCAAGGAGATGAAGGACGACATCAACCAGTTCAGTGCTTGCAATGAACATCAATCTCAGAAAGAAAAAGAGTCGCTTATGACATCCCAGACAGACCATGGATGAAACTTGGAGTAGATCTCTTCACTGTCTGTGCAACTGACTATCTCATCACCATCGACTACTATTCAGACTACTAGGAGTTTGACAAGCTGACGTCAATGACTACCAGTGAGATAGTAGAATGTCTGAAAGCACACTTCAGTCATCATGGCATTCCTGGCATTGTGATGAGCAACAATAGCCCTCAGTTCACAAGTGAAGAATTTAGGCACTTCATGAATGATCTGGAAATTCAGTGCTACATATCATCTCCACACCATCCTCAGTCAAATGGAAAGGCCGAAGCAACGGTGAAAATTGAGTAGATCTAACGTGATTACTTCCTTTATAGACAGTGTATTTGGTTAACTTGTAACTGCAAATAGGTTTTCTTTTCTTTTTATGAAAAGGGGGTGTTTGGAGAAATTCCTTTGTGCAGTGCTGCCTCTTGTGTACTGTGGCTTGCCATAGTCATGCAGCCGCTAAGGTCATCTCGGGTGAAACAAAGGCTTTGTGCAGAAGCCATTTTACCCATCACCTGAAACAGAGCTATTGTTTGGGGATAGCCAGTCATTGTGGTTCTCCAATGCACAGCTATATTCAGAAAGGAAGGAGATTATGGAAGGTTAAAAAAAAGTGCAAGAAAAGAGTAGATTCCAAAAGGGGATATTATTTCTGGGAGAATGAGAATTCTGATAGATGAAATGGCTGCTGGGAGCAAAATTCTGAGACTCTAAAGAGTGCTAATTAAGGAGTAGATTCTGATATGAATTTGGCTTTAGTTTACTGTTTGGGAGGTTTTGTTTCAAAAGATTACCCTGCAACATCACATCTGCACCAGAAATCTTACAGAGGATAATGACAAGTGTCCTAGAAGGACTGTGTAATGAAGGTTGTGAGTAACTTAGAATTTTCATTGAAGGGTAGTTGCCAAAAACCACTATTTGCATCTGGCTTCATGAAGATTGAACTCTTTCCCAATTTTGCTAAGCTCTCATCCACAGATGACACAGGATGAACTTCATGTTCAACGGCTTTGTTCAACTGGGTAAGATCTCCCAAATTCCGATGGCACCCTGGGTTTTGGCATTGAGGCCATCCCTGAGCACCAGCTTGTTGGTTCTGTCATCGGTGAAATAGCCCCTTACTTCAACATATAGTCATTTTCCTTCTTTACCTTCGGCAAGACTGGATGAGGAACTTTTCTAGGGGAAATATTTTCCCCCCATCAGGGGGTTGTGCGGGGGCGGGCGTGAACCCGATCGGTGCCCCCGATCGGGGCCACGCCGCCATTTTACGTGGGCGGGCCAATTAAGGCCCGCCCAGCTTGACACTCGTCTGGAAGTGCTGAGGAAGCGCTCCCTGTGTGGGGAATTCCCTGAGTCGGGGGTGTGCTTTTTCACACATGCGCGCGAAAGAGCGCAAAAATCTCCCTGAGGCACCTCTGTGCCTCAGAGAGATCAGTTTGATATTTAAAAACTTAAAGAAAATGATTAAAACCTTTTAAAACATGCCCCCTCATGTGACACTGTCACATGAGCTGGGACATGTCAAAGAATTATTATAAAATTTTTTATTGAATTTTAAAACACTTCATGAAACCTCATCCCGCCCGTGGATGAGGTTCCATGAAGTATGCGAAGGCCGCCTGGGCTCTTCGCCTGCCCGCCAACCTTAAGGTTGGCACAGGATGACACCTTAAGGTTGAACGGGCAGCCCTGACAATTAAGTAAATTAGTGTATAAACGGCCTTAATAGGCCTTTGACAGTTTGGCGGGTGCGCAGCCGAGTCAGCTGCGCACCCATCAAACTGGAGATCTAAATGACGCACGGTCTCGCCAGGATGCCTGCCCGATGTCACCGCGCGTCATTTTATGCATCGACGAGCCGGCCCCGCTCCCGCTCACCGACCGGAGAATTCAGCCCTAGGTCTAAATAGACACTGGTCTTATTTCAGAATGAAAGTTTATGTGGTATGCTGTCTTCAGCTTTCCTAGTCCTGTAAACAGCTGTGGAAATTCAGCTCCAAAGTTTTCAGCTGATCTCAGTTTTCCAGTTCCTCTGCACTGTAAATCAGATTTAAGTTGTATAGGCTTTCCTGCTTAAGAGTGAACAGCTCTGGATCAGGAACACATATAAGGTTTCAGTGATTCTCTGTCTACAATGAAGGGTTGCATTTAGTTGTCACATAGATGATGTTCTGATCCATGGATCCACTCAGAGGGCGAGCTGTGCTGCAATGCCTACAGGAAGCAAGATTTTCACTCAACAACAAATCTGAATCCTTGCAGCCAACTGTCAAAGTTTCCTGGGCATATTGTGGATGCATCCGATGTTGGAGTTGATCCACACAAGACAAGAACAATCAAAGAGTTTCCAGCTCCTCGGAATGTGACTTGAGCTTCAGAGATTCATGGGTATGGTAAACCAAGTTGTAAAGTTCTTGCCCAGCCTAGCTGTCGTCAATGAGCCACTACGTCAGCTGTTACAAGACAGTACATAGTGCTGGGAGGAAGCACAACAGGGGCCTTTTAAGGAAATCAAAGAGATGCTGATATCACCTGATATTTTAGCTCACAACGACCCAGAGTCACCCACTATCATTACTGCAGATGCATCTCCTACAGGATTGGGAACTGTACTCTTTCAGATTATTATTATTGGCTA
This sequence comes from Cetorhinus maximus, assembly GCF_964194155.1. Classification (NCBI taxonomy): domain Eukaryota; kingdom Metazoa; phylum Chordata; class Chondrichthyes; order Lamniformes; family Cetorhinidae; genus Cetorhinus; species Cetorhinus maximus. The sequence continues at coordinate 154,891,891 of NC_135883.1, read as the reverse complement.
TCCCTTGCTGGCATTTTCTGAGTCTAAAGGTGGCGGATGAGGCTGATTCGGGATCTGCAGATTTTATGGCGTATAGGGTATTTGTTGTCATGTGGGATTTTTGGGTGTTTGTTATCAATTTGGGTCATGGCATGTTCTTTTTGTTGCTTTCACTTTTCCTCTTAATTTTGTTGTCAATGGGTCTCAAAACGCTGGGATCCTTCCCCACAGACTCCATTGCCATCTGGCTCGGTCCAAGGTGATGGTATCCCAGGAGTTGATGTCAATGTTGCATTTCTTTATGGTGGCTTTCAGCATATCCTTGAAGCTCTTCTTCTGTCCTCCTCTGGTGTGTTTGCCCTGACTGAGCAGGGAGAAGAAGACCTACTATGGGACCCTGGTATCTGATATCTGAACTGCATGACCAACCCAGTGAAGCTGATGGCAGATGATCATAGCCTTGATGCTTGTGGTGCCTGCTTAAGACAGGACACTGTTATTGGTGTGTCTATCCTCCCGCTTGGCAGATGGAAAGCGTAGACCAGTTCACTATGCATCACATGCCCTGACAGAGACTGAACAGATATACAATGCTCGAGAAAGAAACATTAGTTGCTACATGGGCTTGTGAAAAGTTTTCAGATTATGTTCTTGGTCTCCACTTCAAGATAGAGACAGGCCACAAACCCCAAGTGACACTCTTAAGTTGTAAGGAGTTAGCAAAAATGCCTCCATGAGTACAACAACACAGACGGGATGATGAGGTGGGGTTTGATGCAAAGAAAGAGTATGTTCCGGAAAAATAGCAGACTACAGAAAATGCTTTGTCCCGTATCCCAGTGTCAAGACTCGCACAAGGTGATGTAGTTTTGAATCGACAACAACCACAACTCCACCAGCAACAACTCAGCAACTAAATGAAATCAAAGATGCACAGAAATCTGATGAAGAATGTGCTCAGACCAGAGAGCACTGTCAAAGGATGGCCAGTATACATGCCACACAATCTCATTCTCAGACAGTACTATGAACAGAGAGGACATCTCAGTGTAGTTGATGATTTACTCAACTATGACGAGAGAGCAGTCATTCTGACAGTTTTGAGGCTCGATATACTGCAACAATCACACCAAAGATATTTGAGCTTCCCTAAACGTTGAGCCAGTGCAAGATATTCTGTTTGGCGGCCAGGTCTCTCAACGTCATTGGAAGTGTTGATATCAAACTGTATTACTTGTGTTATTCATTGTCAGAATCGGAATGTCTTGGGATGGACCTTTTTGAACACAGAGGTAAAATGTTCTTGATTGTGATAGACTACTACTCGAGATGGAAAGAAGTCAAGGAACAGCAGGATCACACCTCCAAAGCTGTGATTACATTGTTGAAGTAGATTTTTGCAACAAATGGAATCCCAAACGTTGTAATCACAAACAATGCACCTCAGCTTGCCAATGTATACTTTAAGGAGTTCATGACATCACATGGATTTGTCCATACTACCAATTCACCAAAATACCCTCAAACCAACAGTGAAGCTGAAAGAGGAGTGCGTACAGTGAAAGCATCGCTAAAGAAGAATGATGACATCTAACTTGCACTTCTAAGCTATCATTCAACCCCACACCAAAATGGTTTAACACCATGTGAACTCCTAATGGGGAGAAGACTGAGAACTCAACTCCCCACTCTTCCACATATACACTCATGCTGCTTATACAAGCTGACGACTTGGGCAAGTTGGGGGAGAAAGAAGATGAGTTTTGTTCCAGCCAGATGTGGAACAATGACAAACATCAAAAAGCACGCAACATATCGGACCTCCAACCTGGAGAGCCAGTTTGGATCTGAAACAAAGCTTGTTATGGACAAGTGGTTGAACAGACACCACATCCATGCTCCAATGTCATTTCAGCTAAAAACAATACAGCGAGATGGAACAGATATGCACTAGTTGCCACACTGAAGCAACCTCCTATACAGCTGAAGCAGTCATTTATCCAGCCAATTAGGCCAGAGATGCTCTGTTCATCGAGAGATCCAGATGACAATCAGGTTGGTGATTCTGAGTCATTTACAAATTCTATTTCTGCCCAACAGAGCCTGAGAGATCATAAGCAGGGCTCAAATCCACAATCTCCTCCAAAGGAGTTGAGGACCTGTTATGACCATAACAGATGTTAATTGCTGAGGAATCCAAATCCCAGAGGGAAACCTGGCTTATATGCCATGCCCCTTTTTTTTTGTATTCTGAAAACGAGAAGAGAACGCAAGAAGTCCAGTCACACTTTTGGGATTTTAAAAATTAAAAGTAAAAGTTTCATTAACAAGAAAGGAAGGAAACTTAAACACACATTACAGTTACACAGTTAAAATTAGTCTTACAAAACATCCACCCAAAAGGCTCCCTACTAGGTCAGATCCACAACTAAACACCTTCCAGGCAACACTCCTTTATAGATGTTTAACTACAAAAATCCAGTAATATTACCCGAAGCAAACTGCTGTAGCTTTAATAAAGGCATACTGCACCACTTCTTAAACTTTCTTCCACTCTGCTGTGGAAATCCAAGAATTCAGAACAAGGCTGCTTTCTGCAACCCAAGGTTTTTCTGGCTTGACTGGATGGCTGATTCAAACTGCACCCTATCCCAGCCCAGATCTTCCTCACATAACCAACAGCCAATAGAAACTCTAAAATACCTTTCTCCGCCTTTCTTCTCAGGTTCCACTGTACTCACACCCCTTTGAAACTCAAATCCTTTCAAATATAAAATCTTTCATGCTTCTATTTTGTCTTTGCTTTCAGATCAATAAAATGTAATATACCCTCTTCTATTTACCCAGGGAAGTCCTGTAAGATGCAAAAATGTTTTTCACCTCTGACTTCCCTTTGATATTCAAACGAGCTCTCAATTTATCTTAAAACAAAAATGTTAGATCCCAACTATTTACTTGTACCTCAAACCACCATAATATCTCATTACAAATGACAAACCTAATGCATCTATCCTTTCAGGTCTTAAACCTCACAGACAACCTATCTCTAGTAACCTTTCCCCAGCTTAATTAAATAATTTACACACACACAGCCTTCTTGACAGAATAACACCATATTCCCCAAGAATGTTTTTAAAATAACATCCATTCTCACAGACCCACCTTGTGAAACTGTCACAGTGGTTGTCCCTATAAAAGAAAAATGGAAGTCAGAGACTTTGGTGGGGGGGTGATGTACTATAATGGGGAGAATCAGAGGCTTGTGGGGGGGGGGGATGTAATATAAAGGGTTAATTCTAACTATGTGATATGTTAATTAGAATGTACATATCATCACAGGAAGTGATACAATGTTTCAAGATCTTGCTCTCTCTTATAGACTTCCTGGCAAGGAAGCCACAGTAGGTTGTTTCTTAATAAGTTAATGTTTTCCTTTCCTGAGCAGACTCTAAATGAGGGCTTCCCAAATTGTGGGTCACAGCTCAGCGGGGTTGTGAGACGAAATTGTGGGGTCATGAGCTCCAAGGCAGCAAAGGCTGCCATGGAGCTCAGACCATGTTAACAGCTGTGAGGCCCCTTAAAATTCACATGTTTTTTAAATGGTGTGTGTGGCCTAACTGATCGATCTTTGAGACCTGATTCCTGCTCCAAAAAAGTTGGTGAAAGGAAGGTGCTTTTTATTTTAAAACCCTGCAGGTTAAATAGCCTTCCTGCTCTCACAGCTCTCCACTCACCCACCCCGGCTTGCACAGGTTCCCCCTCCCAACACCACCAACACCCACCTGACTCTCACAGCCTCTCTCACCTCATCCCCCTGCTCTTACAGCTCCCTCACTTGGCTCATGTCTCGCTGTCATGGCAATTTTCAAGCCTTAAAATGGGGTCATGGTGGGAAAATGTTTGGGAAGCACTGTCGTAAATATTGTGTGCTAGCGCAACGAGACAAAGATTATTATAGAACCTATGCATTGATGAAGTTCCTAATGATCTGGTAACAAGGGTATTACAATCAGCCAAACTATGCACTGAGTCAGAGGAGAAATGCGTTTAAAATATTTGTGTTTTTCAGGATTATTTTTACTGCTTCCAGGTGCCAACTTTGATGACGAGCACTGATAAAAAATGAGCCCCCAAACCACAGGTATTTAAAGTAAAACAATGTGGGACTAAACAAGTCAGGGTCACCTCACACGGCAGACTTAAGATTTTTAGAAATTGAAAATGAAACAAAAACAGCTGTGGGCAAAAAAATAAAATAATATAGGAAGTTCATGGGAGATCTAAGAAAGGGAATAAGAGGGGCAAAGAGAGAGGCCCAGATCTTCCAGTCTCCGGACATATGACCTAAGAAATGCATCGGGCTCCCATGGAAATTCTGACATGCTGACTCCGTGGGAATTGTACAGGAAGTTGCAACTTCCAATGGACAATTTCCCTGCTCCCTGGGACCCAACAAAAATGTCTCTGACTCTGAACTACAATTGGAGAATTCGGACCGTTCCGATGTACTTACCTGTAGTTACCCAGGAAATGTTAGGAGAATCCTAGTCTAACTCCTGGGTAACTAAACCACTGACCCCCCCAAGTCATACACACTGACACCCCCACCCCCACCCGGCTTCCCATCCCCGCACCCCCGCAACCCCCCTCCCCCCCTCCCACCCACTGACCTCCCGGCTACTCCCCTGACCCTCTCACTAACCCCAACGCAACCCGACTGCCCTCCCCCATCGATCAGACCTAACTAGCCCCCACCACCCGCCTCTACCCCTTCCAGACCTGACTAAACCCACCACTCAAATACCCCCCAACCCAACTTGAATAGCCTCCCAACCTGACAACCCCTCCCGATCTACCTCGTCTCATCTACCCACTTCAATCACCCGCCCACCCTACCAGCCTACCCACCTTCTCACCTTCCCATTTACTTATTCATCCACTCACCCATTCATTAATATTTAATACTGGACATTTAAACTTACGGCAGCTAATGCTATAAAAATGGGTTGTGGCTTCTGCACTGATTCTCTTAGCTGCTCTCTGTGAGGATTTCTGCACTGAGGGAGTCCTTCTGCATTGTGGATTGGAAGTCTGGTCTTTTTAAACATAGCCAAGGAAATGGGTAGTTTTTGGTATGATCAGTGTCGGAATCACAGTGTCCTGGGTACCACTGGTGGATCACAGCATGTCCCTTTGGCTGTTCATGACAGGCAAAGCTCTGACCATAACCAACCAGCCCGTGCTTGTAAAACTCAAAACATAGGCCAGGATTTTACGGCTCCTCCCGCTCGGCAGGATATTACGGTCCTGCCGAATTGAATGGAAATTTAAATGGCTCGCCGCATCCGCCAGAGGGGGACACGCCACGGCAGGGCCGTAAAATCCTGGCCATAGTGTCCAACATTAGATGTGATTCCATGATTGGACAACACTTGTATGATGAATTGCACTGAAAAACAAATTAAGATTATGAGTAGGGCTCACATGCTAGAAGCCACATATATTCACACACAAGGCCCTGTCCTTTTCAGACAGGAGGAGCATGTCCATGCATTATGCTTTTTCCAACTAAACAACAGCTTGGGAGACAGTCATTTTTTGGTTCATTCCCCATGGCAATGCTGTGACCAATCAGAGTCAACCGGCCTGGTTTGAATTTGAGACGAAAGCTGGTAGTTAACAGTTAACTGTTCTCTGCTGCATTCTCAATGGTAACGCCTCTACCAATCAGAGTCCACTTGTCAAACAATCAGGACTTCCTTCTCATGCAGTCCAAATTGTTGTTCCATTTACTGTTGGTTTATCTTACGTAGCTATCCTCATGAGTGCAAGACTAAAAGCTTTGATAGAATGTCTCTTTTTTCAGCAATAGACAGGTTAAGTGAGTGGACAAGAAAATAGCAGATGGACTATAATGTGGCAAGTGTAAGGTTATTCACTTTGGTAGCAATACAAGAGCAAATATTTTTTAAAAGGCATGAGACTTTTAAATGTTGTTGGAAGTCATTCCACCTCTGAGCAGGCAGTGATACAGAATGATCCAGATCAACATGAACTGGGATTCAATTAAATATAAGATCAGGAACCAGCTTTGTCATTATAAAATGGCACAATGCAGAGTTGAGGAAAGGAGTTAAAATAAATGGATTGGAGGAGGACATTTAACAACATTTCAGCAGAAGGCAAATAGAACATGTTAAAACAATGATGCATATGCAGGACAAGTATATGTGTAGGATAAGCATGCTTAGACTAAACAAGTGTGACCCAAAAGGATTAAGAAGTCAAAAGTGAAATAAAGAGGAAAAATGAGCTCTACAGATTCTGCAGAAAGGAGATGGATCTACCTAGGATGAATAAAATATTGCACAAAAACAAGTTAAAAGGGTGATCAGAAAAGCAAGAAGACGCAGAAAATAAAGTATGCTTGCAGAACATAGTAAGATGATTGTCAAACAAGAGGTGAGAACATCCAATCACCAAATAGGCTTAAAAAGGAGGATGAGCACAAGACAGTAAATATTCTGAACAATTATTTCCTCTGACAATTCACAGGATAGATGATATTTACGAGGGACCAGTGAAGCAATTTATAAAGCACTGAGAATCATTAATGATGAATTAATGGATACTGGGATTGGAAACCAGCTGATGTTATATACACATTCAACAAGGCTGACAAAATATAACAGTGGCAATTACAAGTCCATTGTTAAAAAAAAAACCTCCTAGTTCTCTTTTCCAGATTTAAAAACAATTTTTTCCTTTGCTTTTACCTTTAGATCCATTGAACGTGCCCACGTGTTTTGGTAGGCATCCTGCTCCCAGAACTCTTGTCAGCGCCACTCAAGTAAGCATCTGCTCTTCTTTCAATACCTCACTTTATACGTAACTGTGGTCCGGAATTCACAATGGAGTAAGAATCCCTCTGGTTGACATGCATAGTGAGATCACAAATGTATTTGTGAAAATGTCTTAGGTCGAATCTTCCTCTGGGCTCAGGAAAATCCAACCTTCACACTTTGCAGCTCATAAACCCACATGTGACTTCATATGCCATTTTTGTCTTTTCACACCGGGGTCAGGTTCACAGTGCATTAGAGTGCATGAGGAGTGTGGGTGCGGCGCTGGGGCGGTTACAAGCCCCACCTTGGTTCCCCAACACACTATTCCAGCTCCCAACAGAGCTCAAAGACCTCTTAAATCTCACCCCCTTACCTTACTCAGCCCCTGCCCAACACCCCTGGCCTACCCCCTCAGATCACTCATGCCTCTCAATTCTACCTCTAAGCCCTGCATGGATCCTCCATGCCCTCCAGATTACCCATGCCACCACATGCCCCCATGTATCCTCCATAGCCACTCACCCAGTCTGCACTATGTCCAGCCCTCAGAGTCCATACAATATCAATGGAAAATATTTTTCATTCCTTGGGGAAAAAAATAAACCTCCCATCATCTAATGAGAACTTCCACGTCATTGACACTGAGGAAAAAATGCATTCTGCCATGTAAAAATAAAAAACCTTGTAATATTTATAATTCAATTAGCTTGTGTTAAAAAAAAGAACCCACATCAAAGGGACAATCTCTTATTACAACTTCTTGAAGCTGTCATTCATTCTCAGATGAATGAAACACCTACAGTGCTGAGAACCCTTAGCACTTGAAACTCAGCCAAGCATTCAGAATGGCCATGGCTGTCCAAACAATAGACTGCTCTCTGGGAGGGAAAGAACAGAAAGTGCTCATTTCAATTTCAAAGCCTAGTGCCTGTCAATCAATGTAAGGGAGCAGGTGGTAAGATATTTCAAGTGTCAAAACCAGTTTTTTTTGTGGCCGGAGCCATTTAAACCACAGTAGAAAAGATTACAGCACAGGCTGACAGAACATTTTATAATATTTTTCACTTCTTTATGGTTCTTTGTCAGCAAGAAACGAACTGTAATGCATGTGAACAAATACAGAAGGCTGGTCAATGTAAGGGTCAACTTGTCTTTAAAGGACAGATCCCTGTGATCAACCACTGCATTAAAAACACATTTACATTACAATACAGTACCCAATAGTGACACTTGAAGGTGTGAAAACACTTTACAATGGCCTTTCAGAATGTTCCAGACTCCTCAGCAGGCTTTCCCTTTCCTTCACTAACTCTCAAAGATGGTGTGCTTGTAAGCGTGAACAGCCAGTGGTTGTGGTACATGTTGGTACCAACGACATAAGTAAAAAAAAAGGATGAGGTCCTACAAGCTGAATATAGGAATTTAGGATGTAAATTAAAAAGTAGAACCTCAAAGTTAGTAATCTCAGGATTACTACCAGTGCCACATGCCAACAAAAGTAGAAATAACAGGATATAACAGATGAATACATGGCTGAAGAAATGGTGTAGGGGGAGGGATTCAGATTCCTGGAATACTGGGACCAGTTCTGTGGAAAGTGAGACCAGTACAAACAGGACGGGTTGCATCTGGTCAGAACCTGGACCAATCTTCTCGGGGGTGGGGGGAGGGGTGTTTGCTAGTGCTGTTGGGCAGGGTTTAAACTAGAATTGCAGGGGGATGGGAACCTGAGCAGGGAGGCAGAGGAAAGGGAAACAAGGATAGAAACAAAAGACAGAAAAGTAAGAAACAAAAGTGGAAGGCAGAAAAAACAAGAGCGAGAAACAAATGGGATCATAGTGCGAAATAAAGCTAAGATGACTAACAAGGTTAAAAAGACACGGCTAAAGGCACTGTATCTTAATGCGTGGAGCTTTCACAATAAGGTAGATAAATTAACAGTGCAAGTAGATATAAACCGTTATAATATAGTAGCAATTACGGAGACATGGCTGCAAGGTGACCAAGGATGGGAAGTGAACATCCGGGTGTATTCAATATTTAGGAAGGACAGACAAATAGGGAAAGGAGATGGGGTAGCATTGTTAGTAAAGGAGGAAACCAATGCAATAGTGAGGAAGGATATTGGTTTGGAAAATCATGATATGGAATCCGTTTCGGTGGAGATAAGAAACACCAAGGGGCAGAAAACATTGGTGCGGGTTGTCTATAGGCTCCCAAACAGTAATGGAGATGTAAGAGAAGGCATTGAACAAGGAATTGGAGACGCATACATTAAGGGTACAATTGTAATCATGGGTGATTTTAATCTACATATGGATTGGACAAACCAAACTAGCAATAATACTGTGGGGGAGGATTTCCTGGAGTGCGTACGTGATGGATTTTTTAGATCAATATGTTGAGGAACCAACTAGAGAGCAGGCTATCCTAGACTGGGTATTGTGCAATTAGAAAGGATTAACAAACAATCTTGTTGTGCGGGGTCCCTTGGGGAAGAGTGACCATAAAATGATAGAATTGTTCATTAAGATGGAAGGTGAGGAAGATGAATCCGAAACTAGGGTCCTGAATCTAAATAAAGGGAACTACGAGGGTATGAGGTGTGAGTTGGCAATGATGGATTGGGGAACCTTACTAAAAGCGTTGACGGTGGAGAGGTGATGGCTAATTTAAGGAACGTATGCATGAATTATAACAATTATTCATTCCTGTCTGGCGCAAAAATGAAATAGGAAAGGTGGTTCAACCATGGCTTACAAAATAATTTAGGGATAGTATTAGATCCAAAGAGGAGGCATATAAAATTGCCAGAAAAAGCTGCAAACCTGAGGGTTGGGAGCAGTTTAAATTCAGCAAAAATTGACAAAAAGATTGATCATGAAGGGGAAAATGGAGTATGAGAGTAAACTTGCAGAGAACATAAAAGCTGACTGTAAAAGCTTCTATAAATATGTGAAGAGAAAAAGATTAGCAAAGACAAATGTAGGTCTCTTATAGTCAGAAATGAGGGAAGTTACAATGGGAAACAAAGAAATGGCAGAAGAATTGAACAAGTATCTTGGTTCTGTCTTCACAAAAGAGGACACAAATAATTTCCCAGCAATGTTAGGGAACCAAGGGTCTAGTGAGAGTGAGGAATTGAAGAAAATCAGTACTAGTAAAAAAATGGTCCCAGAGAAATTAATGGGGTTAAAGGCCTAAACATCCCCAGGGCCTGATAGCCTACACCCCAGAGTACTAAATGAAGTGGTCCTGAAAATGTTGGGTGCATTGGTGGTCATCTTCCAAAATCCTATAGACTCTGAAGCAGTTCCTACAGATTGGAGATTGGCAAATCTAACCCCACTATTTAAAAAAGGAGGGAGAGAAAAAACAGAGAATTACAGACCAGTTAGCCTAACATCAGAAGTGGGGAAAATGCTAGAGTCTATTATAAAAGATGTGGTAACAGAACACTTGGAAAGCATTAACGGGATTAGACAAAGTCAACATGCTAAAATTATGCTTAATTAATCTACTAGAGTTTTTTGAGGATGTAACAAGTAGAAAAGATAAGGGAGAGCCAGTGGGTGTGGTACATTTGGATTTCAAGAAGGCTTTTGATAAGGTCTCACATAAGAGGCTAGTGGGCAAAATTAAAGCACATGGGATCGGGGGTAATATATCGGCATGGATTTAGAACTGGTTGAGAGAGAGTGGGAAAAAATAGGTCTTTTCCCGGGTGGCAGCCGGTGACCAGTGGTGTACCGCAGGGATCAGTGCTTGGGCTCCAGCTATTCACGATATATATAAATCACTTGGATGAGGGAACCAAATGCAATATTTCCAAGTTTGCTGACGACAAAAAACTGGGCAGGATTGTGAGTTGTGAGGAGGATGCAAGGAGGCGTCAGGGCGATTTAGACAAATTGTGTGTATGTGGGCAAACACATGGCAGATGCAGTAATACGTGGATAAATGTGAAGTTATACTCTTCGGTGTGAAAAACAGAAAGGCAGAGTATTATTTAAATGGTGATATATTGGGAAATGTGGATGTACAAAGGGATCTGGGTGTCCTTGTACACCAGTCAATGAAAGTAAACATGCTGGTGCAGCAAGCTATTAGGTAGGCAAATGGTACGTTGGCCTTCATTGCAAGATGATTTGAGTTCAGAAGTAGGGATGTCTTACTGCAGTTATACAGGGCCTTGGTGAGACCACACCTGGAGTTTTGGTCTTCCTATCTAAGAAAGGATATACTTGCCATAGACGGAGTGCAATGCAATGAAGGTTCACTGAGCTGATACTGGGGATGGCAAGACAGTCGTATGAGGAGAGATTGGTTCGACTGGACTGTATTCACTAGAGATTAGAAGAATGAGAGGGGATCTGATTGAAACATATAAAATTCTAACAGGGCTAGACAGGCTAGATGCAGGGAGGCTGTTTCCCCTGGTTGGAGAGTCTAGAACCAGGGGCCACAGTCCCAAGATATGGGGCAGGCCATTTAGGACTGGGATGAGGAAAAAATTCATCACTAGGAAGGTGATCAACCTGTGGAATTCTCTACCACAGAAGGCTGTGGAGGCCAGGTCACGGAGTATATTCAAGAAAGAAATTGATAAATTTTTGGATATTAGGGACATCAAGGGGTATGGAGAGAAAGCGGGAATATGGCGTTGAGATAGAGGATCAGCCATGATCATATTGAATGGTGGGAGCAGGCTCAAAATGCGAATGGTCCACTCCTGCTCCTAGTTTCTATGTTTCTATGGGCTTCCAAAAGCCTGCACCACCAGACAAAAATGGTTTGCGGGAGGAAATCTGATTTTTGTCTTCTATTTAAAATGGGGAACCCGGCCTCAGCAGGGGCAGGAGTATGGTTTGCACACTAGGCATTCACGATCGCAAAAAGGCCAAAGAAAAATGGCATGCAGTCAGGAATGAGGCGGAGAATCAGGTTTCTTCCAAAAAAAACGAAGTGCAGCCATTTGCGCACTAAAATTTGCCTCCACAGCCAGAGGAAAATTCAGCCCCTTGTTTTTAATATACACTCTTTTGGAATGTATTCACAATTTTGCAGGAAGTATCAAACAAATATCAAATCAAAAATATAAACCATTGAAAATTCGTTATGATTTCCAACCTGCAGTAAGAAGAGACTCGTGGGGAATTAGAAGCTAGAACATGCATCTGCAACTACATAAAATGGAGTTTCTAAAGTCCATCAAAAATGCTAATCTTTAAATTTCTCATTCAATGCATTCATAATAATATAGAATTCACAGCTCAGAAGGTACCACTTGGAAGATCAGTTCTTAGCTTAAGCTGTCTGCTCTAATCCTAATTCCCTTTCTCAGTATTTTTTATATACCCCTTTATTGGTCCTGCCTCAGTTGTCATTTTTGGTAAAGCATTCCATGTTCTAATAGACCTCTCTGCAGAAAATAATTCTTCTAAATTCTCCCCCTTTTCCTAATGATCATCCCAAGTCTATACCCTCTGTTACTGTTTCTCCAACCACAATTTAATCTCCCTAAACTCTCAGTAACTTTAAAAGCCTTTTTTAGATCCCCAATTAAGTTTCTCTTATTCTCATGAAAGAACTCTAATTTTTCATATCTTTTTTCATAACTACAACTTTTCATTCTTGATAGCATTCCAATAAAACGTCAATATGTCTTTTCCACAGTTCTAACATTTCTTCTTATAATGGGTTGTACTGCTTCAACTGTGTTGTACTTAAAGTACTGTACCAATTCAACACCACATGGTTCTTCTCTATTCAAAGTATAATGAATGTGTAAAATTTCAGAGCCTATAACATTATTTAAGAGGAAATTACATACATAAAGGAGAATAACACAACTGTGTTCAAGCTTGGAGCTTTTCTTCATCTTCAATGTAATGAAAACAAACATTTCCCTTTTTTTGGATTTTTGGTGCAAAATGCTACCATGGTTTTGAGATGAACTGATATTAGTTCAAATACAGTTAGGCCAAAAGAACTCTCATAAAACCAAAATAAACAGTCTTGTTTGACCTGAGATCTGCTCACTGTTCTGTGTCAGGGTTTGCGGCTGTGAAATCAGAAAGATCAGATACCAGAAAATAGAGTTGAAGGAAAACTCCAGTAATTTCATCAGCAGTGTAAAAGCCACCAGGTTTTCACAAAGATCTTATAACTTCCAAATCTGGATTACAATTTCTAAATACACGCTAAACTTGAAGCAACTCTCCTTCTCCAGCAGGAGATCAAGCACAAGCCTCCCTCCTCCAACCCCAACATCTATTCCAAAGAAACAATTTTATGTGATATGAAAACAAAAAACATATGAACATATGAACTAGGAGCAGGAGAGGGCCATTCAGCCCCTCGAGCCTGCTCCGCCATCCAATAAGATCATGGCTGATCTAATTTTAACCTCAATTTCACATTCCTGCCTACTCCGGATAACCATTCACCCTCTTGCTTATCAAGAATCTATCTACTTCTGCCTTAAAGATATGCAAAGACTCTGCCTCAACTGCCTTTTGAGAAAGAGAATTCCAAATTCTTACAACTCTCTGAGAGAAAAAACCTTTTCTCATCTCTGTCTTAAATGAGTGACCGCTTATTTTTAAACAGTGGCCCCTAGATTCTAGATTCTCCCACAAGAAGAAACATTCTTTCCATATCCACTCTGTGAAGTCCCTTCAGGATCTTATATGTTTCAGTCAAGTAATAAGAGCGCCCTACAGAGGGTTCGAACACAGGACCGAGATTAAAAATCTCAGGATCTACTGACTGAGCTCGTCAAAAGGTTAAGTTACTTAACCTTATAAAAAGATACTTCATTTTTTGATGAACATGACATTAGGGAAGGCCACAGAGGACATCACTCCTTTGAGAAATTTTGGCATTGGAAATCACATTATCTACCACAATCTTTTCTTCACATTGCGTATTCATGTATCTTGCCTAACTGGCAGATTATTTATTTACAAAGGAGGCTGAATGTAATAAGCAACACAGTATTACAACAGCATATGAGCAAAATAATCTTTATAATATTTCCCTATAAATCTGGATAAATGGTGGATGTTTCTACTTAAACAGCAAAGATGACTTCACAAGATGTTTAACTACCATTTCAATTTTACATTCTTTCTATGGCATAGGAACGAGCCAGGAAAAAAACTGTTATAACTTTAACATTTTGCAATAAGACAGAGTTAATTAGTAATCTTATAGTAAAGGATCCACAGGGTCCAATTTCATAGAAAGTTTAAGAGTAATGTGGTCTTAAATTTAAACAAAGCCAGTTACGGAGTTATGAGGGGTGACTTGCCTGAGGTAGATTGGAAAATTAGAATCAAAGATAAAACAGTGAATAACCAATGGCAAACATTGAGAATTCTGAATTATTTTTCCAAATTAATATAAATTCCCTTGAGAAAAAAAAAGATTCCATAAAAGTGGAAGGTAATTAGCCATGGTCCACAAAAGACCATATGCATCTCTCCCATTAGAGAGAGATAATTGTTTATATATAGCTTGGGCACCATTCTGCAAGGATGGGGCATGGCGAGGAGGCACATCCATGGCTAACTAGAGAAGTAATTATTTTGTCCTGGATTCAGGGGCTAGATGGGATTCTTTAGGGTTTGTCTGTTTCCCTAAGAAAGTTACTTTAGACTGTAGTTCTTAAAAACTATTCTTGTTTATTTACAGATCTATGCACATCTCAGTATCTCTGCATGAGCTTGTATTTCAGCTTCCCTCCAGATCTGTTACTGAATCATGTGATATTGCATCATTGTTAAATCAGCAGTTACAGCAGTATCAGGTGCTTCTGATGTTAACCCTTTACTCTAGGTCATTATCCCAATTATATACATCTTCCTACAACTCCCCCCAAAGTCTCAGGCTTCACAGAGTTGGTCTCTCTGGTGCCTTGACCAATTGCCCTGATCTGGTTCTTATCTCACTTGGAAGTTGAAGATGATCTGCACTCTCTTGTCGGTCAGTATGAGTGTCTTTGGGTGGGTGATTGTAGAGCTTTGTCTTGTTTCTGGTTCCTTGTCTCCATTGGGGTCTGAATAATAAGTCCAAATTTCCATTGGTTTCCTTCCCAATGATCTCATGGCTTTTTGGTTCCTTATATTTCTTTGTCCTTTTCAATTCTATAAGGTTTTGGCTGTGGAGCTCTTTCTATTACTGTGCCTTCTTTCTGTTGGTCTCGTATCTGCACTCTCTCCCTTGGCTGTAGAAATTTTAAGTCTCATGCTCTATGCCTGCAGTTGAAGTTATAAGCTTGATTATGCCTTTGTTGCTCCTCGCACTTCCTAACACTCTCATGATCATCTGATGTAATGTTAGGTTGTAGTTTTTGTTGTAGATCTGGAAGTTGTGTTCGCAGACATCTCCCCATCAACAAGTCTGATGGTGAGAACCCGTTTTGTAGCAGTGCAGTTTTGTAGCTAAGAAAGACTATGTCAATTTCTTCGTTCTTCTTCATCAATTTCTTGATTGTTCAAACTCCTCTTTCTGTTTCTCTATTTGACTGAGAGTATCTAGGCGAGCTAGTCACATGCATGAAACCAAATTCCAAAGCAAAGTTATGAAATAACTCATTAGCATACCGAGGACCATTGTCTGACACTACAATGTCCAGGATGCCATGTGTCACAAAGATTCTTTTCAGTGATTGAATCACTGCTTCCACAGCATGTGCAATTTATTCACTTCAAACCATCTGGAGTAGTAATAAACGGCGATGATGAATTCTTTGCCTTTAAACTCAAATAATCCCTTCCCAGGTGCTCCCATGGCCTCAGAGGAAAATTGGATGGTGCCAGTGGTTCACTCTGTCACTGCACACATAAGGCAATTCAAGGTTAATTCTTCAATAGACCCAGTAATGCCTGGCCAGCAGGCTGACTGCTGGGCTCTCGCTCGCATTTTGCTATCCTCAAGTGAACTTGATGAGTTTTTTTGAGAATTTTGAGTTGAAGTGTTTTAGGGATGACTATTCTTTGTTAAAAACTAAGAACCCATCAATGATTGTGAGATATTTTGTCTGTTCAAAGTACTGGTGTAGAACTGGATTGTTAGGAGTATAATCTGGTCATCCTCTCGGTCTTTTATTTGGAAGCATTCATCATCCTGTTGTTGTGCTTGCTTAATCTCTTGTAGTCTCACCTCAGTGGCTGGTAAGTTTTGGTAATGAGTGAAGTATATGCTTCGGCTTCCTCAATGAAATTCAAATCTTCCAGTTTGACTCCTTCCACTTGTAAGCTTGAAAGTGCATCTGTTATTGTTTGGTTCTTCCCTTGAATGTACTCAGTCACTGAATCCTAAGTCCGAATCTGAAGCGTTGAACTCTAGGTGGCATTTTTTGCATTCTCCTTGAAGTTAGGAAGAGTAACCAAATGTTTGTGGTTGGTTTCAATTTGAAACCTTAATCCCATCACATAATCAGAGAACTTCTTGCGTGCCCATGTGGCTGCCAATGCTTCATTCTCAATGTTTGCATACCTTTTCTCTGTGTCAGTGAGTGATCTTGAGAAGTGATAAACTGGTCTTCTTTTTCCATCTTTTTGAACCTGAAACAAAACTGCACCCAAATCTGTAGAGGATGTTCGCAATTCTGGGTCGTAGTACCCTAGAGTTTCAGGAGAAATTAGAAGATTTTTGATCTTGTCAAAAGCATTTGTTGGTGCACATTCCAGCACCACTGTTGAACTAGTCTCAACAGTTTTCTTAATGGCTTATCGATTTCTGCAAAATTTGAGAGGAACTTGCCAACTTGGTTGACCATCCCAAGGAATCTTTTCAACTCAGTAATGTTCCTAGGGTGTAGGAAGTCTAATAGCCTTGGTTTTGTGTGGGTCAGCTGTTATTCCTGAAGCTTGCATAATGTGCCCTAGGAATTTTACCAAAGGGCGGAATCATCCCAGATTTGCACTAACTGTGGTAGCAAGGGTGAAAAATGTTGCTTTATCTGCTAGCCACAATGGCAAGTTTTCCAGTCGTAATGTTCCCTTCTCGGCATGTCCCACCACATTAATAATACATTCACAGGAAACATGCCGCATCGATGGCAGGCAGGCTCAGATTCTCCTACCATGCCGTGACCTCAGCACTTCCTCACTCCGGGCACCATATTTAAAGCACACCTGACCATAGCCTACTTCATGTTTCCAGACCAGGACTGCTCCAGGCGACAGATGGTCCCAAAAGCAAAGAAGACAGCAGCCCCAAATTTAGTGACACCTCTTTGGGATGCCTGTTGGACTTAGTGGAAGGCTGCCTCAATGTCCTCTCCCCATGTTCTGGCCACTGGAAGTCCATTAGAGTCACCAGCCTGGTCAGGGAGGCGGTGGCAGTGGCGATCAGTGCCACCAGAGCGCAGAGGACGTCATTGCAGGAAGAGGATGAATGATCTCATCCATTCTGCCTGAGTAAGTCAACCACCTCATCACTCACAACTCAAACACTGTGGATCAACATCCACAGGGACCTCACACCTCAAGAGACAATACCACTAATCCTCACACACACACACATTACATCTCCATCAGGCTCATATCCTCTGGAGCTCATGTCCTCATCCCGTCCATGGCACTGCTCATCACACAAACATTCCATGCAGTGCCATGCATCCCGCTCACACTCTCTCCATCTGTTTTCATACAGGAGAAGCTGGCTCACAGCAGCAGGGAGAGGTCCCAGACAAGGGGTAGAGTGGCCCACATTAGGCCCCTCACCCACTTTGGGCAGCGTGCCATCGCGCTAACTGGTGAGGAAGTGGACCGTGCCTGCGGTGACGGTGAGGTGAGCAGCGAACATCCACGTGAGGATCCTGCACTACATCATCCCTCTCAATGCAACTGTGAGTGCTCCCTCTCCTGTTTTTGACTCTGCTGCCATTCACTTATTATCTCTACTTTGGTTCACAGGGATCTCTGCCAAGCAAATGACACCCTTAGCCAGCCAGCCCCTCAACTCCATCCAGGTCCTTACCTCCAGTGAAGAAGACACCTTCTCTATTGAAGGATCAAAAATAAGCAGCATGGAAGACCCACCAAAGCGCTTACCCACACCCTCCATCAGCGCAAAGACAACCATCTCAGTGGCAGCTAAACCTAGAGCATGCTCGGGTTCACAATCTGAAGGACACTGCATGGACAGATGTCCGAAGCAGGAAGAGGCAGGTTCAGCCCACACTTACTCACTCCTCCCTACAAACTCCTTCACTTCTCTGAACTCCTTCCTCCTACCCCCAGACACCTTCCTCCCCCTGATTCCTCCCCCCAGACACCTTCCTCACCCCAGACTCCTTCCCCCCTCTGAACTCCTTCCTCCCCCAGGATACCTTCCTCCCCTGGATTCATTTCCCCCTCCGAACACCTTCCCTTATGCCTTCCTTCCCCCCGCTTACACCTACCTCCCCACTTGCTGTATTCCACCCCCTCCGTTACACCCTCCCCCCATACTCCCTCCTCCAAACTGCACCCGCTTTGATACCTTCATCCCCAACATCAACCCCACACAACACCTTCGTTTCCACCCTCCAGTACCCAGTATACCTTCCTCTCCCAGTCACACCTAGACCTTCCTCTCCCACCCCCTGGTACACCTTCCTGCCCACTAGCAGCTAGACAATCCTCTCCCCTCACCGATCATCCATAGCAGCCCATAGCCAAGACTGCGATGTTCCGAACCATCAATGGAGACCTTCCACTTTCTGAAAGATGCTTCGTGGCAGAGCCATGTTCCCCCAGGGTCCGGTAGCTGTAGGGCTCCAGCATCCTCTTCCCCTTGGATATCTGCAATCTGAGCAAAGCCCTAAAGGTAGGTCCCAACTTCTGCAAGTCTTGCTTGTCCAGGCATGTTCTGGGCCGGCGTGTTTTCCCGCCGGCATAACGGTAAATTGGGCGTGGGGGCATGATTCCAGTCAGGCCTTACTTTGCATTCCATTACCTGGATGAAAATTGGTTTCATGCCAGCCTTCAACGGGATTCGCGGTCCACCATGGCAGATCCTGCAGTGCTTTCATGCTGACATGAAACCGATTTCGGCCCCTCACGCCGAATTCCTCCCCCCCATCTCCGCCATGACGCCCGTGACCAATAGGACCGGACAATTCCACCCACTGTTTTTGTTTCCCATTATTAAATTTTGTTCGATGATTACATTTTTTCGAACATTGAAGTATGCATCAAATGCCTGGAGGATTTCATCAGAAGAGCTTGAAGCCTCATCACCTTTCTGTTTTGCTATTACTTTGCTTGTAATAGCTCCTACCACATATAGTAAAGTACTGACCTGATCATTTTGTTCCTTTTTGTGCAAACCTGAAGCTATTCCCTATGTCGAAAATCTCCTTCTCCAGTTGTCCCAGTGTTGAACCTGTTGAGAGCCTCCAGCGCTTCGAAAAGATTCTGGGAATGACAGTGTAGACTCCATGTTTGTCCTAAGCTCTGGATCTGTTGCTGTTTCAGTTGTTTGGCTTGTAGATTGTGATTTGTGCTCACTGCTGTCCAGACTCCGGTTCTGTCTCTCAGCTTGCATCTGCTGCACCCACGGTGCTCTGAGTTCTCAGGTGAACCTTCAATCAATTTTCTTTTTATCCTTCTTCCAAGGATCTGTACGTCTGTTGGGTCTGCAGTCTTCATTGGAACTTTTCTGGGTCTTTTACTCTGTCCGCTACCACCATGTTTCATCTTGCATTCAGGGTCTAGACGGGGTTCTTTAGGGTTTGCCTGTTTCCCTAAGAAAGTTACTTTAAACTAGTTCGTAAAAAAACATTCTTTTGTATTTAGAGATCCATGTACACCTCAGTAGCTCTACATGAGGTTGTACTTCTGCTTCTCTCCTTAGTTACTTAATTATGCAACATTGCATCATAGTAACATCAGCAGTTACATCAGTATCAGGTGCTTCTGATGTTAACCCTTTACTCTATAGTCGTAACTAGAAGTTGCCAAAAAGAGTAGTAAGTCTGAACATTGGGTAAGATTTTAAAATACAGAAAAGGATGACCAAAACACTGATAGAGGAAGAAATTACAGTAAACTAGTAAGAAATACACAAACAAGTAGGTAAAAAGAGCAAGATTAGTGAAAGTAGACATGGGTGCCTTAGAGACAGAGGCAGGAGAAATTATAGTTGAAAATAAGGAAATGGCAGAAACATTAAACAAATATTTTGTACTATCTTCAGAATAGAAGATGCAAAGAGCGTACTGAAATTGTAAGGAATCATGAATCATGGGTCCAACGAGAGTGAGGTACTTAAAGTAATTAATATCTGTAAAGAAAAACTGAAGAAATTAATGGAATTAACAGATGACAGGTCCCTGGGCCTGATGGCTTACATCCTATCTAGAGTTTTAAAAGAAGTGGTTGCAGAGATAGTGGATGCATTGGTTTTGATCTTCCAGAACTGATTGCTTGGTGGACCTTCCTACCCACTTCTGTTCCTATCTCTTACGTTCTTACATTCTTATCTCAGGAGAAAAGAGAAAGCCTCTCTCACCCTAAGTAATATATTGGTAGTCAGAATATGTGAAACCATTCTTAACTGAGAAATAAATGAGGATTACTTCTAGCTTGGGGATTATTCACAACAGCAGCCTTACAAGTGCTGTCTAACATTACATATTTTTAAGAATAGCCCATGATGCAAAAGTCGATGTGGTAGAATAATTGAAACTTGCTCTAAAGTTTCCTACCAAGCAGGTGATAACAATAAATATTATATTCAACTCTGTCCTATACTGCAAACAAAAGGAGTGCTGCATTCTCAACATCTAGCTGGTGCACAATCATATGAGGCAGAATTTTCCCATTGGCGTGCGGGGTCAGGCCCCACACGCACTTGCGTAAAATGATGCACGGTGACGTCGGGCGAGCGTCCCGACGTCACCACACGCCATCGCGATATTTCATTGGGCGGGCGCGAGATGCTCTCCGACGCATGCTCGCCATTAATTAATGGGCCACTTAAGGCCCTTGAGGCGCCAATCGACCACGATTTTTCGGTGCCCATGCCGCAGAATTCGCCACTATCCTGCTGCCAGGGTATACAGGCAGCGAGCAGCTACCTCAATATGACTGAGGTGCAGTGCCGAAGGAGGCCCCGTCTCTCAAGGGAGACAGTCAACTATATCTGTCAGATGATTGGCCCTGAGATCTCCGCGAACTGTGTGGGTGGAAACCACATGCCAGTGGCTCTAGAGGTAGGTCACAGATGCCCTCACCTTCTATGCCTCTGGCTCCTTCCAGGGGTCGGTGGGTGATCTTTGCGGTGTCTCCTAATCGGCTGTCCACACTTGTGTCAAGCAGGTTACAGACGGTCTGTTCAGGCATGCATTGACCTTTATCCTCTACCATTGGGACCAGGCAAGCCAGACACAGCAAGCCAGAGGTTTTGTGGCCATTGCTGGCTTCCCCCATGTCCAGGGTGCAATAGACTGCACACATGTGGCCATCAAGGCGCCAGCAGGTGAGCCCGGTGCCTTCATCAATAGGAAGGGCTTCCACACCATGAACGTACAGATAGTGTGTGATCACAGGATGCAGATTCTGCAAGTTTGTGCAAGGTACCCAGGCAGCTCCCACAATGCCTACAAGCTCAGACACTGCCAAGTGCCGGGGCTCTTCAATGCTCCAGCCCGGCTGGATGGATGGGTGCTGGGTGAGAAGGGCTATCCCCTCAGAAGGTGGCTCATGACGCCACTTCACCATCCAAGAACAGAAGCTGAGCATCGGTATAAATAGGGCTGTGGTGGAGAGAGCCATTGGTATTCTCAAGATGCGCTTCCGATGCCTGGACCGCTCAGGCGGTGCACTCCAGTACCCCCCAGATCGTGTGTCGCTGATAGTGGTTGCTTGCTGCGCTCTCCATAATCTTATGCTGGAAAGGGACGACGCAGTGGACGAGGAAGACGTAGACGCATTGACTACAGATGCACACAATGAGTCCAGCAGTGAGTCCGAGGATGAGCACGCACAGGGGATTGCTGAGGGGGTAGACGCTGACCCGGGCATACTCTAGGGATGCAGGGACACCAGGGAGGCTATAATCCAGCTAGCACACCACATATGGACCTCCAGGACAAGCCTGGGCTGCAGCCTCTATATTTGAGACCTAAGTGCAAAATCTGCCTGGTTAGGAACATTAACTAAGGTCCTTGTTAATAAAGCTGAATGTCCCACAAAGCACTCGTTACATTATTGGAAACCATCCACTTACAGAACAAAAGGGTCAACCTCAACCATGGTGACATGTCTGAATTTAATATTGCAACCAAAGAAACTTAATGGAACAAAATGAAAAAGGTGTTAAAAATCACACCAACTCAAAAAGACCTCATTGCGGGCCAACACAAAAGAACCAGTGATAAACCCATGGTGTGCCTAAGGTGCCTTATGTTTATGTTTTCGGGTGCTATGTCTTGGTGCTGACCCCTCGCTGGGAGTGGCATCTGAGACAACCTGCTGACTCTGCTGTCCTGTTGGTCTCGATGACCTTGGTGGTCGTCCTCTGGCCCATGCAGCCTGTGCTGGCCCCACCTGGGAGAGACCTGCCAGTTCCACAGCTGGCATCTCCCCAGTCATCGCAGCCTCACCGGATGCAATGGTCCCTGGCAGATGGGTGGAGGAGCTGCCACCCTAATCCGAAGAGCCCTGAGAGGAGCCCACAGAGACAACAGGCAGCTGCTGCGCTGACGCGAGGTCGCTTCAGACCTCCCTGCTCACCATGGATGGGTAGGCACCGAACTGGGAAACTTGGTGCCCGGGACTTCTCCCACACTGGCACTGACCAGCTGAGGTCAATGCCAATGTGAGGGCTTGCTGGTCAGAGCGCATCCCCAGGAAGTCCTGATGGGTCTCCTGGAGGAGCCTCTCCACGAGTGTCGCCACTCTCTCCATGGAGGATGCATGGCGCTCAGGCATGAGGCTCATTGTTTCGGTGATAGTCCGCGTAGACTCCTCCACCACAGACACCAAGCCAAGCATAGCCTCATGTATCTCCCCCAGATGCTCCCGCACACCTGGGCACATTTCCTGCGCTTGCTGCGTCGCGGACGACTCCAGAGACACATCATCAGGCACCGACTAAGCATGTGCCTGATCCCCTGCAGTCCTCCAACTGCTGGAGCCATGGGCACCCTCTGTCTCTGCCAGCTCCTCCAGTGACTGGGAAGCACCCTCACCGCTGTGCCCTGGGACACTAGCCGATGCTCTAATTCCCACCGAGGTGCTAGTACCTGTGCTGGTGCCTGGCAGAGATGGTGTGACGCTGGTGAGACTTCAGGGCCATCAGATGTGAGAGGGGGCCTCTGCTGCTCCTCCTCCCAGCTCTGCTTTGCTGAGTGCTGAAAGGAAGAACAAGGACAATGGATCAATTAACGTGGAGACAATGTCAATGTGTATCCCTGTCCCCCGGATCATTATGCGTTCATCCTTCTATAAGCAATGGTCAAGCCATGTTGCAAACTTCAATCACTGAACATTCAGCACTGCCATGGCTGCTGGGATAACAATGGTGACCTCACTACTGGGCAAACATACCTGCCCGTGGCACCCCAGCCTCACTGACACCAGTGGACCTGGGTGCATGGCACCTCTCCAAATCTAGGGCCTCCTGCTCGAAGCGGCTGAGAATCGCTTACTGTGCTGGCCCGCCGCCAGTCCTCACCCGCTCGGCTACATTATGTGCATTCTTCTCCTGAAAAGGAGAGAAGAGCATTGATTAGTGCTAATTGTACCTGGACACTCTTTGCAGACAGCCCACTCCAACCAGAGTGGTACATTGCAGGGCTCCAGTGTCTTCTCACCCCGCTGCTGCCGAACACTCACACAAAGATGTTAGGGTAAGCCGACCTGCTGGGTTAAGTGACCAATGCCAACATGGTACTCACCCTTCCTGAGCGCAACAGGTCATTGAAGTGCTTGCGACACTGGACCCAGGTGCGGGGCACCACATTGCGGGAGCTCACTACCTCTGCCACCTCCTCCCAAGCATGTTTGGTCATGTGGGGAGGCCTCCTCCTCCCGTCCTAGGGTACCAGGACCTCCCGCCATGCTGCCACCTCCTCGGAGGGCAGCAAGGCAATCATCGGAAAAACAAGGGGCACAGTACCCCCCTGTCCTACCCTCCTGCCTGGCCTCCTCACCAGCAGCACTCTGCGGATGCCCTTCCACTGGCCATGATTTGTAGCCTTGGAAAGGCCACAGCAACTTTTTAAAACAGGCTGCCGGGTCGCCATTGGACCTGGCGGTCATCGAAGACCCGCCGCGCGCCCACTCCCACTGCCCTCGGGAGCCACGATTCACACTGGCCGGGCCTTAATTGGCCCGGTGTAAAATGGCGGTGCAGACCCGATCGCGGGCAGCGATCAAGTCTGGGCCCACCCGCACCCGCCTGCTCCGCTTCTCCTGCCAGCCAGACAATTCAGCCCATGCAGAGAATCATTCAGCTTAATGCCCAGTATCCAAGCAACAATCATGATACCTTAATTCTGTGGTAGCCCACTGTGCCAGCTGCATTTAAGCCACCAAAGCAAAGTTTGGCTACTGGGCAAAAGAGGGCTATCTGCTGACCACAAGGCTGATGACTGTGGTGCACTACCCACGCACAGTGCGCAGCACGACACAATGAAAGCCATTCATGTGATGTGATTGGTGTCCTTGTGCTATTGCATCCAGGTGCTCAGGGTTTCACTCCTTTGCTCATTCTCAGTCTATGATACTCTGAGTGCACTGCAAATGTAAAAGCAGGAAATTGAAGCGCCTCTGTTCCTCTAACATATAGTTAAATGAGGGCACGTCACAAGAAGGGCTATAAAACTCACAGAATCTCAGGAGAAGAGACTTATTCATCTCTCAATCACTAACAGAGTTATAGGAGGTGTCACTGACAGTGTTATCAAGCGGTGCTTACTCTTTATGAACCTGCTCATCGATGCATAATTTGGGTTCTGTCAGTGCCACTCAGCTACTGATCTCATTACAAACTAGTTCCAAACATGGACAAAAGAGCTGAACTCCATTGGTGAGGAAAGAGTGACTGCCCTTGACATCAAGGCAACATTTGACCAAGTCTGCTATCAAGGAACTCTGGCAAATTTGAAGTTAGTGGGAATCGGTGGGGGGGGGCCATTCCACTGATTGGAGTCATACCAAGCACAAATGAAGATGGTTATTGAATGTCAATTATTATCACCCCGGGACATTGCTGCAGGAGTTCCTCAGAATAGCGTCCTAAGCCCAACCATCTCCACTTGTTTCATCAATGACCTTCCCTCCATCATAAGGTCAGAAGTGGGGATGTTGGTTGATGATTGTACAGTGTTCAGATACTGAAACAGTCCGTGCCCACGTGGAGCAAGATCTAGACATCATTCAGATTTGGGCTAATAATTTGCAAGCAACATTCACATCACTCAAGTGCCAGGCAATGACAATTTGCAACAAGAGAGAACCTAACCATCTCCCCTTAGCTTTCAATGCATTGCCATCACTGAATCTCCACCATCACCATCCTGGGGTTAAATTGACCAGAATTTTAACTGGACCAGGTATATATTTACTGTGGCTACTAAAGCAGGTCATATGCTGGGAATTCTGTGGCGACTAACTCATCTCTTGACTCCCCAAAGCCTGTCCACCTCCCACAAGGTACAAGTCAGGAGTGCGAAGGAATGCTCTCCACTTGCCTGGTCCAGAATCACAGAATCACAGTGCAGAAGAGGCCCTATAGCCCATCGAGTCTGCACCGACACGTGAGAAACACATGACCTACCTACCTAATCCCATTTACCAGCACTTGGCCCATAGCCTTGAATGTTATGACACACCAAGTGCTCATCCAGGTACTTTTTAAAGGATGTGAGGCAACCCGCCTCCACCACTCTCCCAGGCAGTGCATTCCAGACCGTCACCACCCTCTAGGTAAAAAAAGTTTTTCCTCACATCCCCCCTAAAGCTCCTGCCCCATACCTTGAATTTATGCCCCCTCGTGACTGACCCTTCAACTAAGGGGAACAGCTGCTCCCTATCCACCCTGTCCATGCCCCTCATAATCTTGTGCACCTCGATCAGGTTGCCCCTCAGTCTTCTCTGCTCCAACGAAAACAACCCTAGTCTATCCAACCTCTCTTCACAACTTAAATGTTTCATCCCAGGCAACATCCTGGTGAATCTCCTCTGCACCCCCTCTACTGCAATCACATCCTTCCTATAATGTGGCGACCAGAACTGCACACAGTACTCAAGCTGTGGCCTCACCAAGGTTCTATACAACTCCAACATGACCTCCCTACTTTTGTAATCTATGCCTCGATTGATAAAGGCAAGTGTCCCATATGCCTTTTTCACCACCCCACTAACATGCCCCTCTGCCTTCAGAGATCTATGGACACATACGCCAAGGTCCCTTTGTTCCTCAAAACTTCCTAGTGCCATGCTGTTCATTGAATACTTCCTTGTCAAATTACTCCTTCTAAAGCGCATCACCTCACACTTTTCAGGGTTAAATTCCATCTGCCACTTATCTGCCCATTTGACCATCCCGTCTATATCTTCCTGTAGCCGAAGACACTCAATCTCACTGTTAACCACCCAGCCAATCTTTGTGTCATCCGCAAACTTACTAATCCTACCCCCACATAGTCATCTATGTCGTTTATATAAATGACAAATAATACGGGACCAAGCACAGATCCCTGTGGTATGCCACTGGACACTGGCTTCCAGTCACTAAAGCATCCTTCTGTCATCACCCTCTGCCTCCTACAACTAAGCCAATTTTGAATCCACCATATCAAATTACCCTGTATCCCATGTGCATTTGCCTTCTTTATAAGTCTCCCATGTGGGACCTTGTCAAAGGCTTTGCCAAAATCCAAATAAACTACATCAACTGCACTACCCTCATCTACACACCTAGCCACCTCCTCAAAAAATTCAATCAAATTTGTTAGGCAAATTTAGGCAAAACCCTCTGACAAAGCCATGCTGACTATCCCTGATCAAACCTTGCCTCTCCAAGTGGAGATAGATACTCTCCTTCAGAACTTTCTCCAATAGTTTCCCTACCACTGACGTGAGACTCATTGGCCTGGTTACCTGGCTTATCTCTACAACCCTTCTTAAATAGCGGAACCATATTAGCTGTTCTCCAGTCCGCTGGCACCTCCCCCGTGGCCAGAGAGGAATTAAAAATTTGGGTCAGAGCCCCTGCGATCTCCTCCCTTGCCTCCCTCAGCAGTCTGGGACACAAATCATCCGAACTTGGAGATTTGTCCACTTTTAAGCCTGCCAACACCTCCAATACCTTGTCACTCCCTATATCAATTTGCTTAAGAACCTTGCAGTCTCTCTCCCCGAGTTCGATCCTCATTCTCTTGGGTGAAGACGGGCGTGAAGTATTCATTCAACACTCTAGTGATGTCCTTTGGCTCCACCCATAGATTGCACTCTTGGTCCCTTATGGGCCCTACTCTGTCCCTCCAATCTAGCTCCAACAACACACAAGATGTTCAACATCATCCAGGACCAAGCAGCCCGCTTGATCGGCACCCAATCCACACCTTAAACACTCACTCCTTCAACTATCGGCACATCATAGCAGCAGTGTGTACCAACCGCAAGATGCACTGCAGCAACTTGCCAAGGCTCTTTCGACAACACTTTCTGCAACCTCTACCACCTAGAATGACAAAGGAAGCAGCCTTATCATGACACCAGTACCTGCAAGTTTGAAATATATTGCCAGCAAAACTGAATGCAGTTACATGCATTCCTGTGAAATTTTCCTGCCCTCACTTTGGCAACAGCAGACAGAAAATCTTGACTTAAACCCAGTTCCACTTGGTGGAATCTACACTCCAATTTTAAGTAATGTAGAAAAAGAAAGGGCAGCATTTGGATCTTACTGAAAATAAAATTTCAAAAATACCTTACGTATGAATTAAGGAAGAGTTTGAATTCAATTTTGAATAAAGGAATGTGGTCTTACTGCCACATCAAAAATGACTGCTCAACTATATTGACGATTCTGCAACACAAGAACACAAGAATTAGGAGCAGTAGGAGGCCTCTTGAGCCTTCTCTGCCATTGAATAAGGTCATGGCTGATCTGATTGTGGCCTCAGCTCTATCTTTCTGTCTGTCCCTCCCATAATCCTTGACTCCCTTGTCAATCAAAAATCCATCTAACTCAACCCTGAACATATTTAATGACTCAGGCTCTACTGCTCTCTTGCGGAAAGAATTCCGCAGACTAATGAACCTCAAAGAAAACACATACTCCTCAACTCAGTCTTAAATGGGAGACCCCTAATTTTTAAACTGTGCTCCCTAGTTCTAGGCTGCCCCACATGGGGAAACATCCTCTCAGTATCTACGCTGTCAAGGCCCTTCAGGATCTTATATGTTTCAATAAGATCACCTCTCATTCTTCTGAAGAAGAACGGCTCCCCATTGCTTTCCTCCTGCTGGGAACATTTCTCAGTGGCAGGTAGGAGAAGGATCGGTTGTCAGCTCCATGGATGCTTAATTAAGGCTCCAAAAGCAAGTCAGTTTATGGGGCCACCAACGTTTTGCAGACTGCAGAACAACAGCCTGCCGCATGGTGTCATGAAGAGATATAAATGTCCATCATGTTATTGGAAATTATTTATAAATTGGAATTGTATTAGGGTCCGTGTCTAAATGTGTTTCTGTGTGTGCCTTAATTGGATTAAAGCCAGCTAGTCTCGGTGCTTTAATGTATAGTAGCTTTGAGATGTTAATTAGATAAACATAAGGAGTAAAAGGCAAAGTGCAATTTGCATTTGTTGAATAAACCATTCAAAAGAATGGGTAAAATCTTGCACCTAGCTGGGAGACATCAAGCAATGTGTTCATATTACGAATAAAACTGGTGCAATGAAAGGATTATTGTTAGGAGAGGTAAAATTTATAAACCTAGTAATGCAATGGAAAATTTACATTCGAAAGGGAAGCTAGGTATAAACCGAACAGAGTTTGTGTGTGAGAGTCAGAGGCATTTAAGATCTCACCAGCCTGTAAGCCTAGCACTGTGTCTGCAAGGGAAACAAATTGCAAGGGACCTCATTTGAATTCGTAAGCGCAAATGTGCTTTGCCTGGTGTCTGTTTAAAGTCTATGGGTTATTGTTGCCTTGGTGAAGATTTACCTGGGAGTGATTAATTTGGGGATTTGTTTAAAAGTTATTATGGTAGTAATTTGTTGACATGTGTATGTGTTTAATTTGTTGCTAAATTAATAAATGTTTAATTTAGTTTTATATGAAAAACCTCTTGAAGCTTGGTGGTTTTATTCCTGAATTTAGAGCTGCATCTCAAACATACCAATTATGACAATTGTTCAAGTTTCCCTCTGGGATATAAACAACTCAGCCTTTACCAACTGCTGTGTCATAACACATGGGAAGGCTGCCAGTTTCATGGAGGTGGCCTCCCTGAGGCAGCCCTAAGAGACATCAGAGCCGAAGGCTTCATGGCCCACAGACGGGCCTAAGACACTAAAGGCAGTACCCCTTGTTGACTCCCCACCACACCCTCCAACTCACAGGGCCTAACATCCTCAGCCCCCAAAGTTTTCATTTTTACATACCTGTCCCTGGGCACCTCAATTTTGAGTTGCTCTTGAGGTCTCCTACCTGCCTCAGCAGTGCCCACCTCTCCCGGTGGTGCTGCTAAGGTTTCAGAGCTGCTGGCCCTCTGATTGTGCAGCAGCATTAACAGCCCTCCTGCAATCCTTACTTGGATGGCAGCCCCCAGATGGACAATTAGGAGATTGCCTGTGATAACAATGCCAAAGCAGTCCCACTGCCAGCAAGTGCCAGCAAGTGCAATCTCTGGACCCACTTTTCAACCTGATATCGGGATCTCGAAGCCCATAGGAAAATTTAGCCTAATGGCATTTGTTCGAAAGTACATAAAATATGAAAGAGCAGTTTCGGATCTCAAAGAGGTCCCAGAAGGAAGGAGGCAAAATTAGTTTTCTAACCAGCAGTCCATGCTTACGTGCCACAAAACCTGGACAACATTCAGGCTTGGGATGATAAGCGGGAAGTGGCATTCACTCCACACAAGTGCCATACCATCTCCAACAAGAGAGAATCAATTGACATTCTGCATTACCATCGCTGAGTCAGGCGGCATCAACATCCTGGGGGTTACCACAGACCAGAAATTGAACTAAGCCAGCCATATATACTCTGTCTCTAAAAGTAGGTCAGAGGCTGGGAATTCTGCAATGAGTAATACTTAATTCCCCAAAAGCAGTTCATCATTTAAAAGGCACAAGTCAGGAATGTAATGGAATATTCTCTACTTGCCTGCTGCTCCAACAACACTCAAGAAACTTGACAGCATGCAGGACAAAGCAGCCCACTTGATTAGAACTCCATCTGCCACCTTAAAAATTCATTCCATCCGGCACTGGTACATAGCACTACAGCAATTCGCCAAGGTTCTTTGGACAGCACCTTTCAAGCCCACGACCTCTCCCACCTACAAAGGCAATGGCACCAGGTGCTTGAGAACGCCACCAGCAAGTTCCCCTCCAAGCCACACATCGACGTGACTTTGAAATGTATCATCGTTCCTTCACTGTCGCTGGGTCAAAATCCTAGAACACCCACCCTAACAACACTGTGGGTGTACGTTCACCACATGGAGTGCAGAGGTTCAAGAAGGCAGTTCACCACCACATTCTCAAGGGCAAGTAGGGATGGGCAATTATTGCTGGCCTTGCCAGCAATGCCCACATCCCATGAACAAATTAAAAAAAGGACCTTTGCTGTGGTTTTTGATAAGACAGAAAAGTTTTCTTTGGAGAACTTTTCTAGGAAGAAAGTAGAACATTGTTACAGCTGGTCTATAAAATCCCTGTTAGAACCTGATTTTGAAACCAAATTCAGCAAGTGTTATCAATAAATGTAGGGGATATCATGAGAATGAATCCAACTTACTGGGTACGCACCAGGGAATAAACATCTTATATTCTGCACCACACAGGGAAGATTTCTGAAAATCCAAAAGTATAAAGTATCAAATATGGGAGGGAGTAACTGGCTGGTGGCCATTCTCTCCAGAAGAAAGGCTATCAAAGAGAAGCCTGTTGGAACAATCTGACCTGACATTTGGAACAGCAGGTCCTTACAGCAGGTGGACTTATCAGATTACTATCACTCAGTGTCTATATGTTTAGGATCTATAGCTTCTGAGGCCTTGAAGTATTAACCAGAATGACTGTTTCTTTCTACACCATTATCTTTTGCAATACTTTAAGAATCCGGGGGTTTGGGAGGTGGAAGCAATGCAGATAAACAAATTTGCTTTCATGACAGCAACAAAGTAGCTAATTTCCATGTTTGTTGTCCATGCTCCTTGAACAATAGCAAGGGATCTGATTGCTGTTACTTTCTCAAAAAAATATGTTTTTGAATGACAATTAAAATAAGCCCAATGAGATTCTCCAATTGCAGCAAATGACTATTTGCCGCAACAATTGACCAATATCTTTGTAGATCATAAGAAATAGCAATTAGAGTAGGGCATTTTGGCCCTTCAAGCCTGCTCCACCATTCAACAAGATCATGACCGCTCTCCTACCTCAAGTCTACCTTCCTGAACTATTCCCATATCCCTTAATTCCCACAGCACCCAAAACCTATCGACCCCAGTCTTGAATATACTCAACAGCTGAGCATTCATTCACAGGTCTCTTAAGTACAGAGGTCCAGAGATCACAATCCTTTGAATGAAGAAATTTTTCCTCATCCCAGTCCTAAATGGCCAATTACTTAACCTGAGACTGTGACTCCATGGCCTGAATTTTGTGCTCGTCGGGCGCACGCGATCAGCAGGTCCAGAAGTGGGCGTGAAATATGCTTCCGCCTGCAATCAGCCCCCGACCACGGTCTTACACTGGCTGGCCAATTATCGGCCAGCCAATGTAAAACGCACCAGGAGAAAGGCTCAGCACTGCCATTGAGGGCAGGAAGAGGATGTGCACTTTGAGAGAGCTCGTTGAAAGCAGACAGCTGCCTCAGGAAGATGCAAACCTAAAAATAAGAAAATATAGCCCAAAAATGCTGCAAAAAATGTCCATACAGCACAATCAAGCACCTGAAAGCAGACCTCATTAAAAAAAAACAGTTCCCAGATATTTCTTTTTATTTTAAATCCTAACAGAGATTTCATCCAGCCCTTGGATGAGGTTTCATCAAAAAAGTAAAGCCCACCTGGCTGATCAGCACGACCGTCAACCGGAAGGTTGGACAGGCCACGAAAAATAACTGACAATTGGGACGTTAATGGGCTTAACTGCCCACTTAATTGTCAGCGGTCGCTCTTCCAACCTTTGCGTGCGCCCACCAAGTGAAATATTGTGCGAGCGCGCGATGACGTCGGGATGCTCACCCAATGTCATCTCGCACAATTTCACGCCTGTTCAGGTCGGGCACGTGCCCACATGCAGGACATAAAATTCTGGCCCATGTTTTAGATTCTCCAGCCAGGAGAAACATATTTTCAACATATACCTTGTCAAGCCTCAGAAGGGTCAGAAGGGAGTCCTTCAGTTTTTATTAATAAACTAGACAATTGTGTTGTTGTTTACCCACATAAAAGTCATCCACTTTGCACTACAGTTGAAATTAATTGCACCACTCATAATTTGAGCCTGGTCATGTGCCATCTGGATTCCACTGGAGACCAGAAGGTTGGGGTTCAAGTATCCAGCATGTGTTTCTCTCACCTTGGAATGATGTCTTAGAATGCAACCCTTTGGAGGTAGGACACTGGTTACAGATCCAGGCAGCACCCATACCAAGAGGAGCCCTTCCAAAGGGAATCATTTTGAGGAACGTGAGTTCCAAAAACGGTCATATTCACAAGACTGGGAGCACTTTGGTTAAGTATTGTGCATGTCTCGGTACTAATTTCCTTTTCTTTTAAAATTTGGAAAGAAAATCAATATCAGACTATGTAAATCATAGTTATATCGATACCAAATTGTGAGCTGTGCTCTATATTCATTCACATAACCCGAAAAAACTCATGTTAGTTGGTCTTTTGCAGTAAGTGTGGACCTATATAAGGGAGCGTCAGGGAGTTTTGACATCTCAGGAACAGTCCAAACGATGAAAGGACCAATTGTGACGTTTCAATGTAAAATCACTGTAAATTAGTTACACGTAAATTTTCTCAGAAAAAATATCACAAGTACTGAAGACTGGTGTTGCAGAATGAGCTACACCCCTACTAGCCAAGCTGTTCCACTACAGCTACAACACTGGCAACTACCCGGCAATGTGGAAAATTGCCCAAGTATGTCCTGATCACAAAAAGCAGAACAAATCCAAACCAGCCAATTACCGTCCCTTCAGTCTACTCTCAATCATCAGCAAAGTGATGCCAGGGGTCACCGACTGTGTTATCAAGTGGAACTTACTCAGCAATAACCTTCTGACTGACGTTCCATTCCTGACCTCATTACAGCCTTGGTCCAAATATGGATAAAAGAACTGAACTCAAGAGGTGAGGTGAGAGTGACTTCAAGGCAGCATTTGACCTAGCATGGCATCAAGGTGCCCTAGCAAAACTGGAGTCACTGGGAATCAGGGGAAAATTCTCCATTGGTTGGAGGTTACCATTGGCTGGGGGTTACATTGACATACGCTAGAGAAAAAGAACTAGGGAAACTAATGAGGCTAAAGGCCGATAAGTCCCCTGGACCTTATGGGTTGCATTCTAGGATATTAAAGGAAGTAGCTACAGAGATAGTGGGTACACTGGTAGTAATCTTCCAAGAATCATTAGATTCTGGAAAAGTCCCAGAGGATTGGAAAACTGCCAACGTAGCACCCTTATTCAAAAAGGGAAGGAGACAAAAAACAGGCAACTATAGGCTAGTTAGCTTAACATCTGTCGTTGGGAAAATATTAACAGTCTATTATAAAGGATGTAATAGCAGGGCATTTAGAATTACATAATCCAATCAAGCAGAGTCAGCATGGCTTCATGAAGGAGAAATCATGCCTGACAATTTATTAGATTCTTTGAGGAGGTAACTAGCATGATGGATAAAGGGAACCAGTAGATGTAATATATTTGGATTTCCAAATGGCGTTCGATAAGGCACCACACGTAAGGTTACTTAATAAGATAAGAGCCCATGGTGTTGGGGGCAGTATGTTAGCATGGGTAGAGGATTGGCTAACTAATAGAAGACAGAGACTTGGGATAAGGGGGAGCGTTTTCAGGACGGCAACCAGTAACTAGTGGAGTGCCACAGGGATCAATGCTGCAGCCTCAATTATTTACAATATATATTAATGAATTAGATGAGAAAAGTGAATCTACTGTCGCCAAATTTGCAGATGATACAAAAATAGGTGGGAAGGCAAGTGGTGAGGATGACACAAGGAGTCTACAGAGGGATATGGACAGGCTAAATGAGTGGGCAAAAAAGTGGCAGATGGAATAGTCTATGCACTTTGGCAGGAAGAATAGAGGAGCTGAATATTATTTAAATGGAGAAAAACTGTAGAAGGCTGCAGCACAGAGGGATTTGGGAGTCCTTGTGCCTGAATTCCAAAAAGCTAACATACAAGTTCAACAGGTAATAAGGAAGGCAAATGGAATGTTGCCCTTTATTTCAAAGAGAATGGAGTATAAAAATAGGGAAATCTTGCTAAAACTATACAAGGCACTCATTGGACCACACCTAGAATACTGTGAACAGTTTTGGTCCCCTTATCTAAGGAAAGATATACTGTATTTGGAGGCAGCCCAGAGAAGGTTCAGTAGGTTGATCCCGGGTATGGAGAGATTTTCTTATGAGGAGAGGTTGAGTAGGTTGTGCCTGTTCTCATTGGAGTTTTTAAGAATGAGAGACGACCTTATTGAAACATATAAGATTCTCAGGGGAATTGACAGGGTAGATGCTGAGAGGTTGTTTCCCCTTGGGAGAGTCTAGGACCAGAGGGCATAATCTCAGAGTAAGGGTTGGCCCATTTAAAACAGAGATGAGGAGGAATTGCTTCTCTCAGAGGGTAGTTAACCCGTGGAATTCTTTACCACAGAGGGCTGTGGAAGCTGGGTCAACAAGTATATTCAAGGCAGAGATAGACAGATTTTTAATCAGTAAGGGAATCAAGGGTTATGGGGAAAAGGCAGGAAGGTGGAGTTGAGGATTATCAGATCAGCCATGTTCTCATTGAATGGCAGAGCAGACTCGATGGGCCGAATGGCCTACTTCTGCTCCTATATCTTATGGTCTTATGGACCAGAAACTGAACTGGACTGGACTAGCCATATAAATACTGTAGCTACAAGAACAAGTCGGAGGCTAGGAATCCTGTGGCGAGTAACTCACCTCCTGACTCCCCAAAGCCTGTTCACCATCTACAAGGCACAAGTCAGGAGAGTGATGGAATACTCTCCACTTGCCTGGATGAGTGCAACTCCAACAACACTCAAGAAGCTAGACACCATCCAGGTCAAAGCAGCCCACTTGATTGGCATCCCTTCCACAAACATTCACTCCCTCCACTGCTGATGAAAAGTGGCAGCAGTGTGTACCATTTACAAGATGCACTGCAAAAACTCACCAAGGTTCCTTAGGCAGCACCTTCCAAACCCACGACTGCTACCATCGAGATGGACAAGGGCAGCATACACATGAGAACACCACCTGGAAGTTCCCCTCCAATACCACTCACCATCCTGACTTGAAAATATATTGCCATTCCTTCACTGTCGCTGGGTCAAAATCCTTGAACTCCCTCCCTAACAGCATTGTGGGTGCACCTACACCACAGGGACTTCAGTGGTTCAAGAAGGTGGCTCACCACAGCCCCTCAAGGGCAATTAAGGATGTGCCATAAATGCTGGCTTAGCCAGCAATGCCCATATCCCGTAAATGAATTTTTAAAAGTTATAGCTAGTGCAAAGGAAGATGGTTCTGGTTGTTGGAGGTCAGTCCCAGGATATCGCTGCAGGAGTTTTTCAGGGTGGCGTCCTAGCCCAACATTCTTCAGCTTCTTCATCAATGATCTTCCCTCCATCATAAGAACAGAAGAGGGGATGTTCACACAATGTTCAACATCATTTGCCACTGCTCAGATAATGATATAGTCCTTGTCCATATGCAGCAAGACCTGGACAACTTTCAGGCTTGGGCTGATAAGTGGCAAGTATCATTCACGCCACACAAGTGTCATGCAATGATAATCTCCAACAAGAGACAAGCTAACCATCTCCCCTCGACATTCAATAGCATTATCATTGCTGAATTCCCCATTATCAACACCCTGGGGTTATCACTGGCCAGAAACTGAACTGGACCAGCCATACAAATACTGTGGCTACAAGAGCAGCTCAGAAGCTGGAAATTCAGCTCAACTCACCTCCTGACTCCACCATCTACAAGGGTCAAGTCTGAAATGTGATGGAATATTCTCCACTTGCCTGGATAAGTGCAGCTCCAACAAAACTCAAGAAGCTTGACACCATCCAGGGCAAAGCAGCCTGCTTGATTGGCACCTCATCCACCACCTTAAATATCAATTCTCTCCATCACCTACACACAGTGGCAGCAAGGTGTACCACCTACAAGGTATGCTGCAGGTACTCACCAAGGCTCCTTCGACAGCATCTTCCAAACCTGTGACCTCTGCCACCTGGAAGGACAAGGGCAACAGATACATGGGAACACCACACCTCCAATCACACACCATCTTGATTTGGAATTATACTGCCGGTCGTTGGGTCAGAATCCTGGAACTCCCTTCCTGACAGCACTGTGAGTGTTCCCACACCACACGGACCGCAGAGGTTCAAGAAGGCTGCTCACCAGCACCTTCTTAATGGCAATTTGGGATGGACAATAAATGCTGGTCTAGCCAGCGAAGCCCACATCCCATGAAAAAATAACAAAAAGGCTAATATTACACCAAAACTTACCAAGTGTTACAGGCAGAAGGGAGACAGGCAAACTTACCTCTTTCCTCTCACCAATTGTAGGCAGTATGCTCTGGCATTTCTTCTCAAACCTTTGGTTTGTGTGATCCAACTTACTAATAACTCGCAGCAAACTCGTGTTATGATTAACTCAGAAAGTTGGTTTATTTCACAAGTTCACAATTTTCCACTGCACTGCACACACACGTGCAATAAGGTAGGGGGATAGAAGAGTTTTACAACTATGGATAGTAACAGTACACGAACCACAGAAATGAATATTAGTTTATGCGATTTCCAGAGTCTGAGAAATCAAAGTCCAGAGGGTGTTTCCTTTGTGGTGAGGTTCAATCCAAATAAGTTTCTGGTTGGAGATATCGATACGAAAATCCTTGAAACAAGTGACGTTGCAGCACGATGGCCTTTCTGTGCTTGGGCTGCTTGGCAGACATTGATCTGAGACTTTTAAAATCAAGCAGGCTTTGTGGAGTTGATAGCTGGTAACTTACTGTTCGCTCAGCTAGGCTGCTGGAGTCCTTTCCAGTTGATGTTAAAACAGCAGTCTGAAGATTTCTCAGGCATATAGAGATTTCAAAATGGTGACTTGAGTCATGTGACCTTCTTTCTCGCAATGACTTCAAAAGGGATGTTTATCCAGTGTCTGGAACTGGCTTTGATTTCAGAACTGATAATGTCCCAGTCATTAACTGTTAAAAGAGTTAACATCCATACTGAGGGTCTGGCAATGGGAAGCCATTGTCTACGCTGACTTTCTGACTCTGTTAGAAGGGTGAGCTTATCAGATGTAAATGGCATCCCTTGGTCCCTTCAATGGTCCCCTTTTAAAATGGGTCTGGGCAGTCCCATGTGAGATGAGTCTGTTAGCAGCTCTGCTGGCAATACAAGGTTCGATGTGCAAGGTTTGTGATTATAAGGCATCTGTACAATGAGGTGTGAGATTCTATAGGCTGAGGGAGGAATTATTTTGTTCTTGGAACTGCTGTTGGTAGCTTCCAGAACAAAAGGCCAATCCTGTGCTCATGTGACTTGTAGCAGCCATCTTTTTTTGCTTCAGCAAAAAGTCCATTTTAAAGATAGATAGCAAAAAGAATAAAGTTTTGATACATACAGTGATGGATTTCTTTTCATGTCATAGTAACCCAACACAAGAAATTTCAAGCCTATGCTTCACTAACATTGCTAGACCTATCTGTTTCTCCACAATTTCTGAGCCAAATAATTATTTGCCAGTGTGAGTGCTAGAAAGAGAAAAAAAACTATTCTTGTTGGGGTTTTTAATCCACCTTGTCTCTTTTCATATTATGGTAAACTTGGCTTAAAATGGTTTTTCTATAAAACAGATTGTGACTTAGTATCATTAACATTAACTTCTAGTCCCAGCCCTTTCTGACCTTTTCAAAAAATTGCTCTAATGTTTCCCAGATTTTCTAGAAAGGATCTGTCTCTTCTGAGGAGTTGTTGTCTTGGATCAGATCCATATCCCAGAATTCATTTGATCCGTGTGGATTTGTGACTTGGCATGCATGTCTGCAAAGACTCAATTGCTTGCTAATAGCCTGCTACAGTGAGAACCTGTCTCTAATTGACAATCTTGACTCTGGGATTTCATGGTCTTGAGAATCAAGTGTCACTTAGCTTTGCAATTGAATTGAGTCAAACTTCAGTCAAATTTTCCCTTACTATTTTCTTTTGAGCAGTTGTGTACTTCCAGTAACTTTTGTCTTATTTAGTTAACTTAATCTTCAGACTGATTTCGGCCATTGCTCCCAAATTCATTAAGTTCTTCTTTATGTGAGGAGTAATGAACCTCTGCAATATTCTGCCAGATTGGATAGTAGGGATGCAGATTTTAGGGATGTTCAAAGACCTGGTTGGATGTTGGTAGATTTGAAATAATAGAGGCTAAAATAAATTTTCCTTTAGTAGACTAACTGGGGGTGAATGGCCTGGAGTGAAAATGCACTGTACTGAACAGGCAGGCTGATCAATGATCCTCCAATTTAATATTTTTAAACTTCAGATGTATCATCAAGAGAATAGGTCATAAAACATAAAATGTCTTCCGCGATACAGGAAGGGGAAGGCTAAATGAAATCAGGAAGACTACTGCCCCAAGCTGTTGTCATACACATTATTGCAGTTGGATCAGAAACAAACATTGGAAACAGCCATATAAATACTGTGGCTACAAGATCAGGTCAGAGGCTCGAATTTCTGCATTGAGTAACTAAACTCCAGACTCCCCAAAGAATGTCCACCATCTACAAGACACAAGTCAGGAGTATGATGGAATACTCACCACTTGCCTGGATGAGTGCAAGGCAATAACACTCAAGAAGCTCAGTACCATCTAGGACAAAGCACCCCTTCCACTACCTTAAACATTCACTCTCTCCACCACTGACACACAGTGGCAGCAGTGTGTACCATCTACAAGATGCATTGCAGGAACTCACCAAGGCTCCTTCGACAGCATCTTCCAAACTCGCCACCGCTACCGCCAAGAAGGACACAGGCAGCAGATAGATGGGAACACCATCACATGCAAGTTCCCCTCCAAGCCACACACCATCCTTCCTTGGAAATATATCGCTGTTCCTTCACTCACTGCTTCAAAATCCTGGAATTCCCTCCCTAACAGCACTGTGGGTGTTCATACACCACATGACCAATAAGGGTTGGGCAATAAATGCTGGCCGAGCCAGCGATGCCCAAACCCTGTGAACGAATAAATTTTTTATGACTGGCAAAGAATCAGGTTTGCCATCTTCCCTCAGCCTGCAAACTGAACCGTAAAAAAAAGAGACAATAGAGACAGTTCAAACTATTCAATATGATACACTGGTTAACATCAGTCATATCATTATGTCGAGCTTTGGAGTGCAAGCACTAAAAAAAATTGCTATAATGTCCACAGGAAGCATTTGTTTATCAGAGCAAGCCTTTTGCATATTGGGGTCAAAGATCAGAGCCTCTGCAGCACACTCGGGATAGCAGAAGCTGTCCGATTCAGCTACATATTTATTTAGACTAAAATACCAAAGTCACAGTTGGAAAACAAGCTTCTGAAGAGCACTGAACATTCTGTGCCTTTTACACTTTTACCCAACTATAATCCTGCTCCACGCCATAAATTCTGGTGTATGGGGCGTACATGCCTGAAGGGTTTTTTTAAAATAACCAGCAAAAGTTGGGACAGGGGATTACAGGATATAACTTTTGCAGCATTGAACTCTGTGGCTTATCCTTTCTGTACAACTATATTTTCTTCTTGAGGTGGTCTGTTATTTCCATCCTAAAACATGTCTCCAGCTACTATATCCTTAATAATACTGAGCCTTACAACATATATGCCTTACACTTCCTTTATTATGGGGGGAATTTTATGCGGCCCCACCCCTCACTGGTGTATTTGAAGGTGGTGGTGGTGGGGGGCACATAAATAAAGCGAGTGTCCAACCTTCTGCCTTCCCGCCAACCTCTCTGTCATATTACAGGGAGCATTAAGGCGTAGTGGTTTTCCCGCTGGTCTAGTAATCCTGAGACTCAGGGTATTACTCTGGGGACCTGGGTTTGAAACCCACCACAGCAGATGGTGGAATTTGAATTCAATAAAAATCTGGAATTAAAAGTCTAATGATGACCATGGAACCATTGTCGATTGTTGTAAAACCCAATCTGGTTCTAGGGTAGGCCCTTTAGGGAAGGAAATCTGTTGTCCTTACCTGGTCTGGCCTACATGTGACTCCAGACCACAGCAATGTGGTTGACTCTTAAATGAACATTTGAAATGACCTAGCAAGCCACTCAGTTGTAACAAACTGCTACAAAGTCACAAAAAGGGAATGGACGGACCACCCGGCATCGACCTAGGCACCGGAAACGACAACGGCAATCTCAGCCCTGTCGACCCTGTGAAGTCCTAGTGCCAAAATTCGGAGGGCTTTCTTACAGACTAGCCAAGCAACAGCCTGACATAGTCATCCTCACGGAATCATACCTTACAGATAATGTCCCAGGGACCACCATCGCCATCCCTGGGTATGTCCTGCCCCACCAGCAGGCTGAGCAGAGATGGCGGGAGTCATATACAGTCCGGAGGAGTAGCCCTGGGAGTCCTCAACATCAACTCTGGACCCTATGAAGTCTCATGTCATCAAGTCAAACATGGGCAAGGAAACCTCCTGCTGATTACCAAGCACATAGCTGCTAGACTGGGTCTGTGGCAGGTGGTGAGGGAACCAGCAAGAGGGAAAAATATACTTGACCTCATCCTCACCAACCTACCTGCCACAGATGCATCTGTTCATCACAGTGTCGGTAAGAGTGACCACCGCACAGTCATTGTGGAGACGAAGTCCCGCCTTCACAGAGAGGATACCCTCCATCGTGCTAAATGGGATAGATTTCAAACAGATATAGCAGCTCAAGGCTGTGCAATTTCGAGATATAGCAACTCATGGCCCGGCATATCCCCCATTCTACCATTACCATCAACCCTGGTTCAATGAAGAGTGTGGGAGGGCATGCCAGGAGCAGCACCAGGCTAACCCAAAAATGAGGTGTCAATCTGGTGAAGCTACAACATAGAACTACTTGCATGCCAAATAGCATAAGCAGCAAGTGATAGACAGGGCTAAGCAATCCCACAACCAACGGGTCAGATGCAAGCTCTGCAATCCTGCCACATCCAGTCGTGAATGGTGGTAGTCATTAAACGTATCACTGGAGGAGGAGGCTCCACAAATATCCCCATTCTCAATGATGGAGGAGCCCAGCACATCAGTGCAAAAGATAAGACTGAAGCATTTGCTACAACGTTCAGCCAGAAATGCCGAGTGGATGATCCATCTCAGCCTCCTCCGGGCGTCCACATTATTACAGATGCCAGTCTTCAGCAAATTTGATGCACTCCATGTGATATCAAGAGACAGCTGAAGATACTGGATGCTGCAAAGACAATGAACCCTGACAATATTCTGGCAATAGTACTGAAGATTTGTGCTCCACAACTTGCTGCACCCCTAGCCAAGCTGTTTCTGTACAGCTACAACACTGGCATCTACCCGGCTATGCGGAAAATTGCCCAGGTATGTCCTGTATACAAATAGCAGGACAAATCCAACCTAGCCAATTACCGCCCCATCAGTCTACTCTCCATCATCAGTAATGTAATGGAAGGGGTCATCAACAGTGCTATCAAGCAGCACTTGCTTAGCAATAACCTGCTCACTGAGTCCCAGTTTGGGTTCCGCCAGGGCCACTCAGCTCCTGATCTCATTACAGCCTTGGCTCAAACATGGACAAAAGAGCTGAACTCCTCAGGTGAGGTGAGAGAGACTGTCCTTCAAATCAAGGCAGCATTTGACAGAGTGTGGCATCAAGGAGCCCTAACAAAACTGGAGTCAATGGGAATCAGGGGGAAAGCTCTCCGCTGGTTGGAGTTATACCTACACAAAGAAGATGGCTGTGGTTGTTGGAGGTCAGTCATCTCAGCTCCAGGACATCATTGCAGGAGATCCTAAGGGTAGTGTCCTCGGCCCCATCATCTTCAGCTGCTTCATCAATGACGTTCCTTCCATCATAAAGTCAGAAGTGGGGATGTTTGCTGATGATTGCACAATGTTCAGCACCATTCGCAACTCCTCAGATACTGAAGCAATCAATGTCCAAATGCAGCAAGACCTGGACAATATCCAGGCTTGAGCTGACAAGTGGCAAGTAACATTTGCACCACGCATGTCAGGCAATGACCATCTCCAACAAGAGAGGATCCATCCATCGCCCCTTGATGTTCAAAATAATTACCAACACTGAATCCCCCACTATCAACCTCCTGGGGGTTACCATTGACCAGAAACTGAATTGGACTAGTCACATAAATACTATGGCTACAAGAGCAGGTCAGAGGCTAGAAAACATGAGACGAAGAACTCACCACCTGACTCCCCCAAAGTGTCTACAATCTACAAGGCATAAGTCAGGAGTGTGATGGAATACTCCCCACTTGCCTGGATGAGTGCAGCTCCCACAACACTCAAGAAGCTTGACACCATCCAGGGCAAAGCAGCCCGCTTGATTGGCACCACATCCACAAACATTCACTCCCTCCACCACCGGCGTAAAGTAGCAGCAGCGTGTACGATCTACAAGATGCACTGCAGGAATTCACCAAGGCTCCTTCGACAGCACCTTCCAAACCCACGACCACTACCATCTAGAAAGACAAGGGCAGCAGATAGATGGGAACACCACCACCTAGAAGTTCCCCTCCAAGTCACTCAACATCCTGACTTGGAAATATATCACCGTTCCTTCACTGTCGGTGGGTCAAAATCCCTTCCTAACAGCACCGTGGGTGTACCAATACCACATGTGAGCTGCCATCTTGCAGCAGTTCAAGATGGCAGCTCACAATCACCTTCTCAAGGGCAACTAGGGATGGGCAAAAAATGCTGGCCCAGCCAGCGTAGCCTATATCCCGTGAATGAATTTTTTTAAAAGTAAGGCATCAGGGAGCCTGCCCACCTTTAGGTCCATCGAGGCCCTTAAGTGCCAATTAAAGGCCACTTAAGGACCTCATTCCACCCGGGCAACCATATTAAATTGGGTGGGGGAAGGTGGAAGGAAGGTAGCCAGCCCACAACTTTAGCAGCCCAGGTTCAAAGACAGCAAGAAAGTGGGGTCTGCCTAATTTGGGGAGTCCCTTGTGCCTACCAGGGGCAACCTCCACCCATGGTGGTACCAACCCCACCTCCCCACTCCCACCACTGCCTATCACCCTCCCTGGGCCTCTAACACTTTCCTTCCACCCCTTCCCTTTTCCCTTGCTAGGGTACCTTCCCTTTTCCCTTGCATCCCTAACCAAAATCCCCAGACTACCGTGAAATCCGGTATCCATCTTCCTTCTTCTTGGGAGTCCTTGTAGTCCTAGCAGCAGCCACTCCCATGTTCGGCCGCCTCTGGGACTCCTCAGCTGCAGGCCAATCTGATTGGCTTACAGCTCTTGACACCGGGACTTCCTGTGCCTGAAGGACAGAAGTCCCACTTTCACTTTGTTAAAGCTGCCCCCAGCATATTATCTCTGTGGTTTGGAAGGTGCTGCCTGTTTTAAAGCCGGTGAGCTGCCAACCAACTTTTCGACCAGGGTGGGGGGTGCAGGGAATATGTAACACTCCCACCCCATAAAATTCACCCCTTTGTTTGTATTGTTGTAGCAATTCACAAATCTGTGCTCAGTGTCTCATGGCGTACTTTCTGGAAATGTAAACTATTTCATTTCAGGTTTGGCCTTAAAAGGCAACCACAACTACCTTTAGCAAGCTTTAAATATACTAAATTACTTCTTACTATTTCCCCATTAGAGGTTAGATGCTCTATTTGGGCTGCTAACTTGTTCTCCACATATTCACTCAACTATAAATTCAATTATAAAGGATGCAACCAGAAACCACCAAATGCATGGGTTGATTATTTATTCAAACCTTTGCAGGGCATGTGGGAACACCACCACTTGCACTTTCCCCTCCAAGTCACACACCATCCTGAATTGGAACCACAATGCTGTTCCTTCACTGCCACTGGGCCAAACTCCTGGAACTCCCTCCCTACCACATGGAATGCAATGGTTCAAGGCGTTGCACACCTACACCTTCTCAAGGGC
The DNA here is from genome assembly GCF_964194155.1 of Cetorhinus maximus. NCBI lineage: Eukaryota > Metazoa > Chordata > Chondrichthyes > Lamniformes > Cetorhinidae > Cetorhinus > Cetorhinus maximus. Next base: position 154,847,401 of record NC_135883.1, on the reverse strand, counting down.
AATTATTAATAGGCTTAAATGCTGGCCTTGCCAGTGACGCTCACATCCCATGAACAAATATTAATAAAAAATATAAAGTTTCTTCCGAATAACCTTATGAAAGATGTTGTCAATTTCATGCAAGAAAATGAAAATATAAAGATCTCTTTCTAAAACCAAACAAGTGGTGATAACAGCTTTCTAGTAATGAGGCCTAAAAATTTTCACAAAATGCTTTCTGCTTTTAGGGCATGGCAAAAACAGCAGTGGCCAAAAGCAGCAGTCAGTGTAACCTTTTTCTGTAATTTATTTTATCATGTTTCTATGTGGCATCATCCTGTACTGTGCGGCGTCTTGATTGAACAGTATGGCATAACCCAGCTCACGGGCCTTCAATAATGATGCCCAGTTGCCATCTGCCAGCTGGTGCATAAAAATGGTCCTGGGTGATGAGCATTGCAACTTATTTTTTCTTCCCTGTGACTTCTTCAGCTTGATAACTCCAACCACTGAAGAAATTGCTCAAACTACACACAATCTTTTTTCCTTACAGTCCATCGAATAGTGCAATGCTCCCACTTATTCTCTGCACTCTCATGCATACCGCGTGTCCTAATAATATTTTAGGTTTATTTCTATTTTTCATTTCAGGATCCTTTCTAAATTTCTTCCTATTGAATTTTCCCCCAATTAAATTTGTTTCCTTTGGATTGAAATGAAAAAAAATGCACACTCCAGAAAAACAGAAGTGATGGAGCTGAAAGGTAATTACCATGTAAGAATATGGGAACAGTTCAGTCTAGTCCAGTCCATCCAACTTTCTGTTTCACAGATCTTGCTTGATTGTTTTCATTCTTCCTCACCTAACCCATATTTGTCTACTCACTGCTGAATCAAAAATTCACTTCCTATTCTTTTCAAGTCATCTGTTTGAAAAAGTTTCACTGTGTTAGGCTGCAGTTAATTCATGAGTTAGCAATTTAGTGTGAATAGGTCACTGATGGTAACTGTAGCTTGGTGCTTAGAAACATTTATCTTGGGCTGTAAGATGATGAAAGGATTCGGTAGGGTGGAAGTAGAGAAAATGTTTGCACTTGTGGAAGGAGTACAAAGCTAGCAGTCATAATATGACAGTGAATAATAAGTTCAACAGGGAATCCAGGAGGAACCTTCTTAGCTTCAGGGGTTGGAATATGGAACTAACTATCACATGTAGTGGTTGAGGTGAATAGCATTGACACATTTATGAAAGACCTACATCAATATGTGATAGAGAAAACAATTGTAGGATATGGTAATAGGGTTAGATGGAGAAAAGCGGGAAGATCATGTGGCCCATAACCACTGGAACAGACCAACTGGGCTGAATGGCCTGTTTCTGTACTGCACATGAGATGTAACTTGATATTTATGCATAAAGGATCTGTGTCCAGCTTCTGTGTTTTTAATTCATTCATGGGGTGTCGACGTCGCTGGCAAATTAGGGATGGGCAATAAATGCTGGTCTAGCCAGCGACACCCGCATCCCATGAACAAATAAAAAAAGTGCCACTTAATGGCACTATTGATGACCCCCTTCCATTATTTTATTGTTGATTGAGAGTAGACTGATGGGGCTGTGTTGCATTTATCCTGCTTTTTGTGTACAGGACATACCTGGGCAATTTTCCACATTGTAGCTGTTCTGGAACAGCTTGGCTAGGGGCACAGCAAGTTCTGGAGCACAAGTCTTCAGTACTATTGCTGGAATATTGTCAGGGCCCATTGCCTTTGCAGCATCCGGTGCCTTCAGCCGTTTTTTGACATTACATGGAGCGAATCTAATTGGCGGAAGACAAGCATCTTTGATGCTGGGGACCTCCTGAGGAGGCCGAGATGGATCAATCATCCACTAGCACTTCTGGCTGAAGTGCTCTCTAGCATACTTTAAAAAGCTGATTAGCATTCACCTCAAATCGTAATTTTGACAACATTCTAATAAACATATTAAAGCAAAAGAAATGAAGAAAGTTGGAAAAATGTTCTGCACCCTCTGGGTTAGGTGACACCGTACAAAATCATAAAAAAGCAAATGCCAAATATGCACTACAAAAAAATGTCAGTTTGATCCAAAGCTTATCACTCAGCAGACTGTCATTGTATTAAAAATATTGGGTCGTTACCCATCTCAGAAGTGGACAGTCATCAATGAGGTACCGGTGCATTGCACCTTATTAGCTACAATGGAAACTCAGAAGAATGAATATCAGAGTATAGCTATCATTCAATTTCTAGCAGATGATTAAAATACAAATGAATGTTAATGTGCTTACCCAATCTCCTGCAACTGAAGGTAGACTCAGATCCTGAGGAGCTTATGTTGCAAGAAAATCCTGATTCAGAAAACTGTCTTGATCCCTGCCTTGAGTTGAATTCCTTTGAAGACTGGGCACTAGAGGGAGGTATTTTCCCACAGTTGTCTGAGTTTATTTGGTTGATGGCATCCTGTGCCCTCTTCTTCTCTTTCTTTAACATGTTCACTAGAATATCTGAAGTAGCCATTCAAGGAAATGAACAGTGAAAACAGTCTTTGCTTTACTATAATGGATAATAAGGAAATGGCAATTTAAATTAATACATACCTGTTATCCGTTTTCATAGTGCAGGAAGAGGACAAAAAGCAAGCAGTATAAGGGAACTTAAAAATAAGTCAAGAATATAAATTAATTTAAGTAAGAAAATGGTCATGGCAATCAAAACAGAACTTAAACAAATCTCCTGGACCTGAGCGTTTCCACCTTAAGGTATTAAAAAAAAGATGCTTACAGATGCTTTAGTCGTCGTTTTCTAAGGCTCTCTGGATTTTGGGATTGATCAGAAAATGTCACTCCATTGCTTAAGGAAAAAATGATGGTAGAAACCAGAAAAAAACAGGCTGTCAGTTAACATCAGTTATAGGGAAGCTACTGGAATCTTTCATCAGAACTAGAGTGATTGAGTGCTTGAACAAATATGAGCTGATCAGGGAGCCAGCATGGATTTGTGAAGGGTAAGTAATGTTTGAATAATCTAGTTGAATTTTTTTGAGGATGTCACTGACGTGGTGGACAGCAGAGTGTTGATGGAAATTGTCTTTATGGACCTCCTGAAGGTGACAATAAGGTTCCCCGCAAGAGGCAATACAAAATCAAAAGCGCACAGAATTGGAGGTATGCTAGTGGCCTACATGGATTGGAATTAAAGATTTACCAGTACAAAGGCATATGAGCAATGGGAAGCCTTCAGAGTCTGGAGTTTGAATATAGGCTAGACATATTCCCGCGAGCTGGAAAGGAATTGCATCCAGAACAAGGACTCACTATATGATTAACATATAGAAATTAATATGCAACAGAAAAGGCTTATGATAAATGTCAGGTTCACAATACAGTAGAGTACCACATTGAATACACGAAGTACAGAGGAGAACATAAAAAGGAAATAAAAGGGACAAGGAAGACAAACAAGAATAGATTACCTGTTACGTAAAAGGGAACTCAAAAGTCCATTATGAACATCTACATAGCAAAAGGATAGTCAAAGGGAGGGTGGGCCAGTTAGGGATCAAAACGATCATCCTGAGGAGGCAGAGGAGCTAAATGAGTATCTTGCACCTGTCTTCACTAAAGAAGAGAATACTGGCAATATCACAGTAAAGGAGAAGGTATTAGAAAAATTGGATATTGTGATAAATATCTAGTTTGTGGTTCATGTTACTATTTTAGAGGTGATGTTTAATTCTGAGAAGGTTAAAGTTTAACTGTAGAAAATGGGATAAATGCAGCTAAAGCAGCTTGGAGTCTATTACACTTAAAAGGTTGGAGCTATGTTTACGTAACGGGTTAGCAGCAAGAAACTTAAGATAAATGGGCTTACTTAGCTGGAGAGCTGGAAACATGATATCTACACTGCTTGCAAAGAAGTATGATCCAGATAAATGTTTTGAGAGTTAGAGCTAAATTAGTTTAAAAGCATTCAGTGAACCCTGAAAGGATACTTCGTCATGGAGATGGGTGCATCTTAAGAAGGTTCTCTGGTTTCAATTTATCTGCATGTTTGCTGGGAGAGGGGTTTAGTTGCAGTTTGTGGTTTGCAGCTCACAGATAAGCCCTGGGAGATGTTAGCAGGCTCCAGGCAATTATGGCTCAGAGAAGTCCTGGTGAGCTGAGAAAGCGACAGAAGATCATTGGTTTTGTGTTGGAGACAGTTAGGGCTCAGTAAAGTCCTGGGAACCATTTATACTTTGGTGAAGTCAGGAGACTGAAGTTCAAAGAAACGCAGGGGGCAGTTCTGATGAAGAGTCATACGGACTCGAAATGTTAACTGTATTCCTCTCCGCAGATGCTGTCAGACTTGCTGAGTTTTTCCAGCTATTTTTATTTTTGTCCCAGGAGCAGTGCCAGCTTAGTGATGCTAGCAGTCTGAGAAAGAGTTGGAAATGTGCTACTAATAAGAGGCGGGACTGCACCTTTGTGAATTCCGTGGAACACAGTCTCAGGAGAGGAAACTGAACCCTCAGGAGATAAACAATTGTTGAGGCAGTCCAAGTAGGAGCAGTTTTTGAGGGAATTCAGAGGCTAGACCTTTAAAAGTGAAGAGTTGAAATTCCTCCTGAGGAGACAGAGTTTTACTGAGATTTTGTGACTCACAGTGGTCACTGACATCTGGGTGGGTTGCTGAGAAATCTGTGGGATCTGTTTTGGTTGCATCTGCCATTTGGTGTGCAGTGTGATGTGTTCGACTACATTAGGCTTGTTAATTCATATTTACCCTATGTTAATTCTAAATGTTAGTGTATAGGATAGATATTGCTAAAAAAAGATACATGTCGGAGCTTTTCGTCTTGCACTCATCAGGATGCTTCGCAAGAAAAGAACAGTATATTCTTTGCAGACAGAAAGAACATTTATACACATTGTGCCTGTTTCAGCTAAACAAAAAAAGTGACAGCCATTCGCTGACTCATTTCTCAGGGAAATGCCTTGTCCAATCAGGGTCAAACTGCCTGGTTTAAATTTCAAATAACGCTTGGCAGTTAACTGTCAGTGACCATCACTGGTGCATTCTCCATGGCACCACCTCGACCAATCAGAGTCCAGTTGCCAACCAATCAGCACTCTCGTCACATACAGTATAAATTGTTGTTTCCCCCTTACACTGGTATTCTTGCAAAGTGCCCTGATGAGTGCAAGATGAAAAACTTTGACATGTCTCTTTTTCAACAATATTCAAGTTCTGTACTACCAAACGACTATTTATAAAATAGATATTGCAAATTGATCTACTTTTCTGACTTTGTAAAGTTATCTTATTTGTTTAAAAGCATGGAATCTTGGAGCTTTATTCTCCTAGTGGGTAACTAGGGTTTCAAACCTTGTCTACTTTAAACAAAAAGTTACTTGCCTCTAAACGTATCATAACAATGGGCCAGAACTTACAAGGAGTGGCAAATACACTCCTCTCCTTTTCACTTACCTAGGTCTGGAGCTGTACATTTCTCGCCTGCTCTTCCTACCCGGTAAAAGTGAGAAGTATACCTGGTTTCTGAGGCCTTCCAATGTGGGGCAGCAGCATTGGGGGATGTGAAGCTATGCCCTCTTTCTACGGCACTAGCTGCCTTAAGCCAGATAAGTTTAAAGGTCCCTGTATTTAAGAGCATTTTGAGAAGCCAGGGGGAAGGTAAATGTATAAGGAATTGGGTAGGATGGCTTGGGGGGCTAGGAGGTGCCAGATGGGTCGGGGGGTGGATAGGTAAGATTGGGTAGTTGTTCAAGGGGTGGGAGGGTAGTTGGGGGGTTGGCTCGCGGAGTGGGAGGATAGTCGGGAGTGGGAGGAGAGTTGGGAGGTGGATAATCGGGTGGGATGAAGGGTAGTCGGGCATATGGGGGGTAGTCGTGGGGGTCCGGGTTAGTCAGGTGTTTGGGGGGGTAGTCAGAAAGTCGGGGTAGTCGTGTGGGTAGGTGAGAGGTGAGGGCTAGTTGGATGGGAGAGTAGTCGCGGAGTGAAAGGGCAGTCAGGTGGTCGGGTGGGTAATTGGTGGTCGGGAGGATAGTCTGTGGATGAGGGGTAGACAGGATCAGGAGGCCAGGGTTGGTGGGGTGAGTCGGGAGGAGTGTGGGGGTAGTCAGGTGGTCAGTAGGGTAACAGGGGATTGGGAGTAGTCAAGAGGATTGAGGGGAGTTAAGGGGATGTGGGGGGGGGAGTCAGTAGGGGTTGGGGGGGGAGTCAGTAGGGGTGTGAGGGGGGAATCGGGAGGTTAAGAGAGTATTTAGGGGGTAGATGGGTTGTTGGGGGAGCTGTGGGGGTGTGGGGTTGCGGAGGTAGTTGGGGTCCACTGGGGAGTGGGGGTGGAGTCAGTACCATTGTTACCCAGGTTTTAATCCTTCTAACTTTTCCTGGGTAATTATTCTACTGAGAAAGTCAGAACCATCCAAAGTCGCAGATTTAAATCGGAGTTTCAGATGGTTCCCAGTGCAGAGTAATTCCCTATTGGAAGTTTAAATTTACTGTAATAAGCTTGTTAACAAAATTGATGCCCAGGAGATTAAAGGGGCAATGGCAGCATGGATACAAAATTGCCGAGGGCAGAAAGCAGAAAGTAGTATCCCAGGTATTGGTGTTAGGATCACTCCTCTTATTGATAAATAAGCTAGACTTGGCTATACAAGGCAAAATTTCAAAGTTTGCAGATGACAATTTAGAAATAAAATCAGGAAGCACATTTTCGTGCAAACAACAGTAACTGCAGGGTACAAAATACTAATTGACTCAGGAGCTGAGAGTCCTTTGTGGGTTCAAGTGGTTACTGAAGGAACCTGAAACCTGGATCCTTACCACTTTTTTCATAATTATAGAGTTCCCAAGTTCTAAAGTTTAACAAAATATCTCACAAATATTCTGCTGCCCTTTTAAGCCTTCTTCTACATTAGAGGATCACATTGTGCTATATTAATAACAAAAACATTGGGCCGGATTTTCCCCCCGCTGGGGGAGAAGTTGAAGTGCAGGCGCACGGAGGCGCGCCGCCATTTTACTTGGGTGGGCCAATTAAAGCCTGCCCAGCGTGACGTCCGCACGGAAGCGCTATGTGCTCCCTGTGCGGACGGGTGGGGGTGGGGGGGGGGGGAATCCCTAAACCTGACAGTGCGCTCTTTCACGCATGCGTACGAAAGAACGCACTCATCTTCCCTGAGGCTAAGTGCTGCCTCAGGGAGATCGTCTCTACTGTACAAATAATTAAACATAGAAAAAAAAATCCCTGACATGTCCCCTCAAGTGATACTGTCACATGAGTTGGGACATGTCCATAACTTTTTTAAAAACTTTAATCAAATTTTTTAAAACCTACATGAAACCTCATCCTGCCCATGGTTTAACCTTAAGGTTGGACGGGCAGGTCCATTAATTACTTAAATGGCTCTGTCAATGGCCTCAATTGGCCATTGACAGGTCGGCGGGCACACAGCTGATTTTGCTGAGGCCCCCCCCACCTGAAAATTTAAATGGGACGCAGTGACGTCGGGAGTTCTGCCCCACCCCTCGCTCGCCGACAGGAAAATCCTGCCCATTAACACGCTGACATAAATTACATTAACTGAATGAAAATAGCAGTCAAAGAAGTTTCAAATAGGATGTTATTGTACTTATTACAGATAGGAAATGCAATTTTGAGTCCCTAGATCTAATGGTCCTTCTTTCAAACACTGAAAGTATCGCTATCAATATCTTGCCCACCTTAACTGACCAGGAATGTGACATTGACGAATAAGTCTCAATAAATTGTGTTTTTTCAGTCATAATTGTTATTATCTGATAAGTTACAAATTGATTATAAACATTAATAAAGTAACTGAGTAAAACTGATGAAATGGAAAAATAAAAATCGAAAAATATTACTCTGGTATTAAGAAAAGGGATTCTGAGCCCTGGTGTAATATTTTTAAAAGTTATTGTCAGCTTGGCTCAGCTTGCACATGTAAGTCAAAGATTGTGGATTAAAGCACCACTCTAGGACTAAAGTACAGTATCACGATTGCAAAATTAATGCTTTACTGAGAGAATGCTAAGAGGGACAAAAATGGACACTTGGAGACACTCCCAACATAACTGTTAGTTCAAGAAAGTGATTATAAACATAAAAGGATACTGATTTCATTATCTCGTTGCTGCACGATTTCTCTTAATTTCATCTCTGTATCCATGATATCTTCTCCATGGGGATCAGGGGACGAGAGTCCATTTTCTCTCTGAAGACCAGGTCTTAACTGTTTCAGCTCTTTTACTAAACACTGATGCAGGGAAATAATGAAAATTCTGATGATGTCACATGTTTTAAAGATTAACCTTTCACATTCCAAGGAGAGATTATTATAAATATTTTTCTATTTTCTGGACACATAGTCGTTGGAATTTGACTGGCTTCCATCTCCATCAGAATTAAAAAACCGCAGGTTGGCATGGTTTGAACAGTGCTCATATGTCATGCCACAACATCCCAATCAAACATTAAGCGGTATATTGTGGGTACACTGTTGAAGTGACAGCATGTTACAATGCAGAGAGTCAAAAGGCAATGAGGAATCACAGCATGTCCTTTGTAATCTTTGGTCAATTACTTTTCATAAGTGGAGCTATTATTTGTTTTATTATAAGTTTAGACTATACTTTTAAAATGGGGAAAGTTTTCCTCCTTCCCAAAGGGCCCATTTCTGTTAGTGCTGAGCTAAATTCTCCCCATTATGAAAATCAAGGGTGCTCAAATGTCCCTATTGTAAAGAACATATATTTTTATTTCTGTTGGACTGTTGTAAAGAACATATATTTTTATTTTCTGTTGGACTGTGGATTGGGATTGCAATGGCTGCAGTTTGCAAGACATGTCCACTGGAACAGGATGAAAGATATATATAATGTTGCAGTCCTGGAACAGAGTGTGCCATGAAAGACAGGATGGTGCCAGCAAGGATTCCTGGAACAAGGGAGGTGCCTGACAACAGCATTTTAATTGGCTCCTGAATAGGTGACCAGAGTTTTGTGTGGTAGCAGTGCAGCAAAAAGCTCCTGGCCTGCAAAGAGAAAACATCTATAATCTATTTTCCTCATATCTGTATAACCTGCTCTCTCTCTGGGGAACCCCCTGTAAAATGGAAAAGGGGAAAACCACTGTTAGAGACATTGAAAAGCAAGTTCTTAACCAGTGAACTAAATACTGAAAGCGCTGGAAGACCACCTCATGTCATCAACAAGAACTGAAAGGAATTTGGAAAACATCGATCAAAATCAGCCCATCAAATCCTATACTCCAGATTGGTGTTATTGAACTGTTTTATCCCACCCTTAAAATCCATGCTTTGTGTGTCTTATGTGTCTTGTGTGTGTGTGCGTGTGTATAGGGATTTAAGAAGGGGGTAGCGTTTAAGTTATAGTGTTAGAAGTTGGCAGTTCATATTTCTTTCTTTTGCCACTAGTTAAATACAATTTGTTCAATAAACAGTTATTTACTTATTAAGTTTATAAACCTGGTGCTCAAATTCTGTTAACCTAAATTAGACAGTTTGGTAGAATTGGGGAAGTCTGGTGTTTGTTCAAGCTTTTCACATTTGTCAATGCTCGGGGAGCAGTGGGGCTTGATATCACAGCACTATCCCCAGTGAGTTGTGACACTGTGTAATTTGCAGCATTGGAATCATGAAGTCAAAGTAAATTGTAATGATGCTTTACCCTAAAGGACCTTAAGCCTGCTTTGTAAATGTACATGACATGGGTCCGGATTTTGCTGTAGAAAAAATGAAGGTTATCAGCACTCACTGTTATTAAAGGAGAAAATTGGACAGCAACTTCCAAAATCTGCTGAAGGGCAGTTACACGTGGAAATCTGGAGGTTGCTATTCAATTAATCCTGCTCCTCAACTAACTTTGCACCAACGTTTCCTTATTGATAAGACTCAACATTAAAATGCATAATGGGCATGAGGCTGCAATATTTACCCATAAGCTACCCTATAAACTTAGCAGAAAAAATATGGCTGGTCCATTCAGATGCAAGTGGCTATTTAAATAGCAAGAGTTAATTACTGCCAACCAACTCTCTAGTGCTGAGAATTTAATTTTTACAAGTATGGAATTTCATTCCTTCAGAATGTAATTATTGTTGGAGATTGTTAAAAATTAAAAATCAAAATAATTTCTCTTCTGTCTTTCTCCAAATCCCATATCTATTTCCCTCATTTGATTTCATTTTCTGAACATGCTTTTACATTAAATTAAATATTCTCCTTTATATTTCCTGGTTTAGACTCTGCATGTCTCAGTAAGAATTCATTAATCTGTTACAAACAGAAGAGAGATAGGCAAACTGCTCTGATTTCTTCTCACCAGCTGCCAGTAAGCAGGAAGGCATTTTGTATGATTTTTACAGTGTGTGGTGGTGTGGTTTCCCAATTCCTCAGTTTGTGTGATCCAAGTTACTAATAATTTACTATTAATCCACAACAAACTTGTGCTATGATTACCTCAGAAGGTTAGTTTATTTCACATTCAAAAAACCTGGGGGGGGGGGGAGTGTCCGCAACTTCCCACCACACACACCCCACCCCCCACAAATACCCCCCTCCCCACACAGGCACACACACAGTAGCGGGGGGGCGGGGGGGGCGTGGGGGGGGGGAGGAGGAGGAAGAAACGGGTGGGGGTAGAAAAAGTAAGATTTTAATACAAGAACCACAGAAATAAATATTATTGCACATGATTTCCAAGGTCTGAAAGAGTCCGGAGGGTGTTTCCATCATCGCACAGGTCAGTTCCGATGAGTTTCGAGTTGGAGATAAGAATGCAAAAATGCTTGAAATGAGTGGTGCCTCAGCACGATGGGCTTTCTGTACTTAGGCCTCATGGCAGGCATTGATAGAGACTTTCAAAATCAAGTAGGCTTTGTGGAGTTGAGAGACAGTAATCGACCGCTTGCACAGCCAGGCTGCTGGAGCTCTTTCCAGTTTATGTAAAAACAGCAGCCTGAGGATTTCTCAGTTCTCAAAGGAATACAGGGATTTCAAAATGGTGACTCAAGACTCATCTTTCTCCACAATGACTTCCAAAAAGAAAGGTTATCCAGTGTCTGGAATTGCCTTTGTTTTCAGGACTGATAATGTCCCAGCCGTTAGTTGTTGAAAGAGTTGCCACACACATTGAAGGTCTGGCGTCAGGAAGCCATTGTCTAGGCAGACCCACACTGACTCCGCTAGCAAGGTAAGCTAATCAGATGCAAATGATGTCCCTTTGGTTCCCCTTTGAAATGGATGTGATCAGTTCCAGGTGTGATATGAATGTTAGCAACTCTGTACGCATAATGAGTTTCGATATGTGAGCCTCTGGCTCTTGTGATTACAAGAGGTCTGTACAACGAGGTGTGAGATACCAGTGGCTGAGAAAGGAATTCTTTTGTTCTTGTAACTCCTGGGGATAATGTCGAAACAAAGGGCCAACCCTGTGGTCATGTGACTTATGGCAACCATCTTTTTGGTTCAGCAGGAAGTCCACTTTTTGAAAAAATAGTGTCAAGAATAAAGTCCTGGATTTCTTTTCATGTCCCAGGGACCCAACAAATCTGATTGGTGAAGGAGGAATGCTGTTGCTCTCCCTGCTCACACACATCATGGAGCTTCCCTAAAATGCGTTGCAATGAAAAGGTCATTTAAATACCGTAAGTTGCTGCTCAAAAGGCCACAAAAGGTCTGTGGGCAGCTGTGAGCATAATGAACAGTGGAAGCCTTTCCTTCCGCAAAATCAGAGTCATCGTTCAATGGAGTTAAAGTCCAAGAGTTGGACTGCTTGCTTATTTATTTCATTCATTCATGGGATGTGGGCATCTCTGGCTAGGCCAGCATTTATAGCCCATCCCTAATTGCCTTTGAGAAGGTGCTGGTGAACTGTGTTCTTCAACCTTTGCAGTCCATTTGGTGTAGGTACATCCACAGTGCTCCGAGGGAGGGAGTTCCAGGATTTTGACCCAGGGACAGTGAAGGTACAGTGATATAGGGCAGAGTTCTCCCATCCCGCTTGCAGCGGGTTTCGTGGCGGGCGGGAACGAAGAATCCAGCGGGAGACAAAGAATCGGAAACCTGCCAAGGTCGCAATTCTCCCAACAGTGTTTTCATGGTGGGTCGGTTACCCCACCGATGAGTGGCACGGATGCCATTTGCATTCTTTAGCATGTCACGAATGTTCATTAAATCAGCTGCTCACCGGAACCTTATCAGGCCTTCCAATCTTCCATCACACCAGCAGGAAATTACTTCGGCGTCAAACCTGTTCGGAAAGGGGTGGCGTGCACTCAGTTCGCTGGTAACTTCGAGGTGAGTGGAACTGCGCAGTCTTGTTGCGATGAATGCTATTCTGCTGGGGTTGTAGGGTCGGACTGCTCCTTCTCTTTGCTTTCATTGTCCTGGGGAACAATATTGTGCTGTGGTACTCGTGCAGGCCTCCACTTTCAGAGGCTAGCACTTCAAATAGGGGTGGGCTGTGAGGCAAAGGGTCAACAGGGAAGGAGGGCTGTGGAATGGCAACCGGGGGAAGGGCAAAAAGGAGGGGGGCCCTTATGGGGTCTCCCTCTAACCTCTTGTTGCCCCTGGAGTGGGCAGGAGTCTGCTTAGAAAGAAAGGAGGAAGACCTCCTTGCGATGAAAGCCATTTAAAGTCAATGGCTTTATTAGCACTGTTAAAGAGCTACTCAGAACTCAGTGGCTACACATCACAGTAGCTGCATCTCAAGAGTAACACTGAGGAATGCAGAATTTGGGAATGCAGGCAATAGTGAGGGAGACACAGCTTCATCATATATGACATTCCATCAATGAAGGCCTATTATGTGTTTACCAGATGTGACACTCCTAATGGGACTAAGGGCATCCACTAATTGACCATGAGCAACTGATAGGCTATTAATATGACGCATCAGAGATTGGAGCACAGAGCTAGGTTGGGCCAATCATATCACTTAAACTTTAGCAACCCACACAGGGCTCAAGGTGTTCCATATCTGCATTGCGATCTTTGTCACCTCGATATGTGTGCTAGTGTCTCAGAGATAAGGCGACATCAGCCACCATGCAAATAGGGCACGAAAAACCATGGGCCCCTTACAGTCTCCAAACGTGTCATCCTCTGAGCTTTGCTTTCTTGCCCCTTGAATTATTATGTCTTCAATGTAGTTTTTCAGAGAGAAGGCAAAAGCAGACATGGATCCAGGGCTCAATGCTGCCTTTATCAGGGTCCTATTGCAGTAGAGGAGGCGAAGGAGGGAGAGGCGACTCCGCAAGCAGCTTCAGCTGGAGGGACATGGCCAAGTGGAGCCACAGCATGAACAGGAGGGTCAGAAGGAGACACCTGACAATGGGGGCGGCTCGTCAGACCTACGGTTTATCGTACAAGACTCTCCAATTTACAAATGGAGCAGGCTTCCCACTCCACCTCTTGAGCAGATAACTCATGCCTCTGACTGGCTTTCCAGCCAGGAGTTTAAATTTTCCCATCTGTCACAGTTGGTCATTCTGAGCCATTCATGCCAGAAGGTCCCAGCTTTGAACCCTGCACTGAACTGACATTGCTGGCTTTAACTAGGGCAGTGGTAAGCATGTTATAATTGCGTCAGTGCTCTTGGGCAATGGAGAGGAGGAAAATGACTTGAGTTCCTGCTCCTCGTGGCTTCCCAGAGACTTCTGCTAGAAAGTGGGTGGGTGCAAATGCTCTGTGAGGCAGGATCAGGTTTGTCTGTAATGCCACCCTTCAGCTGAACCAACACTTTCCAGGTGAAAGGATAGTTTCGTGGACAAGGTACCAGAGGCCTGCCAGCAGTGCACCACAGCGGTCATAAGCCTTCAAATCTAAAGCAAGGTATTATAGAGGGGGAAAAAATACTGATACAATTGGCAGCTGACAATACTGCACCGATACTGCACAAACTGAATCCTCCTATGGAAATGTCAGGCATACCCTAATTATTTGGACACAATTTGATATTACTCTGTATTGCTACACATTGATGTCACTCACTAGAAATGGCTAACTGATGATAATACTCAAAATGCATTGGGCAATAGCATCACGAGTTTTAGTCAATGGGTGTAACTTAAAATTCTTACACACTGACCTTTAATCGATGGAAGCAGTGCTGAATCTTCCTCATGTCAGCTCCAACTTCAAGTGAGGCCTCAGGGTCAGTATCCTCCAGAAAAATATTGAGCTGCTCTTCCAACCTGAGCCAAAGAATACATGTTAAAAATCCATCACGTTATAGATGGTTTGCCTCTCACCTTTTGCTTTCCATAGTTTTGCTGAAGCAAATGTTGATTAATAAAATTAAAAAGCATGATTGTTTATTTCTCTTCCTTGCCCGTAAAACGCATTGCAAGGCAGGATGATGTAGCACTTGAGTTTTCATAGTTGTTGTTGGTCACTCAAGTGATGAGGAATGAGACAAAAAGCAGAAACTTAATTCTATCTTGGTACTTCAAGATTCAAGATTATGGGGAACGGCAGCATAATAGTAATGTTACTAGACTATTAATCCAGAGGTCCGAATTAATGCTCCAGAGACACAAGTTCAAATCTCACCATGGCATCTGGGGGAATTTAAATTCAATTAATTAATTCATCCGGAATAAAAGCCAGTCTCATGAGAGTACCAGGTTGTCGCAGAACATCACTAATGTCCTTCAGGGATGGAAATTTGCCATCCTTATCTGATGTGGCCTATATGTGACTCCACAACAACAACGTGATATTTCTTAATTGCCCACTGTCCCTGCAATGATTCAGACATAGCAGCCTCAGTAGATGCCCATATGGGCACCTCCATGTCAAGGACGATCACTATGTGCAACTCAGCCCCGGGTGCAGACAAGTCACCTGGGTGCCTCCACCTCATCCGAGACCACAAGGGGAGCATCATTTAGAGGTTATCGAGTGTGGAGGCCGTGTTGCACAGAGCACTGAGTAGATCGCTGGGATGTCTTCTTCTTGTAACTCTGCACTTTCTGAGTAGCATGCAAATAGTGGCACTTGAAGCTAGATGTGTGAGACTCCTTTGATTAATGGCAGGACAAGAAAAGTGGTGTGAGGTGGTAAAGGAGAGCAAGGGTTTGTCAACATTGACGGTAAAACCTTTGGGCAGATGTGTATCATTCATTGGTGGTACAAGTTTAAGTGTTCCAGATTATGTTTTCAATGGAAATGTTAGCACGGAGCTCAGGGTGAGTGCTATACCATGCCGTTCACTGTGGGTCAGAGGGACTCAGTCAAAAGGAACCTAAATCAGGTGGTCTCTAACGTTGATGGTAAGCTGACAAGACCCTCGAACATCACCCAAGCTTGGGGGCAAGTTAATTTATTGGGCTGCCCATTGTACGTCCACTTCCATTCAGCTGGTCTGTCCCAAACAATGCATGTGAAAATCAGAACATTCCCCTTAAAGACCTGGAGTTATTTGTTAGCTCTTTTACAATCTTAATTTGCCTTGGTAATGAATTGAACATGATCTCTTGGCCACCCTATCCTCCTGCCCTGGTGAAACTGGCCAGCACCAGCAATCCACTCAGTCCCATTCCTCAACTCTATTCCTGTGGCCCTGCAAGTTTATTTCCTTCAAGCAACTATTGTAGGCCTGCAAGCAAAAGGAAAATTTTCACCCACAGAGCTCTATGTATTTTGTTTTATTTTTCAGAAAAATCCAGATTGATGGCCAGTCGAAGATGTGGGCCCAAACATTAGTGATTAGTCACAAGTTCATAGCCATCCTTATGACAGCATCTGAAATGACTCTGCCCCTTAGACATTCCACATTGTTGCTTTGATACATGTTGGGGAGTGTGGCAAATGGAAAAAGGTGGGAGGTTATAACCCAGGAGATAATCCGAGAATAATGACAACGGGCCCACTTGATAATTATATCCAGTTATATTGGTCTAAATGGCAAGGTAAATTCCATTCAGAAAACTACATTTTTTAGGTGGGGAGGGAAGAGCGGGTGGTGATGTTCCAGCAGTCAGCAAAAAGGGTGCTCCCTGAGGTAAAATGTATGACAAACCCCCGCCCCACCCCATCCCGAGACGAAGAACAAACCAAGGGAAGGAGACTCCCATTTTATGGACCAAACTTATCCCATGTGGCCCTGACTGTGATCGTAGTTGTGAACAAGGGGACACATGGATTATGTTGCAGTGGGCAGCTCCACAGTGTGTTTTAAAGAACTATAACACACATTCAGTACTCCTTAGGGCAAGTGAACCAGATTATCCGCAGTATAGGGAGGGATGAAAAAAATTGTTTGGTATTGATTCCAATGGGAACGATTCTGTATCATAAATTACATCAAGAGGTGGTGCCTGTGATGCTAAGTTTGACAGAAATGACATTGCCAAGTTGATGCAAGGCAAAAACACAGGCACTCTACAAAAATCTGTTACACCAAGTTATTGAGCTGGACATAAAATTGAATGGAGGATCAGATCACTGGGAACAAATATATATTCCAAATAGAAATAACCCCAGAAGCAAGAGGGAGTTAATAAATGATTTAGCAACAGGGTTTAATACCAGAGCTTCGGTGATAAGTAGTATAGATCTGGCCACTTAAATGGTGCAATTGAAAATCTTAAAATACATCTGAAAAATATTCTCTGGAAAGGGAACACCAATCGGGACACTCAATTGTGGGAAGGTCAGGTAATGACAATTCACTTGAAGGATATAGTCAGTGAATTAGAGAACCATGGAGAAGCAATCAATGAATTAATCAGGGAAGATAAAAGCAGCTCAAAATGATGCGTATGTTATTTAATGGTCCTGGCTGGTGGAACAAGCTCGAGAGAGAGTACAAGGCAGATACATGAGGGTGAAATCCCCCCGTGGATCACTAATGAACATTTAACTTCCCTGTCAAATTATAAAAATAGCATCACAACCTGCCAACTCAGGGGATCGGTTCAGTCTTACCCTGTCCAGGTCAAATATGAAACTACTCATTGGACCATGATTGGTTTATTTCTATATTTACCCATAGTAACGGGTGAGACTGGACCATTGCCAATATATCAGGTGGAAAACATAGGGCAGAATTTTCTGGTCGGCTTGCAGGAGTGGGCCCAACACGCGTGACGTGTAAAATGACGCGCAATGACGTCAGGCATGTGTCCCGACATCATTGCGCGCCATGGTGCGTACCAGCCAAAATGTAAACGGCCTATTAAGGCCATTAAGAAATCAATTGAGCCACTTGAGAATACTGCCCATCCAACCTTAAGGTTGGCAGGCAGGCGAAAAGCCCAAGCGGCCTTCGCGTTTTTCAGGAAACCTCATCCATGAGAGGGATGAGATTTCCTGAAGCTTTTATGAAATAAATAAGTTTTCATAAATATAAAAACATGTCCCCACTCATGTGACATAGTTACATGAGCGGCCATGTTTAAATACATTTTTAATTCAATTCTTTAATTATTTTATTATCCATTCCATCTCCCTGAGGCAGCTCCATGCCTCAGGGAGATTGCTACGCTCTTTCGCACACAGGCGCGAAAGAGTGTTGGCCCCAACCCTCCCTTCTCCCCCCTTCCACACAGGTAGCGCTGAGCACTACCTGCCGCATATTAAGCTTGGCGGGCCTTAATTGGACCACCAGCATAATATGTGGCGCAGCGCCGATCGCGAGAGGCGATTGGCTCCACGCCCGACCCCGCCCAGCCCGCCAGCCTTAGGAAAAATCCTGGCCATAGGATTGACTCAGGACAGAAGTCATATACAATATCATGATACTTATCCATATGCAATGAATTCGGGAGATTATGTATTAGGAACTCGATGGAAGGGTGTAACACACAGAGAGAAGTGATTGTGCGCCCAAACAAGATAAGGGGCCACCCCGAGGCAACATGTGGATTTAATCAAACACAATTAAATTGTACATTGGAAACTGTGAGAGCTGATTTAAAGCCGACTCAAACTGCATATGTAGGAGAGGGAGAATACTGTGTTACCACTATAGAAAAGGAATATAATTATGGATACGAAAATCCATGCCCAATTCCCGAAACAACCTTTTGTTTTACCCAGAAAGACCTGTCAGAATTGGAGATCAAGAATTGATGAATATCTACCATCACAATATCACAGAAATTAGTGTAAAAGATGGGGTGAAAGGGCGATTACAAGAGGTTCTGGAAAGATTCGTTTATGATGTCCCACACCTAAAACAATTGGGAGAGAGCATTGCTAAATCCCAGAAAGTGAACTCCCGCTTGTAGCAACATAATGAGTATATTGATAAAATGATTAATGATATCAAAATTACCACACGGTGGGAGGATTTGTGGAATTGGGGCATGAATGTGAATATTTATCCATGGATTAGGATTATATCACGTTTTGGTCTTTGTTCAATTACTGATCATTCTGTTTCTGCTAATTAACTGCTGCTAACAGCAACAAATAAATAAAAAATATCAGCGACTGCCCTCACGAGTAACTGAATTAGAGCTACAACCTCTACAAGTTTTGAAACCCCAATAGGATATTAAAAAAATCATTCCAACTGGATAAATTACAAAAATTAGCCATTTTGATTGTAAAATACTGTTGTCATTTGTATTTTAAAGGGGGGAGGCTGTAGGCTTGTAGGCATGTAGGCCAGCAGACACTAATTTTTGCAATTTTGTATTTTGCATTTTATTTCTGCTTTACTCTTGATTTTAAGCCAAAAGTGAATATTTAAAGTTATTTTATATTAAATCTTACATTGATCTTAACCGAGCTATGATTGAACTTTGATTAATTAGTCAATAATAATCAGTAGTGACCTGTTTTCCCAGACCTTGGGCAGAAGCTTCTGGCTGATGTGCGGGTGGCGGAGCCCGCACGCCAGCGCTTAAAATGTCACGCGCTGTCACGCGAGCGTCCCGACGTCAGCGTGCGGCATCGTGATATTTCGGTCGGCGGGCGCGCTATGCAGCAGGACGCGCACCCGCTATTAATTAAAGGCCTCATTAAGGCCCTTAACTTGCCAATCGTCGACAATTTTGAGGGGCCCATGTGAACTTTGGCTCGGGGCACAGGCCCAACGGGCAGGCGGGAAGGTGATTTTTTTTATAAACCTCATCGAGTGGCGGGATGAGGTTTAATAGCAGTTTTAAAAACGTTTAATAAAGTTTTTGTTTATTTCATTAACACGTCCCCATCTTGTGTGGCATTTTCACATGAGGGGGACATGTTCATGAATTTCTTATTGTTCTATTTTTTATATTTGCCAGCCTTTCAGTGATCTCCCTGAGGCGGCATTTTGCCTAAGGGAGATGTGCGCTAAAAGAGCGCACCCTGACAGTTGGGGAATCCCACTCCGCGCACCCCCCCCCCCCCCCCCCCCCCCCAGGCACAGAAAGTGCACAGCACTTCCCATCGGGTGGCCCGCCCACTTAAAATGGCAGTGGGGCCCGTTTCGGCGGTGGCGATCAGCTGCCCGCCCGCTGCCGAGCCGGTGGGGCCCACCCGCCCATCAAGGGCAAAATTCTGCCCCTTGTTTTTTCCATACTGGCCATGCACAGCTGGTATTTAGACGAAACAAAAACAGAATTACCTGGAAAAACTCAGCAGGTCTGGCAGCATCAGCGGAGAAAAAAAGAGTTGACGTTTTGAGTCTTCATGACCCTTCAACAGAACGGAGTAATATTAGGAGAGGGGTGAAATATAAGCTGGTTTAAGGTGGGGGATGGGGTGGAGGGAGAGAAGTTGAGGGGGGGGGGGGGTGGTTGTAGGGACAAGCAAGCAGTGATAGGAGCAGATAATCAAAAGATGTCACAGACAAAGGAACAAAGAGGTTTTGAAGGTAGTGATATTATCTAAACTAATGTGCTAATTAAGAATGGATGGCAGGACACTCAAGGTACAGCTCTAGTGGGGGTGGAGTGGAAAGACTGACATGGCATTAAAGGTATAGATTTAAAAATAATGGAAATAGGTGGGAAAAGAAAAATCTATATAAATTATTGGAAAAAACAAAAGGGAGGGGGAAGAAACGGAAAGGGGGTGGGGATAGAGAAGGGAGTTCAAGATCTAAAGTTGTTGAATTCAATATTCAGTCCGGAAGGCTGTAAAGTGCCTAGTCGGAAGATGAGGTGCTCTTCCTCCAGTTTGCGTTGGGCTTCACTGGAACAATGCAGCAAGCCAAGGACAGACATGTGGGCAAGAGAGCAGGGTGCAGTGTTAAAATGGCAAGCGACAGGGAGGTTTGGGTCTTTCTTGCGGACAGACCGCAGGTGTTCTGCAAAGCGGTCGCCCAGTTTACGTTTGGTCTCTCCAATGTAGAGGAGACCGCATTGGGAGCAACGAATACAGTAGACTAAGTTAGGAGAAATGCAAGTGAAATGCTACTTCACTTGAAAGGAGTGTTTGGGCCCTTGAACGGTGAGGAGAGAGGAAGTGAAGGGGCAGGTGTTGCATCTTTTGCGTGGGCATGGGGAGGTGCCATAGGTGGGGGTTGAGGAGTAGGGGGTGATGGAGGAGTGGACCACGGTGTCCCGGAGGGAACTATTCCTACGGAATGCCGCCAGGGGGGGTGAAGGGAAGATGTGTTTGGTGGTGGCATCATGCTGGAGTTGGCGGAAACGGTATTTAGACGACATGTTTGTAGTTATCTTTTGTTTATCATAAGTCCTTTTTCTTACTGCATTCTGTGACTCTTGTACTACAGGCCGGGCGATGAGTAGCCTTATGGTGGTCACCTAATATGGTCATCAGAAGATGAAGTTTGAACACTTGAAGGATGACAGATGGGAGGACATCATCAAAAGATGTGTAAGCAACTTCGATATTGCGAAGTCTGTATGGCCTGCAGTGCCTGTGAGAAGAATTGATAAGAACTGAGGCTTGTTTTGGAAAAGGACTGTTCAGGCCGTGGAAGACTGGAATGGAGCCAGAAGTTGGGCTTAAAAGGAACATTGCTTTGAGGGCTCGTTGTCACAGCCATAGTGGAATAGTCACCACTGAAGATGGGAAGGGCCAGGAATGGAGTGACTGACCGTGATGCCTACCCGTGGGGTTACTTAGCGACTTGGTAATGTATGGACCAAGGAGATGGTAACAATTTAGGGTGCTGTCATGGAACAGTATAAATTGGAGGTATCCATCAGAGGAGCTGTCGTGTAACAGACCAAATTGGGGTTATTCTTTGTGCTTTAGAAAAATCTGTTTTTCTTCTTTTCTTCTGATATATATAAAGTGCTTTCTCTTTTCAATAAGGTTATCTTTCTTTGTACTTATTTTTCTTTTTTTATATATTGCTGTATTATCAATTATAATTGTCATATCATTATTATTACAAACCTTTATTCAATATTCAATAAAATTATTGTATTAACACATTACTTGTCATAATCACTCATTCCTGTTACATACAGAGTACGGCTCCGAACCTAAGTGGACTCAGGAAGGGACTTTCAGGCCCCTCCCTACACTATCCAAATTCCTTATGAAATCATTGATTGTCTCCAATCCCACCAGTCTCGTAGGCAGCAGGTTCCAGGGATAAAAAAGTTCTTCCTCACATCCATCCTTTATCTCTTGCCCAAAATCTTAAATCTGTTTTCTGAATCCTAATCCTTGTACCATTAGGTAAGGGGGCAGCTTTTCTTTCTCTACTTTATTTGTTATGGACAGGAGGCAGTGGGGGGGTGGGGGGGGTTTAATTTAAACAGCACTAATTTCTCCTCTCACCGCCCATCCATAAACAGGAATGCGTTTTTGATTTGCTTCCCCCTTTATAAGCAGTGGTGTATTTCCCAAACCCTCAATGTTGGTGTGATCCAATTTTCTGTTAATAACCCCACAGAAAACTCCAGGGGCAGAATTTTGCCGTTGGCGAGCAGGGGGCAGGGCCCATTCACCGACACATAAAATGACACGGGATGACGTTGGGCAGAACCCCCGACGTCATCCTGCCCCATTTAAATTTGCAGGAAGGCGGGCACGCAGCAAAATCAGCTGTGCGCCTGCTGACCTGACAGTGGCCAATTGAGGCCATTGACAGGATCATTTAAACAGTTGAAGGACCTGCCCATCCAAACTCAAGGTTGGCAGGCAGGCAAGGAGCCCCGGCGGCAAATAGAGAAAACATGAAACCTCATCCACCGGCGGGATGAGGTTTCATGCAGGGTGTTAAAAATGTTAATGAAGTTATTCTGTAAATTATGAACATGTCCCATCTCATGTGACATTGTCACATGAGGGGTACATGATAGGGAATTTTTTTTTTTCTATTTTTCATATTTTTAAAAGTGTAAGCGATCTCCCTGAGGCTGCACTTAGCCTCAGCGAGATGTGTGCGCATGCGCGAAAGAGCGCACTCTTGCTTTTATGGATTCCCTCCGCCCACACATGAAGCGCATAATGCTTCCCGCCGGACATCATGCTGGTTGGGCCTTAATTGGCCCGCCCACGTAAAATGGCGGTGCGGCCCCCTTCTCCGGCAGGAATCAGCTCCCCTCCCGCCGGAGATTGGGTCGGGCCTGCCCGCCCACCCGCCCACCCGACAGGCAGAAAATTCTGCCCCAGATACGATGAGCTCAAAGGGTTAGTTTATTTGCACACACAAAACGCAGGAGGAAGGTGGCAACATTGTCTCATTTGCATTCATACTGTAAAAAGAGGGATAGAGAATAGAAGGATTTACAGTGCAGCGACCACAGGGAAAAGAAATATTGGGTGGAATTTTCCATTTATGAGATTAAGTGTCGTGGCGGGAGGTTTTGGTGGCGCCCACCCCACTGGCCGGAATGGCGGGAACTCGAGCCTGATTCTGCACTTGGAGGGTTATTAATTATGTACAGGCAAGTATTGGTCTGAATGACCTGGCTGGTCGGGAGCTGATTTATCCCTCCGGTGTCAGCTGGCGGAGTCATAGGTCCGGGCGCCATATTTAAGCACCAGTCTAACACACAATCTCACTCTCTCCAGTCTACCTGTCTTCTGGACACATGCAGAGATGTCTTATAGCCACAGAAGAAGGCTGAAGGCCTCAAGAAGAAGGCAGCACCCCGCTTCACTCACCAGGCCCTTCAGGCTTTGATCAGAGGATTGCAGGTGCACAGGCAAGACCTGTATCCCAGGGGTGGCTGCAGGGAGTGCAGCAGCCTTGAAAGGCCATCGCAAGGCAAGTCAGCACGATTGGCAACCAAGCCCAAAATGCCATCCAGTGCAGGAAGAGGGTGAATGATCTCATCCGCTCCACCAAGGTAAGTTATCCTTCAACTCCTTCCAATATCAAACTCTCATTATGGCATCATGCACTCAAACAGCGACACTCTTCAGGGATCTCACACAACTATTAACGGGGGGGACATATCAACGCTCTTTCTCTCAACGAGACTTTCACATCACCACAATCCCATCTATCATGTTAATCACACTCCATCCACTGGCCCTTCTGGGGAGAGTTCACCAGATACAGGGAATGTGCATCTCGCCCAGCCTCTGCTCCATCCCTTCTCATCATATGCCTTTCTTTCTTTTTCATACAGGCCAAGCTGGCACACAACAAGCACAAAAGACCGCAGACCAGGAGAGGGATGGCCAGTTCAAGGAGGCTGCAGCCGAGCTGGCTTGGGAGGAAAGGAATTGCTCCTGTGGGGAAAGAGATATCAGCCTCTCCCAGCAACCTAGTACAGATCACAGCTTCATCACTTCATCAAATCCTGACATGCACAGTAAGTCACATGCAGTCTTACATAGCTCATGCTCATCAACTGAAACTCTATTTTCTATTTTCTAGGAACCAGCAGACTGAGGAACCCAAGCCAGTCGAGCACCAGTCTGAGCCCCCAGACCACATCCAAAGAGGAAGCTCCAAAAGAACCGTCACGGCGCAAGCTCAAAGATACACACGGGGCAGAAGTTTTAGCTGAGCCGGCAGGCGCGCGGCCGACATGCTCAAGGGTTAAATAAAGCGCATTGACGTCAGCCAAGCGTGCCGATGTCAACGCGCAATCTTGCAATATTTCGCTAGGCAGGCGCACGATAGAGATGGAGGCGCGCCCGCCATTAATTAAATGGTCAGTTAAGTCCCTTGAGACACCAATTGTCTCTGACTTTACGTAGCCCATGTGATTTTTAGGCCATCGCATGGGCAAAACGGGCAGGCCACAATTTGCAAAACCTCTTCCACAGGCGGGATAAGAGGGGTCAGCGGCCTTGTCAAAGCGATTAGTAAGGAATGCAGGATATCACTGGCTGCTCTTTGCTTCAGTTGCTTCTGTGATAGGACAGCTTCTTTTTGCTTCCGAGCTGCATTCAGAGAATTTAGAGGCTTCAGTTCAGGACTCAGTGTTGTTTTCCAGGCCTCCAGAGGATTCACGTCACATGGGGCCTTCCAGGTATCAGGCAGCCTTCCCTTACCCTGGTAATGAGGATTTTTGTCTATGCTGGTGGCACCTCCTCTGAGGAGGAAGTGAGGGCCAGAATGGGGGGGAGGCCAGGTGTCCCCTATTCAGCTTCCAGGGAGCAACCTGTGGGAGGAGAGGCGCAGGCTCAAAGGGCGCAGGGCCAACTGGAAGTCCAAGGTGGAAGGGGCCACAGAAGACACCACTATCCTGCTGCCAGGGTTTACAAGTGGCGATGCAGCTACCTCAATATGTCTGAGGTGCAATGCCGACGGAGGCTCCATCTCTCAATGGAGACAGTGACCTCCATCTATCAGAGGATCAGCCCTGAAATCAGCTCCGACTGTGTGGGTGGACACCCCAAGCCAGTGGCTCTGAAGGTCGCAGTGGCCCTCAACTTCTATGCCTCCGGCGCGTTCCAGGGGTCAGTGGGGTATTCTTTGCGGAGTCTCCCAATCAGCAGTCCACAGTTGCGTTAAACTGGTGACAAATGCTCTGTTCAGGCGTGCATTGAGATTCATTCATTACTGTATGGATGAGGCCAGCCAGACAGAGTGAGCCAGAGGCTTCGCAGTGATTCTGACAGCATCTGTGGAGGAAAGACAAGAGTTAACGTTTTGAGTCCATATGACTCTTCATACTTACGGACAGACCAAAGGTGTTTCTCCTACTGCATTTGCTGCTCCCAGTGTGCCCTCTTCTACATTGGAGAGGCCAAACGCAGACTGGGTGACCACTTTGCGGAACAGCTTCAGTCTGTCCGCAAGCATGACCCAGACCTTCCTGTCGCTTGCCATTTCAACATACCATCCTGCTCTTATGTCTGTCCTTGCCCTGCTGCGATGTTCCAGTGAAGCTCAACACAAACTGGCGGAACAAAACCTCATCATCCAATTACAGCCTTCCAGACTTAACATTGAGTTCAACAACTTCAGACTATGAACTCTTTCCTCCATCCCCACCCCTTTTTGATCCCCCCCTTTTTTGTCATTCATTTTTATTGTTATTTTATTTATTTATTTATCTCACTTATTTTCATTATTATTATTTTTTTAAATTTATTTCCATTTTTATTCATTGTTTTATCCCCAGCTTTTAGCCTTTTTTTCTCAACACCGTCCCCTCCCCCACCTCAGCCCTACTAGGGCCATCTGTCACTTCCCAGAGTACTTACCCTGGTCCTACCATTATCACATTCTGCTTTCCACTCTTAATGTTACCATTAGCACCTCCTTTAGCCATTACCACCACTATTAACAACCCATTGACCTTATGTTTATGACATATTTCGCAATCTCTCCTTTACCTCAACCTATCGCTGGCCTTCTATCCAGCTTCACCTGTTCCACCCCCCTTAAACAGTATATATTTCACCACATTTCTACTTCCCTTTAGCTCTGAAGAAAAGTCATACGGAGTCGAAACGTTAACTCTGTCTTTCTCTCCACAGATACTGTCAGACATGCTGAGTTTGTCCAGCATGTTTTGTTTTTGTTTCAGATTTCCAGCATCCGCGGTATTTTGCCTTTAGCTTTGCAGTGATTGTTGGACTCCCCCACGTCCAGGGTGCTTTCGACTGCACACATGGCCATCAAGGTGCCAGCGGGTGAGCCGGGAGCCTTCGTCAATAGGAAGAGATTCCACTCCATGAAGGTGTGTGGTCACAAGATGCAGAATCTGCAAGTGTGTGCAAGATACCCTGGCAGTTCCCATGACGCTTACATCCTGAGGCACTCCGAGCTGCTGAGGCTCTTCAGTGCTCCAGCCCAACTGGATGGATGGCTGCTGGGTGACAAGGGCGATCTCCTCAAAAGGTGGCTCATGACACCTCTTCGCCACCCAAAAACAGAGGCCGAGCAGCGGTACAACACAAGGTGATGGCGCAGTGGTATTGTCGCTGGACCAGTAATCCAAGGACCCAGGGTAAATCTCTGGGGAACCAGGTTTGAATCCTGTCCACGGCAGATGGTGGAATTTGAGTTCAATTAAAAATCTGGAACAAAAGTCTGATGATGACTGACCTTGAAACCATTGTCGATTGTTCTAAAAACCCATCTGGTTCACTACTGCCCTTTAGGCAAGGAAATCTGTTGTCCTTACCTGGTCTCGCTTACATGTGATTCCAGACCCACAGCAATGAGGTTGACTCTTAAATGCCCTCTGAACTAGGGCAATTAGGGATGGGCAATAAATGCTGGCCAGGCCAGTGATGCCCACATCCCATGAATGAATTTAAAAAAGAGCCATGCCTCCACAAGGGTGGTGGTAGAGAGAACCATGTGAAGTGAAGTTATCCACTTTGGTAGCAAAATCAGGAAGGCATATTATTATCTGAATGGCTATAAATTGAGAGAGGTGAATGTGCAATGAGACCTGGGTGTCGCTGAAGGTAAGCATGCAGGAGGTAAAGAAGGCAAATGGTATGTTGGCCTCCATAGCCAGAGGGTTTGAGTACAGGAACAGGGATGTCTTACTGCAATTATACAGGGCCTTGGTGAGATCACACCTGGAATATTGTGTGCAGTTTTAGTCTCCTTATCTGAGGAAGGATGTACTTGCTATAGAGGGAGTACAGGGAAGGTTTACCAGACTGATTCCTGGGATGGCGGGACTGACATATGAGGAGAGATTGAGTCGATGAGGATTATATTTGCTGGAGTTCAGAAGAATGAGGGGGGATCTCACAGAAACCTATAAAATTCTAACAGGACTAGACAGGGTAGATGCAGGAAGGATGTTCCCAATGGTGGGTGAGTCCAGAACCAGGGGTCACAGTCTGAGGATATGGGGTAGACCATTTAGGACTGAGATGAGGAGAAATTTCTTCACCCAGAGAGTGGTGAGCCTGTGGAATTCGCAACCACAGAAAGTAGTTGAGACCAAAACATTGTATGTTTTCAAGAAGGAGTTAAATATAGCTCTTGGGGTGAAAGGGATCAAAGAGTATGGGGAGAATGCGGGAGCAGGCTATTGAGTTGGATGATCAGCCATGATCATAATG
Source organism: Cetorhinus maximus (assembly GCF_964194155.1). NCBI lineage: Eukaryota > Metazoa > Chordata > Chondrichthyes > Lamniformes > Cetorhinidae > Cetorhinus > Cetorhinus maximus. The sequence continues at coordinate 154,819,994 of NC_135883.1, read as the reverse complement.
AATGGCGGAGCAGGCTCGAAGGGCCGAATGGCCTACTCCTGCTCCTAGTTTCTATGTCTTCTCAAACTGTGCTTCCAATGCCTGGACCGTTCAAGGGTTGCACTACACTACCCCCCCAGATCATGTGCTACTGATAGTGGTTGCATGCTGTGCTCTCCACAATCTGGCACTGGCAAGGGGGGATGCAGTGGTGGTAAAAGATTTTGACACAGCTGCACAGGCAACAGATGATGAGTCCAGTAGTGGCTCAGAGGACAAGCACAGTGAGGAGAACGCTGAAGGCATAGATGCTGACCTGCGTAAGCTCCAGGGAGGCAGGGACACCCAAGGTGCTTTGATCAAATGCTCCTTCAGCTAGACGACCAAAGAAGAACCATCACATGCCAGGGCTGCAGGCTCCATACTCAATCCCTGACAGAACCAGTTCCTTGGTCAACAATATACACTTGTGCCATTGCAATGTAGTTTCAGGATCACACGTCCATCATAACATCATGGCCTATCCTGCACCTACAGAATAAATGAAGCATGCAGAGGCTAGTTGCACAAAATAACATCTCATTTACTTGTGAATGCGAAACATTGCATAAATTAACATTAACCGGTGTTTTCCATCACACCATTAAAAAAATAAAAGAAAAATGGGGAAACCAAATATCACCCGTGATAAGGCCATATTGTGCTTAAGGTGCTTTAAGTTTTCGCTTGCGGGTGCTACGTCTAAGTGCTCCCCCCTCACTGGCACCAGCATTGGAGACAGCCTGCTCACTCTGCTGTCTTGTTGGCCTTATGACCATGGCGAGCGTCACCTGGCCCGTGGAGCCTGTGTTGGCCCCGCCTGGGAGGGAGCGACCAGTGCCATGGCTGGCATCTCCCCAGTTGCCGCAGCCTCATCAGATGCCAGGGTCACTGGCAGAGGGGAGGAAAAGCTGTTGACATCATCCGGAGCGCCCTGAGAGGAGCCCGCAGAGACGACAGGCAGCACGTGCGCTAAAGTCAAGTCGCTTTGGACCTCCCTGTCACCACTGATGGACGGGCACCTAACTGAGATACTGGGTACCCAATCCATTTCCCAACTGACACTGACCAGCTGAGGTCATTGCCGGTGTGAGGGCTTGCAGGTCCGAGCGCATCCCCAGGAACCCCTAATTGAAACTCTGGAGAAGCTTCTCCATGAGAGTCGCCACTCTGTCCATGGAAGAGACATTGCGCTCAGCCATGAGGGTCAACGCAGTGCTTATGCTCAGCAGGGACTCCTCCACAACGAATACCATGGCACGCATTCCCTCATGTATCTCCGCCAGATCCTCCCGCACACCCTGCTGGACATCCGGCATCTGCTGCCTCATGGACAACTCCAGAGGTCCAGCATCAGCCATCGACTTAGCATTGTCCTGGTCCCCAGCAGTCCTCTGGCTGCCGGCGGCCTGGGCACTCTCTGCCCCCGCTTGCACCTCAAGCGAGTGTGAAGTGCCCTCACCAATCTGCACTGATAGATTACATGGCGACGTTATGCCCACTGAGGTGCTGGTATCTGCGCTGGTGCCTGCTTGACAGAGATGCTGTGATGCAGGTGTGTGGTGAGCACGGTGGTCCTCAGGGGTCAGGGGTAGGCCTTCAGGCCTCTCATAACAAACGGCTGCAGGTAAGCCTAAAAGGGAGAAGAAGGACATTTCATTAGTTTAGGTCATGGCACTGTTACTGTACATGCCTGGTACCCTGATGAGACAGAGATAGGCATCATGGTGCCCTCATCTTTCGATTCTCAATGGGGATTCCAGGTTCGACACTCACATCAATATAGAGACAACACTGGAATGGTTACAATAACTAACTTTCTCACCTCAGTGCACTAGACTCCTTCCTCTGGCACCCCAACCTCACCGCGGCCGCTTGACCGAGGTGCATGGCACCTCTCCAGCTCCAGGGCCTACTGCTCATATCGTGTGAGGATGAGGTGGTGTGGGGATCCCCCGTCAGTCCGCGACCTCTCAACATTGTTTTGGGATGTTTTCTCTTGAAACAGCAGAGAAGCATTGATTAGTCCACTCTCTACCTGCATTGCCATTGCAGCCTGGCCAATCCCACCTGAGGAACACCTCGCAGGGCTCAGCCGAGTTGTGACCCTGGATCCGCAAGGCACTCAGTCCTAGCAACCAAGGCTCACCCCCTTGGCCAGCTCCTGCCTCATTGACATTTGCCATTCACTCTCTAACGCCTCCAAGGTCCGTAGGGGGATGGGCAGCTCTTAACTGTTCTGCAAAGTGACCTATGCCAACACGGTACTCACCCTTCCGAATCATAGATCGTTGAAACGCTTCCAGCACTGCACCCATGTGCGCCTCACCATGTCGTGACTGCTGACCATAGATGCCACCTCCTCCCAGGCCTTTTTGGTGAGGTGGGGGAGGCCTCCTCCTCCACCTCCTGCAGGAGGGCTGTGGGGCACTCATCCGAGAAACGCGGAGCCGACTGCCCTCCCGCCTGCCGTGTCCAACTGCTATGGTTTCCATTCACAAGGCTTCCACGTCCTTCAGTGCTGAAGCTGAGCTTTTCCAACATTTTCTGTTTTTAAATCACTATTGGGTCCTGCTCCCAAATTCTAAAACTGCTCGCTATTCAAGGATTCTCCTGGAAAGCAATGATAACCCTCGGCTTCTTTTCTCTACTGCAAACAGTATTCTTAAACTCCACTCCCATATCCTCCACCCTCACCTCCAAAGAGAAGTGCGAAGAGCTCATGCACTTCTTTATCAATAAAATCAGACAATCCGATCAGCTACCTCTGCCATGTCCTACGCTTTCACCAGCCTATCTGGTGAAATTTCCTTTCATGCTCCGTCCCACGCTTCTATCTCCCCTCTTGCCCTCTCTCAGCTCATGTTCTCCATGAGACACACCTTTGTTCCCATTCTACTTGATCCTTTGCCACTAAAACGCCGATCACACAATTTGGTTCCCAGATGAGCCAAAATTGTAAAAGTTCTCCCGCTTCAGGTGTTGCCCCCTTCTCCTTCTCCTAAAAAAAAACATCTGGCCTCACTGTCCTTGCAAGCCATCCCATCTCAAACCTCCCTTGCCTCTCCAAAGTCCTTTTTCACATTATTGCATCCCAAAACCATTCCCATCATTCCCAGAACTCAGGTTCAAACTGCTACGATCAGGTTTCCACATATACCATAGTACCGAAACAGCTCTTATCAAAGTCACAAATGACATCCTATGTGACTATGACAAAGGTAAACTTTCCCTCCTCGTCCTTCTCGATCTGTCTGCAGCCTTTGGCAAGGTTGAACACAAGAACACAAGGAGAAGAAGGCCATCCTACCCCTCAAGCCTGCTCCACCATTCATTGCCAATCTGATTGTGGCCTCCACTCCACTTTCTGTCTGCTCCCCGTAACCCTCGACTCCCTTGTCGACCAAAAATCTAACTCAGCCTTGACCTCAGGTTGACTACATCATCCTGCTCCAATGCCTTTCTACTGTCACCCAGCTGTGTGGGACTGCTCTTGACTGATTTAATTCTTTTCTATCTAATCATAGGCAGTATATTACTTGCAATGGCTTCTCTTCCTGTTCCTGCACAGCTAACTCTGCCCCTCAAGGATCTATCCTTGACCCGTCCTTCCTATTTCTCATTTACATGCTTATTCTTCACACATAAATCCATGGATGCATGCATGCATACATACCTTTGTGAGATAACTCAATCCCCACCTACTGCCTCCCTCTGATGGTACACCAGAGATCAGAGCCTCATGGTGGCATAAAATTGCAGGCAGTTTTTTGCACCACAGATGGAAAGAAGGGCTGCCCACTCTGTCCCTATTTTTTATAGTAAAGTTTCTCTTTCTTTTCTTTTAGACGAACACTCAGGACTGCCCATCGACTTTCGGGCACAAATTGGCTCGTTCAAATATACACTCGAGTACTATAGTTTGGAAGTGTTGAAACATCATCCTTCAAGTACTTAGACTATGCAAATCTCTATGGATCAGATATAAATCATTAATTCATGTGGGCTGTGGTCAACCAAAACCCCTAATGAAAGTTTAGGTTGCATTTGTACAAATGGAATCTATCTTAGCAGCAACTGTGGCTTATTCTTTGGGATTAACTGTTAATATTAACTACTATTGGATCAAACCATGTCACTCCAATTAAAAACAAAGAGCTAACAATATAATTGCTAACATACCAATAAAATGATAAATAAGTTTTGTAAATGTTCAGACCAAGATTTTTATAATTCATTCATGGGATATATGCATTGCTGGTAAGGTCAACATTTATTGCCCAGCTCTAATTTCCCTGCAAAGGTAGAGTTGAGCTGCCTTCTTGAACCGCTGCAGTCTGTGTAGTGTTGGTACATCCTAAAGCGTTTTTAAGGAGAGAGCTCCAGTATTTTGACCGAGCGACGATAAAGGAGAGTCAATATACTTCCAGAGCAGGATGGTGTATGACTTTTAGGGGAACTCACAGGTGTTGGTGTTCCCAATTGCATGCCGCCCTTTTTCTTCTAAAAGGTAGAGGATATGGGTTTCAAATGTATTGTTCGAGACCTTTTGACAACTTGCTGTAGTACATCATAAAAGGCATCGTGTCGATGGCAAAATTACCAACAGGTCACTGAGCTCCAACAATCAATTCCATGAAGTCCAGCCAGCTCAGTCCTACTTGTGCTAATATTTTTAGTTCACTGGCCTGTCTCATTTGAATTTTATGGGACTGGAAGGTTTGGAAGTGTCAGTGTTGCTGGCTGACCAGTGGATAAAACCTAACTCAGAGCAGTATCCATATTGAGATATGTGCAGATTAATAGGAATGCTAATTTAAGTTTTATATTTTGCCTCGGAGGCTCCATAGTTCACACCTCTTGTGGTCCGTCAAGACCAAGCAATTGAATACATCTAGATATTTTTCTAAAAATTGTACATTCTTTTGCATTGCTTGGAAATTCAAACTCTCCGTTTTCCCAAAGGTGTAGTGAGAAGTACATTTCAGGGAGGATTGATTCAAAATAACCCTAGAAATGATAAAACACTTGAGACATTTAACACTTCAACTTTAGGTAGACAGGGAGTTTGAATTCCTAAGCAATGCAGAATAATTTTCAATTTTTATAAAAAGCTTATTTTAGCATTTAATAAATATAAACATTTTGGTTACTGTCTTAGACTCTAACTGGGGCCCTCTGCAATGGACTCTCTTCCTATTACCAAAGGCCAAAGACCCTCACCAAAGAGATGGCCCTGATTTTAGACTAAGTGAGGACCACAAGCAAAATTTTAAAGTTTTTTTAAGATTTATTTTTTAAGTTTCCTCGTGGGCAAGGAGGAGCCTTGGGGCTCACTTGGTCTGGTCCACCCTCCTCTCTGTCCGATTGTAACCAGACTTCTTCCCCAATTCCCAATCGTGGCAAGATACACCCCGCTATCCCAATTGCAGCAGAGCCTCACACTAACTGCTGGGGATCATTGTGCAGCCTCCTGCTGCTGGCTAGCCCTTCCATCCACCAACCAGAGTGTCAATTTGACTGGCTATAGTATGGAAGGCTGCAACAGGTTTTTTAAATGAGACCCTGCACTACAATCAGCAGGTCTCCAAGTTCCCAGCCTTTCCCTATTTTCCTTTCAGCGAACATCATTAAAACAGATTATCCAGTCATTATCTTACTGCTGTTTCCACACGCTTTCCTTTTTCTCTAGCTTCATTTTTTAGGATATGAGCATCGTTGCCCATTATTGCCCGTCCCGAGCTGCCCTCAAGAAGGCAGTGGTGAACCGCCTTTCTGAATACTATTGAGTGTATTGCTAGGTCATTTTAGAGGGCAGTTAAGAGTCTACCACATTGCTGCTGGCCTGGAGTCACATTTCTTCCAGAACAGGTAAGGATGGCAGATTTCCATGCCTAAAGGACCTTAGTGAGCCAGATGGGTATTTATGACAATCTGATGGTCTCAGGAATGTCCTCCAAGACACAGACATGCCATGTATAAAGGCCATGAAAATCATTAGCCACAAGGGACATGACATATTGTCAGAATGGCAGACTCAAGGCTACTTAGATACTCTAGACCTACGCCAGGAAACCTATTGTTGGCCAGGGGCTGCAGCTGAACTGCCAGACACAGGCAAAAGCAACTTTTGACCTGAAGTAACCTGAGTCCAGTTGCTGGCCTGAATAACTTTTGAAACCTGACTCCAGTCACTGGGTCCAAACTGGCTGGAACCAGTTCTGAAGTAGCTGACTGTCTTGAAGACAAAGGAAATGTGCTAAGTCCTTATTTAGAAAAGGGGGAAACGAGGTGATCCTGCAAGTCTTGGAACAGAGCCAATGGAGAAGATGCCACAGATCAGGCAAGCAGGCCTAAACCAACGGGAAGAGAGACAGCACTCCTTGAAGAGATACGATTCAGTATAATACTGAGAGGATTTCAGGCGTGGGGCAGCGAGACTCCAGAGACCAACCATTGCAGAAGCAGAAGAACCTACGTCAGCAAAGTAGAGACGCAAGAGAGAGAGAACGGAACGCCTGGCCAGCTCTCCTTTTCGGGTATTAGCTTTTATGTTCTGTGACCACTCAGGGAGTGTCAGAGAAACCTAGTGGATGTGCATTTAGATCCTAGTTTTGGGTATAAAACTGTATAACCTGCTGTAAACTGCATGTCTATATTTAACCAAAGGTATAAGCTATATGTAGATGATCTAACGATGTGAATAAAGCGAATTTAGAGTTAAGAGAGAATTGACTCATCTCCTCTGTGTACTAACCCAATAACCGTTACCGGTGACCTCCGGCAACACTATTCAGAGAGGAACAAAAGGGAATCTTTCAAAGACAATCCCAAACCCTCCATGGACACCTGCTCTATTAACATCAACACATGGGAAACAGATGCCCAATCGTGATGAAAATGACTATCCATCATCAAAAATGGTGTCAAGACCCTCCAGTCAACAAGAGTAGCCACTGAGGGAGAATGGCGAGAGATGGAAAGAGAGGTCGGCTGCTTGAGCCAACAATCCTCCACCACCTCTACCAGCCAACAACTGATATCCTCACTGTGGGAGAACCTTCAAGGCTAAGATAGGGCTCATAAGGCATCTGCAAATCCACAGTCAACAATAACATCTCATTTCCATTCAGCCATCCACAAAGAAGAATCCCCTCAACACGAGGGATTGCCAATGAGTTTCATGGTCACTATTACTGATACTAGCTTTGAATTCCAAATTTATTTAATCAATTGAATTTAAATTCCTAACTGTGGTGGAATTTGAACTCATCTCTCCAAAGCATTAGTTCAGACCTCTGCATTACTAACATAACCACTATGCTGCCATGTGGGCAAATTGGCAGCTTTACTTTCTACATTTCAACACTGCGTTCGCTTAAAAAAAAAGTACTTGATTAATTTTAAAGCACTTTCGAATGTGCCAAGGCTACAAAAGGTGTGATATAAATTCGTCCTTTTTTAAAATTCCCTGCCTTTGAAACAGAGATTCACAAAGGTGTCCCCAAATTTCAGTGCTAGATGTGTTTCCTACATCTAATTGTAATTCTAATAAGTACACTGTATCCTGCATCTCACTATGAATTATATTAAACACAGGATAAAACGTACAGGTGATGTTGTAGGTTACTTTGCCTCACCAGCGTGCATCATTTCAAAACAGTACTTTTAAGTGCTCATCTAAAAAAATAGTTTTACCAACAGGCCAATTGCTGCTGCCCAATATGCAATCATTATCTACTTAGATCCATACAAGTTGAGTCTTCCTACACTACCAGATACAAAAGCAGGGCCTGGCACGTCTCCAAGACATACAGTTTGCTTTTGTTTCCAAGTAATTAGTGCAGCAACAGGCACATTGTAGAAAATTCCGGTGTGTGTGTTTGCATATGCTTTTTAATCTCTTCAACTGTTACTTCAACAAAATGAGAAAACAATTAGTAAAAATTGCTCCAGCCACAGCTCTAAACAAAGCAGTCCTTTCTTTCGCCTGTGTAAAGCCTCTTTGTTACTTCTGCAAAAGCCTATTTTGTACTTCTCTTTTGCACAGTAATTTCCTGATTTCCTGTCCCTGACTCATTGAACCAATTCCAGCATTTTGGCAACCAAGCTGTCAGGCACAAGTCAGGTATAATAAAACATTGTCAATACAAAAGGGATATTTTATGGTCTACTTCACTACTGATGCCAAATATCCTAGCATAGAGTTCATTCACTCTGGCTCAGTATTTCATGTAAAAATTAGAGATGGGATAAATCCTCCAGGATGCCTTCCTATATTGTGGATTCTGATAGCTCAAGATACTTCAGTTTGAGTCAAACTGGAAAATTCTGCTCATGTAGCACATCAGAGTGGACTAAATTCCTGCTGTAGTGATGAAAAAACAAACTGACACATCAGCATGTGAGCAGCATCAGAGTGTTTACCTCCTCATCTCTAACCAACAGCTATTTGTTTCTTGGCCTGTGATCTTTTGGAGTATTCCTTATTCTCTTCCCAATTTCATATCTACACCAAGCTGTATTATTTGTTATGGTTCATTCCCTTTACAATGAAATTTGGTCAGTAGTTTCGCACAGCAAAAAATGTTAATTTAAGGAGATCTTTACAAAAAAAGATTCACTAATTCGTTAATAACTAGTAGGATATTGGTTTACAACAGTGACCAACCTTTTAAAAGGCACTGCTTGTTACCCAGTGATTAACTCTTGTACTGTTTATAGGGCAGAGCACACAGGCCAAAGGGTTCATAATCTGAAGAAAGCTCCTTGACCTGAAACATTAATTCTCTTTCTCTCACTGATGTTGCCAGACCTGTTGATTACTTCCAGCATTTTCTGTTTTTATTTCAGATTTTCAGCATCCATAGCATTTTGCTTTTGTCCCTAATCTATGCTGATTTAGCTAATATTAACTTGGGTAGCAGATAGGCTACTGAGGTGAGAGGAGGGAGAAAAGCTAAGACAGGTTTCTGACTCATTACCATTATCCACTAACACCGGTGGGAAGTAGTGTGCACATCTTGGGCATGATGCCCTATACAGAAGAATAGTCTAGCAGCTCTCACCATTCAGATTCACATGTGATGCATGAATGAATCACGATGGATGCACAATCAGAGGATTTCTGGCACTAACAGAAACATAAGTCAGCTCCTCACAAGAGAAAAAGTAGAAATCTGAAATTTGGGGAGACAATATTAGAAAATATTTTCCCAATATTGGTCAGATATAAACCAGTAATAGCTTTAACAATAACATACAAATTTAATTTTCTTTCAAGAATGAACCACAAATGTAAAGTCCACCATGCCGTGAGGACTGCCAGTTTTATAGGAGTATGCAGTGTAAAAGTCAATAAAGAAATCTACAGCGACTCATCTGTGGAGAGAAGCCTGATGTGTCAGAAAACAAAGGAGAAAACACTGAGCAACAACGTTCTAACACCATATCCTTAGATTACATTAAAGCAAATGTCTTTTTTGTATTTGGCAACTGATGCCTCAAACGAGGGTACTTAAGAATAGTTCCCCCTTAATTTAGAGATATTTCAATTTTGAGAAGAGGGTCCAGTATTTACTGTTATATAGCAATAGCCAGGGAACCTCGGAGGAAATCACAGCAGAAATATTATCCAAACTCAATGCCTTTGATCTCAGCCTACGGAAATAGAGACTCCTTACATTTGGAATAACACAATTTCTTTCCTATCATACAGTCTTGATGCTTGGGCTATGATGGTTAGAGAGGTCAAGTTCATTCCAAATATTGCTATAGGCCCTAATCGCATTTTGGGGCTCCATGTCAAAATTTTATTGGATGCATGATGGGACCATGGTACTAATTCCCTTTTACAACTAAATTACTTGCTCTGGCATTAGGTGGCATTGAATCATGATCTACATGGTTGATCAATTTAGAAAATAGTTCCCTAAAGTAACAACATGTATTTATATAACACCCTTAATGTAGTAAAATGTCCCAAGGCACTTAATCGGAAGGAATTATGTACTTTGTACAGTCATCTCAGGTAAATTTTCTGTGCAAGTAATTTCCTTTGATAAACCATCTTGTACAAAATCCAGCTAGTAGCTCCTATTCACATATGATAGCCCTTGCAGTTGATAAACATTAGAGGCTGCTGCCATGGAGCCCGTATTGCCACATGGATGCACCCTGCACTCTTGGGAAGCTTGAGATGGTGGCGGAGCCAGTGAATCTCAAAGCCTGGCTTTCTTCGTCCAGAGCAAATCTGACATAATGTTGGGCCATCCTGCAAAGGGCATCTGTAACCTCCTTTATGCATTGATGTGTTGCAGACTGAGAGATGCCGCACAGGTCCCCTGTTGATCCTTGGGAAGACTGAGGGCAAAGAAATTGAGCACTGCGGTCACCTTCAAAACCACTGGCAGGGGATAGTCTCCAACTCTAAGTGGCATCAGGTCTTCATGAAGAATGTGGCATTGTGATGTACCAGAGCTTGGGACAAGCGCAGACATGCAAGGCATTACCTCTCGCTCATTTGTAAATAGGAGACTCTTCTAAGATAAACCCTAGGGGCAGAATTTTTTACTTGACGTGCAGGGGGCGGGCCCCGTACATCAGCGCGTAAAATGATGCGCGGTGACGTCAGGCAAGCGTCCCGATGTCACCACGCACCATCACGATATTTCGCTGGGCGGGCGCATTAAGTTCTACGCGCGCCCGCCATTAATTAACAAGAAAGTAAAGGCCCTTAACTCGTCAATCGATGGTGATTTTCAAGCACCTGTGCGATCTTCGGGTTGGCACACAGGCGCAACGGGCAGGCAAGCAGGAGACTTTTCTATGAACCTCATCCACGGGCAGGATAAGAGGGCTCAGTGGGGTCGTCAATCTGCTTTGTGAAGCATTTATTGCAGAAAGTATTTTAAACTTGCCCGTGTGAGTTGCAGCAGTTCAGGATGAATTCCAGCAGCTTTCTGGGTACTTTGAACCTTCAGGTCAGCAGTCTGCAGTCAGTAATCTTTATCGGGCCTGCAGCTTTCCGGAGGCCTCCCCTTAGCCTGGGTATGGGTTCTGATATGTCCACTAGAGGCCACTCCTCTGAGGAGGAAGGGAGGGCTAGAATAAGGAGGAGGCCAGGAGTGCACATTCAGCCTCCAGGGGAGCCACCTTTGGGAGTACAGGCGCAGGCACAAGGGGCGCAGGGCCAAGAGGTAATCCAAGGTGGAACCGGCCGCATAAGACGCCACTATCCTGCTGCCAGGGTATACAGGCGGCGAAGCAGCTACCTCAATATGACTGAGGTGCAGTGCCGAAGGAGACTCCGACTCTCAAGGGAGACAGTCAACTATATCTGTCAGATGATTGGCCCTGAGATCTCTCCTAACTGTGTGGGCGAACACCCCATGCCAGTGGCTCTGAAGGTCACAGTTGCTCTCAACTTCTATGCCTCTGGCTCCTTCCAGGGGTCAGTGGGTGATCTTTGCAGTGTCTCCCAGTCAGCTGTCCACGCTTGTGTCAAGCAGGTCACAGGCGCTCTGTTCAGGTGTGCATTGACCTTCATCCACTTCCACTGGGACCAGACAAGCCAAGTACAGTGAGCCAGAGGCTTCACGCCATTGCTGGTTTCCCCCGCGTCCAGGGTGCAATAGGCTGCACGCATGTGGCCATCAAGGCGCTAGCAAGTGAGCCCAGTGCCTTCATCAACAGGAAGGGCTTCCAATCCATGAACATGCAGATGGTGTGTGATCACAGGATGCTGATTCTACAAGTCTGTGCAAGGTACCCAGGCAGCTCCCATGACGCCTACATCATCAGACACCCCCAGATGCCGGGGCTCTTCAGTGCTCCGGCTTGGATTGATGGCTGGCTGCTGGGTGACAAGGGCTATCCCCTCAGAAGGTGGCTCATGACACCTCTCCGCCAACCAATATCAGAAGCTGAGCAGCAGTACAATAGATGCACTTCCAATGCCTGGACCGCTCAGGGGGTGCACTCCAGTACCCCGCCAGATCGTGTGTTGGTGCTAGTGGTTGCATGCTGCGCTCTACACAATCTTGCGCTGGAAAGGGGGGGGGGACGCAGTGGACAATGAAGACGTCGAAGCAGTGGCTGCGGCTGCACACTATGAGTCTAGCACTGATTCTGAGGATGAGCAAGCACAGGGGAATGCTGAGGGGCTAGACGCTGACCCACGACTACACCAAGGAGGCAAGGACACCTAGGAGGCTTTAATCCAACGAACCTTCAGCTAGCTCAACACAAATGGATCAACAGGACCAGCCTTGCCTGGCGCTTCTATACTCGGCACCTAAATGCTAAATCTGCCAGGTCATCAGCAGGAACTAAGGGCTTTGGACATAAACCTGAATGTCCAAACCAACACTCATGACATTTATCTTAAACATACACGTGAAGAACAAAGGAGCCACCCTCAGCTATGGTAACACATCTGATTTTTATTTTACACATCAGATGTTCTCACAAATTCAAAACATTAAGCAAGCAGAAAAAATGATATGGACTTAATCTCGAGCCAACACAAAAGCACCAGTGAGAAACCCGTGGTATGCCTAAGGTGCCTTATGTTTTCATTTACGGGTGCTACGTCTTGGTGCTGCCCGATCGCTCAGAGTGACATCTGAGACAGCCTGCTGTCCTGTTGGCCTCGATGACCTTGGCAGTTGTCCTCTGGCCCGTGGAGCATGTGCTGGGCCCGCCTGGGAGGGATCTGCCAGTTGCATTGCTGGCATCTCCCCAGTCGTCACAGCCTCACCCGATGAAGCGGTCGTTGGGAGAGAGGTGAAGCAGCTGGTGGCCTCATCCGGAGCGCCATGAGAGGAGCCCGTAGATACGACAGGCAGCTGTTGCGCCGACATGAGGTCGCCTCGGACCTCCCTGCTCACCATCGATGGATGGGCAACGAGCTAGGAAGCTTGAAGCCCACACCATCTCCCACATTGGCACTGACCAGCTGTGGCCACTGGCACTGTGAGGGCTTGCAGGTCCGAGCATAACCCCAGGAGGACCTGAGTGTTCTCCTGGAGGAGCCTCTCCACAACAGTTGCCACTCTCTCCATGGAGGAAGTATGACGCTCTACCATGAGGCTCATTGCATCAGTGGTGCTCCGCGTGGACTCCTCCATCACGGACACCAAGCGAAGCACAGCCTCATGTATCACTCCCAGATGCTCCCGCACACCTGGCCATATTTCCTGTAGCTGCTGCGTCAGACAACTCCAGAGGCACATCATCACGCACCGACTGAGCATGTGCCATCGGCACTCTCTGTCTCTGCCAGCTCCTCCAGCGAATGTGAAGTGCCCTCTCCACTGTGCCCCAGGACACTAGTCGATGTTCCAATGCCCACCAAGGTGCTAGTATCTGCGCTAGTGCCTGCCTCGCAGAAATGGTGTGACACAGGTGACACTTGAGGGCCCTCAGGTGTAAGAGGGGACATCTGCAGTTCCTCCTGGCAGCCATGTTCTGATGATGTTAAAATGAACAGCAAGGACAGTGGATCAGTTAGCGTGCACACGGTGACACACTTCATCCCTTTCCCCCCGGTTCATTATGCGCTCAACCTTCCAGAACCAATGGACACGAACATTGGTGGCAAATAGTGAAGAGGATAGCCTTACCTTACAGATGGATATAGACAGGCTGGTCAGGTGGGCTGATTAATGCCAGATGGGATGTAATGTGGATAAGTGTGAGGTCATGCACTTGGGCAGGACAAACAAGGCAAGGGAATATACGATGAATGGTAGGACCATGGAAAGTAAGGGGGATCAGAGGGACCTTGCTGTGCATGTCGACAAGTCCCTTAAGGTAGCGGGACAGGTATATAAGGTGTTTAAGAAGGCAAATGCCTGACTTGCCTTTATTAGCCGAGGCATAGAATATAGGAGCAGGGAGGTAATGTTCCGAGTGCAGAAAACGCAGCCTGGGCCACATCTACAGTTTTGCGTGCAGTTCTGAAATGCGTTTCACGGGAGAGATGTGATTGGAGTGGAGAGAGTGCAGAGGTCATTGACCAGGATGCTGGCAGGGCTGGAGAGTTTGACTTGTGAGGAGAGGTAGCATAGACTGGGGTTATTTCCCCTCGAGTACAGGAGATTGAGGGGTGACATGATTGAGGTGTATAAACTTATGAGGGGCATAGATAGGGTCGAAATAAAGGAACTTTTCCCCTTGGCGGAGGGATGAGTAACCAGGTGGCCTAGATTTAAGGTAAGGGACATGAGGTTGACAGGGGATGTGATGAACAACTTTTGCACACAGAGGGTATTGGGAATGTGGAACATACTGCCTGAAAGGGCGGTGGACGCAGAAACCCCCCTAACATGTAATAAGTATTTGGATGTACAGTTGCGATGCCATGGCATACAAGGCCATGGACATAGTGCTGGGAAATGGGATTAGGAGATTTAGGAACACGTTTGACATGCGCATCCTTGAAGGACCGAAGGACCTTTTTCTATGACCCACACCTCTGACTCTATCATTCTGTGACCGAGCAATGTTGCAACAATAACAAATTAAACAATCATCAGTACTATGGATATTGGGGGGACATTGCGGATCTCACTGTTGGCCTTAAAAACCTGGCCGTTCCACCCCAGCCTCACCGACGTTAGCTGGCCTGGGAGCATGGCGCCTCTCAAGCTCCAGGGCATCCTGTTCGAGGTGGCTTAACATCATGAGGTGAGCCTGGCTGCCTCCAGTCCTCGAACGCTCCGACGCATTATGAGCATTCTTCTCCTGAGAAACAGAGAATACCATTCATTGCGGCAATTTGCACATGGACTCTGCATGCACACGCCACACCCCAACCACAGTGGCCCATATCAGGCCTCCTCTCCCCACTACTGCTGATCAGTCACACAAAGATAGTATGCCTGCTCCCAACCCCCCTAACAGCCACCTTGGACACATTTTGCATTCATCACTTTAGGAAACACACGGTCTTTGCTCCCATAGCAAGGAAGCGCAACTATGTGCAGCGTCGAGGGCAGCAAATGGTTCTTCCCTTCCCCCTCACAGCCCTTCCACAGCCTTCCATCCCCATTGCGCACCTTGTGTTCATCATCCCCACCCACGCCCACTCCAGCTCCGCCTGCCCAACAGGTAGAAAATCCTGTCCTAGTTCTGGCAATTCTTCTCCGTTGTCTGGGTGTCTCCTCCTGACCCTCCTGTTCATGCTCTGGCTCAGCTTGACCATGTCTCTCAGGCGTGGCCTCCTGTTGGAGCTGCATGCAGGATCGCTTCTCCCTTCTTCACCTCCTCCATTGTATTAGGTCTCTGACAAAGGCAGCATTGAGCCCATATGTGCTTTTATCTTCTCTCTGAAAGGAAACATTGAAGACATTAATGATTCAAGGGGCAGGAAAATGAAGCTCAGAAGATGAAACATATGGAAACTGTAAGGGACCATAGTTTTTCCTGCCCTGCTTGCATGGCAGCTGATACTGCCTTGTCCCTGAGATACTTGTATGCATATCGATGTGACCAAGATGGCATCACAGGTATGTAACATCTTGGGCCCTTCGTGCAATGCTAAGGTTTAACTGAGATGAGTGACCCAACCTAGCTCTGTGCTCCAATCTCTGATGCTGCTTATTAATGGCCAATCAGTTGCTCATGGTTAATGAGTGGATGCTCTTTGGCCAGTTAGGAATGTCAAATCTGGGGAACATGTGACAGGCCTTTATTGATGGGATGTCATATATGATGCAGCTGTGCCTCCTTCACTATTGCCTGCATTCCCAAAATCTAAATTCCTATGTGTTACCCTTGAGATGCAGCGACTGTGATGTGAAACCACTGAGTTCTGAGTAGCCCTTTAGCAGTGCTAATGACCTCCTTTCATCGCAAGGAAGTAGGAGGTCTTCCTCCTTTCTTTCTAAGCAGACTCCTGTTCACTCTTGCGGCGACAACAATTTAGGTGACCCCAGAAAAGCCCACTCATGTTCACCCATCCCCCTCACTGCCATTCCACAGTCTCCCCTCACTTTTCTATCCTTGTGTTCGCCCTTCCCCCTCACAGTCCTTCCATAGCCTTCCTTCCCCATTGCGCACCTTGTGTTCGTCATCCCCACCCTCGCCTCACAACTCACCCTCAGCTGAAGTGTTAGTTTCTGAAAGTGACGTTCTGCCTGACAATCACTACACAGTGATGTCCTTGTAGGACCTCAGCCACCGAGAGTAGAAGACCCTTGCAATCCCTAACCCAAGCCGCACTATTGGTCACTGTCTGAAAGTGGAGGCCTGAATGAGTACCAGAGCACAGTGCTGTTCTTCGGGACAACGTAGGCAAAGAGCAGGAGCAGACCAATCCTACAGCCCCAGCAGTTCACTGCAACAAGACCATCGCAGCGCTATGGCAGGTAGGCTATGTATGTTGCATTCACCTCAAAGTTACCAGCAAACTGAGACCCGACTTGTACACGTCACCCCTTTTCAAACGGGTTTGAGTCCGACGTAACTTCCTGCTGGTGTGACACAAGGTTAGAAGGCGTGACAAGATTCCAGCAAGCAGCTGTTTCAATGAGCATTCATGAGATGTTAACGAATGCAAATGGCGTTCAGGCCACAAGCTGGCGGGATTAACCGACCCGCCATTAACCCGCCATCGAGAGAATTGCAAACAATCTTACGCTGGCAGATTTACGACTTTTTGCCTGCCGCCGGACTCTCCGCTCCCGCCCGCCACGAAACCTGCCATGAGAGGGTGGGAAAGTTCCGCCCATTGAAATCATTCCATATTATAGAGGTAAAACAAAACCAATGTCTGTAATCTAAATGCTAAAAGTATAGAGTAATTTGATCAGTATTAGAAAGTAAAGCTAAGTAGGTATCAAATGTGACACTTCATCAGAAATCAGTCCTTTGACGAAGGATCTCAACTATTAATAGTCTTTTCTCTTTCAGATGCTATGCGTTTTCCTTTTATTCACTGTACACAGCTGCACATCTCCATATCATAGGATTGATTCAACAGAAGCAACCGCAACACTGCCATAAAGTGGACATCACCAGAAATTACACTTTTATGGACTTGTAATCCGCTGGGCCCCACCAAAATTTATCAGCATTTGTGCATCTTCTGAGTTTCAGTCCTTATAATGACTTTTGGATGCTTTTGATATTTTATCTAAAGTTCATTAACAGGAACATTCAGATGATGCAGGAACAAAATCATAATAGTCACACTGTTCCACCCATGGTGTGCCATTAATAATGTCATTTCTATTCCTCACATGATGAATAATTAAATCTCAATGGATGTCTTGCATTAGTTTATGCACTGCAAAACAAATGTCTGCATAGCAACCTCAATGCCACCAAAAAACAAGAAGCGTGAAATGACCTATTATTGTAGCTATAATTCCAATTAAAGGTTTGTTCTGTTGTTGCCTTCAGAGTAAAATTTACTTTAAGGACACACTAACACATTTGAAATCTAGCTCTATTCCTATCTTTGCTGATCTAATCTATGCACTAAGCATTTTTAATTATATCTATTTTTATTTGGATGCAAGGAAATCTCTTGAAGACTTATTGGATGCTATATTTACCCCAAATAACAATGACTGTCATTAACTTGTTATATGACCAGATCTGTCTGCTGGATAAGTATTGTGTCCAATTATTTTGTCATGCACACTGCTTAGCCCCTCTAACTCATAATTCTTCTGCTTAACAATGCATTGCATTAGCACCTGTCCACATAGCTCAATATTTCAACAGTGCCTCTACTGCAACTACATTACAACTACAGGATTGTGAGGAATTTGCTGTTTGCAAAGCTTTCAGCCTTATCTGCTATTTTACAGGAAAACCTGTCTTCAATTAAGCCCGAAAGCAAGCTGACGTGTTTTACATCCACGTGCTTGTGGACATGATTTACACAAATTGTATAAACAGTAAGCTGGCCAGTCTTTAGGAGTTCATTGGCACATCTTTACAAAATGCCTATTCTTGTTTTTCTGCTAAATTCCTACATGGGTCTTTAACTCTGAAGGTGGTTCTGTTAGTAACTCCCTGGAAGGTGCATCTATTCAATCGGGCGGGAGGGTGAATTCTAGAGATCCCACTCCCTTCCCAAATAAATCCAGGGCAGGAAGGCTCGTGCACAGCCTTCTCACCCTGCCACCAGTTGAGGCTCTTAAGTGGGCAATTAATGGATATTCAACCATGGGAATTTCCAGCCGGGAAGTCCAAAAAAAAAGGCACTCAGTGCGTGAACAAGGGACCTGTCATTGAGAAGGGGGGCCCGCTGAGAGCCGCCCCCAGCCCTTGCTGCCGACCCCCCTCCCCCATGAGTCCCGTCCTGTCCTCACTCACCTGTGACCTGGGTCCCTCGGCAATCCTGTGCCTCTTCACTTTCGGCAGCAGCTACCGCTCCCACTGGTGGACTTCCACCCCCCAGGATCCTTAATAGGCACTAAATTCAGCAGGGCCTTCCCAAAAGGAGATGATGCAGGGCTCTTGCCAGCCCTCCAGTCAGCAGGCGAGATCCCTGTCACTTGCATTAAATACCACCCATTGTGCTTTGGACCCTGCCTTATTGTAGTAGGGGACAAAACACAAGGAAGCCACTATTAAGGCTGGACCTCAGTTGAATTAAGGAAAAAGGACTGAATCAATATCTAAACAGGCAGAGTAAATAGTAGCACTAATTTATTGGTTGAATTGTCAGCTTTGGGTTAGTGGTAGCACTCTCGCCCCCTAAGCCAGAGGTTGTGGGTTCAAGTCTCACTGGATGACTTCAGCACATATTCTAGGTTGATACATCAGTGTGCTACTGAGGGAGTGCTGCACTGCCAGAGGAGCAATCTTTCACATGAAACATTAGATCAAGGTCCTATCTGCACTCTCAGGAGGATGTTAAAGATTCCTTCTGTGGCAATTATGGTTTTATCTAGTGCGTAATATACCTTTAAGAAGAATGCTGAGGAAGATCACATGATCTTCAGTAACCAATAGAAGAGTAGCGCGGACTACTTCTGTAGTCAGTCGTCTGTAGTTAGTAGTCAGCAGTATGGAGATAGGATTTGATGTGAAAGCACACATGTGTCGCTGCTGAGTACCTTTGTAAATAAACAGAATGTTTTCCACCTAAGAAGTGTCTGCTGATCAACTCTATCTATTGTGTCTACTGGGCCACCACTTACAAGCATGCGACGAGGATCCACGGGATCCAACACCTTGACGCTATTTTATTGAAGAGAAGGGGAGTCTTCTTAGTGTCCTGAACAATACTTATCCCTCAACCAAGCTCACTAAAAGGAGATTAATGGACCATTATCATATTGCTGTCTGTGGAAGCTTTCTGTGTGCAAATTAGCTGCTGCATTTCCTACATTACAACAGCATCTACACTTCAAAAATACCTCATTGACTGTAAAACTTTGGAATGCCTTTAGTTCACGAAATATGCTATATAAGTAAAATCTTTTTTCTTTGAAAGGTACATGCTCACAAACTAGTTAAGGAGAATAGGCTGTTTCTGCATTGTAACTCCTATCTATTTCTTTGGCAAATTTTCGAATCTGTGAAGCTGAGCAATGCAGCTGCTACAAAGAAAAATATATAGCACAGTTGGGATATGGAAAGACAAGACTCTGGCCTCTCCCTCGATGGTGCTGCTCCCAAGAAGGAAAAGTTATTGCTACCAATTCTTGCATCAGCGTTAACACTTGAAATAATATTGTAAAAATTACTTGTTTCTTTTTACAGTGCAAGGAAGGGAATTCCGTGCCCAAAGCGGTTAAAGATATAAGTGCTTAGAACAAAAAACTATTCCACATTTTGCAACCAGAGTCAGTAAGGAGTATTCCCAACCCAGGTGCAATTCAGATTAGATGGAATGTAAAGATTCTGCTGTTACCACACTTACAATGGCAAACAGGAGCTGAGTCGTCAAACCAGCAATCAAAGTGATGAGATTGTTGTAAATACTGCAAATTTTGATCATTCAGAATAAAAGCATATGTGCCAGTTGATCGGCACCCTTTCCACAGGATTCAAAATCCAGATTTCCACCATCCATATCCTTTTGGATGCAGGGCATGGAAGAGATAAAGGGATAAAAGTATGAATGATGGAAATCTGAAATTCAAAGAGAAATCTGGATGAAGGGTCACACTTAAAATGCTGATGTAAATTTTCTCTTTCAGATGCTAACTGCTTGCTGTATACTTACAGGATTTTCTGTTTCTTATTTCAGCACAGTACAGTTGAGAGAACTATACATCCAATTAAGGGAACATATTTTATGAGGCTGCAATATTCCAATATCAGTGATGTCCTCTAAAAACTGTAACTTGGGATTTTATTGATACATTGTATGTCTAGAAAGAAGTGTTTAATGTATTTTTATGTTCCAATATTTTACCAAAAGCAAATAAACTCATTTATTTTAAATTTCTAAGCATTGGTTCACTCTGCTAAAAAAGTTAAAAAGCCAATAGGTACTTCTGTGTTTCTTCCTGCGAGAGGTTATCAGTCCTTGTCTGTCCAGTGACCATGGCCAGCTCATCTTTTAGCTGCTGGATTTCCTTCTTTAAGCGAAGAATCATCTGCAAATGGGGACAAGAAAAAGGGGGAAAAAAAAGGACAGCTGGAATCAGTTTCCTGATGTGTGTTTTTTTGGGCTCTCTCTGCAATTGAGCCAAATTTTTGCTTCATCAGCAAAGCAATAAATTAAAATTATACTTTATACAAAAATTACTATTGTTCTTCCTAAAATAAATCCATTTTGAAGTTATAAAAATATATATTATGAAAATCCTTTTGAAATCATAAATCCCTGCTTTTCATCTGACTTGCAAGACAGCTACCTCCTTGTATGGAGGAACCACGAGTACAGTCAATTCCTATTAACTTAACATGAACCGGTTTGCTAAAGATTTTGTTCACCTGTCAGGACTCATTGAACAGACACACATATTGATGTATTTGCCTGCAATGGAGTAACATTACTACTTTCACTTTATCCCTTGCCTTTTCCATCCCTTCCCCACAACTATCAATAAAGCAAGGCAGTTATTTTCTTTAAATATGAACACGGCTTCACAGTTATTTAGGTCATTTCATTTGAATTAGGCCTTTTTAATTTGATCACTATTTCTGCAATCACTGCTGTCAGTGAACCTGGCAGAAATAGGCATCATTTGCCTCATTGCACAGCAGTGTAGAATCCAACCTCCTTGCCTCAGATCTAGGGTAAAAAGTCAGAGACTCACATCAGGCTACTAAAAAGCCGGATGGGGTTATCCTGCTAATTTTAATGAAGAACAGATGCCAGTGCACACATTGGTTTGAGAATTAAGTTCACGATCAGCTTTGAGTAAAGAGTCCCTTGTAAGACCTGGAGATCAAATTCAGGTCAGATCATTCTGATCCTCATTAATGTAATCTCTGAAGTTGATAGAGGTAAGAAAAGAACTAGAAGCAGGAGTAGGCCTTACAGCCCTCGAGCCTGCCGTAACATTCAACAAGAACACATCTGACCTTCTACCTCAACTCCACTTTCCTGTCCTATCCCCATATCCCTTGATTCCCTTGGAGTCCAAAAATCTATTGATCTTGAATATACTCTATGACTGAACACCTACAGCCCTCCAGGGTACAGAATTCCAAAGAATCACAACCCTCTGAATGAACAAGTTTTGAATCTCAGTCCTAAATAGCTGACCCCTTCTTCTAAAACTGTGACATCTAGTTCCAGACTCTCCAGCCTTGGGAAACAGCCTCTCAACATCTACCTTGTCAAGCTCTGTCAGAGGCTTCTATGTTTCTATGAGATCACATCTCATTCTTCTAAACTCCAGAGGATACAAGTACAATTTACTAAAACTCTCCTCATAGCATAACTCTCTCATCTGCGGAATAAATCTAGTGAACCTCTGTTGCAACCTTCCAAGGCATGTATATCCTTCCTTAGGTATGGTGACCAACACCATATACAATGCATGAGTAAGCCATGTGTAATGATACCCGTGATGGCCAACAAGTCAAAAGAACCAACTTGACCAAATGACCCCAACAAGAAACCAATGGGCAAGATTTTACTTTTCATAATTTTTACTTTAACAATCAAACCAAAATCAACATAAGTTAAACATGGATTAACAGACAAATCAAAGTTAATAGATATCATAAAGTACACGTTGAATAGCACATACAACAAAGGCAGATCTCATGGATTCACTAGGCAGTCCACTCAGCATACAGGGCACCAATTTCAGTCACAAAGTTCTTCAAGGTTCTGATCTTCCTCAGGTAGAATTCCAGGTCCTTTTCTTCAAATATTTAGCCGCCGATTCTCATCCGACAGCAGCTCCCAATCAACCAGAGTTCCACAGGTACAATCTTCAACAAAATGGCAGACTTCTCCAGAACCTCCTCAGCTCTGCTAACGCCAGTCTTGATGGCACTCGTTCAATTACCTTGAGTAATAAAAAAAGCTGCAGCAACCTTGTATTTGCCCATTGCCAGCTACTGGAACTTGTTTCTGGTTTCTTCAGACTGCCTGCACTGCACCGCTGAGTGATGTGAGCTTGGATGGCTCTGTGTCTTTTACCTGGTTTCAGCCAGTTGCAGCTTTCCCAGAAACCTGAAGTTTCAGTTTTACCTTCAGTTAGGGGCTAACTCAAAAAAACCAGGATCAATGCACCCAGCCAAACATTCGACAAGTCATCTGTTAAGGCAAGAGCTCACACACACTCCCCCAATAGTCCCACAAACTGTGGATTTCATCACACATTCCCAGTCAATGTGATACAGGAGGCATGCAATCTTAGTGCTACCTGATAATTTAAATGAAAGTGCTTTGCAACTCAATGCTAAGCATGCTGCTAGGTGGCTGCATGATTCAGCAGTGGGGGTGGGGGGGTGGGCAATTTGGCATGAGGCAAGCACCACTTATAGTGAGCCTACACTACTTAATACTATGACAGGGTTTTAACCTGTTATCAGTGACCCCGCTCACTGCCTGGAAAGTCAAGGTAAGCCTGACTTTGCCGGTCCAGTAATTCATTACTGAATTTTATGTGGCTCAACTAATTTTACCTAAAGTCGTGGCTTCCATCCCCCCCATGAGGCAGGATGTCCCACCTCCAAGAACTGCTAGCCAATCGGAGGGCCGGCAGCTCTGCCGTCCCAGCTCTGGGAATGGTGGCCATTGATAGGACTGTAGAAGCTCTGGACAAAGTGTAGCACAGAGTAAAGATAAGTGGGGCAAAGCGATGGAGAGGCCCAGGGGTGGGTACTTCAAGTGGGGGCAGCCCTTGCCGTTGTTGGGCACAGGTGCCTGAACAGCAGGGACCCCCACCACACACCCCAGCCCAAAGGGAGGCTACAATGGTAAATCTGCCAGGATAGCAGTTATTCACCAGAATGATGTGCTAAGCATGGTCACACACCAACTGCACATTCATCTTGTACATGGTACACACTGCTGCCACTGTGCGTCGGTGGTGGAGGAAGTGGATGTTGAAGTTTGTGGATGGGGTGCCAATCAAGCGGGCTGCTTTGTCCTAGATGGTGTCCAGCTTCTTGAATGCTGTTGGAGCTGCACTCATCCAGGCAAGCGGAGAGTATTCCATCACACTCCTGACTTGTACCTTGTAGACGGTGGCAGGCAATGGGGAGTCAGAGGTGAGTTACTCTCCACAAAATTCCCAGCCTCTGACCCGCTCTTGTACCCACAGTATTGATAAGGCTGGTTCAGTTCAGTTTCTGATCAATGGTAACCCCCAGGATGTTGATAGTGGGGGATTCAGCATTGTGCAGCCTTGGCCAGCTTTAAACAACTCTGTAAACTACCAAGCACTTCTATACACTCAAGCAGAGCAAGTAGAAATTAATCAGGAATGAACCTGAAGGTGATTGATGATACCTTTAACTAGCACTGATGTGGAGGAGAAGTGGAGAGGTCCTTCCTGAAATTGAATGCATATTGAGCTGTACATGTTTAAGGGTGAGTATGAGCTAGACCGATGGGATCAAAAATGGCAACACTACCATCAAATCAGTATTACACGATGAATGGTGTCTCAGTTTGCCTACTCTGCATACTCCATACTCCTGGCACACACTTCTAACATCCTTACTAAGATGGCATTAGACGGGGAAGTGCATAGCCTACAGATCTTATGAAACCCAGTTTTGTGGCCATTGTGCCTACCTCACAACTTAGGGCAGAATCGTCCCAGATTTGCACTGAGGTAGTGGGTGGGTAAAACGATGTTTTAACCGCCGACTACAATGGCGGGTTTTCACGCCTTATCATCCCAAACCCACCACATTATTTATGCATTCCCAGGAAACATGCTGTTTCCATGGCGGGCGGGCTCTCATTTGCTCCACTTCATCATGCTGGGCGCCACATTTAAAATCCAGCCACATGCACACATCTCAGTGCTTTCAGCCGATGACTGTTGCGGGGAAGATGTCCATGAAAGAGAAAAAGGTTGCCGCGTCCAGGTTTAATGACGCGTCACTGCAATGCCTTTTGGATGATGTGGAGGCCCTACCCCATGTTGTCCTCTAGCCCCACTCTTACCACTAGATGGGCAGCAGTATTACCAACTAGACTTGAGAAGCGGTCGTCAGCGCCCTGCAAAAGAGGACAGCCACCCAGTGCTGCAAGAGGACGAATGGTCTCATCCCTTCCACCAGGTTAACTCACTCCTCTCATCACTCTCAACGCACTCACTCACAAAACCATCACACATCCACAGGGACGTCACACCTCAAGGGACAACACCACTAACTCTCACACACACCCTCACATCTCCATCGGGCTCATATCTTCTTGAGCTCACATCTTCATTCCTGTCCATGGCGCCGCTCACCACACAAACAATCCATACAGTCCAATGTGTCCTGCTCACACTGTCTCCATCTGTTTTCATGCAGAAGAAGCCTGCTCACATCAGCAGGGAGAGGTCCCAGACTGGGGATGGAGTGGCCCACATTAGGCCCCTCCCTCACTTTGAGGAGTGTGCCATTGTGATGACTGGTGAGGATGTGGACCCTATCTGCAGTGGCGATGAGGTAGGCGGTGAACGCCCACCCGAGGATCCTGCACCACACCACCCTTCCCTCAACCCAACTGTGAGTGCTCTCTCCTCTGCTTTTGGCTCTGCTGTCATGCACTACTTATTTCTATTTTGGTTCACAGGGAGCTCTGCCAAGGGACCAACAGGCTCAGCCAGCCAGTCCCTCAGCTTCAACCATGTCCTCATCTGCAGCCAAGAGGGCACCTCCTCCAGTGAATAGGTGGAAATAAGCAGCCTGGAAGACCCATCACCGCAGAGGGAGTAGTTGGCCCACAAGGGATTCTGCAGGGTAAAGTGTGTGTGTGGCAGGTACTTTCGGAGCCTCGTGCAAGCACTCTCACACGCACACGGTTCCTTCACATTTCACACTCATCTCACTGTCCTGAGCATTTTGAATGCTGCCTGCTGGGGTTTGCTTTCAGTTGTCCATCTGAGCTGACCTGCATCTCCATCCACCCAATGATCACACTCCCATGCAGCATTTGATCTCGCCCACCACGGCTGTGGTTTCACTTTCAATTTGGACAGCATGGTGCTAATTCAGTTTTACTTTTGCTCCCCCATCCTTTACTGTCCCCCAGTCACCCATTTCCTCTCCTTCATCACAGTTGACCCCCACTCCCCCGGCATCACCTTTCACCTTCCACCTCCTCTCCATTACCTACCAGCCACAATCCTTTTCCTTCAGGGATATTCAGGTGAACACATACGTTCCCTTCCTCAAAATCCCACCCACGTCCACATTCACCTCCCCAACCTCCTCCTTGCTAACCCTAGGGTTCATGTCTGCCTCTGGGTCCCCACCAACCACCCTCGCTGTCCCTTCTATCGCTACCGTCAAACCCTCACCCTCCCACCCTATCACCTCAATCTGCCCTCAGTCATTCACACCCTTCCTCCATACTACACCTGCCCTCAGTTTGCTCCCCAGGGGGCAGGCATGGATCTGTCCAACCCCTCCCTTGCATGTTCACCTGTACATCGCCCTCGCTGCACCCCTGCCCCCTCCACACCCCTTCCACATCCCTTTTCCCCCACGGAACCCCTTCCTCCCCCAGAACCCCTTCTCCCCTGGAATCCCTTCTCCCCCTGGATTACAGTTACTGAATACCATAACAAACCCCAAAATTCCTAATTAACCTGACTCCCAACTACAAACTCTCTTTAAGGCAACAGTCTAAAATAGATCTTAAATTTAGATAATCAATCCAGCAAGTTTTACCACAGCACCCACACAACAGTGGAATTCCAAAGGCGTTTCTCCAACTTTGATTACTGGACACAGCAGGCTTCTGCAAAAGTGGCTGGAGATTTTTTCCCAAGGCTGTTTTACACAGTCCTTTTAGATCTTAAATGCCCCCCCCACACCATCCGCCCAACATAGCCTTCCGCCCTTCTATATATATGGTTCTCTCTCTTTAATCTGGAAATTCCATTGTTCTATATGTCTTTGGAAATTTACTTCTCCCATAATATAAAAATCTTTCATGTTGCCAATATGGTCAGAACCTTTGGCGAAAATATACATACTGTTTGGCCTTGCTTATCCTGTTAGTTGTAAACATCCTATCATCCCTTTGAAACCGAAACAACCCCTTCACTTATTGAAAAATGTAAATTTCCTTCACATTCTACATACTGCCCTCATCCATGTTTACTCATCAGCATTTCAAATACCTTTTACACCTAACTTGTTTTGATAAATTCAACCTTGCAGTCTATCTGACTCCAATTCAATTAAATCACACAGACAGAACCATGCATACTCACACTCATAAACCTACTTTACAATAAACCACAATAATATTATGAAAAATATAATAGTTTCATAACACAATCCTCAGGCTTATTATTCTTCTTGGCAAGAAGCCTCGTCTTTTAATCTAAAACTATCTGTAACTTCTTTAGTTAACCACAGATGAATCTGTTTTCCCATGGAGTTTTTAATGTCTCAAAGGAATGTATATTAATTGGGAATTCTTTCCTTAACTGTTTGCCATATATTGCTTATCTGTTGACATACCTTTAATTTCCCAACCTACTTTAGCCAACTCACTCCTCATACCTATGTATTTTAAGTTTATTTAAGTTTAATACTCTAGTTTTGAGCAAGTACATCACTCTCAAACCTTATTCAGTGCACAAAAATGGATATTAGATCTTTGTGTAATTTCCAACAAATCCAAGGTCCATTTTTAAACAAACTGGTGGATATTTAGGTATTAATTAGCCTATGCCCACCTCATCAATTGTTGAGAGTCCAAAAGATAAAACAAGTGCATAGGCTCTACATTTGAATCCCAGACATTCATCCCTCTCTCTGCCAATTACCACCTATTAGTCAGGAATAGGACAGATGATCCACTCTTAGGCTTGAGTAAATAGTAGCCAGCAAAAACAAATGCATGGGGAGACTTATCTACTAATTCTGTCTCCGCAAAACAAGCAGATAGGAAAATGTGCTTTTGTTTCTTTTAATATTTCCATTTATAATAAATAAACCACCAGTAACTGGCCAGGAGACGAACATCTCATTAACAGGAATCACCACCCCACCCACTCCCAGGTCCCCTCATCCCCAGCTTATTAGAATTGGAAAAAAATTACAAATGAAAAATCATGATTCTTCTCATTTTTGATTTTTCTAGTTCTGATGCGAGGATCCACATCCAAGATGTTAACTGGTACGTTCTCTCCACAGATGATATCTGGCCTGCTTAATGTTTGCAGCATTTTCTGCTTTTAGTGTTGATTTTAACCTAATCTGCCTGGTGAGCATGTTACAGGTTCAGGTCAGATATCTAACTGAGACCCTGCCTGCAATCAATGGAGCAAAAAATTGGGTGGGGCATAAACTAGACATCTGACCCAGAGCCACACCATCCCAACTGAGTTAGATTAAAATCAGGGATTTTGTTTCAGATTTAGAACTCTTGCAATATTTTGCATTTTACCCAGTTTTTTGGGGATTTTAGTTGGGGGATAAATGCTGGCCGATACACTGGGAGAACTCTTCTGATCTTTGCCATTAGGAAGATTTGGGTTTTGACAGGGAGTGCTTCCTGATTCCATCCTTAGTTTTGGACAACTGTAGAAGATTGATCACAATTACAACATCCTATTTGATCTGAACTGAGCTTACACCTCCATATCCTATCCATGATAAAGATAGCCTGCGTCCAAATATGTAATAACATTCTCTTCCATGCCTGCCTCACTCATCTGCTGCTGAAACTGTCATCACTTTCAGTTCTGACTATTCCACTGCTCTCCTGGACAGCCTCCCTTTCTGCTCCCTCTGTAAACTTCAGCTTCTCCAGCCATTGCAGTCAGTACTCTATCCTCTCCACTTAGTCATCATCTTTATTTTTTCCTCCTTTTATTATCCCTGGCCTTCTGAATTCTAATCTTTAATACAATCCCAATTTTGTATGTAAGGGGCTTCTCATGGTCTATATTATCTAGTGCCTTTAAAAACTATCATATCACCTCTCAACCCAGTGAGAATGTGCCCAATTTACATATCCACCACTCCTGAAAATCCAATTTCTCCAGCTCCTTAATCTTTTGAATAACCAAAGAGATCAAATACTGACAGCCAGACAGAGACCATCAAATCAGTGGTATTGACTTGCCTACAACTCTGTTAAGTGCAGCTCAACTACAATTCAGGAAACAATTTCCACATTACAAAACCTTTCTACTTAATATACCATTATTTCAAAGTGCTGCTTTCACCGGTCAGATAATGAGCTTCTTGCTAATTTTCCCCAAATCAAATTTCCTTCATTCTTGGGAGCAGCCAAAAAACTGCACTCAGCTCAGTTCTGCCGCACTTGGAATGGGCCATGACATGTATTAGAAGCCCCATTAGCCTATACAAAGAATCTTATGACTGTTTCAAGCAACCACCAGGGATGTCTAAAAATCACTGGCAGAAATGTGGCACCAGATATACTTCAGGCATAGTTCAGGTGTGGTGCATAGCAGCATTAAACTAGTGACTCATGCCTCCCCATTGTGTCCAAAATCAGGCGCAACATAGTTCAATCTCCCCCCATTGTGTACTTAATAATTGTTTGATATTAGATCATTTACAATCTGATTCTAATTTTTAATATAAACATTGTCATTTAAGTATTCCAATTTCTATTTGACAAAATATTGAAATAATAAACTAAACTTGTCAGCAACATGAATAATAAACAGAATTCGACAAGCTCTCAGACTTGTTTAGAATTATACTGAACATATGACCAGCACTTAGTCTCAAACTTGAATATATTGCTATTGTGTGCCTTTTGATAGTTAACAGTTTTGCAGACAGGACATGTAATACACTTTCTTGAAAGCTAAATTATGGGGATTACATAGAAAATACTTTAATAACAAAAATGATGATGGGCCAACAGTAATTGACACCTGCTCCATATGTTCAGTGTTGGAAACTGAAATTAAAGCAGCCCTTAGCAGTACTCTGGACAATTTTTAAAATCCCTTCATAAATGATTTGTATTGACCTCAGTATAGCAGGTTTCAAACTTTGGAATTTCCTACAACTGTGAATTATTTAATATGCAATTTGGACAGATGTTTCTATGATTGTTTTCGCATCTTCAACAGTGAGATGTCTGGTGTAGGATATCTAGATCAAAAGATAAAAACAACTGGGGCAAAGATTTTGGTTAATCCTATGAGTGGCAAGAACTTATGCCCAAATGTCTAAAAAACCCCTTGAGTTTTTGCTGACCTTTATAAACATAAACATGTTAGGATAAATATCTTCTTATTGAAACCTGCAAACAATTCACAAGCCATAAATGCAACTGATTCCAGACAAAACATATCTGATCCAAGTATGAAATAACAAATGAATCAAAACTTCCCATTCATTCTTATAATACTCAATTCCTGATCCAAGGACAATAATTTAAGTACAAAATCCTGATCCACATAAAATGTTCCCCATCATCCTGTTTTTAAGCTCTGCATGCTAAAATACACCATCTCCGCTGCCAAATTTCACCTGCAGACAGAAATTTGATCACTGCTGTGTAAAACAAGTTTTTGTTCTGTGGTCTCTGTTGAGATTGAATTGCTGAATGACCTGTGGTACAAAGCTTTGGCAACTGGCTGTTTTCATCTGCAGTTTGTAGAAGTCGTGGTTCAAATTGAACCTTTCTTGGCAAAGTGCCTTTATCTGGAGTCGACCGTGTTAAGAAGCATTAGTGGTTAGTCCACATTTTGAACAAGAAAGCACTAGAAAGCGAGCAGTATCGGTAAATCAGCTTTGGGAAATCTTTCCAAAAGCAATTTCATATGTTAAGAAACAATACAAAGAGTCACAAATAATAAGTGTAAAAATAAAACCTTTTTCTCAAAAATTTTTATTGAAATTAATGCACATGTCCCAGTTCATGTGACAGTTTCACATGAGGGGACATGTCATAAAATTTTTTTAAACACTTTATTGTACTGTTAAAACTTAAAACTAATCTCCCTGAGGCATCTCTGTGCCTCAGGGAGATTTCTGTGCTCTTTCGCTCGCATGCACGAAAGAGCGCACTCCCGACTCAGGGAACCCCCTCCCCCAGCCTGCACAGGGAGCGCACAGCACTTCCGGGTGCGGGTCACGCTAGGCAGGCCTTAACTGGCCTGCCCACATAAAATAGCGGCATAGATGCGAACGGGGGCGCCGATCGGGTCCGCGCCCGCCCCCGCACAACCCCCCCAGACTGTTGCGGGGGGGGGATTCTATCCAAAGACTGCAATCATAATTTTTAATGCTTCCACACAGGAGCAACTTCAATGTCTCACATGTTGTCAGGCTAAAAGCCTACCATTGGTCCAACCTTCTGCATGTTTCATGTGTCAAAGAATGACTGCTTTGTATTTATTATTTAACGTCAGAATATGGACTTTCAAATTGACTGAAAAACCAGCCCTTTAACATTTAGTTTTCAGTGTTTCATAAATAAATAGAAAACTTGCTTTAATATACAAGGTGAATGGTGGAAGTAAAAGAAGGGTAAAGCAAGGATTTCTAACCTAGAAAACAGAAAAGAACGTTAACACATATGCGAAATAGAACATATTTTCAAAAAAAACATTCAACAAGGTGCCACACAAGATATTCCTTAAAATTAGGGCTCATGGGATTGGGGTAATATATTAGCATGGATTAAAGATTGGTTAAAGGACAGAAAATATAGAGTTGGGAAAAAACGGGTCATTAAAATGCTGGCAGGCTATAACTAGTCGTGTACCACAAGGATTAGTGCTTGCGCTTCAGCTATTTGCAATCTATATCAACAATTTAAGTGAAGGCATCAATTGTAATGTTGGCTGATGATACAAAGCTAGACGAGAAAGTAAGCTGTAAGGAGGACACAAAGAAGCTGCAAAGCGATATAGATAGGTTAAATGAGTGGGCATGAATGTGACAGAGGGGATATAATGTGGAAATGTGTGAAATTGTTAGTTGGGAAATAGAAAAGCAGAATAATTTTTAAATAGTGAGAGATTGGGAAATATTGGCATTTAGAGGGACCTGGGTGCCCTTGTAGATGAATCACAGAATGTTAAAGTGAAAGTAATTAGAAAACAAATGATATGTTAGTCTTTTGTCATACTCAGTATGAAGATATTATAAATTTTAAAGCTACATTTTAAAAAAGAGGATGCCATGAGCTGTTTAATCTTTTTCCGATCTCGCCCCTTCAGGCGTAAACCTTGCTGAGGTGGCCGGTTTTCTTGGGCATCAGCACAGCCTGGATGTTGGGCAGGACCTCGCCTTGGGCTATGGTGACCCCTCCCAGCAGCTTGTTGAGCTCTTGGTCGTTGCGGATGGCGAGCTGCAGGTGGCGGGTGATGATGCGAGTCTTCTTGTTGTCCCAGGCCGCGTTGCTGGCCAGTTCAAGAATCTCGGCCGTCAAGTACTCGACGACGGCGGCCAGGTAGACGGGGGCTCCGGCTCTGACATGCTCGGCATAGTGACCCTTACGCAGCAACCAGTGGATACGGCCGATGGGGAACTGGAGACCAGCTCTAGAGAAGCAAGTATTGGCCTTGGTGCGCCTTTTGCCTCTGGTTTTACCGTGACCAGACATTCTGTTGTTGCTCCTGCTGAAAGACTTCACCAATGTTGAATCAGAGCTTTTTAAGATGGCAGTAGTATATCAGCATGCCAATGAATCAAAATGGAATTGAGGTAATGAGGAAACATAATGTATTCACCCTTTTCTGTGGCACAAGTTAATACATATTCACCCGTATAAACAGTTGCCATCAGGAACTTGCCACTCTTGAAAGAAAAATATGAAAACCAAAATCAGGCATACCCTCTCTTGTATTTCAAATACTGATTAAGATTTGATGAGTTCTCACCTGCTAACAAAATTTCAGCCAGTTCCAGTTTGAACTGTGGAAGAGAGGAAATGGGCCATCACTTTTTCTGATTGACTCCAAATCAATATCTTAATATCCCTTTTCTCCTTTGTAAAGTATCATGTCCTCAGTGTTCCCAGGACAGAACAACAATATGGCAGGATATAACAGGAAGAGTGATCTGATTTTCACTACGTACACATAATTACTTTATGTCAGAGATAAAGGACAGAATTTTACATCCCGCGGGCGGGCTCACACCCAACCCGATGGGGCGTAAAATCAGATGGGATGCGTCATTGCGCACTCGCACAATATTTCGCTCGATGGGCGCACACAAAAGTTGGAAGCATGCCCACCGACAATTAAGAGGCCAACTGAGTTCACTAACGGCACAACTGTCTCCAATTTTTCGTGGTCCGTCCAACTTTATGGTTGGCGGACAGGCGAATCGGCAGGTGGCCTTTATATTTTTCATCAAACCTCATCCAAGGGCAGGGTGAAATTTCCGTTATGAAATAAAATTAAAATAAATATCTGTGGACAGCATTCTTATGAGGTTTATTTCAGGTGCTTGATTGTGATGCATGGACTTTTTTTGCAGCTTTTTAAATGTTTATTTCATCATTTGAATGTCTGCAGCTCCCTGAGGCAGCTGTCTGTCTTCAGGGAGCTCTCTCGCATTGCTCACCCACGCTCGCGGTGATGTCATCGCCCGCCCTCTTCCCGCCCCCACCCCAGCAACGCTGAGCTTTTCAGCAAGCGTTTCATGCTGGCTGGCCCTGCACACCCACCCTTAGAGAATCTGGTAACACAAGATGGGAACATCAAATGCATCCATCTACTGAAAAATATAACATCAAAAATTCAACCCCTTAACCAAGGCATCAGATTAACCTTCCAATCTAACTACAGAAGAGAACTGAATAAGAAAATGATGGACAGTAAGGAAGACGTGACAACTTGTCTGAGGGAAAGCAACGTGAAAGAGAAAATGTATAAATATGGCATGCCTGGAAAGAAATGCTAATCAACTGTATCAAAAACTACTGGAGACATGCCCTGGGTGTTGCATTCAAGACAGAAGCTAACATTGACAACATGGAGGATTTTGAAGACTCCAGTGAAGAAGAAATACTTGAAAGAAAGAAGATAGTTGTGGACTAGGATGAAATCAATGCCCATGATCGAAAAAACGCCAGGTTTGTACTTGGAGCTCAAATTAGATACTGACAACATCAATGCATAACTAAATATCGACAACCAAAAAGTTACCATGGAAACAATGATAGATGATGAAATATGGGCCAATGTAACAGATCAAACCCTTAAGATATCCAGCAAGTTGAAGAAGATGATGACAACAATGATGCCAAGACCAAACTACTGCCAGTCATTGGAGAAGAATCACTGAGATGGTTGGAAGTCAGCAAAAAAATCAACTGCTGCTGTGACACACCTTCAGAACATTCTACATCTGGCAGAGACAGAGGTGAAGAGTAAATGTGAACAGCTAAAAATTATTGTTTCTCCAACACACATCCAACCGTTCAATAATTTTATGTATATATTAACATTTCTGTTACCAGAAGAAATAAAATTTAATTTATTTGAATTAATTGTGTTCATTTTGTTTGGTTTATTATTCCTGCTACTGGTTCACACTTTTGAAAGAACCTTGTTATAACGCGGTCTTGTGATGTGCCGGGGTCCCAGTGTACTCAGTCTTTTATCAGCTTCGGAGACGCAGCGTGGGGCATATTGTTTCTACTGAAAAAAGGACTTGACTTAGCTCACTCTTCAGACCATACCGCTCATGTTGCCACCATTCACAATAGTTATTGTGTTAACAATTTAAATAAAAAACTCAGGAATCATTTGAAACTCGGGCACGAAATATTGACTTCTTTGTCAGCTACAAAAACAGGCTGTTCATTATGAAAATTAGGAACAGAACAAACCTAAGTTTGACCATAACAATGCCTGAAAAAAAGCACTGCCTGTTTAGTTGAGTCTTTTGCTTATAGTTGCTGCAGCGTGTCAAGTGTAAAGAGCAGACCTTAGGATGCTAACAAATGGTAACTGGTACAACATATTTCACTTTTGTTGCCTGTTCTACTTCATTGGAAATGTAAATTGGGCGGGGCATAAAATGCATGGCCAATCTGTTGATGGCCGATTTCTGCCCTGCAGTACAAGGGAACATTCAATCAGTGTGTTAAAATGAGCAACCTGTACAACATTTCCAGGTTTTCCTGCATTTGTTGCTTATTTGGCGGATCTGACAGTTAACTAATTTTACGCTCAAGTTATTTTGTGAGTGTGCACTAAATTCAACTCACAGTATTTTAACTCTCAAAAATATTGCCCCCACTGCATACTTGGCAAGTCAGCTACCACTAACTAACTTTCCAAGTAAGTTAAATCCCTGGCAGTGAATGATTAAATTCTGCTCCTGATTGGGAAATACCAAATAATTTAAAGCAAAACAATTTTTAATGCTGTGCAACAGGAATTTAGTTCTAATGTCAGTATAAATTTATTTTACTTCAAAACATAAGGCTGATCTCGAAGTACCGTGCCACAGTATCAGTCATCTTAAGGGCAATTAGGGATGGACAATAAATGCTGGCTTAGCCAGCAATGCCCACATCCCATGAATGAAAATTTTTTAAAATTGTGGTGAAAAACTGTAACCCTCACTTCAGGTTCCAGTTCAGGTCCTTAAATCACTGGGTTGTAATGAAATGATTCCCAGCAAGGAAAGTGTTAAGAGACCATCTCAAATATTTTTCTTTTGCATTGCTGTATTGTCCATCTCTTATCACACCCAACCTGATCTTTGCTTTAACTTCTCACAAATATCCTAACACCGACATGTCTGTCAATGGTGCTGACAATCTGCTATTTCAGTTCAAGTTAAAAGGCTTGGAATGTTTGCGTGGTTCAATACAGAAGGAGCCTCAAAAAATCTTTCTTGTGTCGACATTCAGTTTATAACTTCACACTAGTAGTTAGTGGTCCAACAAATGATCAAATCCACTTATTTCCTTACTAGAATAAAAGTCTGCACTACGTCAGTAATAATGTAAGACACAACTGAAAAAAGGGATAAACAATTTAGGGCTGAGTCAGAAAACATTAACAAGGGCGAGTCATTTGCCATGCAATTATGGAAAAGCTGGTCGTACTTCAAAAGGGAATTTAAAATGTTCCCCAAATTGCAGGCTCCTCAATGAAGCAGTAATTAATGAGTACCTGCAACCCAAGTACACAGTATGGGCATGTTTTTGGGACCAGCTGTCAACGTTCATTAACATACTTCTTGCTACCAATGGTGGTCATAGAATATTTTCATAACCACAGGACAAGGTGATTGAAGTTCATAACAAAAACATTTTTTGAGATTAACAACCAAAGATTGGTTGGGGTCAGTAATTATTCACCTTTCAGTGTGAAGGACAAAACCACCTTGAAAGGTACTGCATGACTAAGTTTGTGCTTCATTCACTGATGGAGAACTATAGATGTGTTTCTCATAAGCAAAATCATGCCCATATTCAGAATGTCTTAATTTCATGTTCTCGTATTCCTACGTTGATTCTATTTCAAAGATTTCTTACCTCGAGCCATCCTCCTTTAACCTGCGTGGCCCAATAGATCAGCTTTGCACTTGTTTACAGCAAATCATTTTTCTGTGTTAATCAAGCAACAACAGCTTGCAGTTATATAGTGCTTTTAATGTAATTAAACGTCCCAAGTTGCTTTATTTCTTTTATTCATTCACGGGATGTGGGCTTCACTGGCTAGGCCAGAATTTATTGCTCATCCCTAGTTGCCCTTGAAAAGGTGATGGTGAGCTGCCTTCTTGAACTGCTGCAGTCCATGTGATGTAGTGCACCCACAGTGCTGTTAGGGTGTTCCAGGATTTTGACCCAGCAACAGTGAAGGAACGGCGATACTAGCCCCGAGATGTTAGTAAGGAGGACTTTGCAGGGTCGACGGGGCTGAGATTGCCGTTGTCGCTTCCGGTGCCAAGGTTGATGTTGGGGTGTCCGTCCAATTTCATTCCTTTTTTGTGACTTTGTAGCAGTTTGCTACAACTGAGTGACTTGCTAGGCCATTTCAGAGGGCATTTAAGAACCAACCACATTGCTGTGGGTCTGGAGTCACATGTAGGCCAGACCAGGTAAGGTCGTCAGATTTCTTTCCCTAAAGGACATTAGCAATGGTTTCATGGTCATCATCAGACTTTTAATTCCAGATTTTTATTGAATTCAAATTCCACCATCTGCCAGGATTCGAACCCGGGTCCCCAGAGCGTTAGCCTGGGTCTCTGGATTACTAGTCCAGCGACAATACTATTATAAAGCAAAGTTTGGTACTGAGTCACATAAGGAAATATTAGGGCAGATGACCAAAAGTCTGGTCAAACAAGTAGGTTTTAATGAGCACAGTAAAGCAAGAAAGAGGGATAGAAAGGCGGAGAGGGTAAGGAAGGGAATTCCAGAGTTTAGGGTCTAGGCAGCTGAAGGCATGTCCATCACTGGTGGAGCAATTAAAATCATTGATGCTCAAGAGGCCAAATTAGAGAAGCGCAGATATCTTGGAAGGTTGTGGGGCTAGAGGATAAGAAGGGGCGAGGCCATGGAGGAAATGAAAACAAGCATGAGAATTTTAAAATCTTAACCAGGAGCAAATTAGGTCAGCGAGTATAGGGGTGAAGGGTGAACTAGGTTTGGTGCAAGTTAGAATACAGGTAAACTCAAGTTTATAAAGGTTAGACCAGGCAGGCCAGCTAGGAGTGCATTATGCTAGTCAAATCTAGAGGTAACAAAGGCATGGATAAGGGTTTCAGCAGCAGGTGAGGTGAAGCAGGGACGGAGTCAGGCAACGTAACAGAGGTAGAAATAGGTGGTCTTGGTGATGGCACAAATATAATCAGAAGCTCATATTGGGATCAAGGTTGTGAACAGACATTGTCAGGGAGAGGAATGGAGTGGTTGCTGGGGAACAGATTTTTCCTTGGCGACCAGAGACGATGGCTTCAGTCATTAACTGGGAAGCTGGAACTCATCATAGGATATCCATCTCCATCTTCAGATGTTGCCCCTCTCTCCTTTAAACCTGATGTCATCATCCCTCTCCTCAAAAAAAACCCCCGACTCCCAGCATCCTTGCAAACTACCATTCCTGTCCCTCTCCTCTCCAAAGTCCTTGAACATGTTGTCACCGCCCAAACTCATTCCCACCTTTCCCTGAAATCCAAGTTTGAACTCCTCCAAACAGGTTTCTGCCCATGCTACAGTACAAAGCTGGCTCTTATTAATGTCACAAATGACAACCTATGTGACTGTGACAAAGGTAAACCTTCCCTCCTCATCCTTCTCGACTTGTCTGCAGCCTCTGACATGGTTGACCACACCATCCTTCTCCAATTTCTTTCCACAATTGTGCAACTGAGTGGGACTGCTCTAACCTTCAATTCTTACCTAGCTAATCATAGCCAGCAAATCACTTGCTATGGCTTCTCTTCCTGCTCCCAATGCCGCTTTTGTGCCCTAAGGATCTTATCTTGGCCACCTTCAATTTCTTGTTGACATGTCTTATCGACATGCTGCCTGTCAGCGCCAGCATCGAAAGGAACAGCATTAGTTTTCACATGTACTCTGACAACACCCAGCTCCACCTCCCCACCACCTCTCTAGACTCCTTCAAGTTTCTAAATTATCAGATTGCTTACCCAACATCGAGTACTAGATAAGCAAAAATTTTCTCCAAATATATTTTGGGAAGACTGAAGACATTGTTTTCAGTCCTCACCCCAAACTCCAGTCCCTAGCTACCAAATTGATCCCTCTCCCAGGCAACAGTTGGAGATTAAGCCAGTTTGTTCACAATCTTGGTGTCACATTTGCTTCCATAATCATATCATCACTAAGTAATTAGTCATAGTCCAAAAAGGACCATAGGCATCCATCTCCATTACAGAGAGACAATTAGAGACAAAGAGACAATAGCTTGAGAGGCATCACTCCACAAACTCAGAGCAAGGTGAGGAGGCTGGTCTCCAAAAATTACCACAGCCAGTAAGGGGACTGAACATTCTGCATCACACTCTAGCCATTTCTGTTGGAATTGGCTAATTGAACACAGGACCTTGGATCTTCTTTGTCTGTAGAAATCTACCTTATATTAATTTAACTAGCAGAACCACTGAAGGTACTAAAAAAGAATTTTTGTAAGGTTCCAAGTTCTGCATATTTCCTATACAGTAGTGTAGGGCTGCTAGATGAGTAATCTAGAGAACTTGAGTTCACCATGTGGCATTATGGCAGCCTTCCATCTCGTAAGATGATGGTTTGCACCGTGGTGGTCAACTCTGTTTTTAAGCATTGCCTGGTGTGGCTCAGGAGCCCCGCCCTAACATGGCAGTCTTTGACGCATTTGCTACAGAGGAAGACAGTGGGCTGAGAAGATGCCTGGTTCGCTAGCTTCTGTTTTCTCTGGGTCCTCTTATCGGCAAGATTTGCTTTTTGTTTCTGCTCACATCTTCCAATGCCCTTCCAAAAAGTCAGCCTCCAGAGATCACGGTCTTCACCATGGCAGTTTAAGAACTTAAAGCTAATTTTTTTTTAATTGGAAATTTGAAAAAAGATGATTTAAGTATAAATTACTATGAAGCTGTTAGACTGTTGTAAAAACCCATCTGATTCATGAATGTCCTTGAGGAAAAAAAAATTGCCATCCTTAGGCTGTGGATGTATATCTGACTCTAGTCCCACACCAACATGGGTAACTTTTAACTGTTCTATGAAGTGGTCTAACAATCCTAATAGTTAAATGCAACTATTACAAAGGGGAATTGATTACAAAAGTAGGGATGTTATGCTTCAGTTGTACAGGGCATTGGTAAGACCACATCTGGAGTACTGTCGGTCTCCTTATTTAAAGAAAGGTGTAAATGTGTTAGAAGTAGTTCAGAGAAAGTTTACTAGACTAATATTAGAAATGGGCAGGCTGTCTTATGAGAAAAGGTTGGACAGGTTAGGCTTGTATTTACTGGAATTTAGAAGAGTAAGAGGTGACTTAATTGAAAACTTTAAGATCCTGAGGGGTCTTGACAGGGTGGATGTGGAGAGGATGTTTCCTCTTGTGGGAGAATTCAGACTAGGGATCATTGTTTAAAAATAATGGGTCGCTCATTTAAGACAGAGATGAGGAGAATTTTTTTCTCTTAGAGGGTTGTGAGTCTTTGGAACTCTCTTCCTCAAAAGGCAGTGGAAGCAGAGTCTTTGAATATTTTTAAACCACAGCTAGATAGATTATTGATTAACAAGGGGGTGAACGGTTATCAGGGATGGGCAGGAATGTGGGGCTGACGTTACATTCAGATCAGCCATGATCTTATTGAATGGCAGAGCAGGCTCGAGGGGCCAAGTGGCCTACTCCTGCTCCTAATTCATATGTTCGTATAAGATGACAGTAAGTATTCCATAATGTGCATCAACACCCTCGGGATACGTGGCTGAAAATTTGCCACAGTTTCTGTTTCTGATTACTATCAAGTGCTCCTAGCTAATGGTGAGTGAATATGGATGTCAAGTAAAGCTAAATCATGGGTAGTAATGATCATTAAATACTCATACAAACATATGAATTAGAAGCAGGAGTAAGCCCTGTGCCTGCTCCACCGTTCAATAAGATCATAGCTGATCTGATTGTGGCCTCAACTCCATATTCTGCCTAACCCCAATAACCTTTGACCCCCATGTTATTCAAGAATCCATCTACCTCTGCCTTAAAAATATTCACTGACAATGCCACCACCACTCTCTGGGGAAGAGAGTTCCAAAGAGAAAACATTTCTTCTCAACCCTGTCTTAAATAGGTGACCTCTTATTTTTAAACCATGTCCCCTAATTCTAGTTGCTCATACAAAGGGAAATATCCTTTCAGCATCCACACTGTCAAGTCCCCTCACAATCTCATATGTTTCAATGTTTTAAGGGGCAGGAGGTTTAGAGGGAATGTGAGGAAGAATTTTTTCACCCAGAGGGTGGTGGGAGTCTGGAACTTGCTGCCTGAAAGGGTGATGGAGGCAGAAACCCTCATAACACTTAGGAAGTATTTGGATGTGCACTTGCGATGCCATGGCATACAAGGCTGTGGGCCTAGTGCTGGAAAATGGGAATAGAATAGTTAGGTACTTGTTTGACCGGTGCAGACTCGATGGGCTGAAGGGCCTTTTTCTTTGCTGTGGAACTCTATGACTCTAAGATCACCTCCCAAACTCCAATGGACAGAGGCCCAGCGTTTCCAACTTTTCCTCATGAGATAACCCCACCATCCCAGGTATCAGTTGACTGAACTTTCTCTGAATTCAGCTGAGATTTGTGCTCACACATGAAGCACAACCACATCAGTAAGTTACTGTAAGCTGTCTGGTTCCCACAGGAAGGTACCCTAGTGAGGGTTAAATGCCTTCAAACAAAAAGAAAGGCGGGAGGGTGGTGGGGGGGCGTGGAAACAGATAAATGTGGGAATGTGTTGAGAATACTTTTTTCCTCCTTTGCGGTTATCATGTATAATTTTGTGGATCAGATAACACAGAGCAAACGCACTTCTTAATCTCTGCTAATATTGCTTTCGAGCCAGTTGCTGTATCATGTCTAAATAGCTTGCAATAGCTTGCACTTAATTATTACACATTGAGCAAAGGGCCAGCCAACCCTGTGAAGAACTATTTACTAGCATCTGGTGACTGATGTTAAAATTGTGACAGCTCTCCTACATACTGTGAAGCAACAAACTGATATAGCAATATTCACAAAATCATACCTTAAGCCAACTTTCCAGATTCCACCAGCACCATCCCTGGATATGACCCACTAGAAATAGCCAATTAACGGCCAGCCAGCATGAAACGTGCGCTGCAGCGCTGCCGGGGTGGGGGCAGGAGGAAAGCGAATGCGGAAAATCAGGCATGCGCACGAGTGCGCGCTGTGAAAGCTTCCTGAGGCACAGAGCTGCCTCAGGGAGCTAAAAGTTTATAACATTAAAAATAAAAAGTTAGCAATGTTAAAAACATGTCCCCTCACGTGCCTCTGTCACATGAGCAGGGACATGTTATGAATGAATTTTTTAAATTTTCATTTAATTTTTAATTGCTGTTGGAAACCTCATCCCGCCTGTGGATGAGGTTTCCTAAAGAAATCCAAAGGCCGCTTGGCCTTTTCGCCTGCCCGCCAGCCGGAAGGTTGGATGGGCAACGAAAAATTTCATTCAATTAGAACTTTAATGGCCTCAATAGGCCTGTTAATTGTCGGTGGGCGTGCAGGCGATTCTTGCGCCCGCTGTCTGAAATGTTGTGCAAGTCATTTTACACGCGCCCGCCCGGTCAGTGCAAATTTCTACCCTATTATTACTCCAGAGCTGGCAAGCAACATACAATCAATTAAAATCTTGTGATCTCTTAAAAGGATCGCAACAAGAAAAATGATGCCAGTGAACACACAACTACAATTTAGCAATGTTGCTCCCATATCCACTCTGGAACTGTGACAGATACAACACGAGAACTTCTTAGCTAATCCAATACTTTCTTTAATTTCCAAACCACAAAATGAATGAGAACACATTCAGGAAGATGTGTCTATTTTTGCACACTCCTCTACTTGTCCTTTAAATATATTTATGGGGCGACTTGATTGTGGGTTTATTTTAGAAAGCAAACCTCATGGTATTTTTTTTAAGCCTGCAATATAAAATATACGTCAAAATCCAATGCTGTATCATTCCCATATGTCTAGTGTCAGAACTTTTGTACAGATTTTGTAAAAATGATTGCCCAATAAACTGAAGGTGCAAACATGTCACAGAATAATGTGTTGAGTTGAAGAAACAAGCTTTCACTTGTCTAGCACCTCAGATGGTTATAGCAGCTGCATTACTGGCATGTATCTCCCATTTAATTTACTCATGTCTCCAGTACAACTAGCGTACAACTCCAGTACCATACATTGAGCAGCAATAGCTTTAAAACATAAAAAAAAATGTAAACGGATTAACAGCATAGAAGGAAGCCATTCAGCCCATCGTGTCCATGCTGAGCGCAAAAGATCAATCCAGTCTAATCGGACCATCCAGCCTTTGGTCCATAGCTTTGTAGGTTTTGGCACCTCAAATGCATATCCAAATGATTTTTTTTTAAAAAGCAATATAAGTTTCTGCCTCTAAACTCTTTCAGGCAGTGAGGTCCAGACACTTGCACACTCTGAGTGAAAAAATTATTCCTCAACTCCCATCTAATCCAATAGAAACATAGAAACATAGAAAATAGGAGCAGGTGTAGGCCATTCGGCCCTTTGAACCTGCTCCTCCGTTCAATATGATCATGGCTGATCCTCTAACTCAAAACCATGCTCCCGCTCTCTCCCCATAACCCCTTGACGCCTTTAGAGTTAAGAAATTTATTTATTTCCTTCTTAAATATATTCAGTGACTTGGCTTCCACAGCCTTCCATGGTAGAGAATTCTACAGGTTCACCACCCTCTGAGTGAAGAAGTTTCTCTTTGTCTCAGTCCTAAAAGGCCTACCCTGTATCCTGAGACTGTGACCCCTCGTTCTAGATCCCCCAGCCAGAGGAAACATCATCCCCGCATCCAGTCTGTGCAACCCTGTCAGTATTTTATATTTCAATGAGATCCCCTCTCATTCTTCTAAACTCCAATGAATACAGGTCTAGTTGACCCAATCTCTCCTCGTATGACAATCCTGCTATCCCAGGAATCAATCTGATGAACCTTCGCTGTAATCCCTCTAAGCCAAGTATATCCTTTCTTAAATAAGGAGACCAAAACCCCACACAATACTCCACATGTAGTCCCACCAAGGCCCTGTACAGCTGCAGTAAGACATCCTTGCTCTTGTACTCAAGTCCTCTCGCAAGGAAGGCCAACATGCCATTTGCCTTCTTAACTGCTTGCTTACTTTCAATGTTTGGTGTACAAGGATACCCAGGTCCCTTTGTACATCATTATTCCCAATCTATCACCACTTAAATAATACTCTGCC
Source organism: Cetorhinus maximus (assembly GCF_964194155.1). Classification (NCBI taxonomy): domain Eukaryota; kingdom Metazoa; phylum Chordata; class Chondrichthyes; order Lamniformes; family Cetorhinidae; genus Cetorhinus; species Cetorhinus maximus. The sequence goes on along the minus strand of NC_135883.1, from coordinate 154,776,455 downwards.
ATTCTGTTTTTCCTGCCGAAGTGGATAACTGCACATTTATCCACATTATACTGCATCTGGCATGGGTTTGCCCACTCACTCAACCTGTCCAAATTGCCTTGAAGCCTCTTAAAGTCCTCCTCACCACTCACATTTCCACTAAGTTTTGTGTCAACAGCAAACTTGGAAATGTTACATTTGGTTCCCTCATCCAAATCATTGATATATATTGTGAATAGCTGGGGCCCAAGCACCGATCCCTGGGGTAACCCACTAATCACCGCCTACCACTACGAAAAAGACCCTTTTATTCATACTCTCTGTTTCTTGTCTGCTAACCAATTCTCAACCTATGCCAATATATTTGGAAATGTAACATTTCTAAATTTACTGATGACACAAAACTAGGTGGAAACGTAAGTTGTGAGGAGGATGAAAGGAGGCTTCAAGGGGATTTGGACAGGTGAAGTGGGTGGACAAGAAAATGGCAGATGGAAAATAATACGAATAAGTGTGATGTCATCCACTTTTGTAGAAAAAACAGAAAGGCAGATTATTTCTTAAATGGTGAGATGTTGGGAAGTGTTGATGTCCAAAGGGACCTAGCTGTCTTTGTTCATAAGTCATTAAAAGCTAGCATGCAGGTGCAGCAAGCAATTAGGAAGGCAAATGGTATGATGGCCTTCCTCGTAAGGAGATTTGATTACAGGATTAAAGATGTCTTGTTATTGTTATATAGAGCCTTGGTGAGACCGCTCCTGGAGTATTGCGTACAGTTTAGGTCTCCTTATCCATACTTGCCATAGAGGGAGTGCAACGGAGGTTCACCAGGCTAATCCATGGGTGGTGGGATTGTCCCATGAGGAGATTGAGGAAACTGGGCTTTTATTCTCTAGAGTTTAGAAGAATGAGAGGTGAAACTTACAAAATTTTTACAGGGCGTGACAGGATAGATGCAAATAGGATGTTTCCCCTGGCTGGTGAGTCGAGAACCAGGGGACACAGTCTCAGAATAAGGGACAGGGCATTTAAGGCTGAGATGAGGAGGAATTTCTCCGCTCAGAGGGTGGTGAATCTTTGGAGTTCTCCACACCAAGAGGGCTGTGGAAGCTCAGTCACTGAGCGTGCTCAAGACAGAAATCGACAGAAAAGAAATTCTACAAACATGGAAATCAAGTTACTGTCTTTTTCAAAACTGCAAAGTCTATCTCACGCAATCAAATTCTGAATTTAATTTTTTAAAAATTCATTAATGGGATGTGGGCTTCGCTGGCTGCGCCAGCATTTATTGCCCACCCCAAGTTGCATTTGAGAAGGCGGTGATGAGCTGCTTTCTTGAACCGCTGCAGTCCATGTGGTGTAAGTACACCCACAATGCTATGGTGGGGTGGGGGAGGTGCAGAGTTTTGACCCAGCAACAGTGAAGGAACAGTGGTATGTTTCCAAGTGAGGACAGTGAGTGACTTGGAAGGGAATTTCCAGGTGGTGGTGTTCCCATCTTGTCCATGCTGCCCTTGTCCTTCTAGACATTAGTGGTCGTGGGTTTGGAGGGTGCTGTCTAAGGACACCTGGTGAATTCTTGCAGTGCACCTTGCAGATGGTACACACTGCTGCTACTGGAGGGTAGTCACTCCAGAGTCAGTGCTGGAGGGAGTGAATGTTTGTGGATATGGTACCAATCAAGCGGGCTGCTTGGTCCTGGACGGTGTCAAGCTTCTTGAGTGTTGCGGGAGCTGCACTCATCCTGGCAACTGGGGAGTATTCCATCACACGTCTGAATTGTGCCTTGTAGATGGTGGACAGGTTTTGGGGAGTCAGGAGGTGAGCTACTCATCTCACGATTCCTAGCCTCTGACCTGCTCTTGTAGAAACAGTATTTATATGGCTAGTCCAGTTCAGTTTCTGGTCAATGGTAACCCTCAGGATGTTGATAATGGGGTTTCAGTGATGGCAATGCTAGTAAACGTCAAGGGGCAATGGTTAGATTTTCTCTTGTTGGAGATGGTCATTGCCTGACACTTGTGTGCGCAAATGTCACATGCCACTTGTCAGCCCAAGGCTGCATATTGTCCAGGTCTTGCTGCATTTGGACATGGACTGCTTCAGTATCTGAGGAGTCACGAATGGTGCTGAACATTGTGCAATCATCAGCGAACGTCCCCTCTTCTGATCTTATGATGGAAGATAGGTCATTGATGAAGCAGCTGAAGATGGTTGGGCCAAGGACACTACCCGGAGGAACTACTGCAGTGATGTCCTGGAGCTGAGATGACTGACCTCCAACAACCACAACCATCTTCCTTTGTGCTAAGTATCACTCCAACCTGTGGAGGGTTTTCCCCCGATTCCCATTCAGTTTTGCTAGGGCTCCTTGATGCCACACTCGGTCAAAAGCTGCCTTGATGTCAAGGCCAGTCACTCTCGCCTCACCTCAGGAGTTCAGCACTTTCATCCATGTTTGCACCAAGGCTGTAATGATGTCAGGAGCAGAGTGGCTCTGGCGGAACCCAAACCGGGCGTCAGTGAGCAGGTTATTGCTAAACAGGTGCTGCTTGATAGCACTGTTGATGACTCCATCCATTACTTTACTGATAACGGAGAGTAGACTGATGGGGCGGTAACTGGGCGGGTTGGATTTGTCCTGCTTTTGGTGTACAAGATGTACCTGGGCAATTTTCCTCATAGCCAGGTAAATGCCAGTGTTGTAGCTGTACTGGAACAGCTTGGCTAGGGGCGCAGCAAGCTCTGGAGCACATGTCTTCAGTACTATTGCAGGAATATTGTCAGGACCCATAGCCTTTGCAGTATCCAGTGCCTTTGCCGTTTCTTGATATCACGTGGAGTGAACTGAATTGGCTGGAGACTGGCAACTATGATGCTGGGGACCTCCGGAGGAGGTCGAGATGGATCATCCACTCGGCAGTCCTGGCTGAAGATTGTAGTAAATGCTTCAGCGTTATCTTTTGCACTGACGTGCTCGGCTCCCCCATCATTGAGGATGGGGATATTTGAGGAGCCTCCTCCTCCAGTGAGTTGTTTAATTGTCCACCACCATTCACGACTGGATGTGGCAGGACTTCAGAGCTTAGATCTGATCCGTTGGTTGTGGGATCGCTTAGCTCTGTCTATCGCTTACTGCTTATGCTATTTGGCATGCAAGTAGTCTTGTATTATAGCCTCACCAGGTTGACACCTCATAGATGCTCAGTCTCGAGTTGCTAGATCTGTTCGAAATCCATCCCATTTAGCACAGTGTTAGTGCCACACAACACGATGGAGGGTATCCTCAATGTGAAGGCGGGACTTGGTCTCCACAACGACTCTGTGGTGGTCACTCCTACTGATACTGTCATGGACAGATGCATCTGCGGCAGGCAGGTTGATGAGGATGAGGTCAAGTATGTTTTTCCCTCTTGTTGGTTCCTTCACCAAATGCTACAGATCCAGCCTCGCAGCTATGGGACTCAGCCTGCTTGGTCAGCAGCGGTGCTACCGAGCCACTCTTGGTGGTGGACATTGAAATCCCCCACCAGAGAACATTCTGCGCATTTGCCAGCCTCAGTGATATCTCCAAGTGGTGTTCAACATGGAGGAGCACTGATTCATTAGCTGAGGGAGGGTGGTATGTGGTAATCAGAAGGAGGTTTCCTTGCTCATGTTTGATCTGATGATATGAGACTTCATGGGGTTCAGAGTCAATGTTGAGGACTCCAAGGACAACTTCCTGCTGACTGTATACCACTGTGCCACCACCTCTGCTGGTCTGTCCTGCCGGTGGGACAGGACATACTCAGGGATGGTGACGGTGGCATCTGGGACATTATCTGTAAGATATGATTCCGTCTGTAAGATAGAATGACTATGTCAGGCTGTTGCTTGACTAGTTCTGCGAGACAGCTCTCCCAATTTTGGCACTAGCCCTCAGATGTTAGTAAGGAGGACTTTGCAGGGTCGACAGGGCTGAGTTTGCCCCTTGTCGTTTCAATGCCAGATGGTCCATTGGTTTCATTCTTTTTTTGTGACTTTGTAGCAGTTTGATACAACTGAGTGGCTCCATTTCAGAGGGCATTTAAGAGTCAACTACATTGCTGTGGGTCTGGAGTCACACGTAGGCCAGACCAGGTAAGGACAGCAGATTTCCTTCCCTAAAGGGTATTAGTGAACCAGATGGGTTTTTATGACTCCACAATGGTTTCATGATCATCATCAGACTTTTAATTCCAGATTTTTATTGAATTCAAATTCCACCATCTGTTGTGGCAAAACTCGAACCCGACTCCCCAGAGTATAACCCCAAGTCTCTGGATTATTAGTCAAGCGACAATACCACTACGCCATCGCCTCCCCTCAAGGCATAATCTGGATAGGTGTTTAACACAAAAAGCATGAAAATGCACAGGTTATTTGTAAAATTAGCAGTGAAAACATATCATAGGGTCAAGTCACTGCTGAACCCGTAATCAGACTAGGGAGCTACTCTCAAAGAAAGCATGGGTAAGATAAAGGGCTAGAACACTGCAGCACTGATTCTCTCACCCAAACTCCCTGTGAGTACATTTCACAGTGGGATTAGTAAATATACCTTGATATGTCTCTCTCAGTTAAAAAATAAACATTAAACATCTTAAAAATCCTAAATCTGACTTTACTTACCAATCTAGGATCAATTTCTTCATTTAGAATAGCTTCATTCTTGATAAGTGCAACTCTCTGTGCAAATCTGCATGTTGAAATAGATTCCTGCATTAGAGGAAAAAATGACTTGAGTAATTGATCAATCAAACCAAAAAGTCATTAGGTACGTAGAAACAGGATTAGACCATTCAACCCCTCAATACCAAAATACGGGTGATCTGTATCTCAACTCCATTTATTAACCTTAGTTCCATAACCCTTAATACCATTACCAAAGAACTATCAACACGTGTTTTGAAAAGTTCAATTGGCCGAGACCTCAAGAGCGTTTTGGGGGATTGAGTCCAGAATTCGACTGTCCATTGTGTGACAAAGTGCTTTCTGAGATCATCTCTGAACATCCTAGCTAGGAACATGGGAACATATGACTTAAGAACAGAAGTAGGCCATTCGGCCCTTCGAGCCTGCTCCACCATTCGATAATATGGCTGATCTGGTTGCAGCCTCAACTCCACTTTCCTGTTTTCCCCCATAACCCTTGACTCCCTTGTCTAACAAAAATCTAAATCTGCCTGGAATAAACTCAATGACCCAGTCTCCATTGCTTTCTGGGGAAGAGAATTCCACATAGTGGTGAACCACTGAGAGAAAAAAATTCTCCTCATCACAGTCTGAAAAGGGAGACCTCGTATTCTTAAATTGTGTTCCCTAGTTCCAGTCTCCACCGCAAGAAGAAACATTCGGTGGAATCGTCCCAGATTTGCAGTAAGTGCGGTCATGGGTAGGAGAAAGAACGTTTTACGCACCAGCCGCAAAAGCGGCTTTTCACGCCATGTCGTCTGAATCCTATCTCATTCATCATGCATTCTCGGGAAACATGGCATTTCACTGGCGGGCAGCCTCCGATTCACTCATTATGCCGTAAACTCGACGCTTCCTCATGCCAGGCGCCATATTTAAAGTGCAGCTGCGTGCACACCTCTCAGGGCTTTCAGCTCAGGACTGCAGCACAGAAGACATGGCCCTGAAGGGCAAGAAGACTACAGCCCCCAATTCAGTGACGCATTGCTAGAATGCCTTTTGACACCAGGGGTGGTGGCAATGGTGGTCAGTGCCAACGCCCTGCAAAAGAGGACAGCCACCCAGTGCCGAAAGAGGATGAATGATCTCCATTCTGCAAGGGTAAGTCATGCTTCACATCACTCAAAACTCACATGCTCACAAACCCATCACACATCCACAGGGATCTCACTCACTGCCAGCTCAAGGGGCATCATCATTCACTCTCTCACACACATGATTCACTGTCCTCATCCAATCAATGGCACTACTCACCACACATGCCAGGCGTACTTACCAGAAATGTTGGGGAACACAGGGTTTAGTGAGAGGGAGGAACTGAAAGAAATCAGTATTAGTAGGGAAATGGTGCTGGAGAAATTGATGGCATTGAAGGCCGATAAATCCCCAGGGCCTGATAATCTACGTCCCAGAGTACTTAAGGAAGTAGTCCCAGAAATAGTGGATGCATTGGTGGTCCTCTTCCAAGATTCTATAGACTTTGGAACAGTTCCTACAGGTTGGAGGGTAGCTAATGTAACCCCACTATTTAAAAAGTATTAAATGAACAGTATGACACTAGGAGGTTCTGAGGAACAAAGGGACATTGGCATGTGTGTCCATAGATCTCTGAAGGCGGAGGGGCATGTTAGTGGGGTCGTGAAAAAGGCATATGGGACACTTGCCTTTATCATTCAAGGCATAGATTACAAAAGTAGGGAGGTCATGTTGGAGTTGTATAGAATCTTGGTGAGGCCACAGCTGGAGTACTGTGTGCAGTTCTGGTCGCCACATTATAGGAAGGATGTGATTGCACTGGAGGGGGTGCAGAGGAGATTCACCAGGATGTTGCCTGGGATGAAACATTTAAGTTATGAAGACAGGTTGGATAAACTTGGGTTGTTTTCGTTGGAGCAGAGAAAACTGAGAGGCCACCTGATTGAGGTATACAAGATTATGAGGGGCATGGACAGGGTGGATAGGGAGCAGCTGTTCCCCTCAGCTGAAGGGGTCAGTCACAAGGGGACATAAGTTTAAGGTGAGGGGCAGGAGGTTTAGGGGGGATGTGAGGAAAAACTTTTTTACCCAGAGGGTGGTGTCAGTCTGGAATGCACTGCTTGGCAGTGTGCTGGAGGCGGGTTGCCTCACATCCTTTAAAAAGTACCTGAATGAGCACTTGGCACATCATAACACTCAAGGCTATGGGCCAAGTGCTGGTAAATGGGGTTAGGTAGGTAGGTCAGGTGTTTCTCACGTGTCGGTGCAGACTCGATGGGCCGAAGGGCCTCTTCTGCACTATGTGATTCTGTGATTCTGTGAAAAAGGGAGGTAGAGAGAAAGCAGGGAATTATAGACCAGTCAGCTTGACGTCCGTAGTGGGGAAAATTCTAGAGTCCATTATAAAAGATTTAATAGCTGAGCACTTGGAAAACAGTGGCTGAATCGGACAGAGCCAGCATGGATTTACAAAAGGGAAATCATGCTTGACAAATCTACTGGAATTTTTCGAGGATGTAACTAGTAGAGTTGATGACGGGAAGCCAGTGGATGTGGTTTATTTGGACTTTCAGAGGGCTTTCAACAAAGTCCCACATAAGAGATTAGCGTGTAAAATTAAAGCGCATGGGATTGGGGGTAGTGTATTGAGATGGATAGAAAAATGGTTGGCAGACAGGAAACAAAGAGTAGGAATAAATGGGCCTTTTTCCGAATGGCAGGCAGTGATTAATGGGGTACCGCAGGGATCGGTGCTGGGGCCCCAGCTATTCACAATATATATTAATGATTTAGATGAGGGAACTAAATGTAATATCTCCAAATTTGCAGATGACACAAAGCTGGGTGGGAGGGTGAGCTGTGAGAAGGATACAGAGATGCTTCAGTGTGATTAGGACAAGCTGAGTGAGTGGGCAAATGCATGGCAAATGCAATATAATGTGGACAAATGTGAGGTTATCCACTTTGGTAGCAAAAACCAGAAGTCAGATTATTATCTGAATGGCTATAAATTGAGAGAGGGGAATGTGCAACGAGACCTGGGTGTCCTTGTACACAGTCGCTGAAGGTAAGCATGCAGGTGCAGCAGGCAATAAAAAAGCCAAATGGTTTGTTGGCCTTCATAGCCAGAGGATTCGAGTACAGGTGCAAGGATGTCTTGCTGCAATTATACAGGGCCTTGGTGAGACCACACATGGAATATTGTGTGCAGTTTTGGTCTCCTTATCTGAGGAAGGATGTTCTTGCTATGGAGGGAGTGCAGCAAAGGTTTACCAGACTGATTCCTGGGAAGGCGGGACTGACATATGAGGAGAGATTGAGTCGGTTAGGATTATATTCGCTGGAGTTGTGAAGAATGAGGGGGGATCTCATAGAAACCTATAAAATTCTAACAGGACTAGACAGGTTAGATGCAGGAAGGATGTTCCCAATGTTGGGGAAGTCCAGAACCAGGGGTCATAGTCTGAGGGTACGGGATAGACCATTTAGGACTGAGATGAGGAGAAATTTCTTCACCCAGAGAGCAACCACAGAAAGTCGTTGAGTATAAAACATTGTATGTTTTCAAGGAGGAGTTAGATATAGCTCTTAGGGCGAAAGGGATCAAAGGATATGGGGAGAAAGCGGGAGCAGGCTATTGAGTTGGATGATCAGCCATGATCATAATGAATGGCGGAGCAGGCTCAAAGGGCCGAATGGCCTACTCCTGCTCCTATTTCTATGTTTTTATGTTAAGGGGCCTTCAGCCCTAACCAAGAGAGGATCTTAGTACACCCATGCTAACCCACGCATTTCTCACTTTCGTCCTGTAGGAGGAACACCTAAGGAGCATGGAGCCTGGTGACCTAGACTGTATGTCTTATGGCTTACAGAGAGCAGAGACGAAGGAGATGAGAATGACAGAGCATTCTGGCTGGGCAGAGGGCTGAGCAGCACCCTCAGGAAGAAGGGATAGCTGGGGCTCCTGCTCATGCCTCTGAACAGTCACAGTGAATTGTCGCTGATCAGAGCCGAGCTGGACCCAGGGTCAATAGATGGCGCTTGTTATTCCTGCAGGTGACCGAGATCCATTGTCGCCAAAGACTGCGCATGTCCAGGGAACTGGTCGGACACATCTGCCAACTTTTTAGTTACTTGAAAATCCTTTTGCTTTTGCTTTGTTTGCACTTCAGTCCCTGATCTACGGGCACCCGGTGTGCAGGGGCAGGCAAGAAAGGAGGAGGACCTCCTCGTGAACCTGCTCCTGGGCCTGGCCAAGTTGGCTATCAACAGGTCTGGGCAGTGGGCGATTAAGGGGGTTGTCCGGCCTGACTGTCTGCCCCTCTTCCACGGCTACGTTCATGGCCAGGTATTCCTGAAGAAGGAACACACAGTGTCCGCTGGCACCGTTGAGGCCTTCCATGCTCAGTGAGCACTGCGGGAACTGGGGTGCATCACTGACCCCTTTAATCACATTTTGGTTTAATGTTTGCAAGTTTACTTTAAATTTTACCTTTTTTTTTTGCAATTTCCATTTAAGGGGCTGCCTTTTACTTTGTCCCTGATTTTGTTAATTCCGTTTATTTATTTTGTAACAAAAGAGTTACATCTTCTTAACCTTCCTAACCCTGCCGCTACATCTTGGTGCGAACCCAACAGCCACAGCAGAGGTAGAGGCAGCCTGCTGACCGCTACACCATCTGTGGTTATCTTGACGGGCATCCTCTGAAGGGCCCCGGCCTGCTTTCGGGATCCTGCTGTGTAGCACTGGCACCCTCCTCAGCCTGTGGAGCTGGATTTGCTGGGGCCACAAGAAGAGGGGATTCGTAGAGTTATCAGGGTGTCGAGCTGCTGCTGCTCCTCCCTACAGGTGCCCAAGAGCCCCTGAATGACTCCTTGAGAAGGGGAAGCTGAAGTGAGATCGAGCTACCCCACATCTCTCAAACATAGGCACTGTTGGAGGCCAACTATGGCGTCAGCAATGGAGTTCAGCCCATACAGCAGTGCAGGTCCGATGTCCTGGACAAAGGTCTCCATGGCGGCCACCATCCTACCAGTGTTGACCTCAGTGTGTTGGCAGGCCAACAATAGGACCTCTGACTGAAGGCAGACGAACTCCTCCAAAGTGGCTTGCAATCTGAGGAGTGCAGCAGACATCCCTTCCTGATGTTCCCGAGCTTGGCTTTGCAGCTCCAGCAGCTGAGATATGTGTAAGTCCAGAGACTCGTCATCTGACTCAGATTCCGCAGACTTCCAGTCTCCAGCAGTCCTCCGAGTGCCAGATGCCTGAGAAGTCCCTGCTGCCGCCGCCGCCTGTTGTGGATCAGACAGTCCAATGTGCTCACCAGATTATTATCCCAAGTCTACTCTAAAACTAGGTCCCACCGAGGTGTGTGTGTCCCTGCGCTCGTAGTGGGTGTGGGTGAGCGCTGTGACGGGTCTTCAATGACGGTTCAGCAGATTCCTCTTATAAAGTGTCTTCAGGGTTGAGTTGAGTACCTGGATCATGGACTTCCTCGGCTGTTTCCCAGATGTGTCTGCAAAAGCAAGGAGAGATAATTAGGACATGGCAGTGGCCTGTGAAACAGGACACATCACTCACAGCATAGTTGTCTGATGGATGTTGCACTGCCAGGTGCTCACTTCACTGAGCACCACCAACCTCACAATCAGCACAGGAACGGTCCAGATCTTCGCTGGCCAGTTAGATGACTATTTTCAAGGTTTGTGTGGACCTTGATTTCAGGTATTCCTCCACCAATCTGCGACCTCTCCCTTTTGCTCTGCGCCAGCTTGTCCTGCAACAATACAGATGGAGAGAGTGTAAACAGGCCGCCTGCCAGACCAGAATATGTACACCTGGCATGTGTGGGTAGCGAGTGGTCCCATGGATGGGATGAGGCCAATGAAGGTTTATCTGAGAGAATGAATGGTGATGTCCCTTGAGCTGGCAGTGAGTGAGATCCCTTTGGATGTGTGATGGGTTTGTGAGTGTGTGACCTGAGAGCAGGAGAGTGATTTACCTTGGTGGAATGGAGGAGATCATTCATCCCCTTTCGGCACTGGGTAGCTGTCCTCTTTTGCAGGGCATTGGCGCTGACCACCGCTGTCGCTGCCTCTCATGCGGGATTTGTCACCTTGCTTTCTGGTCTTCGCACAGAGTAGGGTAGAGGGCATCACGGTGGGCCTCCACTGCGTCCAGTAGGCCTTCGAGGGAGGCATAGGTAAATCTGGGGACAGCATGTTTCCTCCCTTTGGCTGCCATGACTTTTCAGCAGCTTACTGTCCCTTGAGGAAGGCTAGCTCTTTGCAGGGGCACCCTTCAACTATGGCACCCAGTTTAGTGAAGGCCTGATGTGACAGCAGAGCGGGTGAATGAGAAACCACCCCACTATCAACCCGGCATATTTCCTGGGAATGCATGATTAATGAGGCAGAATTGGGGTTAAACGACATGAATACCCGCCATTGCGGCCAGTGGCTAAAACGTCCTTTCTCCCGCCTGTACAAATCTGAGATGATTCCACCCAAAGCACCCCCTCTCTCCGGGCTGCTTTGTGAAGTTTCCCCTCTCTCCACGCTGCTTTATAAAGTCCCCCTCTCTCCGGGCTGCTTTGTGAAGTTTCCCCTCTCTCCACGCTGCTTTATAAAGTCCCCCTCTCTCCGGGCTGCTTTGTGAAGTTTTCCCTCTCTCCACGCTGCTTTATAAAGTCTCCCGTCTCTCTGTGCTGCTTCACGAAGTCTCCTCCCTCCACTTTATAAAGATGGACTGAAGTCCATCTCCAACATTAGCAGTCTCAGCTTGTTGGCCAGAGTGGAAAAATAGAATTATAACACTAAGTGTCTTCAAGCATAGCAAATTAGATGTTCAACAAGGATATCATGGGTACAGACTGATGTGGCGACATTTTTTTGACTGGCTCCAGTAGGATTTAGAAAAGTGATTTTATGGCATTTTTTAAAACAAGTGGCAATACGCCACACCACCCACCCCTTCACCACCCTCTTTGAGCTTTGATCCCCTTTCAGCTTATCTGCATTTGAAACCCTTCAATGATTTTAAAGATCACATAACTCTGGCAGTAGGAAACAGCTTATTTTATAATACACCCTGTTGTAGAGCTATGGCTGCTTTTATTATTGTCATGGATCTAATTTTTGTTAAATTACTTTTTCCTCAGGGTTAGTGTAATTCTTTTCCAATAAAATAAATTCAGAAATGTGGAGAAACAATTTCCTGCGGCAGACAGGTCAATAACAAGAGGACACAAATTTAAGGTGATTGGCAAAAGATTAATTGGCGATGCGGCGAAAAGAAAAAATTACACAGTGTCTTTTTAGGAATTATAATACGTGGCTTGATAGACTGGTAAAGGGGAGTTGAATAAATACCTGAAGTGAAGAAATCTGCAGGGCACTGCACAGAGGAACTAATTGGATAGCTTTTTCAAAGATCTGGCAAAGGCACAATAGCCCAGATAGGCTCTTTCTGTGCTCTATTATGCTATGATTTCTCCCCTGAAGAAGGTGTCTGCTCCTTGCATCACCTCCCCAAAATGTAGTAACAGTTATTCTATTTGTTGCCTCATTAACTAGGTGCACAATCTGATCACTGCATTATCTCCGACTCAGAATGGAACAGTATGTATAATGCATAGTCTCCATATATCCTTCAAAGGTGCCCATACACACTCTAAAATATCTCAATTTAATAATTCTAATCTTTAATCTAGTTTCAGGGTTTTAATAAACTCAGGCCTCTCTGTAGGGTTCCAATGATCCATTTTTCAAGCCAGGCAATTTGTTTTACACTTGAATGTAAACCAAGTAGCAAAATCTGCTTTTCAGTTCTTTTGCCTATTTTTTTATTCAGTAATGTGGGATTTACAGTAAAGCATAAAAATCAATTTTAATATATTTCAGCAAAATTGTCAGATCCTTGAAATTGTTAACTGGCAAAGAAAGGAGCCAAGCGCAGCAGTCATAAGAATATTTTAAAGATACGAATAAATATTTCGCATTCTGAGTGGGAGCCATGGGAATATTTCTGAAAGTTAACAAACAGGTACAGCAAGCCATTAGGAAGACAAATGGTATGTTAACATTTATTGCAAGGGATTTCAAGTAGAAAACTAAAGAAATCTTGCTGCAATTACATAGGGATTTGTTAAGACCACACCTGGGGCACTGTGCATAGTTTTGATCTCTTTACCTAAGGAAGTGCATACTCAGAGAGGGATGCAATAAAGGTTCACTTTCTGGGATGAGAGGGCATCTACTTGTAGAGTTTGCATTGAATGGACCTATATTCTCTGGAGTTTAGAATGGTGAGAAGGTGAGAGATGACCTCATCGAAACATGCAAGGTTCTTAAAGGGTTTGATGGGGTAGATGCTGAGAATATAAAGAACTAGGGATCATTGCCCCGTGCCAACTGTACCCTCCCCTGACATAGGCAACTATCTGACCCAAGAGGCCACAAAGTGCAGCACTGCTGGTCAGATGGCGGGGTCAGAGGGTGGGAGGTAACGTTGAGACATTGAGGAGTTATCAGGACTCCATCCAATAATACAAGATGGGCACCTTTTCAAGTTTCAAAGCCATTACCCAGGCATGGGCCCCTATCTTGAGCCACAACTTCTGCCTTTTTCACCTGGCAAATAGCCCTTTAGGCCAGGCTTGTCCAACTAGCAGTCCCAGGGCCATTCCATTTGGCTCCCAGAGCCCATTTTCAAAATACCAGTCACAGGTAAGTTGGAGTGGAAGATTCTGCAAAGAACTACTCCTCCAATCATAGTGAGCCTATCAGCAGCAAATGTGGGAGAAAAACAGTCTCTGATTGGAGAAGCAGCAAACACCAGCGGTAGTGAGTTTGCTGGAAAGAGGTGTTCTTTCACGGGAGGCAGCAGGGGAACTCGAGTGCCAGTGCTAGGTGAGTGGAAACGAGTGCTGGGGCCTGGGGAGCGGGAACACGAGTGCCAGGGCCTGGTGGCAAGGAACCAGTGTGCCAGGGCCTGGCAGCAGGGAGCCAGTGTGCCAGGGCCTGGCCGAAGACAATCAGAGTTCTGGGGCCCGGCGGCGGGAGAGCAGAGTGCAAGGCCCTGGGAGGGCGAGCAGTGTGCCGGGACCCGGTGGAAGGGAACCAGAGATCCGGGGCCTGGGCAGGAGAGGGTGGCTGTGAGGCCCGGAGTGAGAGGCTGTGGGGCCCCAGGTCAGAAGAGGTGGGTGGGCAAGAGGCTGACTGGCATGTGTGGGAGATTGAGCATGTGTGGGTGTGTATGTGAATGTGTGTGGGAGTGAGAGAGTGAGTGTGTGTGTGTGTGTGTGTGTGTGACTGAGTGTATGTGTGTGACTGAGAGAGTGAATGAGTGTGTGATCAAGTGAGTGAGTGTTTGTGCGAGTGAGAGAGTGAGTGTGTGTTCTTTTTTTTTCATTCATGGGATGTGGGCATTAGAAAGCTGCTGGGAACTGATGACTGCCAAAGGGAGAGATTTACCGACGCCTCCCTCGAGTGCTTGCAAGCAAGGTCACCAATCCAGCATGGGAGGTGGTGGCAGCGGTGGTCAGTGCCAATGACCTGCAAGAGAGGACAACCATCCAGTGCCAAAAGAGGATGAACGATCTCCTATGTTCTGCAAGGGTAAGATACTCTCCTCATCACTCTCAACTCACACACTCATAAAACCATCACACATCCACAGAGATCTCACTCACTGCCAGTTCAAGGGACATCACTATTCACTCTCTCACACGCCTTCATTGTCCTCATCCTGTCCATAGGACCACTCACCACTCACACATGCCAGGCATATTGGTCCTCAACTCAAGCCCCAAAGACACCTCGTAGGAAGAATCTGATGACACCTTAATTGAAGACCCGTCACAGTGCTCACCCACATCCTCCATCAGTGCAGACACACACATCTCGGTGGGACCTAGTTCTAGAGTGGACTCTGGATCACAATCTTCTGAGGACACAGCACTGTCTGATCCACAGCAGGTGGCGCCAGGGTCTTAACAGGTTTGTGGCACTTGGGGGGCTGCTGAAGACCAGAAATCCGCTGAGTCTGAATCAGATGAGGAGCCCCTGGGCTCGGTCATATCTCAGTTGCTGGAGCTGCAAAGGCAAGCTCAGAAACATCAGAAAGGATGTCCGCTGCACTCCTCAGATTGCCATAGACGATGGAGGAGTCCATCCGCCTTCAGTCTTCAGTGATAGCACTGGCATACCAATGCACCAAGGTCAACACTACTACGTGGACTGAACTCCATCACTGACGCCATAGTTGGCCCCAACAGTGTCAACGCTTCCCCTTCTCCTCAAGGAGTCAGCCAGGGGCCTTCGGGCACCCATAGGGAGGAGGACCAGCAGATGCACACCCCAGGGCCATCCACCCAGGTGACTCCGGGAGTGTCCAGCCCATCCAAGTTCCCTCTTCCTGTGACTCCAGCAGCTCCAGCTCCACAAGCCGAGGAGGGTGCCACTACCATACAGCAGGACCCCAAAAGCATGGTGGGGCCCTCCAGAGGATGCCTGCCACGGTCATCACAGTCAGCAGGCTGCCTCCGTCTCCGCTGTCGATGTCGTGGAGCACCCGGCAGGGATAGGAATGTTAAGATGTAATTGCACAGCCTGGGCACAGGTGTTAATTGTGTATACAATGTTTGCTGTTGTAAATAAACACCCTTGTTTCCTTGACTATGGCTCTTTGTTATGATGAGCAGTGTTCGTGTCACTCAGATGTAAAACCTTGGTTCCTGCACGAGACAAATACAGGTGTCTCAGTCCAGGGCCTCTTCCCTATGCAGTGTGTAACCTTCAGACCAAAGTGATGGTCCAGCTTCACACTCACTGGACATATTAGTGATGCCTGTACCTCGATGGTGCTTGACATTGCTGCCAGAGTTTCATGGGTAGGCGTCACAAAGTTCTGTCATTCTCTCTGTGTGCTCTTAGCACCTTTGAGGTGGGGCTGCCCTCCCTATCTCTTCAGTATCTGTAACCAGTGATGCTGTGCTCCTGAAGGGGTCACGTGTTGAAGGCTGACAAAGGATCAGGTGCATTTAAAGTTTCATGGCTGCATCTCTATGATATGACCCTGATCAAAGAGCGCAAGCGAGCTGCCCTCAGCCAGACAGAGTCAGACATTCACAGAGGTAATGTGAAGGCCTATGGAGCGTCCTCACTGCATGTCATCATCATCCTCCTGGAATCTAACAACTATTAGAGCCACCATTGCATCTCCATGACAAGCCTGAGCACTGAGGGTATGTGCGCTGCCAACAGCCACACAGGAGTCAAACGTTCACATATGCAAGGTGAGGATGTCAGGACTGTCCTCACCGCATCTCATCATCATGTTCCACGAATCTTGCTGCTATGAGGGCCTCCCGAGCTCACCTGCCTCACCTGGCCAGTGCAATGGCCTCATCGCCGGCATCCTCGTCTTCAAGGACCTCATCAGTCATTAAAGGTGGCAAGACAGGTGGAAAGAGCTGGTTCTAAAGCATACAGTATTCTAGGCTTCATTAATAGGGGCATAGAGTATAACAGCAGGGAGGTTTGATGAACTTATATAAGATACTGGTCAGATTTCAACTGGAATATTGTGTACAGTTCCGGGCGCCACAGGAAGAATGTGTACGCATTGGAGAGAGTGCATAAGAGGTTTACGAGAATGGTTCTAGGGATAAGACACTTCAGTTATGACGAAAGATTGGAGAAGTTGGGACTGTTTTCCTTTGAGAGGAGAAAGCTAAGAGGAAAATTGATAGAAGTTTTCAAAATCATGAGGAGTCTGGACAGAGTAGATAGGGAGAAACTGTTCCCGCTCGTAAACAGATTGAGAACCAGAGAGAACAGTTTTAAAGCGTTTTGCAAAAGAAGCAAATGCGAGTTGAGAAAATACTTTTTCACGCAGCGAGTAGTTAGGGTTTGGGATGCACTGCCTGGAAGTGTGGTGAAGGCAGATTTGATTGAGGTATTCAAGAGGGCATTGGATGATTATTTAAATGGAAACAACGTGCAGGGTTACGGGGAAAAGGCTGGAGATTGGCACTAAGTTAAAATGCTCAGCGAGCCGGTGCAGACACAATGGGCCGAATGGCCTCCTTTTGCACCGTAACAATTCTGTGATACTGTTATCATCGTCATGCCCTTCAACGTCCTCCTAATCGGAGGATACATGCAGCTCCTCCATATCCTCCTCCTCCACCAGGTCATCCTGGCTTTGCAGCATCAGGTTCTGGAGTGTGCAACAAGCAACAATGATGCGCGACACCCTCTGGGGACTGTATTGCAGTGCTCCACTAGATCTGTCGAGACACCGGAACTCATTTTCCATATGCCTAAAGTTTACTCCACCAAAGTCCGGGACCCAGCATAAGCCTCGTTGTACCCCCGCCCTGCTGCAGTCTGAGGCCGCCGCATGGGCATCACCAGCATCTCTGGACCCTGGAAGGTGTCAGGGATCTGAGACCTGCAAAGGATGTAGGAGTAGTGGACGCTCCCTGGGAATCGAGCGCAGACCTGTAGGATGTGTTTGTGGTAGTCGCACACCAGCTGAACATTTAGTGAGTGGAAGCCCTTGCGGTTGACGTAATTGACTGCTTGTTGCCATGGAGATCTAAGCGCCACTTGAGTGCAGTCGATGGCACCCTGCACCTGTGGAAAACCTGAAACCTGCACAAATCCCAGCGCACTTGCTTCCTGGCTTTCCTAATCCTGGGCGAAATGCATAAAGTTCTGTGCCTTCATGAAGGTGGCATCCGTGACCTCCTGGATACACTTGTGCATGGAAGCTTGTGAGATCCCGACAGGTCACCTGTGGAGCCCTGGAAGGAGCCACTGGTGTAAAAATTGAGCACCGCGGTCACTTTCATGGCCACTGGCAGTGGATGCCCTCCATGTCCCCGTGGCGCCAAATCCTGCAGCAGGTGGCATATGTGACCAACCAGTTCCATAGACATGTGCAGTCTTTGGCGACACTGGTTCTCAGTCATCTGCAGGAATGACAGGCGCAGTCTATAGACATGGGTATAGCAAGGCGGCTAAGAATGACGGCTCGCTGTGGATCTTCAGCTGCCGCCCCTTCATCTTGAAGGAGGTGCTCCTCCCTTTGCTGAGCCAGGCGCCTCCTCCACTCTCTTCTTCTTCTCTGGTCTCTGTAAGCCATGAGGCATACTGCTAAATCACCAAGCTCGATGATCCTGACACTCACCTCCTGCAGGATCAAAGAGAGAGACGTGTGGGTTAGCATGAGTGTACTATGAACCTCTCTTGGTTAAGTCTCAAGGCCCCTTCACGCATACAGGAGAGTGCTGGCCACAACTTGCATGGCCAGTGTATAGTGCACTCATTGGCTGTCTGAAACCCCACCCACCTCCGCCCCACTCCACTTGACCAGTTGGCAGCTGCTTTAGCCATTGGACTGCATGCTGTGCTCTCAGCTCAGGTGCAGGCATTCTCCTAACCCACACTGCAAGGCTGCACTGTTAGCTTGAACCATAACGGATACTGGTCCAAACCTTGATAAAGACATTGCAAAGGGCTCTGAGTGCCTCCACCACTGACTGCGCCACAGCCATCTTTCACAAGGAGAATATACAACTTGCCCAGTCAGCCAATTGGTCTGCTGCCCCCTAAAACACATATTAATTTGCAGTCTGTGCCCAAGGAGTGAAAAGTCCTGGAGCATTTGGTGGCACTTTCATGCTTTTGCGTTGCTCGAGTGGCCAAAAAGCTTCAGAGGCCTGACTCCAATCATGTCAATGGAGCTGCAGCTGAACGGTCTCAGTTGCAGAAGAATGTTGACTTTTGAAAAACTTTTCCAAGTGTGTCCCTCACCCTGGCATATGCTCAAGTATTTCCTTCAGCCCGTCTGTGCTGCCTTGCAGATGATTGCAAACTGGTTACACGGTGGCATAAAACCAATCTTTGGCCTTCTCGCCATATTGTGTATGCCCCCAACCCCCAGCCCGCCATCATGCCCGATGCCAATGGATCCAGAAGTTCCGGCCTCAGTTTAAAGTGGTGCCAAACCCTATCTTTCCAAAATTTGCTCATCAGCCTCTTGAGTGAGAAAAAATGGAAATGTGGCCCCCTGAAGCAAAAAGTTTAAACAAGCCTGCTTTAGGCATACTGGCGAATAACCCTTTACTCCATGAATCCCAAGCTCAACCACAGCAACTCTCAATTTTTGGTGTCCCTGCTCCCTCATTGTCACTTGGAAAGGAAAGGCAGAAGTTCCATCTCTTGTAATTTTCAAATTTTCACTAAAAGCCAAGATCCAGCAAATCCACGTTCTAGCAGACCTCCATCATTGTTACAAAGAAATTTTCAGTACTAATGTACCAAAATCTACCTTAGCAATGGTGAATGCAAGGTTAAATTACTTTTTTGTTCCTTAGCCAAATGCCCTTGCGATGCAATCCAGTACTAAATTAGCCTTGTTGATAACAGCTCTGCGTTGGCTGAAAACTTGATGCATGACTAATAATCAAATGTTAAAAAAGTGTTCCATTTTTGTTAGTGAGCACCCATTCATTGTGTCCTTCTTCTATTAATATCTATATAAAAGTGCATCTGTTATTCCTTAATCTTTACTTTCAATTGGTTTACACCGATTTGAATGTCATTGATCTCCAATAAGCTTATCACAACTAGACAGCTCATTGCTAACAAATTTTATAATATGGGATTAGATGTTACCTCCACCAGATCTGAAAAATTAGGATTGGTATCAATTAATTACAATTAGGATACTATACCAATTCATTAAATAATTGCATTCAGCATAGCTGAATAAATCACATTCTGGGAAAAAAAGTTGAAATCTAACCCATAAAAATTGAAAAGAAAATGTCTTGTGTTCCCAGGAAAATCCTTTCAGGTACCCTTTGACAACAGAACAACAGAGCACAAGTTCGTGGTCGTGAAGAACAAATTTAGGGAAAATGCCAAGGAAAATGCCAAGAGTACTTTCTTTACTCCAATCATGAACAATAGCCAAAGCATGTTGCTAAGGTATTTTTCTCACTTCAAAAATATGAAGACACACAGGTCAAAAGCCCTCCTTCAAAGCTATTTTCTGAACTCTATATGGATAGAATCGAGAGAAAACAACATGAACATGCCTCCAAGTTCCTCTTATCCACAGATAATGTTGCGACCATAGTTGTCATACAGTTTCCTCCCAGGCTATCCCTCAGAACAGATGTCATCATTGAGTTTCGATAAGGGATGTGTGCACGATTCTTTTCTGCAAGTGCGATAATAACCTGTAATTTAAACAAACAATTTCAGCTGTGCTCCTTCATGCATAGAACAACCAACAAACAAATTCACATTTGGAAATTGTAAAAGGCAGATTGCTTTGTTAGTCATATTTCTGCACATTAACATTTTTTAAGACTAAAGTTCAATTTTGTGCCAGAAAAGGAAGATCCATGTAACATTAGCACATTGCAAGACTTGGTAGAGAAGGATAAACTGTCAACCTAACGCAGCAATAGTGAAGCCTCGTGGCAAGAAGTAATCGGGTGACACTTTATATTAGCAGTTTGATGTAAAATTATGAAAGTAGGAAAACATCTGGCTGCAACAGAACTCAGTTGTGGGCAGCTTCACAGGTGGAAAAGTTTTTACTTTACTTCCATTTATACCACATGCTTGGAAGTGAATGGGAGTGAATTTTACACCCCCCTCTCCATTTGCGTATTTGAAGGCCGGGGAGGGCGGTGGGGGGCAGGTAAGAAAAGTGGGTGCCCAGGCCACCGACTTCTGCCCACCACCAACCTGTCCCCCATATTGCAGGGGACTGGTAAGGTGTCAGACCACCTGCCTGCGCTTTGTCCTATTAAAACCCTTAAGTGGACAATTAACAACCACTAAAGGGCCTCATTCCACCTTTGCCACAATTTTTCAGCCTGTGGGGGAAAGTGGAAGGAAGGCAGCTGCTGTTGGGAAGGAAGGTGGTTTACCTCCTTTGGTGGTCCCCTGTGCCCATCAGGGGGACCCACCCCAAGATGGTTAATACACCTTTGTCCCTCCCCTTTGCCTCTAAAACCTGGCCCCCTCATACAGCCTTGCTGAGGTCTCCAATCTGTTGCTGGGGCGGCAGTAGTGTAGTGGTAATGTCACTGGACTAGTAATCCAGAGGCCCAGGCTAATGCTCTGGGTCAAAACCGCCATAACAGCTGGTGGAATTTAAAGTCAAAATAATAAAACCTGGAATTGAAAGCTAGTCTCAGTAATGGTGACCATGAAACTATCAACAATTGTTGTTAAAACCCATCTGTTTCACTAACGCCCTTAAGGAAAGGAAATCTGCCATCCTTACCCGGTCTGGCCTACATGTGATTCAAGACCCACAGCAGTGTGGTTAACATTTAACTGCCCTCTGAAATGGCCTAGCAAGCCACTTAAGTTAAAGGGCAATTAGGGTTGGGCAACAAGTGCTGGCCTTGCCAGTGATGCTCACATCCCATGAAAGAATAATTTAAAAAAGCCTGCCCAAAATACCCAGACTTACCTTCAAGTCTGGGAGACATTTTTCCTTCCGGGGACTGCATACAGTCCCGTCAGTGGCCACTGCTGCCTTCTGGTGCTGCTGCTGGCCATCCCTGAGGGCCAGAAGTCCCACTCTCAAATAATTAAGGATGCCCCAGCATATTATCGCTGGGGCAGCCAGATTTCTGGACGGCACGGTGCCAACCAACTTTTGGCTGGGGCGGGGGTTGGGTGGGGAGCAGGTCATTCATCCCCTGGTAAAATCCACCCCATGAAAACTACCTCTGGTCCTCAGTCTCACCTGGTTTAAAATTCTATCCTAATCCATTGCATTTATTCATAATGTTGCTTATTATACATATATTTTACTAAGATGTTCTTTGTCTATAATACACCAGTTGACTGGTTAATGTAATGAGAATAATGACTATTTTTTTCGTTTTGCATTTTTTAAGAAGAAGTAAAATGCCTCAGTGTGGTATCCAACCATACCTGTTCCAAGTATGTCAGGGACAGGTTAATGTATTTAGCCTCTGTCAATAGCTGTCCTCCTACTCCAGTCTTTGTGACACGCTCTGAGCCAGCCAGGTCCACCAGATGTAATTTGGACCGACGGATAGTGGCAGAGCCTGGTTCCCGACTAGAAACATGAACGGTGAAAATGCAGTGGGAACGAGTTGAGGCCTGGTTCATAGGTGTCTGATAAATGAAAACAAAAAGTACAAATATTAGATGTCCCTATCATGATTAAAAGATTCCTCATTCCTTTTTGAAAAAAAGAACTTCAGCTTTCACACATATAAATAACCATGAAGTATTAGGACACTTTTTTAAAAATTGTGCCCTGGTGATCTCGCTCTACCCTGTCATATATTAAGTACATGCTCCAGGGTCTACCTTCAATTTCTTGTTTCCCATGATCAGCTGCAGATCATCTCTGTTATTTTCCTGGCCAGAAAATTGCATCAGCTCCAAATAAAGTATTACAAGTAAGCCATTCTCCTTCCCTCTCATCTGACAAAATCCAAAATGAGTATTTTCATGAGACGGTTCCCTCCATTGGATTTTGGACAGTTGTGGCATGGGATCACTGCACTTAGGTAAAGGGTGACAATGCAGGAGCTTCTTTATGGAAATGTCCTGCCGCATGCTCCACATGGGCTTTCTGGTGTCTGGAATAAAGCTGCTGATAACATGGAAGGCAAGCAGCTTCTCATCATACACACCTGGAAATGGCTCCAGAGTTCACTTGGTTGGATTAACCCTGGGTACTGTGCTTAGGGTTTTGCTAGTGCTACATACACCATGCAAAAATGTTAATTTTTAACCAAACAAAAAGATGCTACACTGCAAAACTAAGAATGCTTTCAATGCTACTGCATATCTGTCATATGAGAGGCAGTTGACAAGTTCACTAAAATCCCTGGGGAAGTCAATGACATTTAAAGCACATCCATTTATTTAGCGGTGTGATGAGGCCAGGTCATAGAGCACCTGAAGATGGTGGGGCCCTCGCAACACATTTAAACTATTGGGTAAACAAATTCAGAGCTTCCTGGATGACAAAAGAAATAGAGATTAAGATGAAGAAGTAAAAATTTGCTTTTGACAGATGTCATGTAGATAATAAACATAGAACCAGGTTGAAGGGGAAGTATAAAAGCAAATAAGAGAGGCAAAGAGGGAGTATGAAAAGAGACTGGCAACTAACATAAAAGGGAATCCCAAAGTCTTCTATAAGCATATAAATCATAAATGGGTGGTGAAAGGAGGAGTAGGGCTGATTAGGGACCAAAAAGGGGATTCACACAAGGAGGCAGCGGGAATAGCTGAAGTATTAAATGAATACTTTGCATTTGTCTTTACCAAGGAAGAAGATGCGGCCCAGGCCATGATGAAAGAGGAGGTAGTTAATACATTAAAGGATTTAAAATTGATAAGTAGGGGGTATTAGATAGACCGTCTATACTTCAAGAGGATAAGGCACCAGGACCAGATTAGATACATCCAAGGGTACTGAGGGAAGTGAGAATGAAAATTGCAGAGGCGCTGGCTATAATTTTCCAGTCTTCTTTAGGCTCAGAAGTGGTTCCAAAAGATTGGAGTATTGCAAATGTTAAACCCTTGTGCAAAAAAGAGCGTAAAGATAAGCCCAGCAACTACAGGCCTGTCAGCTTTGGTGGTGGAGAAACTTCTATAAACAATAATTCAGGACAAAATTAATAGTCACATGGAAAAGCGTGGGTTAATTAAGAAAAACTAGCATGGATTTAAGGGAAAATCGTATTTAACTAACTTGATAGAGTTTTTTGAAGAAGTAACAGAGGGTTGATGAGCGCAATGCTGTTCATGTGGTGCACATGGACTTCCAAAAGGCATTTGATACAGTGCCACACAACAGACATGTGAGCAAAGTTATAGCTTAAAGAATAAAAGTGAAAGTAGCAACATGGATATGAAATTGGCTGAATGTCAGAAACACAGACTACTGGTTAATGGATGTTTTTCAGGCTGGTGGAAAGTCTGTAGTGGATTTCCCAGAGGTCAGTGTTGGGATCCTTGCTTTTCCTGATATATATTAATGATCAAGTCCTTCATGTACAGAGCACGATTTCAAAATTTGTGGATGATATAAAACTTGGGAGCATTGTGAACTGTGAAAAAAAACTCATGAGATCAGCTGTGGGCTGTTTCGGCCACTGTAGGGAAAACTCACCTTAAAATTCGGCTGCGAGAGCAGCCTTAATCCTGCCTATCATTGCCTGCCCATGTTATCTTCATGGCAGGGTAATGGGAATGGGCTGGAGTTTGAGCCGCTGCCTCCGGAAGCAGACGAGAGGCAGAAATGGAAGCGGGCAGATTAGGAGGCCTGTATCCGTTCACTGGGACATCTGCCCAGTTCTGTGGGTTAATTAAGGAAAGTTAGGTACTCTAGCCCTTACTCTCCACCCTCCATGCCCCCTCCGTACCCCCATGACCCCTCCATACTTCCATGTGCCCTCACCCAATATCCACTTTGGACAAAACTCACGAGCCCAATAATAACACTGGGAAGGCATGTTCATTAAACTGTCAAAATTAACAGACAGCCATTCAAAAAGCTCCACAAAAACCATTAATTCACTCAGTAGCTCATAAAACTATCAATCAAACACAGCTATTCAAACTCTATTTGAAGCAATAATCCTTTTAAGTGCTCATAAAAACTGTCAAAATAAACTAACAGGCATCATAAACCTCTTCTAAAGATGCTATTAACTGCTCATAAAATTGTCAATGAAAACAAAGTTCAATCTCCTTGGCAGCTATGTCAACAACCCCTGTTAAGCTGAATCCATTAGTAGGGTTTGGAGCTCAGCCAAGTATTCATAATGGAATTACACAGCAAAGTTGTATCAACAAAGCCTCCAAGGCTAAATACATTAAAAGCTTGAAGTTGTGGAACATTTGGCCATCTGTTTTGCTGCCTCAAAGGCTCAACAAATGACTAACATGAATACATTAAATCCTTTTGAAATGGCCTGAACAGACTGCCACCTTTTCCACTGCTTCAAAAGCTTAGCAGATGGCTGGACTGCGAATCAACATAAAGATTAAAAAACCGGTTAAAATGACACACTAAAATCTGAATTTGAATACTGTTCAATGCTGCAGCACTTCTTCCATTGGATAATGTGCTCCAATACATCTGAAAACGTTCACAATGCTGGTCAGTTTAATGGTCACTTACCTTTTAAGAACAAAGCTCTATCATAGAAACATAGGGCAGAATTTTGCCTTTGGTGGGCGTGCGGGCCCCACCGGCTCAGCGGCGGACGGACAGCCGACCCCCGCCACTGAAACAGGGCCCACCGCCATTTTGAGTGAACAGACCAATTAAGGCCTGCCCGACAGGAAGCGCTATGCCCTTCCTGTGCGGGGGGGAGAGGGAATCCCCAGCTGTCAAAGTGCGCTCTTTCGCGCATGCGCGTGAAAGAGCGCACTGCTCCCTGAGACAAAGTGTTGTCTCAGGGAGATTACTGACAGTCCAAAAAACTTTTAAAATAGAAAAATTTAAAAATTATTAACATGTCCCCCTCACGTGACAATGTCACACGAGATGGGACATGTTAATAAATATCACATAAAATGTATTAAAGTTTTTTAAAACGGACATGAAACCTCATCCCGCCAGTGGATGAGGTTTCATGTATTATAAGAAGCCCGCTGGGGCTCCTGGCCTGCCCACCAGCCTTAAGGTTGGACGGGCAGGGTCTTTACTTATCTTAATTGCTCTATCAATGGCCTCAATTGGCCATTGACAGGTCGGCGGGCTGACCACTCTGTCCGCCCGCCTTCCTAAAAATTTAAAGGGACCGGGATGATGTCGGGGGTTCTTCCCGACGTCATCCCACGTCATTTTCCCGTCGGCAAGTGGGCCCCGCCCCAAATCGCCAACAGGAAAATTCAGGCCATAGACGGAGTAGACCATTCAGCCCGTCGAGCCTGCTTCGATCATGGCCGATCATCTACTTCAACGCCTATTTCCCATACTAATCCATTTCTCTTTACATCATTGATATTTAGAAATCTATCAATCTCTACTTTAGACATACTCAATGACTGAGCTTCCATAGCCCTCTGAGGTAGAGAATTCCAAAGATTTACAAGTCTTTGAGTAAAAAAAGTTCTCTTCATCTTATTCCGAAGTGGTTTCCTCTTATTTTGAAATGTGTTCCCTGGTTCGAGGCTCCCCAGCCAGGGAGAACATCTTAGCTGCATTTACCCAGTCTATCTCTTTGAGAATTTTATAGGTTTCAATGAGATCGCCGCTCATTCTTCAAAACTCTACAGAATATAGGCCCAGTTTCGCCAGTCTCTCTTCATAGGACAGTCCTGCCTTCCTGGGAACAAGACTGCTGAACCTTCGTTGCACTCCCTCTATGGCAATAATATCCTTCCTAAGGTAAGGGAACCAAAACTGCACACAGTACTCCACTTGCAATCTAACTAAGGTTCTATACAATTTAAGCAAGACTATGCTACTCTTATATTCAAATCTTCTTACGATAAAGGCTAACATGTGATTAGCCTTCCTAATTGCTTGCTGCGCCTGCATGTTAGCCTTCAGTGACTTATTGACGAAGACACCCAGGTCCCTTTGTACATCTACACTTTCTAATCTCTTCATTTAAGAAATACTCAGCACATCTGTTCCTCCTACCAAAGTGGATAACCTCACAATTTTCCACATGATAAGTAATTATAAATAATGTGCAAGGTTACGGGTAAGGCAGGGGAGTGGGACTAGGTGGAATGGTCTTTCAGGGAGCTAGTGCAGACTCGATGAGCTGAATGGCCTCTTTCTGCACCATAAAGATTCTGTGATTCTGCTCCATGTTCTTGCCCTCTTGCTAAATCTGTCCAAATCCACTTGAAGCCACTTTGCATCTTCCTCACAACACACATTCCCATCTGCAAACTTGGAAATAATTACATTTGGTCCCCAATCCAAATCATTGATATATGTTGAGAACAGCTGAGGCCCAAGTACTGATCCTTGTGGTATTCAACTGGTCACAGCCTGCCAGCGTGAGAATGACCCATTTATTCCTACTCTCTGTAGTCTGCCTGTTAACCAATCTTTAGTCCATGTGCTTTAATTTTGCTAACCAATCTCCTGTGGGGGACTTTATCAAACGCCTTCTGAAAATCCAAGTATACTACGTCCACCGACTACTCAGTATCAATTTTGTTGGTAATATCCTCAAAAAATTCTAGTTGGTTTGTCAAACATGATTTCCTGTTCATAAATCCATGGGCAGAATGTTATGTCCCACGGGTGGGTGTACGCCCAATCCCATCTGGCATAAAATCGCACGATATGACACTGGGCGAGCATCCCGACTCCATCCCACACGCGTGCAATCTTCAGGTCGGCGAGTGCGCGCGGGTGTCGGAGCCACTCCCATCATCAATTAAAAGGCCACTTAAGGCCATTAAAAAGGCAACTGTTTGTGATTTTACGTTGCCCGTGCAATTTCGCACTTGTCACACGGGCAAAATGGGCAGGTTACAAAACCTCATCCAAGGGCGAGACAAAAATGGTGAGCAACATTGCCATTGTGAGTAGTAAAGCGTTTAGGAGATAGTTTGCTGCTGGCTGCTTATTTGAACTTGACAGCTTCATCTCTGTTCTAAGCTTCATTCTTAGCATTTTGAGGCTTCATTTCAGGACTCATTGGTGTCTCCAAGGCCCCCAGAGAATTTTGACTGTGTGGACCCTTCCAGGTATCAGACAGCCTTCTGTAACCCTGGTAGTGAGGATTGTGCTCTCTACTGGGGGCACGCCCTCTGAGGGGGAAGAGAGGGGCAGAAGGGAGAGGAGGCCAGATGTCCCACTGCAACTTCCAGGGGAGCGACCTGTGGGAGGAAAGGCACAGGCACAAGGGCGCAGGGACAGCAGGAAATCCAAGGCATAAGGAACCGCAGAAGATGCCACTATCCTGCTGCCAGGGTTTACAGGCAGCGATGCGGAAACCTCAATATGTCCGAGATGCAATGCCGAAGGAGGCTCCGCCTCTCTAGGGAAACTGTGACCTCCATTTGTCATGTGATTATGTGGATGGACATTCCATGCCAGTGACTCTGAAGGTCACAGTGGCCCTCAACTTCTATGCCTGCGGCTCTTTCCAGGGCTCAGTGGAGGATCTTTGTGGAGTGTCCCAATCAGCTGTCCACAGCTGCGTGAAGCTGGTGCCAGACGCTTTGTTCAGGCGGGTAGTGACATTTATTCATTTCTGTACAGACGAGGCCAGCCAGGCTGAGCGGGCCAGAGGGTTTTCAGGGATTGCTGGGTTCCCCCGCATCCAGGGTGCAATTAACTGCACACATGTGGCCATCAAGGCACCAGCGGGACAGCCAGGTGCCTTCATCAACGGGAAGGGGTTACACTCGATGAACATCCAGATAGTTTGTGACCACAATATGCAGATTCTGCAAGCCTGTGTAAGGTACCCTGGAAGCTCACATGACACTTATATCCTCAGACACTCCCAGATGCCAAAGCTCTTCAGTGCTCCAGCCCGACTGGACAGATGGTTGTGGGGTGACAAGGGCTATACCTTGAAAAGGTGGTTTATGACGCCTCTCCGCCACCCAAGAACAGAGGCAGAACAGTGTTATAATAGGAGTCATGCCTCCACAAAGACGGTGATAGAGTGGACCATAGGTCTTCTGAAGATGCGCTTCCAATGCCTGGACCATTCAGAGGGAGGACTACAATACCCCCCCAGAGCGGGTGTCACTGATAGTGGTTGCATGCTGCGCTCTCCAAAATCTGGCACTGGCAAGGGGGAACCACTGAAGGAAGAGAATCTTGAGGCCGCTCCACAAGCCACAGAGGAGGAATCTAGTAGTGAGTCAGAAGGGGAGCACAGTGAGGAGAATGCTGAGGGCATGGAGGCAGACATCTATATCCTTCAGGGAGGGAGGGACACCAGGGATGCCTTGATCCAATGCTCCTTCAGCTAGGCTGCCAAAGGTCTGCTTCTACCTCATGCCAGGGCTGCCACCTCCATCCAAGATGTCTGAAAGGACCCTTTCATTTGAACCCAAAGTCCACTCAGTGCCTGCGCAATAAAGTTTAGAGTCACTCACATCCAGCATTAAATACTGGCATACCCTGCACCAAAAAAAAAGTGAAGCATACTCAGGCCATTAAGACAAAAGCAAAATTTATATAATTTTGACACTCACAACAAATGAACATTACCATATCTGGTGTTAATGTCCACACCAGTAAACATATAAACAAAACATGGCAGAACAGAAGATCACCTGTGAACAGCACCTCTTGCGCTCATGGTGCCTTAAACTTACGTTTACGAGTGCTGTGTCTTGGTGCCCCTCTGCATGCTGGCAGCAGCATTGGAGGCAGCCTGCTTACTCTGGTGTCTTGTTGGCCTTGATGACCTTGGCAGTCATCCTCTGGCCAGTGGAGCCTGTGCTGGCCACGCCTGCGAGGGAGCAGCCAGTGCCACGGCTGGCATCTCCACAGTCGTTGCAGCCTCGTCAGATACCATGGTCACTGGCAGAGGGATGGAGGAGATGCTGCCGTCATCCAGAGCGCCCTAAGAGGAGCCCGCAAAGACGACAAGCAGCTTTTGTGCCAACGTGAGGTCGCTCTGGACTTCCCTCCTCGCCTTTGATGGACAGGCACCTGGCTAGGATATTGGGTGCCTCATCCATCTCTCACACTGGAACTGACCACCTGAGGTCAGTGCCTATATGAGGGCTTGCAGGTCCGGGCGCAACCCCAGGAACCCCTGATTCTGTCCCTGGAGCTGCCTCTCCATGAGAGTCACCACTCTCTCAATGGAGGAGGCAGTGTGCTCATCCATGAGGGTCAACACAGTGCTCAGCTCCGCATGGACTCCCCCACATATAGACCATGGCACGCAGACCCTCATGGATCTCCGCCAGATCCTCCCGCACATCCTGCTGGACATCCAGCATCTGCCGCCTGATGGACGACTCCAGAGGCTCATCATCTGCCTTTCATTCAGCATCGTCCTGGTCCCCAACAGTCCTCCAACTGCCGGCGTCCTGGGCATTCTCTGCCTCCACCTGCTCCTCAAGCGAGTATGAAATGCCCTCAATGCTGTGCACCAATATTTGGCTGACGATCTAATGCCCAACGAGGTGCTGGTATCTGCGTTGGTGTCTGGTTCAGAGAGTGGGTGTGACACAAGTGCATCTGAAGACTGGCAGCCCTCTGCTGTCAAGCGTGGTGCTTCGGGGACCTGCATACGAGTGCGTACTGGCAAATCTAAGTGAGAACAACAACGTGTCATCAGTTTAAGTCATCACACTGTCACTGTGCATGCCAGGCACCCTGGTGAGACAATGAAGATCTGCATCATGGTGCCATTGTCTTTCAATGATCAACGGGGACTCTAGTTTTGAGGCTCCCATTAATGGTGAGACTACACAAGAATGTTTGCACAATCCAAAACTCTCACCTCTGTGCACTGCAATCTTACCTTCGGCAGAGACCCCTGCCTACACATGACCGGCTGACCGAGGTGGGTGGCGGCTCTCCAGCTCCAAAGTGTCCATTTCAAACCTCGTCATGATTAGGTATGGGGGGCCTCCGCCTGTCCTTGACCTCTCTATGTTGTTATGGCTCCTCTTCTACTGAAAGGACAGAAGGGCATTGATTGGTCCACTCTCTACCTGCAGCCCCATTGCAACCTGGCCAATCCCACCTGAGGAACGCCTTGCAGGGCACACCTGAGTCATGGCATTCAGGCCAAGCAGCCAGGGCTCACCCCCTTGGCCAGCTCTGCGTCATCAACAGTTGACACTCCAACCTTAACACCTCTGAGCTCCATGAGGGTACGGCCAGCCCTTAACACCTCTCCACACCGATCCATGACAACATGGTACTCACCCTTGCCGAGCGCAGCAGGTTGTTGAGCCTTTTGCGGCACTGCACCCATTTGCACCTCAAGACATCATGGATGCTGACCTGAGCACCAACTCCTCCCAAGCTTTTTTGGTCTGATGTGGTAGCCTCCTTCCGCCATCCCTGGAAACGAGGCTGTCCATCTGACACCTACCTCCTCCACGAAAACCATGAGGCACTCATCCAAGAAATGGGGGGCTGAGTGCCCACCTGCCTGATGTCTCCAGCCGTTGGTGAGGCCTTTGCTCCAGTCTCCAGGCTGCAGAAAGATTCGCCACTGGCAGCCTTCAGGAATCTGCCTCTGTCGATTCTAAACTGCCCGCTGGGTCGCCATTGGACCCGGCGCCTGAAAGGCAACCGCCCAGCTCTTCCCGACCATTCAGAAGACGCGTTTCATGTTGGGAGGGCCTTAATTGGCCAGCCAGCGTGAAAGTGCAGTTGTGGGCTGATCGCAGTCGGCGACCTGTTTCCTGACCGCTCCCAGGCCTACCAATCGTGTGTGCCCAATGAGGGAAAAATTCAGACCCGTGATGACTATGCCCAATCAGATTATTATTATCCAAGTGTCCATTTATCACATCCTTTAGCATAGACTCTAACATTTTCCTTACTACTGATGTAAGGTTAACAGGTCTGTAGTTCCCCATTTTCTCTCTCCCTCCTTTCTTAAACAGTGGGGTGACATTTGCTACCTTCCAATCTGCAGGAACCATTCTAGGATGTATAGAATTTTGGAAGATGATCACTAATGCATCCACTATCTCCACAGCTACCTCTTTCAACACTCTGGGATGTAGGATGTCAGGTCCCAGGGACTTACCCACCTTCAGTCCCATTGATTTCTCTAGTACAAACTTCTTACTAATACTAATTTCCATCAACTCATTGTTCTGCCTAGTCCCTTGGATCTCTAATTCTGGGAGATTTCTTGTATCTTCCTCAGTGAAAAGAGGCACAATGTTATCATTTAGCTTCTCTGCAATTTCTTTATTCCCCATTATAAATTCTCCTAACTCTGCCTGAATGGACCCACATTTGTCTTAGCCAAACATTTCCTTCTTACGTACCTATAGAAGCTTTTACTCTACAAGCTTATCATCAATCACTGCATTACAAATTTACTTAAGTTATTATACATCACATAATAATGACATATGAAGTTGTTAACAACTTTAAACTTATCTGTCAAAAGGTTCCCGACTCTTGAGCCAGCTTTCCCCATGGATCACAAACCCTTTGACCTAACGTGGTTCACACAGGCTTCAGAAACCCACCCACCTTGCTGAAAATTTCAAATTCCAGGAAATACAAAAGTGAGATAGGCAGCAACTGTCATGACATCTGTTTACATGGGCATTGGGTTGTGACCTGTCACGTATCCTGCACCAGTCATCATGGCAGCCAGCAAGAATCAGGTGCCAATTTCGGAATTCCGGTCAGACTTGCTTTTCCACCCCCCCGCTGGATGGACATTTACCTGGGGTTGGACAGCAAAATCCAGCCCCCTATCTTGCATTCATTAAATTGATCATTTAGATGCTAACAAATATGCTGCACAAATAGTGTTTGCAATCCGGGAATTGAAATTTTACATTATGTTATGGCCATTACTTCATTGCTGATTCTTTTAGATTTTATGCTCTGATTAACCAAAGTGAAAATGCTCTGCACTTGCTTCATCAGTTTTTCTGAGGGCTGCATCCTCTTCTCTCCTTCCTATCAGGGGAATGGACTGTATGCTCGGAAAATCTATCACAGTGACGTAGCACGATTTCCTTCACTTCTGACCTAGAGGCATGGCTACAGGAGCATGGATTGAAAATGGATTAACTCAACCTTTCAAGTATCATAGGTGCAAATCTGCTCTGATTGCCGTCTGTGCCTTAATTCTGATATTAAATAACTAATGGACTATGGTGTAAAAGCAAAATACTATGGATGCTGGAAATCTGAAACAAAGCAGAAAATGCTGGAAAAACTCAGCAGGTATGACAGCATCTGTGGAGAGAGAAACAGAGTGACGTTTCGAGTCTGTATGGCCCTTCTTTTCTGGGTCATACGGACTCGAAACGTCAACTCTGTTTCTCTCCACAGATGCTGTCAGGCCTGCTGAGTTTTTGCAGCATTTTCTGTCTTTGAAGGGCTTCAATGTGGACCTCACCCACGTCTCCTTCCAATTCATCCCCACTATTACCCTCGTCCTCTAGGTCAGTCGCTATGGACCGTTACCTACTTGTCCCCTTCTCCACTGTGGTATTGTTTTATCATATTGACATGATACAGCCTTTGCATTTTTCTGCAGTCTGGGGTGTCAATTAGATAGTTTACTTCCCCAAGCTTCTTTGCTACTTTGTATGAGCCATTGAACCAAGCTTTTAGGGGTTCACCTGGTATTAATAAGAGCTCTAACACATAGTCTCCCGGCTGAAAGTTTCAGGCCCTGGTATGTTTGTCTGCCTATTTTATCATAGCTATCCGGGAAATTTTTAAGTGTTCTCACGTCACACCACAAGCTCTCATGAGTTGCTCACAGAATATGGTTACATTGTCTAACATGGAGACTTCTTCCTTCTGTTCTAAAAATCTCTCCTTGATTAGTTTCAGAGGATCTCTCACTTGGTGCCCGTAAACTAATTCAAATGGAGTAAAATTGGTGGACTCATTGGATGAGTCTCTGGTAGCCAAAAGGAGAAAACCTAGTCGTTTATCTCAGTCATGGGGTATCCGTGGCAGTGTGCCTTGATCATTGTTTTTAAGGTCAGATGGTACCATTCTATTGCCCCCTGCGACTGCAGATGATATGCTGAAGACTTCAGCTGGGTCATCCCCAGGTTACCATGACCATCTCCAAAATATTCCAATATTTTGAACATGAAATTAGAGCCCTGATCTGACTGGGTCTTGGTGGGCAGTCCATACCTAGTAAAGAATTGGGTTAGTACCCCCATCACTGTTTTGGCAGATATGGTTCTCAGGGGAACAGCCTCTGGGAAGCAGGTAGCCACGTCCATGACGGCAAGGATACACTGGTAGTCCTCTTTTGTTTTGGGCAGGGGTCCCACACAGTCCACTAGCACCTTGCTGATTGGTTCTCCAAAAACCAGCATGGGAATCATAGGTTCAGTTTTATTGTGGATTGAGGTAGCCTCACAACTAGGCAGATGTGGCAGGTTCTGCAAAACCTTGCTACATCCTTGTGGAGGTGTGGTCAGTAAAAATATTGGCTGATGCGGGTTTGCATTTTTCATATACCAACATGCCCAGCCATCAGAATTTAATATGCTAGCCGTAACATTTCCCTATGGTATCTCGGCAGCACCACTACCTGGTGGATCACTGTCCACTCCTCATCTGCAAGTCCTTCAGGGGGTCTCCATTTCCTCATCAGCACCTCATTTTTAATGTAGTAAAATTCAGGGATTGCCTTTGCCTCAGCTTCACTTTGGGCAGTCTGAGCTTTTTTTTTTTAACAGCAGGTCAGCTTGCAGAGCCACAACTAAGGAAGATCTATTTAGGGCCTTAAGGCCTTCTAGACTCCCGAAAAAGGTTTCAGAAACTGGACAGTACAGTCATCTGTCTGCAATGATACTTCAGCCTCCACATAAGGAGCTTGTCTGGCTATAGACCAGGTTACCACACAGTCAGGAAAAATGCCAGGCATGTTCTCCTGCAGCTGCTCTGTCTCGGCTCCTCCAAGACCACTGGAGGTGCCAGGTCACTGCTGTGGAGCTGGCTGATACCATCCACAGGCAAACAAGAGACGATTCCCATAATCACTGGCCCTGAAACAAAGTTTCACTCCAAGTACACCCGGTACAAAGGGATGAGCATGTACCCTCCTTTAATACCCTTTACCAACACCTTGGCACTTACTGCACTCTCTGGCGGAAAGGTCATGCCTTTTCCCAGCAGTAGTTTGGCTGGCCCCTGTATCCCTCAGTATCACTATAGGCTTACTCACCTCACCCTGGGGAAATGTGGCTACTCTTCCTTCTGATACAAAACCCTGTAACTCTCAGGAATGTTTTTAACCTCACCCACAATCTCGGTAGTGCATCTACGGGGATTTGCTGCCGCAGTCAGAGCCATAGCCTTGTCTGCTATGCTCTCTGACTGACTTCCATGCTCTGCACGGGGCTTATGTGCCCCGATAAAATCCCACAGGTTTTTCCCGTTAACTGCAGTGGATAGCACGGAGGTGTCCTACATTTCAGCAGTTAAGTTCGGGAGGAGATGGCATAGTGGTATTGTCAGTGAACTAGTAATCCAGAAACAGAGGGTAAAGTTCTGGGGACCTGGGTTCAAATCCCACCAGAGCAGATGATGGGATTTGAATACCTTAATAAAAATGATGACCAATTGTTGTAAAAGCCCATCTGGTTTGCTAATGTCCTTTAGGGAAGGA
This sequence comes from Cetorhinus maximus, assembly GCF_964194155.1. Taxonomy (NCBI): domain Eukaryota; kingdom Metazoa; phylum Chordata; class Chondrichthyes; order Lamniformes; family Cetorhinidae; genus Cetorhinus; species Cetorhinus maximus. Next base: position 154,741,443 of record NC_135883.1, on the reverse strand, counting down.
AATCTGCTGTCCCTACATGTGACTCCAGACCCACAGCAATGTGGTTGACTCTTAAATCGGGTATCTGTGGCAGTATGCCGTGGCCTCAGCCCTTAAGTCTGAACTCAATTGAGGGATGGGCAAATGCTGGCCTAGCCAGTGATGCCCACATCCCATGGATGAATTTAAAAAAACACACAGGCTTCCTGGCCTTGCTTTTCTCCTCAGCACCATCCTTTCGGGCCTAACGGCCCCCTGCATTTCCAGCTGCCCCTTCTCTCCCAGGGGGTGCTCAGTTTCCTACCACTCTCCCACCTTTCATCCTTTTCAGTTGGTTGGGGTGACTAGGAAAGGGTTTCCTTTGGGATGAGGGTTTGTGGATCAGCTCATGTGTATCAGCCAGCGTTGCTTCCTGCCTGGCCTCTGTTACTCTCTACTCTTCTATGTGCATTCTTTTTGGGAAAGGTATGGAGTTTTTAAACTCCTCGAGGAGAATTATTTCAGAGATTTTCATAAGTGGCTTCAGTTTTAAATACCGGTACCCACCTGTCAAAAACAAGCTGCTTAAGCCTTTCAAATTCCAGGTACGTCTGGTCAGGCCGTTTCCTGAGGGTTCGGAATTTCTGACTGTATGCACTTAAAATAGCCTTTTTTGTTGCCTCGTTGCATATGGCACTTTCCTCAGGCAAGAGAGAGAATACCTCGTGAGTTTTTCCTGAAAGCTTACTTTGCAACAGCAAGAACCACAGTTGGACTAGCCACTTTAACTACTGTGCTAACCATTCGAAAGAGATAAAGAAGGTGTCCACCTCTGCTTCATCAAACTTAGGGATTAAATGGGCAAACTCGATTGCCTCAGCCCTTAAGTCTGAACTAGTGGTGTCTTCGAGGGGCACAGTGGGATCCCTGCTTCCCAGTTCCAACTGTTTTAATTTAAATTTCCTTTCCCTTTCCTTTTCCCTTTCCTGGAATTCTCTCTCTTCCTTTCGTTCCCTTTTCTGTCTTTCTCTCTCTTTTTCTCTTTCCTGAAACTCCACTTCCAATTTCCGTTGCTCCAATCTTAATTTATCTCCTGCTAATTTATCTGTTTCAGTGGTCTCAATTTCCACCTCTAGATGTTTGGCCTCTCCTTTTAAAATTTTCTGATTTTCTGGCTTTCAGGCAAATTTCTAATCCTAAGTGCCTAGCTATCCCTTTTAGCTCTTCAAGGGACAGAACTTTATAATCCTCATAAATAACTTCCCTCTCTTCTAGAAAAGCACTGGCATCAAATGTGGGCATTTTCACACCTTAGTATTACAGACTCAAGAAAACCATTTTGCAGTTTTTAAATTGTTTTCAAGGGAACAATTTGCTTTCCCCACTCTAATACTTTTGTTAGTCTGTGGGAACAAATCTCAGAAACGAGCCCCCAATTTTGTTACAACTGGGTGAGGAGGAGTGAGCTGACTCCACTTTTATTCAGTCCCCTCAGTTGATCACAACAAAGGGGTTTAAATTTCTTTTCCCCGTAAATGCCTTTTCCAATCCAAATATATTTATTTATTAATAAGGAGCCAATGAATGCAGGCTTTCTTGAGTCAAAGGAAGAAAGAATAAGCTTATTATCTATTAAACCTAAGATAAAAAATAAAGACGCGACAACACACACACACACAGATATCAGAAATAAAAACGTTATTTTTCCTGTTCTTTTCCAACAATGTTTTTAGAGGATTGTCATGTTTAGTTTCCTCCTGCTTTCTATTCTGATTCTGCTTGGCAGAACCGGTTTTTAAACTCCTCTCTGTATATTCCCAGAAGGGAATTCAATTGGCATGTCTTGCATTCAATGTTGTAGACAAGTAATACCTTTTTTGATCTTTGCATCTCTGAAGCCTTTGACACATTTCAAGATATAAATCAACAGGAGATGTGGGTTATTGCGTCCTCCACAGAGGTTTTGAATGTCCGGTGAGTATCTGATCAAAGTCTAGCACTTTGCATCTTTAATGCCTTCCTTTCAAAAGCTTCCCTGCTTGAAATGGACCTTGACACCGCCTCAGGTGTGAAATTCCATGTAACAGGTCTGCAGTGTAATTCATATAGACTTTCCAGAAAAGTGATCAACTTTATAGTATCAACCACCAGGTGATTTGCGGCAGCCATTTTTTTTTATCAGTGTCTTTTCTTGTATTTTTTTAAAAATAGATCTTCTTTAAACAGTTCCGTATGTCTGTGGTTAGCTGGTGAAGTTGTAGGTAGCTCTCGCTCATTCCCAGTTTCTGGTCATTGTGACACTGTACTGCAGGATTCTGTAGTCTCTCTCCATTTAAATAATACACTGTTCTTCCTGCCACAGTGAACAACTTGGTTCTGCAGGTTGGTTGAAGAAGCTGCCTATTTCCTTTTTGATTATGGCTTTGCTAACTTGCTGCTAGCAATGGAGAGAGAGAGAGAGAGAGAGAGAGTGAGAGAGAGAGAGAGAGAGATAGCGTTTTGCCTGCAAACTGCAGGGGTGCCTTATTGATCTTCTGATGTGACTGTCACAGTAACATGCACAGATAGCTTTTTAACCCATTTCTTTGTGTATTCCCGGAAGGGAAAAAAACAAACATGTATTTCCCCCAGAGTCCATTTTCTTTCAATTTGTTTTACCAGGCTGTTAACTCCCAAATCGCTAACAACAGCCAAGCTGTTCTGGAGCTTTTTAAGTGTCCTTGGACCACTTCACAGGTTCTCATGAGTCGCTCCTGGAACACTGTTACGTTGTCTGACATGGAGACTTCCTCCTTCTGTTCTAAAATCCTCTCCTTGATTAGTTTCAGTGGGCCTCGCATTTTATGCCTAAAAACTAATTCAAACAGAACAAAACTGGTGGGCTTATTGGGTGAGTCTCTGATACTAGCCTCATGCTGTCTTTCACAAAGACTGTTACTATGCAAAACAAAAACAGAAACAGAAATACCTGGAAAAATTCAGCAGGTCTGGCAGCATCGGCGGAGAAGAGCACAGTTGACGTTTCGAGTCCTCATGACCCTCCAACAGAACTGTTCTGTTGAAGGGTCATGAGGACTCGAAACATCAACTGTGCTCTTCTCCGCCGGTGCTGCCAGACCTGCTGAGTTTTTCCAGGTATTTCTGGTTCTGTTTTTGTTTTGGATTTCCAGCATCCGCAGTTTTTGTTTTTATCTCTGTTACTATACAAATTTGTTTAGCTGCTGTGCTGCGCTGTTCTTGTCAGGTTTAACTCTTTGCCTCCCTCTATAATCCATGAAGTTGCTGGCTCAAACCCTGGCACTTATACAGGTCTAATTGTCAGGAGGTTACTGGGTCGTGCTTTGACTTCCACCCCTGTAGGGATTCTGGTTCTAGTACTTCCCATTTAGTGAGTTTTTCATCAACACCGTTCTGGCTGAGGTCTAAAGCTTGTTTAGTTTCATCTGGTTTACCAGGGCTAACCCCTGCATGGGTTTCCCTGCTAATCTGCTTGTGATTTCCACACGACTTGTCTAATTTAGAGGAGGCTCTGCTTTCTTCCCCTTTTGTTTCAGGTTGAGGTTCAGCACCTGCTGCACCGTCCTGCCACTCATCAACTAGGTGAGACATCGCCCTCACCATCTGCATGTCTACTTGGGACCCTCCCTGTTCTAACTCTAAAGTTGGAAAAATGATGGGGGCTAGCCATACCTCCTGCTCATCCAGCAGGAGTACAGTCTCCTTTTTTTTTAAGTTTGCTGGCCGGATCTGGGGACATTCTGTACCCCTATTTATCTCCAGAGAGAAGGATTTTGCTAGCCCCTCATTGGCTGCATCTCCTCCAACCTTGGCCGCTCTCATCCCAGCCTTTTTTCTTCCCCCGGCTCCTCAACTGAGTACTGCCCACCCATTTTGGATACCAGGGAGTTAACTGCAACACTTGCTCTGCCTTTTGGGTGTTGGCAAGTGTGGACTTTCTCACAAGTAATGCCTTCCCCAATATAGTTACTGCAGGGGTGGGCCAGTCCCTATTCAGTCCCATGTCCGCTGGGACACCCTGGCTCACATGGGACTGGCTAGCTTTTACTGTTCTGCCATGTGGCTCTTTGAATGTGTGAGGCAGTTCCCTCACTATTAGTTTCTCTGTTAGGGAACTCCCCTCATCCCTGTCTAAATCTGGCATGAAACTGTTTGCCAAACAGATCATTGACCTATTCTTATCCCCCTTTTTAAACTTTACAGTCCCTCATGGACCTCTTTTATTACTGCTGGTCTAGCTTTGATCCTTTAACTTGCTCAGGTTCTACCTTGTTTCTTTGTACTTCTGCAGGTCTGCCCTTGGCCCTTTTAACTTCCAGTAGCTCTGCAGCTGGGCGTACCATCTCTCTCACTGTCTCCTTACTTGTCTTGGAACTCACCTGGTCCCTGTTTAATTCTGCAAAAAATGTACCTACTAACTCAATTTCCAGGTCAGCTTCTTTGTCTGTTTTAAATTCCACCGGTCTCTTCTGAGCCCTCATTAACTTTATAGGCCTAACCTTGGCCTATTCAAATTCAAGAAGCTGTTTCTTAACGACTCCAACCCCTACTGGTTCTATTGCCTCCTTTTGGGTCCCTGAACACTCTCCAGCTCTCTACCTCTCTGTAGATTTTGGCTGCACGGTTCCTGCCTCTATGATTGCAAGTAGCCCTTGCCTAGCTACTCCAACAGTTACAAGCTCTATTGCCCTCTTTAAGGCCTCTGAACCATTCTGGGTTCCCTGTATTCCTACAGATCCTGGCTGGTTTCCTCCAACCCTTTCAGCTTCTTTTGATTTGAGTGCTTTTTTTTGACTGCTCAGGAGTATTATTTCACTTGGAGGCCTCTATCTCCCTTTCCAGTTCACGCGTCTTCTTTGGAAAGCTTCCCCCCTTTCACTTTCTCTTTCCTGTCTCTCTTTCCATTCTCTTTGGAAAACTTCCCCTTCTTCTCTTTCTCTTTCCTGTCTCTCTTCCCATTTTCTTTGGAAAGCTTCATCTTCTATCCCTTCTCTCTCTTTCCCTTTCCTTTTCTTTTCTGAAACTTTAATTTCAGCTGCTCCAATTTTAATCTCTCTTTCGTTACTCTATCCATTTCATCGTCCTCAATTTCCACTTGTAGACTGTTGGCCACCACTTTTAAGATTTCGGGTTTTCTGGCTTTTGGGCAAAATTCTAAACCTAAGTGCCTTGCTAGCTCTTTTAACTAGCTCTTCGAGGGACAGAACTGTTAAATTTTCATAACTAACGTCCCTTCTGTTTGTAAAAACACTGGCATCAAATGTGGACATTTTTACACTTTAGCAGGGCAGGCTCAAGAAAACCTTTTTGTATTTTTTTCATTGGTTTCAAAGGAACAATTTACTTTCCTCACTCTAATTCTTTTGTTTCATCTGTGGGAACTCTTCCGTGTCAAGAAAAGGTAATTTTTTTCTTAATATTACTGCGTGATACTTTAAAGCAGGCTTATGGGGGCTGTGTTGTGTGTGTGTGTGTGTTTGTGTGTCAAGTTCAATTAAACTGCAGACAGTCAGACCGCAAGGTTTAAACCATCAAAGGGATTAAGTGTAAAAAAGGCATTTGAATTGGAAATTGACGAACTAAGGAGGCACAGAGTGAATGGAATTTGCATTTTTAGATAAGTTGGGAGGTTGTTTGATTTTCAAAGGGACATGATAAGACATATACAACTGGCAAGATAAATAAGGCAAGGTTATTAAGTTTATTTTTGCCTCAAGTGCTGGCCATAATGACAACATGAAAGGTTTTTATATTCTGGGAAATGTAATTTCACAGACAGGTTGAAACAATGGGATTTAGAGATCAAAAGGGAGAAATATATTTAAAGAAAGATGAAAAGCTGTGTGGGGATTGTCCTTGTGAGATTTTGAAAGGTGTGCTGTGAAACCGACCTGTGGGAAAAAGCTTCTAGGCACCCTGGAGAAATTTACTGCTCCAATAACCAGTGTTGTGTTAAAAGCTTTTGGAGTTACATTGTCGAGTGAGAAGGACAAAGAAGCTGTGAAATATCTCCCTTACAGCAACAGAGGGTGCTTGTGGTAATATTGCTGGATGTTTTATAGATTAAGAATCCATTTGGACTATTGCCTGGAAGGGTGTATAGTCGGAAGTCTAGTTAAGTAGAAATCTTGTGAGAACTGTTATAAAACTAAATGCAACTATGTAACTGTAGTCTTGTGTGTTTAAGTTTTCTTTTCTTTTCTTTTAATTTAATCTTTAAAATCTCCAAAGGTGGTAGTGGACTTATTACTTCTGACTTCAGTGCACAAGCCTTCTAGTAATAATACAAATTGCAAAACCTTTGTGATAGCGTGGCCAAGTTTCCCTTTAGGATTTGGTCAGCCTGGCAAATACCACTTGCCATATCGTAACATCCGGCACCAAGCCTCCAATTTGTTACGACCGTTCCCCGGGCGAGGTCCCCCAATTTGTTAACTTCTCAAACGGCACTCCAATTTTGTTATGCTTCCAGTTGAGGAGGAATGAGCTAGCACCCTTTCTTTATTCAACCTCCTTGGTTGATCGCAACAAGGCTAATTTAAAAGGGATCCCTTTCCCCCATGGATACCTTTTCCCAGTCAAAAGTATTTATGTTTTAGAAGGAGCCAATTCAACTAGGCTTTCTTGAGCCAAAGAAAGAGTAAGTTTATTAGTTACTAAAAACTGGGGAAAAAAATAAAATGGAACACACAGACACACAGATCAGAAATGAGAAGTTGATCACAACTAAAAGACAAAAAGGATATACGAATCAGTTTTTGGCTTGTCCATGAGGCGTAGATGACGAAATGTTGTGGTCGTTAAGTTAGGTGATTCTGGTAGAGCTGACTTTGATTCTGCAGGTTGGCTGAAGAAGCTGTCCTATTTCCCTTTTATTGCGGCTTTGTTGACTTGCCTCCAACAACAGAGAGAGATAGAGATAGACTTTTGCCTGAAAACTGCAGGGATGCTGAGTTGACCTTCTTCTGATGTGACATGTCTTTCGCCCAGAGTCCATTTTCGTTCAAATCAGATCATTTCCATATTCTGAGATATAACTCAACAGCAGATGGTTTCAGGTGCCTGCTGAGATGTGGCAATCAGTCTCCATTGTCTCCACAATGACAGGAGATTAAAGTTCAGTCTTTTGCATTTCACCTCTTCCTTTCAAGTCTGTCTGAAGTAGGCCTTGACACCTTTTTAGGTGCGACATTCCATGTTCTCTTGGGACTAGTCAGTCAAGTATAATCCACATAGGAATTTTCCAGTAAGTGGTTACTTTACATTCTCAGCCATCTTTGCTTGTATATCTTAAAAAAAAATACATCTTCCTTAAAAAGTTCAACATGCCCGTAAGTAATTCGGGGCTGTGATCCACTGTCATGACACAGTTCATGTCGTTGTGACACTGTACTGCAGGATTTTGCAGTCTCTCTCATTTAAATAATACTGCTCTTCCTGCCAAAGTGAACAACTTCACATTTCCCACATTATATTCCATCTGCCAAATTTTTGCCCACTCACTTAACCTATCTATATTCATGTGCAGACACTTTGTATCTTCCTCACAACTTGCTTTCCTACCTATCTTCGCATCATCAGCAAACTTGGCTATAATACAATTGGTCCCTTCATCTAAGTCATTAATGTAGATTGTAAAACGTTGAGGCCCCAGCACCCTGTGGCACTCCACTAGTTACAGTTTTCTAACCTGAAAATGACCCATTTATCCCGATTCTGTTTCCTGTTAGTTAGCCAGCCCTCTATCCATGCTAATATAGCACTCCCAGCACCACAAGTTCTTATCTTGTGTAGCAAACTTTTATGTGGCACTGTATCAAATGCTTTTTGGAATCAAAATACTCTACACCTATGGGTTTCCATTTATCCATCCTGCTTGTTACATCCTCAAACAACGCTAATAAATTTGTCAAACATGATTTCCTTTGCAAAAAACCATGTTGACGTTGTCTGATAGTATTATGATTTTCTAAATGTCATGCCACTGCCTCTTTAATAATGGATTATATCATTTCCCCAATGACAGACGTTAGGCTAACTGATCTAGTTTCCTGCTTTCTTTCTCCCTCCTTTCATGAACAGAAATATTACATTTGTGGTTTTCCAATCCCTTGGGACCTTGCCACAATCTAGGGGATTTCAGAAGATTACAGCCAATGCATCTGCAATCTCTGCAGTCACTTATTTTAGGACCCTAGAATGCCACTTCCTTGTCCCTCATGTGTCCTCCATAGCCACTCACCTAGTATGCACTGTGAACAGTCCTCAGGAGCCAATGGGAATCATTATAAAATCACTGGGTAAATGTAGCTATTAGTGTGTATAATATTTTGGAAAATATTTTTCTTTTAAAATAGATGTTTAGTTTGCAGGTGTGTCTTAATTGGATTAAAGACAGCTAGTCTGGGCGCTTTGATATGTGCTAGTTTGTGATGTAAACAGAGAGGTAGAGTGTATTTGCATTTTTTTGAATAGAGCATTCAAGAAGTGGGGTGAAAATTTGATACCTTTCTGGCAGCTACCAAGCAATATGTTTATATTACTAATAAAATTGGTACAATGAATGGGGTTTCTTTGTTGAAAGGTAAAGTTCAAGGAGACTGGTGAGACAATGAGAATTTGAATTCAATCAGCGGTGGTAGGTATAACTTCAGTAGTTTTCGGGTGTACAGAGCAGAGGCAATGTAAGATCAAAAGGCAGCTGCAAGCCTCCAACTGGCTCCACACTGAAAAGAACCTAATTCTGAATTTGTAAGGTGAGAATGTTTTGCCTGGTGTTTGGTTAAGTCTATGGGTTGCTGTTGCCTTAATGGAGATTAGTTTAGGAATTTGTTAAAAGTTATGATAGTAGTAAATTGTAGCCATGTGTATATATATTTTTAATGTGTAAATTAATACAATGTTTCAATTAGTTTAATGTAAAACCTCAAGAACTTATGGTCTGATTCCTGAATTTAGAGTCACATCTCAAACATAACACTTAAAATTATAGGTTAGACAGTTGTTTAAAGTTTCCCTCTGGGATTTTTTAAATAACTCCGCTTTACCAACTGCATTGGTCATAACACTGTGGAGAAAAAATTAAAGCTCTAACCATCTAATAAAACTCTGAATTCAAACACACTATCACTGATGCCAGAAAGAAAAACAAAACTACTCTAGCGCAAAAAATATAATCCTTATTATATAATAAAATATAATAAAACTGCCTATTAGGTTTGTAAACAAACAAGAAACTACGTCAAAGACATATTCTGTTATTACAGCCTTTTAAAATGATCAATTGTTCTTGGATTAATAAAGCACCTATGAGCTGAAGCCATGTTCCAATTTTTTTCAAAACCACCCAAGCATTCATACTGGCTACAACTATCATAACAAAAGCTTCCAGCTACATTGCCTGAAACTGACAGAACAGAATGGCAATCCATTTCCATTTCAAAGCAGAGTGCCTGTCAGTCAATGGAGGGGAGCAGGTAGAGAGTTTTTTTTCAAACTTTCAAAAGCAGGGCTATTTTTTAACTGCCAGAGCTGTCAGTCAGTTTAAATCACAGCACAAAAACATGATAGCAGGGGCTGACAGGGCTTTTTTTATATAGACATTTTAATGCATTATGGCACTTTTGACAATCGGAAAAGTACTGTATGCATGACAACCATTACTCAATGCAAGGATCAACTTACCTTTGCAGGACAGATCCCTGTGATGAATCACTGCATTAAAAACAGACCTACATTACGACACATCATCTAATCGCGACATTCAAATATGTCAAAACATTTTAAACATACAGTTCAGAATGTTTCCGACATCTCAAAAGGCTTCCCCCAGTGGCAAGAAATTCTCCAAGGAGGTGCATTTTTTGTTAGGGCTTACAAAACCAGCACATGAAAATAGTGTGCAGCAAGAAATACAATTTATTTCTGTGATCCTCACAATGGGGTCCCCCAACCTCAGAAGGGGTGCATGTGCATTTTGCAGCAAAGGGCTTCCAATCTGCCAAAAGACCAAACAAAAATGGTGCAGTGTAGGGAAGGCACAAGAGAACCGTTTCTCCATCAAAAACTCTAATTTCAGCACTTCACAATACAATTCGCATCTCCATTGGGAGAGGAAAATCCAGCCCATCTATGCCTGTCCAAAATAATGGATGAGCACTAGATAGCTGAAGGGACCTGCAATTCGGCACTGTATAATCTTAGAACTAAAACTCTTTCTCTCAACTGTAGGAGAATCTGGTGTTCACATTCTTCCCACTCATCATTCCGCAAGGGTCTGTTAGATGAGGTTCTCAGGATGTCATAATTTTAATTGCCATTGTGCATAGTCACAGTAATAAGGTGATCAGGCACTGAACGAACTATCTGCGTCTTTCACTCCCAGAGTAATGAACTAGTGTTTCAAGATTCAGCTAAGCACCTGAAATTGCAATATGAAATTTCTAGTAGCTCATTAATTGATCCGAACCAGCAGTAATAAATTTAACTTTTAAATTTAAATTTAATTTAATGTTCATGACTCACAACATAGGTATAACCCAGTGAGGAAGAAGAATAGTAGGAAGGGGATAAACCAACCATGATTAACCAAGCAAGTTAAGGATAATATCAAAGAGAAAGATAAAACAAACAATGTGGCAAAGATTAGTGGTAAGCCAGTGGATTCGGAAAGTTTTAAAAACGAACAAAAGGTGACCAAATAAATAATGAAGAGGGAGAAAATAAACTTTGAGGGTAAACTAGCAAGTAATATAGGGCAGAATTTTGCCCTTGATGGGCAGGCAGGCCTGACCGACTCGGTGGCGGGCGGGCAGCCAATTGCCGCGTCCGAAACGGGCCACGCCGCAATTTTGCGCGGGCAGGACAATTAAGGCCAGCCCAGCGGGTTAGCGACTCCCGTGTAGAACGGGAAAATCGTCGGGGAGGCGGGCGTGCTCAGACCGCCAGTTCCAATAGGGAATGGGCAGTCTGGATAAAGAGTGGCCAGGCAGCCTCGTTGAGGCAGTGCACCATGGCCACTCACAGAGAGAGACAGACTGCTCTCAGAGCACAAGAGCAGGAGGAGGAAGAAGGGGGCAGGCTGCAGGATAGGCCAGCGGGGGCCACTGTGCCCCTCGCTTCTCAGATGCAAGCCTTGCTGTCCTCCTCGAAGAGCTGTCCAGCTGTCAGGATATTTTGTATCCGGAGGATGGGAGGAGGGCCACCCATGTCACCAGGCAGATGTGGCGGAGGTGGGTGAGGCAGTAAACGCCCATGACGATGTGTGGCACACAGGAACACAGTGCCGCAAACGATTCAATGATTTGCTGCGCTCTGGGAGGGTGAGTACCATGTCAGCCTTGGCCATTTGACCTAGCAGGTAGCCTTAGCCTTTGAGCACACCCCCACCCCACCCCCACGCCTTAGTGTCATTGCTGCATTGAGCATTTGGGGCAAGCTGGGTGGGCAAACAGATAGTGACCATGCTTACATCAGTCTTAGTGGTTGAGGAGAAGATGGGTTCTTCCCGCAGCATATGTTGGTGTTTGTGGCATTTGAGTAGTCTGAGGGCAACCTGAAGGGGAGGCAGCTAGACACATACTCAGAACTCCAACACATGTCATATTGATGGTGATGAGATGGTGGAAGGGGAGCCGCAAGGTGTTATGGCCAAGAGCCATCTGCTGGCCTCAGCGCTGCACCTAGTTGCGCCTCCTTGCTATGGGCGCTAAGACCCGTGTGTTATTCAAAGTGATGGACGCCGAATGTGTCCAAGGGCTGTTGGGGCAAGGGGATTAGAACCAGCCATACTAGTTTCTGGGG